>NW_022900931.1:41728115-41728591 GCF_012274545.1 Fukomys damarensis | reverse complement strand
GGGGAGGTTTATATTATTGAAATGGCCGCCTGGCTTTCCCCGCCTCTCATGTTTAGTAATTCAGACCTTTAATAACAGCCACTCACAGCCCAATGCCGTGTTTATATTTTACATTCGCCCCATGTGCTTTTGTGGTTCGATATGATTCTTTTTTTTTTTTTTTTTTTTTCTTTCTCGGCAATCTACAGGGCTCTGAGATCAAACCCAGCCTGTGCTGGGAAGAGAAGGGGGAGCTAGGCCTGGGCTGCTCCTGGAGTTGCCTAGGCCTCGTGTTCTCTGCTGCTTGATTTATTTACTAATAACCAAAATGACTCCCCCACCAACTGCCACCGCTTCCCCTCCTCCGCGGGCGAAACACACCCTCCTGGGACCTTCCCAGCGTTAAAACTGCTCCTAGCTAAGCATCAACTCTGCGGTGGCTTGTTTTCTCTTGAAAAGACTTTCTTAACAGTTTGCAGTGATGTGGGGGTCTTAGC
>NW_022900931.1:41701987-41728065 GCF_012274545.1 Fukomys damarensis | reverse complement strand
GGCTTTGAATTCTGCTTTGGTTTAGTACAGACAGATCACTTGGTTATGGGGATAGTTTACCCCCTTTTCCATTCTCAAGTTAAACACTTTCAGGCCTTTTGTAACATCTGAAGTATTTGTAAAACCAATACGTACCCCCCCCCGCCACCCCCAGTTGTAAGTGGCTGGGTGTTTATAAATTCCAATTAACAGCACTTTTTATAATTTCTCAGTGGTGCTCCCTTTCCATCTTCTGCAGTCTCGTTTTAAGTGAGGCTAACTTTTGTACTAACGGTGTCACAGCCTTCCTTACTTTAATTGTAGCACTACCGAAAACAAATGGGTTTTGTTTTCCTTGAGTGTTTGTGTCATGGTTAAATGAGTGAAACTAGAATAAACATGTGCATTGTTCTTTCCTGATCTTGGACTTACTCTTCTCCTAGCACACCCACCCCACTGCTTTCAGTTGTCAGAATTAATGTTTTATCTAAACTTAGGGTAGTTGGTCTGTGAAATGCAGATTAACTTTTACTCTTTGATTTTTGGTCTTTTCTGTGGTAAGGATTTCTATAATATTTTTACTTTTTGTGGTTGTACTGTCCCCCCCACCCCAGTTGTGTTGCCTTTTGAGGAGAGTATTCAAGGAATGATGTTTAACACCTCATTGATGTGTTAAACCTTTGAAATCATTTAAGCCACTTAATGGCTAGATACATAACTTTGTGGAACATTACTCCAGTTTAATTGGAAACAGATTTCTAGATTTCATGTACTAAAAGCAAGCTAATTTAAAATGCCACTTCTCACCATTTTTCCCCCTCTTGCACACCCAATAGGTAGACACTGAAAGCAGAGCAGCAGGAAAAAAAAATCGTGTAGCGACCATGAGACTGTTCAGGTGAATGACTGCTTCAGAGACCTGAAGCATGAGGTTGGCTGGACACAAAGCAGTAATATGATTTCATGCCTTAAATAGCATATGTTTTTGCACCCGATTCCCAAGATGTGGTCAAACTGATGATGTCACTGGACAGAGGACAAGGTGCAGTTAATTTGATTTATTGTCCTGAGGTGGAGTGTAGCAGTGAAGCCTTCTCATAGGGAAGCCATTTATCTCGGAACAGTTTCCTTTATAGCTGCAATTTAACCACTACTGAGGCTTGTAGCTGTTTTAGCCAAATGATAAGATTCACATTGTATTTCAAAAACCAAATTTCCCGTAACAAACTTAATTTCTCAGTTAAAGTTTTTGTAATAAAGGAAAAGGATGGGCATTGTTAGCTGGCCTTGTATTTTGACTGGTTTTCCATGCTATAGTAAAAATTTATTTCCTCATATTCTCAAAAGGAGAGAGTATGGATCTTAAATAAGGACATAGAAGGGACCCATACCCATGCATATTTTAGAAAGATTTGTGATCCCCCAAACTCTTACAAGAGTTTCTTAATTTAATCGAAACATGGCCCAGGTTAATGGAAAGACCTTTTGCCTTAGATCCTGTTTTAATAAAATTGAGTTGAAGAGAATGGAGGGCAGTATTTTTTTTTTTCATGTTGAAATCACAGTGTTTAATAAAAGGTGGAGTACTTACATGAAGGCATGTACTTTGAAAATAGTTTTTAAAGATATTCAGAATTTTGGGGGGATTTGTGTCAAATTAGTATGAACAAGTTTATTCCTTTTGATTTGTGGTTTTTAAAATTGTTGTATTGCAAGGTAGCAATCCCACTTAAAATTTTTGACAGATTAAATTTTCTTCTTAGTCATTTCTTATCATATTTTAGTATGATGGGTTCTGTTCTTTTGTTTTTGTTTTGGTACCGGGGATTAAACTCGAACTTTGGCCCTTTTGAGGCAGGTGATGGAACCACTGAGCCAAACCCCGAGCCCTCTCATCATATTTTAGCCAGTTTATCTTAAGATGATTTTAAAAATTGCTGTATGAATGTGATAGCATTGCTGTGCTTATTCCCAACCTAGATTGTGAGCCAAGTTTGGTGGGTATTTTAGGTTACTTTTTGAGCCTTCCATAAGCTTATAGCCTGCCTTGTGTCAGGTGGCTTCCCCCAAGTTTCTAGAAAATCTGTTGTCACTTCTTTGCTAACGGGTCCCACCTCTTATAATAGTGCTTCTGAAATAAGATCTCAAACATTCATATGACAGCTGACCAAATGTTTTTAATTTCTAAAGGCCTGTTCTGCTTCCATGCTATTGTTGTAAAAGAAATTTTTCACTTCTTCCTCCAAATTAGCTTGTATTTTCTTTCATTTTGTCATTGTCAAAGGTGCCAGTAGGGAAGGGAAAAACAAACATAGTCATTATTCAAGTTTAAATGGTGTATTGTTCTGCCATATTTTAAGTTTAATATTCTGTATCAATTGGTAGCATAAAGCAGGAGTTATTAAATGTCTCATTGCTATTGAGGTTGACATAGTTGTTAATCTGTCATTCATGTGGTCTATAGATTTTGGAATAATTTTAGGGCTCAGAGGTCAAATTGTTCTTATGAAGCCACTGAAAATGTTGAATAGAACCTCGAATATCCTAGGCAGGTGGTTCTGAAAGAACAGAATGGAAAATTTGAATGTTATCTTTCATAAGTGTTCCCCATTAAAATTGAAATATTTGAAGTTTATCTTGAATCTGTAGTTTGATCTGGAATTTAGTTGTGTTTTATAAATTGGTCATTCACTTTCTTGTATTTGCTTCTTACTATTCATTATAATATGTAGTACAATATAAAATACAAAATAGTATAATATACATTACAATATAGGGTATATTTTGTACTGTGAGGCTAATATTATGTCATAGTGATTGCCTTGTTACTGCTTTTTAAAAAAATATTGAAAGCCTATAGTCCTCTTGTATGTTGGCCTTATTTTAAGCACTACTAAGAAATAATCATGTACAAGTGCCATTAATTTGCTTTCATATATCTGTATGGTTCTGTTACACAGTTTTGGCAAATAGTAGTGATGTGTTTTTCCTAATGGGAGTGATTGCATTTAGAACTATTCAAATAATTATTGGTTAGAGAACAGAACGGGTCATAGATAAACCGTGTTCCTTTTGGTTCACCCATGCTCTTATTTCTGATGTCTGCTTAAATATTAAATGCCTAAGCAAACATACTTGTTACTTCAAGGAGATCTTATATTAGGAATTAGAGTTGAAAGTTGCGGATTTGATTCAACGATACATACACCTGAGTTTGTATGTCCTTCCTGAATTCTTCTCTTCTTGGTATTTTTTTTTTCTCTCCTTTTTTCTTTTTTAAGCAAACTCTCTGGGCCAGAATTTTGCTTATTTTTTGTCTTTCTTATATTGGCCAAGTAATACAGATATCTTTTTGAGTGATTAAAAGAGGCAACTACTAAGATTCAAAGAGAGGGTCCGGGATTTAGCTCAGTGAAGACGCCTCCTGCTTTGGAAGTGCAAGGTCCTGATTTCTATCCCTGGTACCACACACACACACACACACACACACACACACACACAACACACACACACACACAAAAAGATGCACAGAGAATAACAGTTTCCTTATGCATCATTTGCTGAATGTTTTTTGCCCATTATTGACATAATCTTTATGAGTAAAAATAAGAGTAATTGAGTTTTAAATTGGTTTCTTTGTACTGAAGTATTTCTAACTATGTTCTATGTGTTCTTACATCCTCTGAGCAGTAATAACAGTGGCAACAAAAAATAGCACGAGTGGAGCCACTGCCTGGCTCACTGATCCATTTGCTGTATGTTTAGAATTTGGAATATGAAAACTGTTTTGAGTGTCAGGACCTCTGATTTGAAGAAGTTCTTTACCTGTGATGTGTATTGTTTATGGGGTTCTGTGTGTTTTTGCTATAAGGTGCTGATTTATTTGAGCACTGATAGCACATCTTTGTATACTTAGTGACCAGCGATAGCTATGACTCCTTTCTTTTCCTTCCCATTTTTTTCTTCCTTTCTGTTTAAGCAGACTCTCAAGCTTTCAGTGTTGCCTGGATTTTGCTGACAAAACTAGTACATAATTGAACAAAAGAAGAATCAGCAAACCTGTACTCTTTTGAAGTACTATTCAGGAAATTGGATATTTATTTAAAGAGGATATTTTGTATTAATTTTTAAAAAAGACAATGTGAAAAGTACGAAACTAAGCACCCTCTCCCTGTGAGCTTTCTTTCCCTTTGCATTAGAAAATATAATAGGAATGGCTGCTATATAAAATTATGTTGTGTATGTTACAAGATTAATTCATGCTTTAACATGTGGTCCCTTTGAGTAATGGAGTTGGACTGATGACTGTAAGTGAACATACTTTTAAAGAGAAATGTGACTAGATGTTTTACTTTAGTGCATTTGTTTTAAAGGTCTGCTTAATGAAAAACAAATTCTTTTTTTTTTTTTTTTTTTTTTTTTTTTTTAAAGTACAATATTATAATTGTTTAAGAAGTTATCTTAAACATTTCTTACCTTATAAAAAGTGTCTGGTTCTATGCCAGTCGGTGGGAATATCCAGGAAACATAAGACTGCTGTGGAGAAGTTGGCATAAAATAAGCAGGGAAAAATTTTAAAACAGTGTATATAATTACAAATAAAAATACTAGTACCTGAAAGAAAAGTGACAAGTAATAAATTAAAAGAGAAGAGATTAGGGTGTGTACAAGTTTGAATTAACCAAAGCCACATAATCTATTCTAACGCTTTTGCCTCACTGAGAGAAAGAACGCAGATTCCTTCCTCCCTCTGTCCTTCCTCTTTCCCTTTTTACGGTCCTAGGGATGGAACCCAGGGCCTCCTGCATGCTAATGAAGCTCTTTGGAGAGTATGCCGTTAGCCCCTAGATTTCAGACTTTCTGGTCTCCTCCCACCCTCCATTCTCTCCCTTTACCAAATTACTGCAAGCCAGAGAAGGCTTTAAGTAGGTGAGATCAGCAAGAATTTAGCGGGATGGGAAGACAGAAAAGGACATGCAGGGGAAATTGTGGTCAGTGTTGTCCTGAATAGTAAAGACTGAGGAGGCTGTTTTCTGTGCTGGGAAGCTGCTGGGAGTTTTTGAACTAAGGGCTGATGTGATAAAAAATGGTATTTTGGGATTGATGTGGCAGCGTGTGCAGGATGCTTTGCAGTAGAGATTGGATCTAGAGAAATCAGTACACGGAGATTGAAATATTTGATTTATTGACTAATTGTTGTAAGTGCTACAGAGATA
Source organism: Fukomys damarensis (assembly GCF_012274545.1). Classification (NCBI taxonomy): domain Eukaryota; kingdom Metazoa; phylum Chordata; class Mammalia; order Rodentia; family Bathyergidae; genus Fukomys; species Fukomys damarensis. The sequence goes on along the minus strand of NW_022900931.1, from coordinate 41,722,870 downwards.
TGAACATAGTAAAACAATTACCTGACTACAGGAGACTTTTGGTCCAACAATGACAGTAGAGATTGAGGATATTTGTCCAGTTACTTGACTTGGAACAAAGAAAGACCTGTGGGAAAATTCTTGCCTGGTCTTTGCAGTAAGAACTTCTGACCACTGCGTTTGTTTTTAATATTGTGGACACAGAATTACCTATGATGTAGATTTCTTTTCAAATCAAATGCAGTGTTTAGATCACATTATTAACCTCAAAGGAAGCAAATACATAGGTATTTATGGTACGCCTTCCTAGTTGTTTTGTACTTTTACATTTGTTTTGCATTTCTTTTATTGCTTCCATCTTTAAGCTCTTGTTATTTCATCTTTTATGTGGGCTGGAGCAAGGAAGATATAAATACAATTACCATAACCATGACATAATGATAATGTCTGCATTTTTATAGTGTCTTAAAGTTTATAGGAGCACTCCTCTCATTTTCACTGTCTCAGACTTTTCATGCAAGTATTATTATACCCATTTTACGGTTGAGTAAAATAAAGCTCAGATTAAGTGACTTTCTCAAGGCCGTGTGCTCTAATAAGCACTAAGTTTGCTGGGGAAAGGGGAAGCTGCCAGTGGAGAGCTCTGAATCTCTGTTGATCTAGGAGTTTGGATTTCATTTGCTAGGCAGTAGGGAGTCATTGAAGGTCAGTGTTGTTCAGGGTTGTGCTCTGATCAAAGCCCTTATTTTAAATTGTTTATGGTAATGGCTAGGAAGAGTCCGAGGGGATGCCCAACTTTTGAGCTTGGGTTATCCAGAAACATGAGCCATGAACAGATAGATATAAAGAAGATGAGAGAGGGAGCCATTAGGGGAAAGGCTACAATTCAATTTAAAACATGTTGTTGGAGACATGATTATGTGGATCTTATTAGGTTTTAAGTTCCTTGGGAAAACTGAAAATATTTTAGTAAATTATCTGATAAACGTGAGGACAGTTGTAGAGGAGATGTATGCACGTGTCACTGTGTATGTGGACTAAGCGTTGACTCTGAACACTAAATTCTAGACATCTCATTTTGGCCTTGGCACTAACTTCTGTGGGTATTTCCATCAGCAATAAAGTGGTGATAATTCCAGTGTTGGAGGGATGCTGTGGGGAGTAACAAAATGGATAGCAGGAGCATCTTTAAAATACTGTAATAGTTTTTCTTACATGAGCACAAGAGGAAAATCAGCAGTTTTATGGCTTGTACTGCACAGAGGAGAGGCTTTAGGGCTGATGGATTCTGTGGGATCCTTTACTGGAGGTCCATTTCTGTGGTAGCTAGCACCCTGGGAAAAGGAATGTGTCTTTTTAGCACTCTTCTGAAAACTCAATACAATGGAAGTGTTACTCTGAAGGGGATATACATTTGCCCTTGATTTCGGGGCATTTTATTGTGTAGCACTCACCCCTGCCTGTCTTTGACTACTTTTTAAAATAGTGTGACTCAGTGATTCCACCAAGGAAGTTCCCTGATGGACCCAACACAAATATAACATTTCTTTTATTGGGTTTTAATTTTTACAAAAGTGTCCCTAAAATTTAAAGACCTGCTTTTGGAAGATGACTGTGTTTTATCTTAGGCTTGCCTGGGTCTTTCTCCCTATGCCCCACCCTTTCCCTATCTTAAAACCAGGTGAGCTCGAGGTGAACCTACTGTTTTGGTGGGCCCCAAGTGTCAGGGATGTTCTGAGAACCTGCACTCACACTGTCTCTGCCTTGGAATGTCATGTTGTGGGAAGAGGGCTCTGTGAGGTGAGAGGCCTGGGTTCTGTGTCATTAATTGGCTCTGTAGCTTTAGGACATTACTTTGTGGAGTTTTGAGATTTTGCATTTGTAAATTAGGAGACTTATTTTTTGTTGTTTTGTTTTGGGTGCTGAGGATCAAACCCCAGGCCTCACATATGTTAAGAAAGCATTCTAGCCGGGCATGGTAGCTCACGCCTGTAATCCCAGCACTGGGGAGGCTGAGGCAGGAGGATTGCTGTGAGTTCGAGCCCAGCCTGGGCTACATAGTGAGTTCCAGTTCAGTCTCAAGTACATAGTGAGACCCTGTCTCAAAAAACCAGAAAAAAAAATAAATAAAAAAAGCATTCTACCACTGAACTATATCCCAAGCTCAAATTTAACTCCTTTGAAACTCTTTGATGTTATTATTTAAAATTAAAGTGGAATGGTTCAGATTGAAATCTGATGTAGAACTGGGAAACGCCTTCGACACTAGCCCTGAGGGCTTTCAGCAAGATCCTTAGGACTCACAATGAACTTTTCTTCCTTTATCTTAAGGGACCCTTTTATCCATATTCTGTCTCGATTAGTAGCCATTTTTCAAGCCTGATCTCCTGTCCTACTTTCTCTGATTTTAGTACTTAATTTGTGTTTATTCAGCACTTCATTATACACAGTCTTATTTTCTTCCATAATTGATTATAAGTCTTGCCTCCTCAGAGCTTGAGCGCAAGGCCATACTGTCAGGGACACAGTAGGCATTTAGCAAATAATACTTAATTGATTAAATTAGTGGTTCTCAATCTTTGTTGGGCTAAGGATCACCCATGGAACTTTTTCAGCTTGAGAAGACCCAGGCTTCACCTAAATTTTTAATACGGTAGAGGTGTGAAAATACAAAGTTTTACAGGTTATTCAGTGGCATTAAATGATTACTTGTTGCCTCTTAAGATTATTTATTGCTTAGAATACTTTGAGCAGTGCTTCTTAAATATTGCACCAGCAAAACTGGCTAGGAATGTAGCTCATTGGTGGAGCATTTGCCTGGCATGTGTAAGGCCCTGGGTTTGATTCTCTACCTCACCCACCCTCACCCCGGGCTCCGCAATAGACAGACTGTGGAGCAGGCTTGTTTCTTTTGTTTGTTTCAAGTACTACCCAGCCTTCTTATTCTGAACAAATCACTTTTGCTGCTGCTGTTGTTGTTTTGAAACGGGGCCTCCCTGTGTAGTTCAGGCTGGACTTGAACTCATGATGATGCTCCTGCTTCAGCTTCTGGAATGCTGGGGTTACAGATATGCACTGCTACACAGTCCGCAGGTCACTTTCTAACCCATACAGTTTTCACTGATAAAACGTGGTTTGGACTAGATAAGTAGTTTTCATATTTGTTTTCTTTTAAAAGTTTTTCCCTTTTTTTAAGCTATGGAATTTTTCAAAAACATCTTTTGAGTGAAGACCAGTAAACACAGCAGATACTTTATGAGCCTCTTGGCTCTTGAGTACCATTGTGAATACAGCATGATAAGCTTGATGCTGTCTTAGCAACATAACTAAATCTTACAGTGGGTAGTACTGAGAGGTGGGGTTTAGATTTTAAACTTGAAACATCCTCCTACAATGTGAATGAACAAGGGCATAAACTTACCAAGAATTTGTAGTACTTAACGTATGAACTTGGTTATAATTAACTAGTCTGACTGGTCTTTCTGCTTTTATTTAATTTAACAAGTATTTATAGAGCTTCTTTTATTCCTTGCCATGCACCTAGCACTGGAGACCAATGAATTATATAGTTACTGGCTCTGCTTATAATCTGAAAGCTTATAGTCTTTTGGGGAAATCATATATTAAATAACACTGTTGATAGTTCATTGAGTAAAATATGGGAGGTTGAGAGCAACCAGGGAGCATAAGGTGGGTACCCTAATCTGGATAAGAGGATTTGGGAAGTTAAGTTTACTAAGAAATGAAGGATGAGTAGGAATTGCTTAGTCCAAGTCTGGGAATAGGAGATGGAATTAAAAATGTTCTGAACAAAGAGAGTAATAGACAGAGAGAGAGAGAGAGAGAGAGAGAGAGAGAGAGAGAGAGAAAACAGGATTTTCAAAGAACTGAAATTTAACATAGTTGGTAAAAAAATGGAAGAGAGAGAGGGAGAGAGAGATAGATAGAGAGAGAGAGAGAGAGAGAGAGAGAGAAAACAGGATTTTCAAAGAACTGAAATTTAACATAGTTGGTTCAGGAAGAGTAAGATTTAGCTGAAGAGCTAAACATGATTTTCAAATTATGAGGCCAGTGACCAAATCCACAGTCAAAATTTGTGGTAGAGATTCAACTTTTCTAATAAGTGCATTGATTTGTAACAGTGATAGTAGCATTTACCAAGACTTTGTGCCAGTTACTATACTTAATGGTTTACATGGACCAAGATTAATCACGGTGACTCCGTGGGGGTGTGTATTGCATCATCCTCATCTTTCAGGTGAGTCTTAAAGAAGCAAAGCAACATATGTTGGTCTCTCTGACCTATTTTGATTGTGGGAGTAGGCAGTTAGGAACATTATTCTCTTAACCATTAACTTCTGTTTCAAGCCAGTTGAATGACAAAGAATATATCATGTAGAGTTGGGGGTTTGCAAAAGTTCTGTTGCAGGGTCTGCATAGTAACAACTGTTTTGAGTTTATCCTCAGTACTCTTGTGAAGGTCCAGACTGTGTGGTATAGAATTCATTGTGCTTCTTTATCTCTTGAAATTTGGAGAAATGCACAGGTGATTACCAAATCTAATGTTAACTTGACTTTTAAACATTTACAGATGCTGACTATAAACATGCTCTGTAGCTGTTGGTATACATATTGCTGCTCCTGGTAATAAGAATTACAGATGTTAACATCTGGATTAACTTCTTTTCTTCTTTTTAAAGTTTAATTCAAAAACTTTGTTTTTGTACCGGAGATCAAACTCAGGACCTTGTGCTTGCCAGGCAAGTGCTGTGCTGCTGAGCTTAGTCCCTGGCCCTCCATCTGGATAATTTTCATTTGGGGCATCATTTAACTCTTTTCTAATCCAGTTGGTGAGATAGGAAATTAAGACATATGGTAATTTAATGTACCACAAGTGCTTTGTGAGTTAAAAGTGATATGCAGGCAAATCATGCAAAAAAAAAAAAGATTTGTTTACCACTTTTTGTTTCCCACTTTTTGTTTCCCCACCACCACCATACCAAGATGTTTTTAAACCAGGGGTGTAGTTTCCCGTTGAGGAAACAAGACAGTTGATCACTATTTCTGATGAGAAGTCAGCCATTTAATGGTATTGGCTCCCACTCATCTATACACCGTGTTTAATCGTGTCATATATCCCCGCTGTTTAGTTGCTATGTTTATCTCCAGAGTTTTTCCTATAGGCTGCATTCGTAAGTCTTCCTCCTTCTATACCCCTCATGCTGTCAGCCAAGGAGAATGCTGTTTTGGCAGACTGTAGTATATATACACACTCATACGCCAACTGCTGTTAGAAAGGAATTGGTGACAGTCCTCTGATAATCTGAGACATCTTAAACATCACTATAGCTTGAGAAAATGGATTTATTTTATGAGTATTGCTGGAAGAAATCATGGTACCATTTCAGGGGATTCAGACAATAGGGGGAATTGCCAGCTCTTAATGCTGGAATCCTGTCTTCATAGTCATACTGCTATAAGGACAGTGTTACACTGTCTCGGTTATTGAGCCTATTTCCCGAAACTTGTTCCTGTATGTATGCCGATATACATACCCACTGGTGTAAGATGCATATACACATCTATGTTTACACCTGGATATGTGTGTCTTTTTATGCATGTGAACATAATTTTAAAAAAAGAATTATAGTGTACATGCTGTCATATACAGTGTAATTGAAAGATACAGCGAAAGTTTAAATTTTAAAAATGTATTAAAGTAAAGGACACTTTGCTATAAATTCCCCTCACAATACTTCTTGCTTCAAACACACTTGTCCCATTCTTACCACTTTCCAACATAGTTGTGGAAATCCTCTTTCCTGAGTCTCTTTTAGTTGAACTCTTTTGGCTGCCTTGGTGTCCTAAATTGATTCAAAACTTTTTTACCCTTCTTAGTCATTTTGACTTTGGGGAAGAGCCAGAAGTTGCGCTATGCCAGGTCTGGTGAGTCAGGTGGATGAGGACACACGGTGATGCTTTGACCAGCCTGCCTTTCCATTGGATGGCCCTTGTCGGCAGCATTTGCGATATCTTTGATCATAGCTCATAGAGACACGTGAGAAGGAGGACTTCCAGAAAGTGGCAAGAACAATGGAATAAGTGTGTTGGAAGCAAGGGAGGAGTATTTTGAGGCAGATTAATAGCAATGTGTCTTTTACTATAATTTTTAAAATTTAAGCATTCACCATATATTTGATCCTACCCTGTAACTTGCCTTTTATTTTGCATCATTCCCTGTGTTTGTTTTTCATCGTGTCCTATTATTTAGAATTTACTCAGTTAAGAAAATAAATAGTATGTTTTATTTGCTGGGCTATAACCTCTGGGTAATTTTAGGCTAGGCTGCCTGCCTGCCTGCCTTCCCACTCTCCTCCCTGCTCCACTTTACGTAGTGTAACGTCTTCTGATGACACAAGTGATGAATCACAAGTTGATTGAATTATTACTCAAGGTGGCCCATAGCTGTTCAGAGGTGAATCTTTGGCTAATCAGAAAGACCTAGTGAAGTTGACAGAGGCAAAATTTCACCTGTATAATCTTATAGAACTGAATGATGTTGACATGTCTGTAGGTTTCAGTTCTTCAAGAATTGTCTGTTTTTTTATGTAAAAATTTTCCTCAAATATCCTCTCTGTTCTTAAAGACCACCTAGCATTTGATTATATGAGTCTTCCAACCTGTTTACGTGGTCCTTTTTAATGCATGTTGGGTTTTTTCACCATCGTTGTGTTATAACTATCCATGTACAGCGCTTTATTATTTTGAGGATTAGGATTAAAGAATTGGCATAAGACAAAATTGTAACAAATTTAACCCAAAGATTTAATTGTAATCCTAGAATCAGGAAACATCTCATTCTTTAAAATAGAATGAATCTTCCAGTGAGCTGGCAGAGGATGCAGAAAGGCTTTGGAGCCAGAAAAGGGCTTAATTCAAGGAAGCAGAAATAGAGTACAAAAAGATTGGTCAGTCCAGAGTTATTTTCCTCATAGGATTAAAATAGGGAACTTTCTTTTCATGTTGTCTTAGGTAAACTAGGCCTGTTCTGATTAGTTGATATGTGTTTCCTGTTCTGTGGAAGACTTTGCTGTTCCAAGTTCAGTTTAAGTGACACTTAACATATAAGTGACTTTATTCTGAGTTGTTCTGGTCTGCAGGAGCCTAGTCCAGAAGGCTAGACCAAAATAATGGCCTTCCATAAACTTTAACACAGAATATGCACATTAAAAAGTTTCATAGATGATGTAGATCTTTGAGAGTGGTTCCAAACTGTATTTTTATCTACAATATTTAAGTGTCAGTATCTCCAGTACTGTTAGTTATCAGTCCTTTTATTTTTTCCTTAGTTGACAGATGAAAAATATCTTATTGCTTTAATTTCCCTTTTTTGGTGTGTGTGGGGGTACTCAGCATTGAACCCAGGGCCTTTGCCCTAAGCTATACCTGAGTCCTTTTTAAAAATTTTTGAGACAGAATTTTAACAAAGTTTCTTAAATTGCCCAGGCTGGGCTTAAATTTGTAATCCTCCTGACTCAGAGTGCTGGGATTGCAGGTATACACCACCACACCTGGCTTCATATTTTTGCTGTAAACATCTTCTTAAATTATATTTCCCTTTCTGTATTTTTTTCAAATGTAAAATAATGATTTATCTTTCTTGATGTATTGAACTGATTTTAGCCTTTTCAGAATGCTTATAGTATTCCTGAAAGTTTTTGACTTCTTAAACACTCTATGATTACCTCTCCCAGCCAGTCTTAATTCTGCTTCTCTTTCAAGCAGCAATTTAGGTACAGCTCAGATCACTCTCCCCCTTGTTACCAGATGCTTTACTTTCAGGCCATTTGTTAGCCACTCATTCATGGAGAGCCTGTTGCTGCAGTCTCTTGAGTGGGGATGGGTCAGCTGTGACACTGGTCCTGCAGAGCCATGCCCTACCCCGGCATAGAAAATGTTTCTCTTAGCATAGAAATGAGAATAAGCATAATTTTTTTACTCTGCATACTCTAAAGACATACTAGGTTGTTATTTAAAGATTGGAAAGGAGGGGCAAAGAAGGAATGGAAAGATGACAGTTTCTTTAGTTCAGCCCTACCTAAGGAATTGGAACTGACAAGACTTATTCTAAAATCTTTTCAGTGCTGGCCTGAATTAAAGTCTAACCTCCTAGCAAGCTTGGGATTCCCTGGAACATGGGGAGCAACACACTTAAGGAAGCTGAGAATAAGGAGGAAGGTATTTGACTTCTGAGCGGAGATGGCTCAACAGTGGTATGTGTAAACTATGGTTGACATACAGAAGTGACAGCACTGGAAAGTCCCTTGGTGGTGAGGGAAGATGACAGTGACCTTGAAGGAAATAGGCTGTGCAGCAAAAACATGATTGTGCGTTTTGTGAAGTTTAAACATCTGTTAGACTATTGGGTTATTTAGAAAACTGAGAGGTCAGTAGATGCAGATTGTTTCATGCATAAGGGTTTTTTCCCTAATATTTGGTGGAGGAGCAGCTCAGATAAGAAGCAGGTTGTGATACAGTCTTGTTTGTTTTGTCTGGTAGTACTCTTTTGTCCATTTTTATCAAATAATTTTTATGTTTCCTTTATCAAATGTCAGTATGTTATTTTTACCATTTTGAGTGACGCCTATGGAATAATAAATGTTTATAAATATGTAATTTAAAGTAAGCTTGACTGAGTTTACACAGTCATTTTGTACTATAATTTGTCTAGTTTCGGTTAATAAATTATTTGGGGTATTCTCTGATCTTTCCCTCTCTTTTTTCCTCTCTTTAATTCCCCTTCTTGTGTTTCCCCAGCTAGTTGAGAATTTACTGGTTTTTATTTTTTAAATATACATGCTATGTTCTGGAAATCCTTCCTCTCCTTTGACTTATGTGACTTTTTTAATCCTCATAATAAATTTTTAAGCTGAGATGTATTCATCTAAGCATTCATTTTTTTCATTTTGTCCCCCCCTGCAAAATTTAACATGATTTATGGAGATTCATAAACTGTAGCAAAAAATATAAAAGACCTAATAAAAATTTAATATTTACTCTCAGGGGGCACAAATATTTCTCTAAGCTCTGTAGATGGTGCCAAACAAACAAACAAACAAACAAAAACCTGGTAAATTTATGTCCTTAAAACTTGAAAACAAGCAAACTTGTTTTTAATAAAAGCACAGCGGTTCCTGACACTAAGGTCAGAAGGAAATTTTATAACAAGACCTCATGTAATGGGATAAACAGTGGCCTCAACAGCAGTCTTATTATAGATCCACTAGCAAATTTTCTAATGGCCTGAATAGGCCCAGCATATCACCACAGAGCACTGTCAGTGAGGGTGAGGGGTTGTGGTTGAGGACTATTCAAAATAGTCTGACTGAAAAGGAGAAAAGATTTTGGAATAATTAAGACAGGAGTAATCCATATCCTTTAGATATCATCCATAAATACCTGTTCTGTTCTTTGTACAAGGCTACTAACAGTATAAGCTATCCCGCAATGCTTGCAGACTGGTTTAGAAATTATATTTCTTGGCGCTTATTGCTTTTAGAGAGATAAAATGATCATGTTGTTCAGGGAGACTCAGCCATTTCAGGTGTGATCTCAAAGGTAATGCATTGGCAGGTCTGCTTCTCAGAAACTCAGTTTCATCGGTGTAGCTGCAAGTAATAGAGTTCAAGGGAACTGACTCACTTTTACTAAGGATGTACACAATAGACAGAAATAGAAACAATGCTTGTTTGTGTTAGCTTGTTATGAGAAATATAATTATGAGGTAGTCTAGAATTCTTGGTCATTCAGCAGTACATTATCTTGCTTTAGAAGAAGCCAAATTATAATCAGAAGAGTTGCTTGGCAACATTCTTGGTCAAGGCCAAAGAAGTTAATTATGCTAATAGGACATCCTTCCCAGCTGCCTAGAGTGTAAGATGCACTGAACAATGCTGATCACATTCTGGAAATTGTTCCATAGGCTTCCTTTTCCTTTTTTTTTTGAGACAGAGTATTGCCATGTAGTTCAGGCTGACCTTGAACTCATTATGGAGCCCAGGCTGGCCTCGAACTCCAAACTCGCAGGGATCCTCCTTGCCATATCTTCTTGGTGCTGGGACTCCAGGCTTGTGCTGCAATGCCTAACCCTTTTACTATTCTTAATCCAGGCATAATCTCCCCTAAAAACGTTGTTTGTCACAGACAAAAAAGAATACTGGATGAAAGAGTCTACTTTATAAGTATTTTTAGATAAGGGGATAAAGTTGAACCTAGATATTTAGATTGATTTGTGAGTCTCCCTTACCTTGTTCTTGTTTGCCATGCTATCAAGAAGTGGTTAACTCTCAGTTTTAATGAATGTTTATACCTTGTATAGTTTACACTGCTTTCCCAGAGTAAAAACATACCTAAAAATGCTGTCCATAGACAATTCAAGTGTAATTTTAGTTCAAATCACAGTTGTACATACACATTATAAACTGTTCTGATGGCTTAATGCTATTGGCATTGTAGTCAAATTTGATATTCCCACTCCCACCTTTCCTTTTATTTTCATTCTAGCAGGTGCTGGGAATGCTAGAAGGAAAAATACATAACCACTTGAATAACAATGTACTTTGAAAAGTGATCACTTTAATGCAGAAATGAAAGTTCCTGTCACCATTAAACCTGCATTTAGGAGCTTACAATAATTGAGATTGACATTAGGTAAAATGACCAGGTGGTGTTGGGACAGTTGATATCCATTTAAAACATAAATAGGATCACATCTTACACCATACATAAAAATTAATCATGGAGACATTAACTATTTGAATGTTCAGAGGAAAACTCAGAAAAATACTATAACAGGAGGAGCGGTGATTTTTATTCCACTTAAAGGATAGAAAGGCTTTCCGACATGACACTAACCCACATGCTATAAGGGAAAAGATAATAGCTGTATACAGTATTTAATGTTCTACCGCCTAAAAGATGGTACAAATGAAATTGTTAGCAAAATATGTGATAGGAATTAGCCTACATGAAAGAGGATTAATTTGTCTTAGTATATTAAGACTTAGACATCAGTAAAAAATGGCACTCAAATAGGAAAATGACCCAAGAGTGTGAATAGGCATGTCATTTAGAGTGAGGACTGTGAACCTAGGAACACTGGTTAAGACAAAACATTTTTGAGGTCATACAGAAAACAAGGATGAAAAAGTTGGAAAATTACTGTTTTGATGAGATGGTGGAGAAATTAAATAATTTAATTTTCATATTCACCCCATGAAATGGGCATTGTTGTTTGTTTTGTATATGTAGAAATAGTCCCAGGGAAATTACATAATTTTCCAAAAAAGCGTAACCAGCAAGTGGTGGCATTTGTTTAAAATAACATGAGGATATTGATTCCACTTTTTGTCCTAACTTTAGTCGGCTCCCATATTAGATTAGTTAAGGAAGACATTTATAGCAGAAATTATTTTATTTATTTTTTTTGTTACTTTTCTTAGGATTTGGGAAACTAATTTATATATCAGGTATACCTTTAGAGATAATTATTGTCTAGTGATAGCCAAAGTAAATACCATGAATGAAGCTTTCTGCTCTATGGATGCTGATAGATCAAAGAGGTAGTGGATGCCTTTGGAAAGTGTATTTGTGCCAATTTTCTGTCACAGAAGAGCCTCTTGCTCTTAATAATTCTGAAAAGCTGCTAAACTTAGTACGTGATAAACAGATGGGGTAATAAATCCAAATTGAAAAGTCTCCAAAACTAGCTTTCTCAGTCTGGTGATATGGTGAAATAGTAAACGTTTAAGGACATCTCACAATATGATCTAGCTATTAGAGATCTCACTAGATTGTCCTGAGACAGATAAAGCAAACGTATGCTTTCTTCTGTAGCGTAACATTACTTACTTAACCATTTATGTAAAATTAGCCCAAATCAGCAGCCACAATTTAGCATGCTGCATGTATGCTCCTTTTCATATTATGGAATGTTACTTGGTTTTACAAGCAAAGAGGAAATGAAGAACTTTAAGACTTTGTACTAATTGCCTTGCTCTGAAATGATATTCACATATTGGTTCTGTAATGTCCCATTTTGCATAGAATAAATGTATCTACACACATGTAGGGCAAAATTCAGAAAACTGTATCAGTCAGAAATGATACAGGTACATGTGTTCTGAGAAAATCCTTACACAGTTCTATTTAGGATTAAATGAGATAGTGTATATAAAATTGCTGGGTACATTGCTGAAACTCTGGAATCCATCAATTTACATAAGGTACTTCTTATTTTCAATCCTTTTGATGACTTGGAATAAAGCAAGTATGAACAGGTGCTGGAATTTTTGATGTATAATACAAATTTACAAGGAAATAACATCCATAGTTTTAAAAGCTCCTTTGATTTTAAAATACTGTGAATAGGCAAATGATAAGCTGTGTAAGACTAAATGAATTATTTATCATAAGTAAAACAATATCAACACCATATTTAATGTTACATGTGCTTTTATTCTGTGCAAACTTAGTTCTATTTCATTTTTGTCTTAATTTCCCTGTTCTTACATAATTACTTGAGCTGAAAGAGGGGTAAAGGTAAGTGTGGTTCTTTTTACTACCTCATTTTTATCTAGTGCTGCGCTCATGGTAGATATTGTAAATACTTACGAAACTATTTTCTGGAGTTTCTTTAGCAGTAGGCCTTACAGCTTTCATTATAACATGTCTCATGTACTTGGTATCATGCCACTACCACGCACTCATGTTAACTATGAAGACACAGATCTTAGGGGCCATTACGTAGAACTGCGTGTTCTTTTGCACTCTACGCATGCCTGACCTCGGTGACTGATCCAGACTGAACTGTCCTCCCTGTCTGTCTGAGGTGAGGCTAAATCATCTTGTAGTCTCCTACTCATTCTGGCTCTGAGTGTCCTGAGTATAGGGCACCCGAGATAGCAGATGAAGAGCCCCAAGACTGAGGAGTGGGAATATGGGCCCTGGAGCTGTGAAGCTGGGAATACATCTTAGGTCAGAGGACAACTGGTGAAAAGGAAGAGGTGGAGGTTTTCAGGGTCAGGAATCTGAGGATGGCTTCACTGGGGCCCCTGTGTTGCCAGAGCTGCAGTCTCATCTGAAGGTTGAGCTAGTGGAGGTTCTGCTGCTTGGCTTGCTCATTTGGTGGATCTGGTTCCAAGCTCCCTCACAGGATTGTTTGCTGGAGTCAGCTCCTCATGGTCTGTTGATCCAAGGGCTCTGTTTCTTTCTGGTGATTGGCCAGAGGTTGCCCTCAGTTCCTTGCCATGTGGGCCTCTTCAGCTTGCTTCATCTGAGCAGGTACACAAGAAGAGCTGGAGAGTGTCCTGTCAAGAAATGAGGAGGAGCAAGAGGAAGTCACAGCCTCTAACCTAATCAGAGAAGTGTGATTCCTCATCCCTTTTACACTTTTGCTAGAAGCAAGTCACTTGATCTGTCCCACACTCAAGGGGACAGGTCTACGCAAGGCATGAATACAGGAGTCAGGAACCAGTGAAATCTGCCTAATGCAGGGCTTTCAGTAACATGTAAGTGCCTAAAGGAGCCTTGTTTTCCAAACATTAGAGACTTGCTTATCTAAATGTATATGAAACTGATGAAATATGTACAGGTAGTAACACTTTCTTTAAAAAAAATGTTCTCTAGGGTAAAGCTTGGACCTTTGAAGCCTGCATATGCTGTAAATGGTGAGGGTGGCATAAAAGTCTCCTTTTTGTGGACTTTCTTATCTAGAGGGAATGATCTTAATATTACATAGCTGTCTTCTTGCAACATCTTTTAGGAAGTAAGCAGGAACGTGAAAGACTTAAGTAGTAACTGTTAGAAAAACTAAAATCTCTGAAGCATATACTTTTCTTGCCCAATTTTGTTGCAGTCATTGGAACTCCATGTCATTAGTGGAATGAAAGAAGGTATTGCCGCGAATTCTTAGAGTACTTCGTTGATTGAGAGATGGAAGAATAGCATTTAATATTTGTACTACCTTGTAGGATATAAAAAGCCAGAATGCTTAGTTTTTGTCCAACTTTTGAAAGATTTCTACTCCCAGTTTTAGTACTACTTTATTTGCCTTAATCTCTTTGGGCTAAATGTTTTCTGCAAAAGAAAGCCATTGTTTAGATGGTGAAGGTGGTTATATATAAGTTTCTTAGATAACTTGTGTTCACTCGGGAAGAAAATGAATAGCTAACCCTGTGCATGATAATTTAAGGCATAATTTTAGAAATAAGCATATGAAATTTCTTAGCATCTTTTCTGCCTCCTGTCCTTTATCTTTTCATGTTTTCCTGTTTTCTCTCTCCTGTAGAACTCTTTCATGAGCGAAGATAATAAGGTTATTACTTCTGCTGCAATATTTAAGCATTGTATATTTTAAAATAGGATTATCAGATCTTAGTCAGAAGTCATGTAGCCAAATTTTCTTTAATGCCTGTAGTTTAGAGGGAGTAAGCCTGAAAGTGAACAAGAGCATTTCTTATAAAGCAGAAACAAAGCCAGGCGTGGTGGCACATGCCAGTAATCCCAGTACTCGGGAGGCTGAGGCAGGAGGATCACTGAGTTCGAGACCAGCCTGAGCTACACATTGAGTTCCAGGTCAGTCTCAACTACATAGTGACACCCTGTCTCAAACCGACTCCACCGCCAAAAAAAAGCAGAAACAAAACAAACTTTGTGTATGTTACCTATAGGATACTCTAAAATTGAATCCTCAAAGTGAATTTTGAATAATAGTTTTGAATAATAGCTTCAGAATGATTGTTAAAAGGTTTTAGGCAACAAACTAATACTGCTGAAGGTCATTAGATGACAAAAAAAGTGGTAAGATTTTATTGTACAGTTGTTCATATCAGCCATTCAGTCTGAAGGAGCTGCAGTTTTCATTCCTATTCCTTACTAAATGGTCAGACAAAATAGTACTTTTTGAGAATTTTTTTTATTAATTTTTGCTGACAAGTGTAAAAATAAGCAAGGTAATTGAAAAGGATGTTGACGTGCAATATATATAAGCATACAAAAACAGAAATAATGATAGTGATAATACTATTTACTAGTGATAGAAAATCTGAAAGACTGCAGCAAGTTAATCCTTCTACCATATTTATTATCATTCAGAATGTTGTCCTTGAGTTACTTTGTATCCTTCCTAGGAAGATCTTTCTGGGAGATTGATTGACTGAGACAGGGCCTTGCTAAATCGAGCACGTATGCTGGCCTTGAACTGCAGTCCTCCTGCCTCAGTCTCCTGAGCGCCTAGGATTATACAGGCACATACCATTGCAGTCCTGGGGAAAGGCAGATCCAACCTCTAGCTTGCCTTGGTCACTTTGAGTACAGAGGAATTGTCTTGAGGGCAAATGTAAAACAAATAATATAGTTAATGTATATAAGAAACAGAACTTCCCTTTTTTAATATTTGTTATTAACATTTTTTTAAAAAGTCAAGCGGTCTGCTGGGCTGCAGGTTGGGCACTCCTGCAAGTACTCACAGGATAGGCCTAAAGGAAGTTTTGTTTTTCTTGAGGAATCAAAGGCTGCTGCTCCCCTGAACCCCATTCCCTGCCAAGTTCAGAAAGTTTTCATTTTGCTTTAGCTACTAGCAATCTTAGTGCCAAGTTTATGCTTTAGTTGAATAATTTTACATATTTTTATTCTAAGTGTATGCTTATTTTAATGTTAATTTCCTTTTTTATTTCTGTGTATCTTTTTTTGTTTGTTTGTTTGTTTGTTTGTTTTTTTTTTTTTGAGTACTGGGCATCAAATTCAGGCCCTTGTGCTCGTGAGGCAGGTGTCAGAACCACTGAGCTAAATCCCCGGCCCTGTATATCGTATTTTCATTCTTTTCTTAAAAATAACCCAGACCTTCCCTGAATAAAATTGTTCCTATAAAATTTTTAATGTGCTGAAAAAGTATTAGTTTCACAAATAATCAAATAAAAGGAAATTAAAGCAATATTGAACACCATTTTAAATAAAATGATTAATGAAAATGTTGATTTTCAGTGTTGGCTAACATAAATGAGTTGAGTACTCATATCCGTTAATGAAAGTGCAAGTCTGTATCTTAATACCTCTCTATCATTAGGTGCAGTGATTGAACTTCCTGAATATGTCCTAAATAAACATCCTACATTTGGAAAAAGCTTTATGAACATTCACACCTTTCCTTCACTTTAAAAAAGATAAAATTTGAAAATAACCTAAAATTAATTCTTCAGTAAAATATCATCTACCTAGTTACTTGCTGGGATAGTACCATTAAAAAGTCATCAAAATAATAATGTTTGCTAGTGTTCATTGAGTATCTTAATGTGTGCCAGAACTGTGCTAAATACTTTCTCTTTTAATCTTCACAGACGTGTTAGGATAGATTCTTTTGTTACTTCTGTTTTATAGCTGAGGAAACAAGTTTGGAGAGCTGAAATAATTTATTTGAGCTCACCCAGCTACAAATGGCAGAGCCAGGGTACAGACCCCTTAATGGGAAGAGTTGTAGGGAAAACAAAATTATTTATTTAATAAAGTGTGAGTGAATAAAAAAGGTGCTAAGATACTCCTCCCTCCTTTAAGGAAGAGTCAAATAATTTAAGCCCGGGTCTTATGGTAAATAAATTGAAAACTGTGGAGAAGGATGCTTTAAAGTTTAATAATAAATGTAAGCTTGTGATTATACCTTTTGTAACTTCAAATTTTAAAATGATTTTGATTTTATAGAGGACCTTTATAAAATAGTGCATATATTTTCATTTTCATCCCAATCCCCTCAACTGTGTTCCACTTCCAAAGTTTCTCATTTTTTGTTTTTTATTGTTTCAAAATTTATGAGACTATCACATCCCCCTTGAGTTTCCATTTTGAGCAGTATAGTGCTTATTAGGTTTTTATCTTCTTAGTAATTGAACATTGAACTATTTATAGGTTCTCTTTTATTTTTTTGATACCATGATGATCCAGTATATATGATATGCCATATTGCTAACTTCTGGGTAGGAATTTTGTTGATCAATAATGTAACTAAAACGTGTTTATGACTTAACTGAAAAAGTAAAAGAGTAGCTTGGCTTTCATACCTTTTTTCATATGTACCTTTTAAAAGATGTGCTTTAAGTTAGTTTAAACAAAAAGCACATATAGAGTAGTATTACCATGTATTCAGGCCAGCCAGTTTTGAATGTTGTTTGAATCTTACTAACTTTAATTTTTAAGTTTGCATACAGAGAGAAAACGACAACCATGAATACTAGTCAGCTTCTGATCACCAAGGAGAGGGAAATACCACCTTGTGGTAATAGAATGACCTGTGGCTTGTGAAAAGGTGCATCTACTTGAAAGTTAATATATTTTCCTCTACACTGTGTAAAAGTTTTACTCCTTTTAACTGGTTAAGAGATTTATTTTGAAATGAATTGATTGTGTGACTGAAAATATCTTGAATTTTAAATATTGTAAGAAATATTTCTTTTAGTGCAGTACTCTTTAAGAACTCAGTGGGTATTTTTTAATGTTTAGCACATTTATGAATTGATAAGACATTGAATTAGATGAACTTAATAGATGGATTTTGCTTTGTTATACTTTGTAAGAAAACATAAAACAATCAAGGCTAGAGTGAGTAATTTATTCATTTATTTAGCATGGTCTAATATTCATAAGGTATCATGTTACACTCGTGTATAGACATTACTTCACTTGCTTTAGCCTTCCTCTGGATGCCCTTAATCAGATGAGATAGCTGCTTTCCTGGAGGAGCTCATAGTTTTGGGGGCAGAAGCACAGTGATACCCTGTGACTCTGTGATAAACACTGTAAAGGATGTATATTCAGTGTGCTGTGAACAAAGTGTAAGTTCACTTGTGCCAGTTGTTTAGGGCCAGAACGGAGAGAAACAATCAGGGAAGAGTGAAGAAAGACTGCCAGAACCGAAGGGTATTAGGCACTCAGTTGAGAGAAAATGGCTGGGGAAATTAGTACTATCTTCCTTGTCATCCATATACATGACTACATTGACACAAGAGCATCTAAATAGCATTTTAAGTTTTTTAGGTAGAATTATAGCTAATGTTTAATATGGTGTTTATTAAGTGCCAGTCACTGATCCAAGTGCTTTGTATATTTTGTGCATTAACTCCTTTAATTTGCATAACAACCCTATTATGTAGGTATTATCATTACCCCTATTTAAAGATGAGGAAACAAAAGCACAGAAAGGAGAAGTAATTTGTGTAGATCCCCTAACCAGGAAGTAGAAGAACTAAAATTTAAACCCAGGTTGTCAGATTTCAGAGTTTGGGCTTTTAGTATGGGAGAAGTTAAAAACTGGGCTGCACTGGAGAGAAATATTTGGGGGGTGCCTTTTTAGCTTATTTGTATCAGTGAAACACAAATTATTTTTGTACAGTTTGAAACCATGAACCCTGTATTTTTTTTCCTGCCCCTGTAATTGGGCATTGGTCATCTTCTCATCTCCACACTTTCTCTAGTTACCTGCCCTCTTAAATTCCCTGCATGCTCAAACCTTTCCTTTTCTTTCTGGTCCTTCTAGATACCAGTGTTTTCCTTATCCTTATCTCCAAACCTCCTGAAACGTAATGAAAACTCTAAATTTTGGACCTGCACTAATCAACTTCAGTTCCCTCCTCACCCCATTGAAATGAAGTTTCCAAAGATGTATGAGGAGACTTGCTATGCAGTGTAGGATTGTGCTTCTGTTATTCTTACTTTTCTAACAATGTTTGGCAGGTCCAGTGTATGGAGGAGCGAGGAGTGCAGGAACCCTGCAGTGGAAGGACAAGGGAGTAAAAGTTACTAATGGATTCTGGTCTCAGTGGGGTTGAGAGGGAAGTGAAGACAGGAGTAAATTGATGGTCTTAGAAAATGGAAGAGCAGAAGGTCTGGATGAGTTGGAGAACATCTTTAACAGGTATGGTTGCACTGGAAGAGTTAGAAGTTTTAGAGGAGGAACAACTGTAGGAGATGACAAGACTCGAGATCAGTGGTGTGATTGACTAACGTGACCGTCATTAGAATTGAGGATGCTGACTCACCTATGAAGAGGATGGCTTTCAGTGTGCAGTGGGGCACTGTGATGGGCAGGAAAGAATGAAAGCATAATTTTCAAGGCACTCTTCACTGTTATCTTGCTATTAGATGATGGATATTCATTTTATTAACAGGCATGTTTATTTTTATAATTGACATTTTATTCTTTTTTAAAATAGAATAATGTAAAGTCTCCAGTGAGAAACAGCATTATCTGTATGATGAATTCTTTTATGTATCATCTTTTCAGAATATTTCATAGCACCACACTTACGCTAGCCATGTTTTGACCTTTTCTGCCATTCTAGGCAGTGCGCTCTGGCATTTCCTTTCCAGGAAAGAAAAGGGTATGAAATAAAGAACAAATAGATGGACACTCATCCTTTTCAGTTCAGGGGGCTAAAATCATGGTGATAGTTTTGGAGTGGCTGTGAATGTATGTACTGTTGTCTTCTCATGTTTGTTTTAATTATATGTAGCTGTGCTGTTATAGATACTTCTTCCAATGTACATAGTGGTGTTCAAATTTTAGGAAAGAGTGGAAAATGATGCTTAATAGCGTTTTTATTCTTGAGGATGTCACTCTTGGAACATGTGGGAAAGAATGGAATCTTATTGAGAGTATCAGTTTATTAGCATTCCTCTGAGAGGTTACTACTCTGAGAGGGAGCATTTGTGTGTATACATAGCAAAGGTAGGAGTACAGTCTGGGTTTTCAGGAAAGGTTGACATATCTAAACCTTGAAACAAACTCTTGTCTTTTCTTATCAACGGTGTGCAACTAACTCTAAAAATGGTTTCTACTAATCTGATAAACAGGAAATCCATAATCCCAGAATATCATGAACACTTCAATTTGGTGTGCCAGGATGACATTATTTTTTAAAAATACATTTTAAAAACACTCCTTCTTTATTGTGTTATTGTGAATTACTTTACTGAAATTTTGTTAACTTCCCTAATTGTGTTCAGTTTAGGAGAGATTAAAAATGAATATATATATATATATAAACTTTAGTTTGTTTTGCAGGAATTCTAAAAGTAAATTAATACCTTTTTAAAAAAAATTAATACCTTTTTTTTAGTAGTTTCAGAATTGTTTTCCCTCAAGAGATCAATAAAGACTTTAGTAACAACTGTTGCAGATAATAGTGAGGGATTTTTTCCTTTTTCTGTTTTTGGTGAGATATAAGAAAATCTTCTACACATGAAAGTCATGCTGTTGTATTATGATTATTTGAACAGACTTCTCGAGAGTATATTTTAGAACCCAAAGTCCAGGTTTTATGTATCATGTGTTTGCAAAACAGAAACACAGGTGTTTACATTTTCTTTGTACAAACTGTCTATAATAAAGTAGCAATCACCAATAAAAAATTGTTTGAAAAATTCAAGTGTTTTCCAAAGTGCTATACAAATTCTTATTCCTATGTAGCTTTCCATGTTGAAATGCGTATAGAAATTAGGAAGTTTTGTAGGGAGAAATCTACCCTAAATTTGTCTTTCATGTTACTTTTTTTCTTACTGTGAGGAACTGGCACCATTATTAAGCTACATTTTTGATAATTTGAGAATACAAACCAAAATATTATTCTGAATGATTATATAATTAAGTTACAGATTTTATTATTTTTTATTTTTATTTTTATTCTTTTTGTTGCAAACTCCCAATGAAAAAGTTTATAACTGAGCCACTAGTGGCAAGGTGAGTCAGAGTAGTTCTAGTTATTAGAAAAGAAATGTAGCTGAATTTGATAGTTTCTTGTTCATCGAGGAGTCAACTTTATGTGAATAGCTATTTTGACTTTTTTTTTTTTTTTTTTTTTT
>NW_022900931.1:41693049-41701852 GCF_012274545.1 Fukomys damarensis | reverse complement strand
TTTTTTTTTTTTTTTTTTTTTGGTACCAGGAATCAAATGTAGGACCTTGAGCTTGTGAAGCAGGTGGTGGCACCATTGAGCTAAACCCCTTTTGATCTGATATATGATGGCACTAGGAAAAAGACAACACTCTAGGATGGCATTTCTGCTATTTCTATGCCAAGGACTGCCCTGTCTGTCATTTTCCCAAGAGCTTTGCATATTGACTGATTTGTGTGTACAGTTAATTCATATTTACATAATCTAATTAGGCCTTTGGATTTTTTTAAAGGCCTTGTTTTATTGCACCAGTGTTCACTACATTGCGTATTTTAAAATGAGATGATGCAAGGAACACTTTATGATGAATTGCTTAATGAAATACTTCAGAAACTTGGGCAAACTTGACTATCAGGGGACAGCTTCACGTAGGACCATAAAAGAGAAAAATTTTTATAGTTCTTACATGTAATGGTTTGAATTATTGTGTTTTTATTTCTCAGCCTAAGTTTATAATCGAGGGTCAGAGAAAAAAATTTAACCTCTGTGTCTGTAACAGTTTACTAAATAACTATTACACAACAAGGTACCATTTTTTTCCCACTGTTGCCGGTGTCATCTTTTATTTTTCTAGGTTTTTTTCTCCTGAATTGAAACTTGAAAATGATTGACTTTAGACAATTTTGTTACTGTGACAGAGTCTTGCTAAATTGCTAGAGCTGGCCTCAGCCTCAGAATCCTCCTGCTACAGCCTCCCAAGTAGCTAGGATTACAAGTAAACACCATTGTGCTCAGCAAGAATTTTTTATTTTAAAATAAAATTTATTTTAGTTTTGTTTTTTACCTCCTTCTGCTTAAGTTGGTGCCACATTTGCCTACTTCAGTAGGTAAAACAATAAAAAAATATATTACCATGGGAAAGTTTTTGACTTTGTGGGCTCCCTCCCTCCTTCCCTTCTTGCCTTTCTTCTCCTCTTCCTCCTCCTCACCTTCCCCCTTTCCCTTTAACTTCTTGTTTTTCTGTTGCAGCTAGAAAAAAGGCAGCTTCAGGAGCATTCAGATTAGCTTCATCTAGGACATTTCATCTGAAATCCTGACTAGAATGTAGAATGGTATTTCTTCTGGCTTGGTTGGGTCCTTGGACAAAATATTTGAGGCTCCTTTGTAATACGGTGCATTAAATTGCTTCACTAACACTTCATTTTTAAAGCCTGTTGACAGTTTTAAAGAGAAATACTTTTGGTAATATTCTTTGAAACTAGGAAAATGCCTTGATATTGTTTTAAGTTATTGTTATAAGATAAGAACATTATTTTCACTTAAAGGTTAGGATGTAATGCAGGAATCATTGGGCAGTCTCAATCTACTTGTTGGGTTGACGGTATTTAGTAACGTGCTTAGCTGCAGGAGTTTGTTTTGCAGTTCCCTGAGGGCAGCCACTATGCCTCCACTTCACCTTACTAGCCCAGCAGAACTAGTGTGTGGCCCTAAGGACAACAGGAGATATTTATTAAATTGAATTTTGTTGTAGGAGTAATTTCTGATTTTATTCTAGCGCACGCATGTGTATGTATTGCCTAAGTTTAGTTTATACCATAGTTGATATTTTACATATGTCTTGACTTTTGTCACTTAAAAAAAAAACCTATGAAGAAAGCAGTATTGGTTGTCCCTACCCCCCTGAATTGGCCAAAGTTATTGACTTAGGAAAGAAAAAATTATATGCTGATCTTGCTGAGATCCACAGTCCAATAAGATATTTTGAAAAAGCACATTCACGTAAATTTTAACCATTATTGTTATAATTACTCTATTTTACTATTAATCTCTGACTTGCCTAGTTTATAAATTAAACTTTTCACAGTAGAAGCATCTTAGCTGCATCGTATTCTCCCAGGTTGACCCCTTGAGTCCAGAGGTTATCATAAGTAAATTGCAGCCCTATTGTATACCTAAAATGTACCAATAAACTTAATGAGAAAAAAAACCAAAAAACTCCAGCCAGCAATGTGAACGAAAGGATGGAGATATGAAACACCCTACTTAATTTAGGGAATAACACGTAGTTGACACAATTAAACTACAAAGTGAAGATGGTCAGAAATAAGATGGTTTTTATGTTATAGAAAGGCAAGGAGACATTAATAAATGTGGAAGGAGATTAAGGGTAGACTGGAGGGCCAGGATTTAGCTCAGTGGTTCTGCTGCCTGCCTTGCAAACAACACAAGGTCCTGAGTTTGATCCCCGGTACCAAACAAGAGTAGACTGGAGCATCAGAAAGATGTCAGGTGACGGCACAGTGCACAAATTGGAGTGGTGTACACTGGAGGCAGGGAGGTGGCTCAAAGTGCTGTAGCCAGAATGATCCAGGCATGGGTGATGCAGAGGGACTAGGTGTATGGCCTGCGAGTGGAGGAATTTTCTAGTATGTATGAGGCCCTGGGTTCATTCCCCACCTTTGCCTTTGATATGACCCTGATACAGAAATGATAATAGTGGCCATTGTTGAGACAAAAGAATAGAGGGTGGAAAACATGAATTTTCATGTTAATAATACCTTGAGTTCCAAGTCAAGGAATAACTGAGATTAAATGACTTGCTTAAAGTTATGAATCTTGTAAGACTAGAATTCAGAATCTCAGACTTCAGCTGAGTAATATTTGCACAGTGAAATTACAATAATTTCACTTATGCTAACAGAAAAGTTAAAAATGATGGTCTTCAGATTAACTGCCAGTGGCTAAAGGGAAAGAATGGGGAAGAGCTGTTTGGAAAGTCTGGGATATAGCACTACAATGACTTTCTTAATCTGAAGACCCTAAATAAATATCTATTAATGTATTGGGGTGCACTGGTTATAGCTACACAAATCTTTATTTTGAAGCAGTCATAATTTTGAGTTGCTTTAGGAAGAGAGATACTTACAAAGCAGTAAAATCCTGTCTGAATGTGGCAGTTCTTTTCACTGCCTAGATGTGCTTGTGATGTCTCCCTAGGACCTTTAATTTGTTCCTAAATTTGTAACAGAGCTACTTCTTGATGCTATCCATTGCTCAAGGTATTTTGGTGATAAGATTGTGATTAAGTTGGGTAGGTGAGCTGTAGACCGTGTCCTGCGGGGAGTCATTTATTGTTTTATACAAGAATAGGTAGTGCTGAGGAGTCATGTCTCATTTTGCGCATCAAATGGTCATTCACTTTAAAATCTGGCATTGGCATTACTTTTTCTTTGATTTAATCAGAAAAACCCAACAAATGCTTATATGAGCATGAAAAAGATAAAAACAAATCTTTGAAGGCATTGGTTGTATTTCATTTGCTGTGTGAAAAATAAAAGCAAAGAAGACTAGTCACATTATATGTGTTATGTTCAGATGATTAGGCGTTTTGGCCTAATGTCCTTTCCTGTAATTCTTTCCTCTAGAAAAATGTCTTTCTTTTGAGCCCTTACATCGATTTACAGTTGAAAATGTTGAAATAGACAGGGCTTCTTATATAGTAGCTTCATAACTAAAGAAATTTGCTGAAGTAAAATAAAAGCTTTTTTTGAAACAGAGAAGCAAAAGAATACTTGAGAAAATGGAAAACAGACTGCAAATGAGTGTCTTGTAGGAAATATGAAGGAATCTATTTAGATAAGACATTGGTGCAAACTAATGGTGATAAGAACGGTGGGCATCTCCTGAACATGATGCTCCAGGGACTGTGCATCTCTCGGTTAATACTCAAGTGTCTTAGATTATAATGTTTTAAAATCCCATTTTACAATAGAAAAAATCTTGAGAATTAGTTGAAATAATTTTCCCAAGTTACAAAGCTAAGCTGTGTGACAATTGATCTCTTATAACCATTATACTAAACCAATATGCTCTTACTTCTAGTTGCATTGTCTCCAAATAAATAAAAATTCATCTCATTTTCTGTTTTTCTTCTCTTTTTCTTTTCCTTTTTTTTGTTTAACTTGGAAGCATCTATCATTTTTGAGAGGTGACTTGACAAGATTCACCAATTTTCACCTTCATATTTCCTCCCCTTTTGTATCTATCGCAACAAACGTGAGTCTTGTGATTTGTTTGGCGCCTAATTGTTAACTAATTTCATCAGACCCCCGTTTCTTTCATAGTATTCAGCAGCACTTATTATTGGTTGATTTCTTGATGGTAGCCAAGAAATCTTTCTGGGGTGAGACGGAATTTGTTTTACTTTGCATTTCTCAAATGGCTAATGATTTTGCACATTTTATCCTGTATTTATTGGCCAGTTGCATTTCTTCAACTGGGCCGTGTCCTAAGAATTGTTTTTAGGAATCATGGATGGTGGCACACACCTTGTAACCCCAGCTACTCAAGAAGCCACGGCAGGAAGATTGAGAGAAGATTCTTTCACAAAGTAAAATGAAAAGGGCTAGGAGTGTAGCACAGTGGTAGAATGCTTGCCTGTCATGTATGAGGCTCAATCCCCTGTACCAAAAAAAGCAAACTAGTTGTGGATCATACAGAAATAGTCATCATGCCAGGTTCTGCCCACAGGCTGTAGTTTGCCGACCCCATGGTGTGAACTGTTGCTGTGCTGCTCCCATGAGAGGAGTGATTACCAGTCCAGGATGCACATTAGTCCTGTGGAGTGTTTTTTGTTAGAATTCCTGCCAGTCTTTGTTCTAGGTACTGAGAATACAATAACAAGCACAACACAAATCCCTGCTTTTATTAACTAGTGTTAAATACCAAGTAGAAAAATAAAGTACAGAGATTGCAGTGATAGTCATTTTTGTGCAGCTTTTTATACTCAGCATTCTATGTCACATGTGTTCATGTAACATGTTATCACTAATTCATTCATGTCATAAACCCCAAAACTTACTTCGAATAACGCCTTATATCATTGTTCACGAGACTGTAGATCACCCCAGTGATACTGCTGATCTTGACTGGACTTGCTCTTGCTTCTCTGACCACCTGCTAAAGACAGGGTAGGCTAAAATGTTTCCACAGAGAAAGCTTGTTTCTGCTGTGTATAGTTTCTAGCCCCATCATGTTCACTTGGTAGCTGAGAAGAGTTACAAAGGAACTAGAGAAAATGTTCAAGGCCTTTTGAGACAGGCTAATCGCTCTCATTGCATTCTGTTCAACGCCGTCCCACACTGGAGATATACAGCTCTTGGAAGGAGCAGAAAGGTTCGCTGCAAAAGGTATGGAAGGGAATAATGACAGCTAGTGATTAGCAGACAAATCCACCACGATTCATTTTCACAACTAAAATATTTCATTAAGTAAATCAATATATGATGTGGTTGATTTATTCATTTCGTTGATGTACATTTTTGACTATTTGCGGTTCTCGGCACTCATAAACAATGGTATGATACATAATGTTGTACTGTATTTTCTTGTACAAGAATTTCATTAAGGTGTGTTACATCAAATGTATATGTAATAAATGTAAGAGTGGGATTATTGCATAGTAGGGTATGCACATCTTCAGCTTTACTAGATATTGCCAGAAATGTCTCTGTCAATTTACATTCTTACTACTGCTTCACATTTTTGCCAGGAGGTTTTAATTTTTGCTAGTCCCAGTGGATGCGAAATGGCATTTCATAGAGCTGTAACATATTAATAAGATTAAGCATTTCTTCATGTGCCTTCAAAAAAATTCTCTGTGATCCCAGGGACCTGGCTCACTCTCCCCCTTGTTTGCTTAGTCCCAGACTCGCACACACACCTACACACCACATCTCTGCTTCTTCCCACTCCTCACATGGTTTTTATTTGGTTGTTTTTTTGTGTGTGTGGTAGTTCTGGGAATTGAACCCAGGGCTTCACACATGCTAGGCAAGTACTCTACTACTGAGTTAAACACCCCATCCCTTCATATGCTTTTTGATATGTATTATGTTTCTTCTGCAAATTGCCAGTTAATATGTTTAGGCCCTTTTTTAATTGAGTTTTTGTCTCATTAATTTCTCGGATATAATTCAAATCCTTGTAATCTATATGTGTTTATTATCATTTCCCAGCATGTAGTTTGCTTTTGTAGTTTTGTTTTTATTTTTGTTTTTTTGGTACCAGGGATTGAATTCAGGACCTTGCACTTGACAGGCAGGCAGTGGAACCACTGAGCTAAATCTCCAGCCCTGCTTTTATGTTTCTAAAGGGGCTCAATGAGAAAAGTTTTTGATTTTAGTACTGTTGGATTTACCATCCCTTTTATGGCATTTTTACTAAAAATATTTCTAAGTCAGGCATGGTGGTGCATACTCATAATCATAGCATCCTGGAAAGCTGAGGCAGGAGAATCACGGTTTTGAGCCCATCTTGGGCAACCTAGTAAATAAATAAATAAATAAAAGAAGCGCTAGGGATGTAGCTCAGTGTGGGGCCTAGGGAAATTTTCTTATGTTTTCTCCATGATTTAAAGTTTGTTTTTTTACATTTTGATCATTAATCTACTTGGGATTGCTTTTTATTTAGGATATGAGGTAAAGATCTTTTTAAAAAACATAATGACTTTCAGTTCTCTCAGTGTGATGTTAAATTTTCCTTTTAGGGTTCCTGCAGTGCCAGCTCTGTCATCTATGTATACACAGATTTTATATTTTTTTAATGCTAATTTTATATGTAGTAGTATTGCCTAGTTTTGACGTTTGAAGGTGGCACATTTTACTACTGTATTATTGCCTCGGTAATCCTGACTAAGTGAATACCCTTAAATACTTTGAATAATAACAGAAGAAAATAATTCTTTGCTTGCTGACTGTATTCTAGATTAGTACAGTGTTCTCAACACTGATTCATTTGATTTTCATGATAGTACGGAGTTAACTATTTTTGTTCTTCTTTTAGAGATGGGTAAACTGAGGCCAGAAGAACCTTAACTGGGACTATGAACACAAGCTGGCTGGCTCCAGTGTCTCACCTTGAAAATCATGATGCTATACTGCTTTTTGTTTGGATGACATTTCTAATTTGAAACATTTGAACAGGAGTGAGAACAGCTTCTAAGCAACCGTAACCTGTCTAAGATTTGTTAGCTTACAGAGACTGTTGATTGAGTTGGACAGAAGCTGTAAGGACTCACTGTGATTTGTTATTTCGAATTTATCTGGGCTTTCTAAAATGGTCATCTTTGAGATCTGCTTCCCTGCCCCCTGCCATTCATGGGAAGAAAAATGTGGAAAATGATCTTCGGTTTTGAAAGATAATTGTCATGCTTTTGGTTTTTGATGAAGACACAAGTGCAGACAGTGGGGCTACTGAGCATGAACGTTAGCGGGTTGGAGATAGAGTGCTGTGCATGGGATGTGTTCTGTTTTTAAAAGTATGATGCAGAAATGGATATTGCCTTTGTAGCAAGCTAAGTGAACATGTTATTTTGGATAGTCTTGTCTCTTGCTCTCTAGCCAATCTTTTTGTAAGTGTGCTTTATTGAGACTAGCCAGCTTTGATCTCTCTGTTCTGTTTTCCATGGCATTTCTTGTCTATACCAGCTTTAAAATTTATATTCAAAAGTTTTATTGTGATTGATAGCATTTTTGTTATTTTCCAGATTGTTTTGAAGACATTTCTGTGTTCCTGACAATATTGAAGCTTCTTTCTTAGGATAGGGATGATTGGTTGGTTTTTGTTGCTGTTTTTATAAGCTGAGGATTGAACCCAGGGCCTCCTGCAGTCCAGGTAGAGAAGCTTTGCCACTGAGCCAGCTCTGAGGTAGTTTTTTATACTTACTTTTAACATTTTCACTGTCTCTTAGGATAGTGTTTAACTATAGTCTAGATGCCTAATGCATCTTTCTTTTAAATGTGCCTCAGTGAGGAAAACCTGAGTAATGAGGGCACATTTTATATTTGACTTAAAAGTTTCAGCTCTTTAAATTTAAGTACATACTTTATTCAGAGAACTGCAGGAAACAAAAGATGAATTGGAAATAGTTCCTGCCCTCAAAGAGAATATGGTCTTAAGATAAACCATTTATAAATTATAAATGTAGTTGTTTGATTTTATGTATCATACTAGGTTTACAAAGAGAGGTGCAGGAACTGGTTTATAATTTAAGCAGGGAGACTGGACATATTAGGAAAAAGTCATTCAGGATAGATTGTGGTAAGTTACAAAGCATTCAGGAGTAAAAGAAATCATTTTGTACATGAAGTGAGCCAGGGAAAGATCCTGAGAGTAGTGACAGTGATGTGTGGGAGTTTGACAGGTGGGTTATGAGTGGAGGGTGGGATTGCATTTCAGAGGAAGGAGCAGTGAAGCAAGGTCTGCTAAACGTAGAAAAAGTCAGCTGTGTTTGGAGCAGAGCTAGTTCCATTTCGCTAGAACATAGGCGAGTGCAAGTAAGTAAGTTGGGGCCAATTGTATAGGGTCTTAAATATCAAGTTAAGGTGTTTGGATTTAATTCAGTAGACAGTGGGGAGCCAGTGAAGTTTTTTGAGTAATACAATCCTAGTCATGCTTTTGGAAGATTAATTGGGTAATGTCAGGAATGAATGAATGAATGAGAAAATGGAAATATTTTCCATTGTTGAGTCATTTTTTTCCTGTGTAAGTAAAACTAAGATAAGCCTCATTTAGCTATCAAATGGCACTAAGCATCTTCACTAATAAAGATGTAGAGCCAGTGAAGTTTTTTGAGTAATACAATCCTAGTCATGCTTTTGGAAGATTAATTGGGTAATGTCAGGAATGAATGAATGAATGAGAAAATGGAAATATTTTCCATTGTTGAGTCATTTTTTTCCTGTGTAAGTAAAACTAAGATAAGCCTCATTTAGCTATCAAATGGCACTAAGCATCTTCACTAATAAAGATGTATAAAAATATA
>NW_022900931.1:41621271-41693010 GCF_012274545.1 Fukomys damarensis | reverse complement strand
ATATTTCTTTTCTCATATGCAACTAATCTTTTAAATAAGGTTGAGGCCTTATTTACCTGTTGGCTTCTAGTTCAGTTTAGCGTTCAGACTCTTGATTAGTTGAGTTATATACCAGTCAAATCTTCCAGAACCCTCTTTTCGAATGTTATATTAGTCTTCTTTAAAAGCCTTTAATTATTCTTTTTGTCTGCTGAATGCAGTCCAGATTTTATAACCCAGCAATCCAAGCCTCATTCATCTCTCCAGCCACTCCCTGACAACTTTACCCTTCCCTACTTTCTTTTTTTGCCAAAGCACCTACTGCCCTCTGACCTAACATATGTTTCCCTAACTATTCTGAAGGTTCCTGTGATTCTCTACTTCTTTGACTTACTTAGTACTTCTGAACTTCCTAGAATTTGAAAATGCTGAGATGGGAAATGTATGTTGAAATTCTGAGATATGTGACCGAGCTGGGACAAAAGTTCTATCATTTGTTCAGTGAGCATTTTTTGTACTTGCTGTGTATCAGGTATTGT
The DNA here is from genome assembly GCF_012274545.1 of Fukomys damarensis. NCBI lineage: Eukaryota > Metazoa > Chordata > Mammalia > Rodentia > Bathyergidae > Fukomys > Fukomys damarensis. Next base: position 41,692,492 of record NW_022900931.1, on the reverse strand, counting down.
ACCAAATCATGCGGATATAATTAAGTGAAACCAAAGTGATCCTTGCCCTTTATGACCTACAGTCTAAAGAGACAAACATTAACCATCAATAGTAATTAAACCATGTTATAATTACAGGCAGTGAAAGCCAGGGATTTAGCTCAGTGGTTCCACCACCTGCCTTGCAAGTGCAAGGTTCTGGGTTCGATCCCCGGTACCAAAAAAACAATAATAATAATAATATACATATAATTACATATATACACATATATAATTATATATATTATATACATATATAATTACAGACAGTGGTGAGGTACTTATTAAGGAAATATACTTTGGGTGTACTTTGAGAGACTATAATGGGGGAAAGAAATGAAATTAAAGTAGCACATCCAGGTAGGTCATTTGAAGGAAGTGAATTTTAAACTGAAACTTGAAATATGAGAGCCATGTAGGCAAGGAAAGAGTGAGAAGGTCATTCTAGGCAGAGAAAACAGTATGTACAAAGGCCTGCAGATGGAAAATAATTTTGAGTATTCAATAACCTGAAAGACCAGTGTGCCAGAACCTATTTTTAGATTACTAAGAAGTAAAATGAAGCTAGAAGAGTTAGGTAAGGACTAGATATATAGCATCTTTTAGTTGGATATTATGCTTCATATAAAGCACACAGATAAAAGGTGACAGTGGAGGGCTTTTGAATAGAAAAGTGACACAATAGAATTTCCATTTTTAAAATATTAAAAATATATTAAATCCAAGCATTTCTCATCATCTCTACTAGTGTAAATCCCTTATGAATTAACTGGTCTCTGCCTCCAGCCTTGCACCCCTATTCCCATTCTTGACCTAGTTATCAGTGTTTCTCTTTAAATCGTTAGAGCATGGCACTCCTCTGCTCCAAGTCTTCTAGAGGTTTCCTGTTTCATTTAGAGTAAAGTAAAAGACATGTTCCCACCTCAGGGCCTTTAGACTTGATCTCTTTTTGCCAGCAATGCCATTTTGCCAAATATTAATGTGTTAAAACCTCCCCCACACACACTTTTTCAGATCTTTATACAACTAGTGAGGCTACCCTTGGCCTCTTTGTTTAACATCAGACCCACCTCTACCCATCTTTTCCCGCTTCATTTTTTTGCCAAAGCACTTAGTGCTTTTGACCTAGCATATGTTATTCTAGAATATAATTTTAACTAGATAATAAATTTGGTTAGAGTTTTATGCACTGGTGTATTCTTAGTACATATAGTGCTCCATGTAATAGGCATTCAGTAAATATTAGTTGAATGAGTGAATGTATAACTAGAGAATATCTCAGCAGAGTTTAGAAGCTGAGGGGACAGGTCAAAGGCTCTGAGATTAGGTGAGAGTTGATGGTGGCTGAGATGAAGGTTGTGAAAGATACAGAGAAGCACTGGATTCAAGCTATATTTTGGAAGTAGATTCAACTAGATAGTTTACAGTGATAAAATAAGTGATTTTTTTTTGTCTTACCAGTTTAGTATTTCTTTGATTAAACTGCTATGAAACATCACTATTCGCTAATAATTAGGTTTGTGTCACTGTCTTAATTTGTGTCTGCTTGATGCTGCTGTATGCACTGTTGGCTGCAGAATGTGATAAAGGTTAATGAGAAATTGATAAGTATTGTAACTATTTAAAATATTCGTGTGCTTTTAAAAAAATTTCCTCCCTCCCTTCCTTCCTTCTTTCCTTTTTCCTTTTTGTGGTGCTGGGGATCAACTCAGATCCTGATGCGAGCGAAATAGGCTGTTGCTCATCAATATCCCCAGCTTTTGTATGCTGTTAAAATGGAACCTGTGAGACAGTGCGTTACATTGTGAATGGCATATGATAGCTTATTTAGGTACCCTAGGCTAATGGTTCTCAACTGCAGGATATTTGACAATGCCTACAGATATTTTTGGTTGCCACGCTGTGTAGGATGATGCTAATGGCATCTAGTGATTCGAGGTCAGATGTACTCTCAACACCCTACAGTTGTCAGTCTACCCATCTTTCTTCCCCTAACAGTATTATCTGGTCCAGGATGTCATTAGTGCTGACATTGAGGAACCCTGACTTAGGAATCATCTTAAGTCAATACTAAGGTAATGCTGTCACAGCTACAGATTTATATACTTATATAACTGATCTGAAGAAGATGTGTATAGTATGCACTTATTTTTAAACATATACACTGTAACTGACCCATTTTCATATACATGTGCATGCACATAAATCCAGTTAAAAGCTATGTCTTCAAAATAGTTTTCTTGGAAAGAGTATGCATTTATATGGTTCTGCCTATTTTTACGATCGTCTTTGAGACTTGCAGCAAATCCTGTCTCTTTATTCCTACTAAATTATCTGATGAGGTTGGATTGGTGCCTTCTGGGTAGTAGTTTTATTAAAAGATGAACTTGAGCTATGACTAAAATAATTGGCTGTAAAGGTAGTTTAAAAGTAGAGCTTTTTAAATAGTCTTTTCATCAGTAAATATTGGGAATATATGTATCATATTCTCAATTTAGAGGACAATATATATATAAATGTGCATACATTTAAAAGATTCCTGTTGTCTAGGATCAGGGGAAATGAATACTTTTTATGTAATGTTGGGAAGTTGCCTAGGTACAACTTTCGGAGAGCACTTTGATAATACATATTTTAAAAATGAAATGTTCCTACTCTTCCACTTAGGAATTCTGTCTCTAGCCATTTGTTTATAGAAACATTTACAAGAGTAAGGAAAGATACACTAACAGGGCTATTCCTTGAAGCTTTGTTTGTTAAAGTGAAAAAGACAGAAATAGTCCAGTATCTTTCAAGGACATATTGGTCACACACCATTAGTACATCCTTACAGCATAATGCTATATTCTACCAAAAACTGATGTAAAAGGAGGAGTAAAATATGTTAAGTGGCGTATGAAAGTGTAAGAAGAAAGAAACTACACTAGTGTGCTTCACAGAAAATCTAGGATTACATAGGTAACACATGTTTGAAAGAATAACCTGGAGAAATAAATACGGAGTCTAATAGGAGTAGGGTAATTTTATATATCGCAGGCTTCTTTGGTTGTTTTACCATAAGTATGTGCTTTATAATCAGAAAAGAAATCTATTTTAAAGACATGTGACAATCACTTTATAGCCAGATCTTTTTTGGTTTTGAAGTAGTGTAGCCTTTTATATTAGTAAGTACATAGCATGCTGAGGATCTTTCTATTGTTCTGCATTTATATTTGTGAATATTTAAAATTGGCCAGAGATTCCTAGAGCTTTGTCCTTAATCTGAAGTTGTTCACTGCTTTACAAAAATAATATATAAGACATGTGACAATCACTTTATAGCCAGATCTTTTTTGGTTTTGAAGTAGTGTAGCCTTTTATATTAGTAAGTACATAGCATGCTGAGGATCTTTCTATTGTTCTGCATTTATATTTGTGAATATTTAAAATTGGCCAGAGATTCCTAGAGCTTTGTCCTTAATCTGAAGTTGTTCACTGCTTTACAAAAATAATATATATATATATATTTTTTTTAATTTTTTGGTACCGGAGATCAAACTTGGGTCCTTGTGCTTGCAAGGGGGGCGGTGAAACCATTGAGCTAAATCCCCGGACTCAGAAAAATATTTTAAATTCTTGGCTTCAAAATGACACAGTCTAGTTAATATATATTTTTTAATCTTAGGCTATGTAGAATGCATCTTTGTATATATCCTGCAGGTGGCGTTGGCGGTTTTGTAGTATTCTTCAGTGCTATTTATTACTGAAGGAAAATTCTCCTAATCTGGGAAATAATTTAATTACAGTATCCTGTGTGTAGAATGCTTATCTTTCGTGTAAATATTGAATATTAGATGTTTTCTTTCTATTATTTCAGGAAGTACATGTCTCAGGAAAATAATCTATGCCATGTGCTTAGTACATAATTCATTTTGTATCTCATTTATCCATTTTATTATTTGTTATAATCACTGGGAAAATTACATTTATTTTTACACTGAATTGTACTTTCTAACTCCTTTAAAATTCCAAAACTTCATCAAAACTGTCGGTAGAACTAATTTTTTCTAATGAATTCTCTTTGAAGTCCTTCCTTTTCCCTTCTCTTTGTGTGTCTGACTCCCCTCTCCTCTCTCTTTTTTCTCTCAGTCTGTCAAGTTCAAGAGCAGCTCAGATGCCATGAATTAAGTGAAGCACAAAAGGGGGAAAGGAGACCCTTTTGAAGAACAAAGGCCTCCCATTAGGCTGCCATGTTCTTTTTTGACCAAAAGTGCACCCTACATGGTTTCTATTATTGTCCACATGCCCTACACATACGGTAAATACAGTAGATCCTCATTACCTCACGTTTTCCTCTCCTTCCTCCTATGCCACACACAACCAGTGAAGCCTTAGGTCTTTGATGTCTTTAGGCTTAGGCATTCTTATACAGTTGCTTTATCTCCTTTTTCAAAACTGCAGGGGTAGAAATGGAAGTGGAGAGCAGTGCACACCAAGTAAAACCCCACAAGAAGAGAAAATTAGCTGTTAAAGAAGCTGCAACCCAAGAATCCAGGGCAGGTGGAAGGAACCAAAGACTCACTGCTATTATTCTACTCTATGCCTTTTAATAGCCTGTGTTTTTAAAGTAATAACTTTGATTTGCATTCACTGTAGATTGGTGAGTTAGTTTCTCCTCGCATTGTTCATGTAAGAAAACAGGCAAGTAGAAATAAATTTAATTGCTGAGAGCAGTTCTTGTGATAATGAGAACTTGTTGCTAATCTGCTCCTGTTTCTCATTGATGTTCTCTTTGGTGTCATGTACATGGCTTAACTATAGGTTTGTTGTCCTACATTAAGTGCTTTCCATTGGGATTGAACTGAGAAATAACAGGGGAGCGGGGGCTTTAAATGACAAACAAGAGAAGGCGTAACCTCTGCAGAACCAAACAAAGTTTGACGGACAAATTATTGAAATTTCACCTGAAATTAGCCTGTTCAATGTGAAGTTGCTTTTAATGTTGCTGACAAATGCCAGTTGAGTTTGCAGAGAAGTGTGTAATTCTAGGTATTTGTATACTGTTCATCCTTTACAGGAACTTTTGTCAGATCAGCAAGTATACTGAAATATCCAGAGACCTTCTTAGTTCATTGTGAAGATGAAGGACCTGATGACTGGAAGTTTGGGTTATGTTTTTATTTATTTTTATTTGTTGAAAGAAATTGGACAGTCTGTAATTATTTGTTTTGAGAGTGACAAAGAGATGGAGAATGACCAAAGGAGAAATCTTTTTAGTACTATCTTTAAATCAAAACTGTCATTTTAATAAAGAGCAAGAATTAAACTTCTGACACAATATGCTTTCTTTTTATTTAAATACAAACACATAAGCCTGGCATGGTGGTGCATGCCTGTAATCCCAGCACTCAGGAGGCTGAGGCAGGAGGATTCCTGAGTTCAAGACTAGCCTGGGCTACATAGTTCCAGGTCAGTCTCTACTACATAGCAAGACCCTGTCTCAAAACAAAACAAAACAAAACAAACAAATAAATAAATAAATACAAACACATACAGCACAGGCAACCCTCTCCCAAGATTTCTTTTAATATTAGAACCTGGCTAATGCACTTGCACTTTAATGGGGGTGGTGGTTAACCACTTTAAGGAATGTTTTGACCCTTCATAGACCCTGAATGTTGCTTTTCAGGAACTATTCCTTGGTTTACATTTTTTTAAGGTACAGTGGTCTGCATGGATCCTTTAGTTTTTATACTTGGTAGCAAAATAAAAGAAAAAGAGCTTTTTGCTTTCCATTGTATAGGAAATTACCAATTCTTTTGTCTGTGCAGGATATTCTAAAGATGTAACTTGGAATCTCTGGAGAGCAAGAGAGATTTTTTTCTTGCTTTTGCCTCCAGTCACATGTTGGATTGTTTTTCTGCTTTTGTTCCTTGGGATGCCATCTCTCTTCAGGAGAAATCACTTCCCTGTCCCACACAGACTGCTGAACTGTGACATTTTTGCTGTTATGTTATGCTGAATTCATTACGAACAGTTTTAATATGGGTGCATTTAAACACCATGTTAATAGAGAGAGATGGAGAATGAAATTTCATTCTTTATTGAATACTCTATCTCTTGCCCATCACTTTCCAAGAACATAATTCTACTCCTACCTTGTGACTTTTCACTAACTCCTGAGTGTTTCTTTGTAAAGTTCCCCTGCCCACTTCCCACATAGTCACTTTGTGAAATTAAAAAGTTTAATGTTTTTCACAAACATATTGATTCGATTATTTAAATAATTTAACATTAGAACCACATGTGTTCAAGTTTGTTAAATCTTTAATAAAACATTTTAGATCAATATATTAATAATACAGCTCTAATGATATAATTAAAAATAAATTTTAAAATTTAAAATAATAAAAATAAAAAAGAATACCTAACTGAGAAAGTGAAGAGGGAAGCAATTTAGAGCAATAGGCCAGCTCTTTCCTGAGTTTCTTTGTCAGCCATTGGAACAGTTACTGGAGAGATTTTTAACATTCAAATTATTTGTGACTAAAACCTGCTTTCTCAAAAGCAGCCTAACTGCCAGGACCTCGCAGAGGCCTCATTGTATAGAATTAAACTTAAATGATGGTTGAAAGGAAAGTACATAAAAAGATCTGTCAAACCTATATTTATTAAAAGATTGAAGATGAAAAGATTCAAGCTTCACAGTAGTTAAAGGAAGTAGGATTTATAAAAGTTGAAATAGGTGATTTTTCCCCTCCTACTACCCCACGGTTAATTTTGAGTTAAACATCCAAGCTGTGCCCTGGGGAGAGAATTGTGCAAGGAGAGAAGAAATTTGAAGAAATGAAGACTTCAGAAAGTTTGTGTGGAAGACCTAGAACTGAGAATAGAAAAAAAAACCTGAAACATCAAGAAAGTGACAAAATATTTTTGTAGATGTTTGTGAATTTTTATTTCCGTAACATCGTTGAAAACTTGGATAGGCAAACAGTGGTCCTCAAGCCAAATCCAACTTGCAACTGTTTTTGTGTGGCCTATGAGCAAAGATTAATTTTTAGGTGGGGAAAAATGAGGAGAAACATAACATGACATTGAAAATATATAAAGTTGAAATGTCAGTATTCATAAATAAACTTTTAATGGCACCCAGTCAACAATTCATTTTTGTATTCACTGACTGTTTAACAGCCATGGTTGCTCTTATGCTACAGCAGCATTGAGTACTTATGAAAGAAACTGTAGCCCATAAAGTTTGCAGCTGCAGAAGTATGGAATGTCCTCAGCACATTGGGGTGATCGGTATGGACAGTGACGGCGGACCTGTAAGAGCTTCCAGCAATAACACACAGCCCACTGGCGGCACAGTTGCCATAGGTTTGGCACCGGCGATGCAGTGCAGTTTCTCCTCAAACTAGGAATGTTTGACACTAATGTATTTTTTGTTGTTGTTACTTTTGCTCATCAAAAATAAATTCCTTAAAAGCCTGGCATGGTGGTACACGCCTGTAACCCCAGCACTCAGGAAGCTGAGGCAGGAGGCTCACTGGGAGTTCAAGGTGAGCCTGAGCTGGGCTGCATAGTGATTTCAAGGCTAGCCTGGACTATACACAGTGAGACTAGATGTCTCAAAGGAGAAAAAAAAATAGAATAAATACTTTTTATAGTGAAATGTTTTGTTATTTCTGAAAAATACCAAAATATTAAATATTACTTTTTTTTCTTGATATTATTCCCCTTTTGGGGAGGAGCATCTTACTGTAGCTCCTTTAGTATACAGTACTTCCACTCATTAGAACTTTGAAGATCAAACAGTATTCAGAACTCACTCTAACTTCCTTTTCCAAATCCAATTAGAGCTTTGTTGCTTCCTCTCCTCTTCAGAGCATGGGAGGTAACAGTACTTGAGCATCAGGAGAGCTGTTTGGAAGTTTGAGAATTTAGATTTACAGAGGCAAATTTTAAGCCAAGGACACTGAGATGAGTAGTCAGTCTTGCTTGAAATCCTTGGGACTTCCAAAATTTGTGAATTGTGCTTGCTTTATCTGTTTGTTTGTTTGTTTGTTTGTTTGTTTGAGACAGGATTTCACTATGCAGTTCAGGCTGCCCTTGAACTCACTGAGTGGCCGAGGCTGGCTTTGAAGTTGCCCTGATCATCCTGTCTCGTACTCTCTTACTGCTGGGCTTACAGGCTTTTTACAATGCAGTAAGAGATCCCTACGTAGACTAGTTCTTTGAAATGTTTATTTTTTTTTTTCTCTTGGTCTCTGAGCCAGTACCTCCTGTCCTTCCTCATTTATTCCTGGCAATTGTAAGGAAAGTGTCAGATCTCTCATGTGATGTACTGATTTGCCTGAGTGGAGGGAGTAGTGTATGGATGAGAATATGAACTCCTAGTCCATTTTTCCTGTTTCTTCTTTTCTCTGTCTTGTTAGCTTCATATTCTTAAGATAGTAAACTTAAGAGATTTATAAATGTTAGAATGGAAGACATTATTGGGTATGAAAAAGGTAAAAAAAAATCATAGTTAAAAATAAATTTTTCTTCTGCCTGCCTCACAAGTGCAAGATCCTGAATTTAGTCCCTGGTACCAAAAAACAACAAAAAAAGATTTTCTTGCCTTCATTTCTCTCCGTATAGTTGAGTTTGAACCAGAAGGATATTGTTCATTATTAATCTCCATGTGGAAAGTCAAAGGTAGTAACTGCAGATTAAACTTATAATTTTTTCTGAATGATTACCAACTGCTAACTAAAAATACAGTCCCCAACTAGGTTTCTTGTTCCCTATATCGGAACAGTAAATAATAAAGTTGGTAATTCCCTTTACTTTATTGTGGTTTCTTTAATCACATTGAATCTCTAGCACTAAATGTTTTGCTACTAATCTTTTCTTTCTGTCTGTAAGGTAAAGTTGCTGTTGTTTTAGGTAAATTAGGATGCTGTATTAGAATTTGTATAACTAGAAAATGAAACTATCAAAAATCAGTATGACTACAAAAGTAACAACAAATCAGGTTAGTTATTTTAGATTATTCCTTCCCCAAATTTCTTCTTTTCTTTTTCTTTCCTTTTATTCTAAGTCTTTGACTATTGCCTAGAATTTACTCTTTGATAGTGGGAATATTCATGAAGTAGGTCTCATTTTTAATAGGAAGTTCGTTATTTTATTTTCTCTATTTTTAGTTAAGTTTGCTGTGTATTTGGTCCATATTCTGCCTTAGAAAACAAGTCCAACTAGTACTATAAATGTCCACACAGTTAATACCTTTCATAGTAGGCTTTTCTGTGGACTCAAATGTGCTACCGAAAGAGTTGACAGTTAAAGCAATTAGGTTGTTACTTGTTCATATATTCAGTTGATTTAAAAAAAACTGTAAATTATGGTACAGTTGTGCTAGCTTATAAATCCATTTCTTTTTTTTTAAGAATCTGGTACACCGTGCACTTTATTTTATTTGCTTTTTTTTTTTCCTCCAGTACCGGGGATCGAACTCAGGTCCTCATGCTTGCAAGACAGGCAGTGGAACCATTGAGCTAAATCCCCGGCCCATAAATCCATTTCTTGTGAGGCTTCTTAACAATTCATCAATGCTAACATCCATCTCTATTCAAGAATTTTAGTCAGGGCTGGGGATTTAACTCTGTGGCACCATGCCTGCCTCCCAAGCTCAAGGTCCTGAGTTTGATCCCTGGTACCACTAAAAAAAAAAAAAGAATTTTAGTCCTCTCCTTTCCCCTTCTTTCTTTTCCCCTTCTAGTTCTGTCATTTTCCACCTGTCATCTTCTTTCCAGGGATACTTTCCTTTCTTTTTATTTTTTTAACTTGCCAAACTCTTCATCTGATAAAGAACTTTGGCCTAATGTATACTAAGACCCATTACAACCAATCAAAAAATGTTTAAAATTTTGTTTTGAATAGACATTTCACCACAGAAGATATAGATAGTTAATAAGCATATCAAAAGAAGTCCAGCATTGTTAGTCAATTAAATGCAAATTAGAAACCACAAGGAAATACCATTTCACATCAACTAGAATGACTAATTTTTTAAAAACTAATGATATCAATGTTGACAAGGACAAAACTCTACATTATTGACAGGAATGTAAGAGGGTAAACCACTTTAGAACATAATTTGACAACTTTATAAAGATATTAACATAAATTTCTAGGTATCCTAGAAATTCCTTTCTGTTGGATATCTTACCTAACAAATTAAAACATATATGTAGGCTTAGATTTAGACAGGATTGCTTTTAATAGCATTATTCACAATAGTCCCCACCAAAGGGGGAAAGTGTCGATTAATTGGTGAATGTATGTATGTTTGTATATATAATGTGGTATATCCATAAAATGGAACACTACTCAGCAATAAAAAGAGAACAAACTAGAAACATACGTTTCCATGTGGATGACCACCAAGGTCTTTTTTTCCCTTTTTATTTTATTTTACTTAATTTTTTTTAGTTTATTGGTACATTTTAGGTATGCAATACAGTTACATTCATTGGAATCTTGCACCTTGAAATGATGTATCTTGGTTCTTATTTTTTCCCCATTTCCCAGCCCTCCCTTAACCTCCTTTTTCCTTTTCTCATATTTTTTCTTTTGCCTTACCTTTCCCCTACCCTTCCCACTTCCTCTACTTTTTTAGACTTTTTCTTCCTATTACACAATATCAATTATATATTTTGATCCTTACTTACATTTTTAGCTTTTCATACCAGAGAAACTTAAAAAGTATACCAGGGATACTTTTCTAAAACATGCAGGTTCTAAGATTTGCAACTCAGGGAGTCCAGGGCCCATCGTAGTCAAATAAATGTAATAGTTATTGATGGTCAAAGAACTGATGAGACTATCATATAACATTTATTTTGTGGCTTAGTTTAAAACTGAGTGGTCACAATAGGCTAGGGTGGCCATAAAATCTCATGTTTTATAAATTAAAGGATGGGGCCACATACTGATTCTGATTGAACTGTTCTTGTCTTCCCCCTTTTTAAAGTGTTAGTGTTTACTTGAGCCTAATGCAGATAGCATTACAGAATCCGCATGTGAACTGTCAGAGAGATTCTGTCCCCGTAATTGTGGATTTCAAATCCTGTCATCTCCCACCCCCACAAAAAGGATTGGAGGGGTGAGAATAATGATTGCTGAAATAACACATGAAAAACTGTCAAATTCCAATAAAGAATGATTTGATGATTCTGCGAAATACCACTTATGTCTTAACTGTCTTCTGGTCCAAATTTCTGTATAAGAATACCTCTGTGGCCTGGAAGCATTCCAGAGAAACTACTTTAAATGAATCCTGTTTTTCAGTAACTCACTTAAGAGTTTTACTTACTTAAGAATTTAGAACAGAGATGGAGGTTTTCGCCATGTAATATCTAGAGCTTATCTAAGAGCAGAATACTTATCTTACAGTGGGGAAGTATTCTTATACAAGAATTCAGTTCTTCAGGAAATCTTTTCCTATTGGAACTGAGGACATACTCTGAGAAAAATTATTCAGTTTCTATATAAGTAAAAGCAGTTAAATCTTACCAACATCATCCCCAATCTGAAGTGTAAAATGTAAAAATTAAGAACAAAAAGAATAGAAAATATTCAATTAAAAATGAGAAATGTTTAAGACGTCACACAGGGTCCGTTAATATGTAGTATTTTTAAGGTTTTAGGTATCAGTTAAAAGTTAAATTTTTAAAAACTTTTCAGTTGTAATCTATAGAAGAAAGGGAAAGAGAAAAAGAGGAATTCAGTAAAGAATGCAAAAGAATGAAATGGTATATAGAACAGAAAAATGAGGAAGAAAATTATATCTAGGGTAAGATACAGAGCAAGAAAGAATGGGCCAAAACAAGAGAGGACTTTAATGGGTGAGCAGAGTGTGCTCTTGTCACGTTCTGCTGATGTGAGCCATGGAATAATTCACCATTCTTGGAAATACTTTTATTAAAATCTTCAGTGACCTCCAGGTCATAAAATTCAGTGGGCATTTTATTAGACCTTGTCTTTGACCTTTCAACAGAATTTGACACTGTTAGCTGTTGTATTTCATAGAATCTTCCCTTCTTGGAAATTGAAATCATGCTGTGTTTTGGTTTCCTCTCATCTCTAGTAACTTGCAATGTTTCCTTTGTTGTCCTTAGATTTTGGAGTTCACAAAGGCTTAGTTCTAGGCTTCCGTTTCTTTTCATTCTGCAACCTAGCGAACATGTCCATCCCAGTGGACTGTTGTGACACTGTCCTGCGTTTCAGTGCCCCCCATCCCAAGACCTGCAGTCATTCCCCAGCGCACCTCTCCCTCACTTCCCACATCCATATCCTCTCTTCTCCCAGCCTAAGCTTGCATCATCTTCCCTTGAAGCACAGCAGTGTCCCCTCCATAACCCTCCTTTAATTTGTCTACACTGAAGCTGAGCTGGTACTTTTCTTCTTCAGTTTTTATTTTTTATTAGTACATGCTTGCATTTCATAATGATCACAGCCCTTGTGGGAAGTTGGTACATGTACATGTTTTTTGGAAGTACAAATCTAATCATGCTATTCTTCCACTACTCTTAGGATAAAGAATAACAGTTCCATTCTTAGTCACTTCTCTTTTCCTCCCTGTCTGATTTGACCCACTGGGTCTTTGTTCAGACTCTCAGGTACCATCCTCTGACCTACTGCATCCTTTTACCTAGTCAATTCTCATTTTATTCTTCACATCTCAACACAAAGACAATTTCTGGATAAAAACTACTTTTAAAAAATTGCTTCTTGATAAATGGTTTCAAAGTAGTCTGCTTTTTTCCTTGAGAGCATTTATCATAATTTGTCATTATATATCTCTGTGAAGAGGACAAAATCTCTCAAGAGGGATGGGGCTTGTGCTCGCGGTTGTGTCCCCAGCACCCAGCACTGAATAACAGTTCGTAGAATGGCAAAGTGTTCTTTCTGTGGGCTCCAAGTATCCACCTCTCATCCATACATTTTACTTTCAGGAAACCTTAGGGCACAGCATCATCTATGTAGGTCTCAAAGATGTTATAAAGTTGTATCATTCAGCATAGTTTAGGAACTAAAGGTGGATAAAACCAGCCAATTTGGGGTTGGATTAATCTATTTTTACTTCCACTTAACAGTCTGTCCTTATGTGCATCCTAAAAGAAGATATGCTGATTTAGGACTTTGCTTTAATTCAGCAAACTTTTAAGTGCCTACAGTATACCAGATATTTTACAGGCTTTAATTGGCTTCCCTTCATTTATTTTCAATGATAATGGAATTTAAAGTTATTTTAAACCTGGGTTTGGTTTCAATTTTTCATGGAAACATTTATGTCTTTCATTGTGTTTCTTTAAATAAAAGCACTTTACAAATAAGGATTTTTTTTTCACTTGGCTATATTTAGTTAAGTAAATTAATGAGAATTCATAATTATGCATGTTAAAGATCCTCAGACACCATTAAAACAGGATTGGTAACCCCAATCCTCCTGACTCTGACGGCACACAGTGCTTATAACATAGGCCTGGTAGTATGTGTAATGAGCATGTGTTACATTTACACCGCTCCCCAGGTATCTTGTGGTAGATGATGCCATGTAACTGATGAGATGTAGCAAACATGACTATTTTTTTTAAATGCTAACATTAATGGAGAAATTCAGTCCTTGTTTTACAAATAAAATGCAACTGACTTCTGCCCTAGATTGCAAGCAAGAGCTCTATACGAGTTAGGGAATGTAGGATTATACTGAACCATTTCTTTTTCTTATGGATGTTGTATCTACCCCCATGACTGAACATGCACCAGAGTTACAGTTACGGGAATAACCTGTGATCTCCCCTTGACACGCAGATAAATATAGAAATACTTGATAATTCATCTAGCAGCTTGAGGAATGCTTTAAAGATAAGATGAGATGTGCCTTAGAGCAGGGGCAAAATGCAGTTCTTGGTAGAGGAAACTGCAGCCTAAGTGTTGCAACTGGAGCAAATAAATGTTGGTAGAATTTGAGGGTGATGGATGAGGCTAAGTGGAAAGGTTAGCAAGCAGCTTTAGTGGTCAAAAATGAGGAAGAAGTGATTAGTGGTAGCTGGAAATGGTTAAGAACTCTGGCAAAAAGATTTGTGTTTTAAAACATTGATAATTTGTGATAGATAAAATAAAGCTTAGTTTTATCTCTTAGTTACTTGGGGTAAGGTTTTATTATTGTTTTCTACTCTGGGAGTTTTTTTGTTTGTTTTTGTTTTGCTTGGTTTTATTTTATTTTACTTTAAGCTTTTATAGCTGATCTGTTCACTTAGAGCAAAACTGACTGCTTCCCATTAGTGAAAAGTTTCTATATTCAGTCATTTCTGTGCTATGTGTCAGCTGCTGTTGTTTAAAGGTGTGAACACACATGTAACAGTTACCTTTAAGACAGTCGACATCACATAAGGGTTTTATATGACCCTTAACTCACTTAAAGGTGAAGGTTAAAGTGTATCACAGACCATTGTTGCCTTTTGTTTCTTTTGAAAGGACTTTAGGCTTTTATGAATCTTTGACCGCTTTTCCTTTCCACGGAGATCGTTTTCTTTGTCTGGTCATTTAGCAGCCTTATCCCCTTTTTTCCTCAATCTTAACTTCTTTTTTCAGATTGTCTTTTTTTGGATACATTTCCTGAAATTAATTGTGCTAAATTCAGCTTAACTTTCAAGCAGTCCTCAAACTCAAGGCATTTATTTATTAATGTCTTAGTTACTTTTCTTGTTGCTGACACAAAATAACCAGCACCCAAAGTTAAAGGAGAAGAGGTTTATTTAGCTCACAGTTTGTAGAGATTTCAGTCCATAACCACCTGGCTGCAAGGCAGGGTGACACAACAGGTAGAAGGTAGCAAAGCAATAAGGGATGACCACAGCTCTTTCTGTCCCTTATATCTTATCCAGGCCACTTAGGGCAGGTTGCCCCTGCACCCTTAATCCTACTGCCCTTGATCATAGATAGCATTCCTCCATGAATCATTCCAGCGTCATGTACTCTAGATCCAGCTACCCCCCAACTATGACCACATGAGGCTTGGGGGCGACATCTAAACATAAGCCATAACAGCGTCCATTGTGTTTGTTGTACTGTACCAGTAAAGGAGGAGCACATGAGGCTAAAATCTATTAAGTGGTTTTAAAGTGCCAGGTGACATGCAAATCATATTTTCAAGACATCTGCATAGTCTACCCCTAAGCTAGCTATCTTTAATTCTTAAAGATTACATCCCCATAAAAGGAGGGTTGGGTGTTTAGTCTTTGTTTAGGTCTGGTTTAGATGAAGAAGTACAAGTTACACAGCTCTCCAGAGGTCCATTTATAGATCAGTCTTTCTTAAAATGGACATAAAGAATTTGGAAGTACAGTACTAGTAGCAAAATGCATAAGACTGATGTCTCAGTAAGAAGAAAATGGCAAAAGAATTGTGGTATGCAAGTTTAAAATAATGTGCCTGGCCAAAAAAAAAAAAATTTTTATTTATTTATTTATTTATTTATTTATTTATTTATTTATTTATTTATTTTTGGTACCGGGGATCAAACTTCTGTCCTTGCATTTGCGAGGCAGGCGGCGGAATTACTGCGCTAAATCCCAGAGCCCTGGTTTATTTTTGTAGGATTGTTACAGTTGAGTGGGCCCAAAATAGTCCAGGTTCTTGTGTATGACAAGGAAAGAATTGCCAAGCATACACCTCATGGTATGTAGTAAGTACTTACATTTATTGAAGATCACAGATTGGTAACAGAGACGGAAAGGGATGAAGGAAGAAAAGGACTCAATAACTCAGGTTTCCAGTATTTATAGGGTCAGACACCACAGATCTAAAGCGTCACCCACTCTGACTCACTGATGTCAGCAATCTGTGTGACCCCCTAAGCCTAAGCCTGGATGATCATTAAGGTGGTCCTAAGTTTAAGTCCAGATAATCATTAGTATGGTGTGGCATTCACAGTTGAACACAGGGAAGGTAGTGACTACTTCGTTTCTAACTGAACTAAGATGGTGGTTTTCAAACAGTTAATGAAAAAGAGAATTTAAAAGTCATTTTCCTTTGTTAGTTGAAGATAGCCCATTGAGTACTGTAGCTAAGAGACTGGTTTTAAACTTTAAAGGGAAAAGTTTTAGAAGCAAAATATTTTTTTGCTGTTGTCCCAAAATGATCTAATAAGTGTCCCATACTAAATTTGAACATGGTGCCTCAGTTAATTCTTTACAGAAAGTCCAGAAAAAGCATAATTAAAGTCCAGAAAGAATGAAATACTCAAAAAAACTTCATACTGGATATTATAAGTATGCAGGGTGTTTTAGGCATTCATTCAACAGATTTTTTTGTTTTGTTATATTTTGTTTTGTATTGGGATCAAACTCAGGACCTTGCACTTGTGAGGCAGGCAGCGGAACCCCTGAGCTAAATCCCCAGCCCTCGACAGGTGTTTTTGAGGGACGGCTATGTTCTAGGCTCTGTGCTGGATGTACAAAATGATGCCATTATCTGAGAGGATTCTGATCTGTGCAAACCAACATCTCACTAGTTTGTTTTCCTTAGGATCTTACAAGAAATACAAAGAAAACAAATCTTTGACATTTTAACTTACTTTATTACCTGACTGAGACAGTGCCTCAAAGTGTAGGGACAAGGGACACTGTAGGTAGGGAAAAGTAATGCAAAGGCCTCATTGAGCTTTATCACAAATTAATAGATAATTTTGACCTCTAAAAGGCAAAGGCAGCTAGACTTAGCAATTAAAAAAGAAGACAAAGGTGAAGAAACTAGGTATGAGAAGATCCCAGATAGGGCGATTAATATAAGAACCATACACTTTCCCTTCACTTAATCCTTAAAGCTCAGTAACCTGACCTTCAGGTCCCCACTCATAACCTTACCTTCTATAAAAGGACAGAGAAAGGTCACATGGCCAGAAAAAAATCCAAGGTTAAAATGAAAAACAAGCCAAGGAGCCAATTAGATTCCAGGAGCCTTCATAGAGAGAAGAAATCTTATAAGAAGAGCTATTGACCAGAGCCCATGAGTCGTCTGTCATCTTTTCCTCCTTTCCCATCTTCAAATAAACTGTCTTCTTTTACTTTAAACGCAGCCTCTTTAATTTTTTACTGACGCTGGATCCTGCGTTTTTCAGCAGAGCTGTGGCTTACAGTCCATGCCTGGATGTTACATAAGGAGCTGGGGACCTCAACTTGTCCTAAGTGAGACCCAGACTTCTCACAAAAAAATATTCCAGGACACCTGATCACATAGGCTGACTTACTAGGCAGAGTTAGGAATTAATAGAAAATGGGAGAGGTTCACAGTAAAGAAAGAAGACCAGCTTTTATGGATCAGATGCACTAGGACAGTTGTGGCAAACCTCTGGCACACATGCCACAGCAGGTTGTTTGTATCATTGAAAGCTCTAAAAGGCTCACCATCCCCGGACTAGGGCCTGGTAGATAAGCATCTCAGTTCTGGGTGTTGCAAGCTCCATGCTTGAGGGCCATTCCGCCTTCCTGAGACGATTGTGCTTGGAGACAGCCTCGGTTTGGGGAAAGGAAACACTATTGAAATCCAAGAGTACTGTTGGGGTTTTAGGTAGTGATAGTGAACCTGTTAGAGATCAAGTCCCAAGCTGCAACCCAAAACCCACTTATTTATCACAAAGTGCCAACACTGCAGTTACATCTGAATACTGAGGTTTTAGTTTAGAAAAAAACTCTACATGAACATCTTTTGTTTTAAAAGAAAAACATAATAACACTTGTGCCATATGTTCATCGCCTTTAGTTTAGTGCAATGATTCTAGGTTCTCCTTGGTAGTTGAATGTCCCTGTAAATTTCTTTTCTTGATGTTCTCAGTTCTTTGGGGGAGGGGCGTTGAGACAGGGTCTCACTATGTATTTGAGACTGACCTGGAACTCACTATGTATTCCAGGCTGGTCTCGAACTCATAGCGATCCTCCCGCCTGAGCCTCCTGAGTGCTGCGATTATAGGTGTGCGCCACCATGTCCAGCTGTCCTCAGTTCTTGAGGGAGGATAAGATAGGTTA
The DNA here is from genome assembly GCF_012274545.1 of Fukomys damarensis. Classification (NCBI taxonomy): domain Eukaryota; kingdom Metazoa; phylum Chordata; class Mammalia; order Rodentia; family Bathyergidae; genus Fukomys; species Fukomys damarensis. Next base: position 41,674,424 of record NW_022900931.1, on the reverse strand, counting down.
TTTAAGTTTAGCGGTAATCAACCTTGTATTCCTGTTTCTAGGCAGAAATGTTTAACAAACATTCCTGTATACAAAGCTGAGCAGGGATCCAGCCCAAAGCATCAAAGTAATAAAGGAGACAGATACAAAGTGAAGGTCAGGTTTTGTTCTGCGTTTGGTCACCCATTGGGCATCCATAGGGTCAAGTCACTGTGTTTGTTTGTTTGTTTGTTTGTTTTACCTAAAGGCAGCATTTAAGTTCTTGGTTGCCTCTGAAGAAAACATATATCATACTTTTAATGAGTAACAGGTTAAGAGCCTAGGAGTCCACCTTTCCTGGGCTCAATCTTAGATTATAAAATGTTGCATAGATGGCAATGCAGTTACCCACCAATATTTAAGAAGCGGGGTTCTATAGGACTTAAGAATGGGATTCCAGACACGACTTGAGTTTGAATCCTGGCACCCTGCTTATCTGTATCTCTATAGCGTTGTCTATAAATTGAGCTTTTTAAAAGGTAATGTATGCAAACTGCTTAGAACAGCGTTGGAATAGAATGAGCTTAATAAATGGTAGCTGTTCAGTTGAAGAATCCTAGAACTTGTTAAAGGCCTAGAGAACTACTTGTTGGACACATGAAAGCATTAAAACAACTGTACAGGGCTGGGGATATCGCTCAGTGGTAGAGCACTTTCCTAACTTACAAGGCCCTAGGTTTGATCTGCAGTACAGGCAGGGCGTGGAGGGGTGGGGAGTATGACACAAAGATTCTTCAGTTACCCAGCATGATCACATCCCAGCTGTAAGATTTTTTGGCAAACTGAAGATTTGATTTAGTGGAGATGTGTACCCAAAAATACCTTCCAGGAAGTAGCTTGTAAATATTTGTGCTTTTAGAACACTGGGATGTAAGTATGCCAAATGAGATTTTTATGAAGAAGCTTGCTGAGTTGTTTGAATAGCGAGATTAACTTTCTGAATGTGGAAGAGCGTTCTAGGAATCGGAAGAAAAGAGGGAAGTTCAGGCTTGGAAAGAGAAGCACTGAAAAGGTGTTAAAAGTAAGTTTATGTGGGCCTAACAGTGTTCTCAACAGAGGGCAGACCCTCAGGAGACATTTGGCACTGTCCAGAGACTCTTGTTTTTTGAGACAAGGTCTTGCTATGTTGCCTAAGTCTGCCTTGAATTCCTGGCCTCAGGCAATCCTCAGGCAATCCTCCTGTCTCACTCTTCGAGTACCCAGGATTACCGCTGCCCAGGTTTGGAGATCTGGTTTGGATTGCCACATGTTGTAGATGCTCTTTTATATACCAGGCAAGGTGATTGACTAATAAAACAATGAATGAGGCAGGTTTGTTTTACTGATTGTATAATGGAAAGTATAAGCCCGAAGAAAAAGAGATCCTTGACTTTCACTTATGGAGGCTAAGAGATTTGTGACCTTGGTTAGAATGATGATGAGAAGGGATGATGTTAAAGTGAAATGGAGGATTACCTGATCTATGGAATCATTCCAGAGTGACAAGTGTATTAGGAACAGTATGATCAGGAAGAAAACAACAGGGGTCTTTCTTTTTTATTTCACATCTGTGCATTAAGCTATCTGCTAAAGCCATGTCTCCTTTACTCAGCCTTGTAATTAGTACCAAGCTTTCTTCCTCATACTGCTTCAGTTCCTCTCCTCCCTTCTGTGGCTGCCACACAAACACACACACACACACACACGCGCGCACACACGTGCGCACGTGCACTCACATACGCTCTTGGGGTTCAGGGATCCTGCACGGTTCACACACTTATATGGTTACTCAAACTACAAAACAGTTTTTATTTTTAATACCACTTTTGCTTAAAACAAAACATCTCTAAGGACAGAATTTAAACTTTAGGTTAATTAGGTTGAAGTTGAACCTTCGGTACTGGGAACTTTGTAATGTAGTCCCTGCCTACTTTTCTAACCTTCACCTGTCTCTCATGTCACTACCAACTCCCCATGCCTTCTCACTCTGCTCATACCATTCACTGTTTCCTGGACTTGTCATGTGTGTCACACTTCTTTCCTTCACACACTCTACTTTATACTTTTCTGCCCTCCTGTTCTTGGTTGTGCTTTTTATGGAAGTCCAGCTTGACTTTCTTGTTTGTATTAGATGCTGCATCTCTTATCTGCTCTTTCTGCATCCTAGCAAATGGAATTAAATGCAAGCTGGGTTCTGGAGGCCAGGTGTCCAGTTAAAACTTCTGCTTGACTCTGGTCTTGGTGTTGTTGAGCAGTTCTCTTAATATCTATCTCAGTTTCCTCATATGTGAAAAGGAGACAGTTTTAAACACTTATAGGAGGGTGTATTAGTTAACGTATGTCAGACATTTAGAATAGTGTCTGGCACCTGTTAATACTCACTGAACATTAAGCTATTATTTTGTGCATACCTCAGTCTTAGCATCTGTCTTTTGCATCCCTCCTCTACTGAGCTGTGAACTTTTTTGAGGTTAGAAACTAAATCGTTTTCAACTTCAATTTTATTATAAATACATAATGAGCATCACAAGTCATTATTACTTAGCTAAGTCCTAACTGTGACCAGTTTTTGGAAGGCCTCTGAGCTAGAAATAGTTTTTACATTAAAAAAAAAAGACCAAGGTGAGTGTCATGGGCCCACAGAAGCTAAAACAGTACCTGTAATTTACTTCACAGAAAACATTTGCTGATCAGAACTACACATGGCTTAATTATGATTCAGTTAAAATAATATTATTTGTTAGAATGAATGGATGGTTGGGTAGAGACATGAACTAAAATAGAAAGATCAGAACTGTGGATACTGGTGTTATTTCTAAGAAGTGTGAAACTAGTGCTTTCTCATCTGGTAACAGAAGTCTGTACTGTCCACTTTTTGTAGGTAGGGTTGTTGTGGGATCCTGCTTTCTCCCCTGTGGTATTTGAAAAGTTGGACCCAAGAGTAATGCTCAAATACCCACTTACCATCATGATATAGCAAGACAAAAATTTGCTAGTTTCTGTGGTTTGTAAGGATGAAAAGTTTCAAGTGTCTACCATTTTTCCGTGTGGCATTCCTTTATTCCTTGGGCTATAAAGGACAGAGGCCTCCCTGGTATTTAATAAATAGCAAGGCCAGCCTAAGTGACGAACTCTGTCCCTTATCCTTACAGTGAACGGAGAAGGAATACTTTGAGTTTCACTAGTTTCGCGTATTCTTCATGCATATATTGTAGAGATGGAGAAGGCTGATATGTAGTAAGTTCAAACCAGTTTCTTCATTTTTTATTTTTGACAGTTCTTGGAGACTTTAGCACCAAAATAGTTTACCCTTTATCTTATTTTATATGTATGGTGTAAGGACAATTTGTCTTCCTTCATTTTTATTTCCTTAATTCATGATTTCAAATTTCTATCTGTTCTAAATAGTGAATGTTTTAAAGGTGATATCCAAATTAAAATAGATGTTAGTGTTTTTTGTATTTCCTAAAAATTAGTTGGATGTTTTTAATCTGAAGATGACCATGGAGTACTTAAGGCAACTCTTTTATCTCATAGACCGGTCAAATTTTTAAAAACCACAACAGTTCACAGTAGTAGAATGAGAGGTAGAAGCCCAGCTTCCACTCTTTGCTCTCAGATATACCCAGTGTACCTCCTGCTGTCCTGGTTTTTAGGTAGAGAAAATGTACTGCTTTCAATTAAATTGTTATGCTGAATTTATCACTCTCCATTGTTATTTGACAAAGTAATGATCAAGACTTAAAATCCATTTCTCATTTCTTTTTTAGTTATTTGAAAATACCTACTGTACTCCCTTTGCCCTTCTCCTTGTGAATGAATGGTCCAAGAAACGTTTTGGTACCAATAAAAAAAAATATACTCTTTGGTGTAACTGAGACTTGATACATTTTAATACAAGCAGTCTTCATGTCTTCACTGTTTGATCTGGAGGCAAAAGTTGGAAACCTGGCTCCTGTGGAAAACTGCCTTGTGAAGAGGCTTTTATGGCAGTATTAGATTATATTTCTCTCAAAAGTTTTTAGTGAAAAATGAGGAATAATTTGATCTTTTAGCTTTATAAACTCTTCCTCTGTGTCACCATGCACTCCAATACATACTTGCAGCGGTAGTAGATGTCTTATATGAATATTATTTTTTTCTTTTAGAATTCTTTTAGTGCGTTTCACAACAAATGTTTGTTGAATTGTATTGAACCTGGTAAGTAGATAATTGTTTTTGCATTGCTGAAAAAAAATAATTTTGTTGCAGATGTAAAAGAATTTATGCTTATTTACTGTCATACTCAATTCATTGACATTTATGTTTTTAGCATATTTGTTAAGATTGATCTAAAGGAGACACAGGAACATCCAGTTCTGTTGTTTGATGACTATTATCCTTTGATGATCAGTTGTTTTGGAAAATCAGGACATCAGCAAGTCATTGAAGCTTAAGGCAGAGTCCGTGTTGCACTAATTTGTAAATGTCGGTCGTGCAGAAGACACATCTGCAGAGTTGTCGGGAGTAAGCACATAATGTTTGCTCTAATAATAGCACAGGTGAGCGTCAGCTTGTACCAGGGCTCAAACTCAGGACCTTGTGCTTGTAAGGCAGGCGGTAGAACCACTGAACTAAATCCCCAACCCCTATATTTGTTGTTTAAATGTAGAAATCAAACTGTATTCTAAGTCATTGGGCAGCCATAGTATTGGTTTAAGAACAGTCAACTTAGTTACCTTGATTCTGCCACTGGTATAGCATTTTTTGGGTGAGGATGTTTTGGGGTCCTGTATCTTTAGTTTGTGTTTGAAAAGGTAACTTGATAATAGTGTTCCTGTGCTAGGTTATCAACATGTGAAAAGAAACAAGAATTGGCTAGTTTCTGTACTTCATAAAGATGGAAAGTTTGGAACTGTCTTCCATATTTCCATGTGGAAATTGAGTGATAATCACCTCACACTGGGGCTGTTCAACCACACTCCAGAGCCTTGTGTTACAGTGGATGTTCTAGAGCTAAGACTGGCTTCTCAGAGTGTAAAGATGGGACTAAGATCCGCAGCAGAGCTGGAACTGTTAGACTTGTGACTTGGGTGTATCCTTAGCAAAAAGTAGACTAAATAGGGGAAATCTATCCACCAGTAGTGTGCAGAGATAAAGGCTCACTTTCTTAGCCTTCGATCTTAATTGAAGTCTTCCCTAGAATTCATGGCCTTGGCTCTTTTTAAATCCACATTTGAAATTTGAATTTGTACAAGCTGTGTGGTCTCAAGAAATTCAAAACTAAGAAATTAAAGTAATCCTGGGCTAAAGTCCCTCTCCTGTAGAACAGAGGGAAATGTACCGAGGTCTTTATAGAGGGAATGTACTTTTAACCCAGGCTTCTTGGACACCTTGAGATTGAAATTTTCCAAATACAAGTTTAAAACCCAAAATGACAGAACCTAGGAAGAAACACAGCAATAATGGAAAATTGTATAAAACAACCAACAGTAGAAGTAGACTCTTCCAAAGACTTCAGATTACTGCAATTATCAGATTTATAGTTTAAATTAACTTAAAAATGCTTTAACCCATTTCCTGGTTGCCCTAAGAATACTTCAAGGCTTGTGGCTACAGCATTTACTGTGCGATAACTGGCAGATTATAGTCCTAATCTTAACTCCACAATTTACCACAGAATATCTTGACTTTATTATTATTATTTCCACATTCCTTTAATGTATATAATGTATCAGTAGGCTTTGGAAACGAAAAACATCATTCTATTTATAGCATTTTGGTTTTAGTAGTGGTAGTTCCATTTACAAAATAAATAAAGGAGTCCCCGATTGGTGAAAATAGACAATGACTGCATCTGTACTTTTTGGTTTTTGTTTTTTCCCTAAACATGAAAATGTTAATACTAAATGAGGGTATTGAAAACATGGACACAGGGCTCAGGATTTAGCTCAGTGATTCTGCTGCCTGCCTCACAAGCGCAAAGTCCCAGCTTTGATCCCCAATACCAAAAAGAAAACATGGACACAAAGCAGACTGCAGAAATGACCCAGCAGATTTGGCGAAGAAACAATTTTTAGAAAGGAAAAAAAATAGTTACTGAAACTCAAAAATTTACTGGTAAAGTTTATTATTTACAAATTATAGTTCCAGAGAGCATAGGATAGTTCTCAGCAGTTATCATTCAAAATATGCTGTGGCTGAGAATTTTCTACTTGATGAATTCTGAATTTTAGGAAGTACAGTGAAACCCCCCAAATTCTATACCTAGATATATTATAATGAAATTGGAGAAAATCAAATACAAAGGGAGTATCTTAATAGGGAATAGAGAAAATAGATAATTGACCATGTAAGAGCCACTTTTAACAATGCTCAGTAGCAGCAAGGGAAGCCTAAAGACAATGAAAATATAAAATGCTAGGAGAAAATAACTACCAACCTTAAAATTTTTACTGAGCTAAACTTCTATTTAGGAATAAAGATGAAATGACATTTGTGGGCATAGCAACTTCATACCTTCACTGAAAAAAGCAAAGGTTAAGAGAGAAGGAAAATTAACTCAGAAGAAAAGACACAGATGCAAGAGGGAATGGTGAGCAAAGAAACCGGGAATATGAATGAATATAAGTCAGCTTTGCACATTTATTTTAAGATACTGGTACATAGTAAATATTTGGTGGACAGATGATTCACATTTTTGTGAAATAGTATTTTTCGTATCCAACCATGACAAACAGAATTATTTAAAATATTTCAAAGAGAAGTTTGAATCTTAACAAGATTTGCAAGATGGTTGTTTTACAAAATTAATAGGTAGAATTGGTGTCCCTAAAATGTGACTTAGAATGGCAGAGTTTCTTGAAATTTTTACATCTATTTTTAGGCTGCTGAGCAAAATTTCAGTTAGATATTAAACAATAGTGCCCTTTATTTACCAGAGTCATAAGTGTCAGTGTTGAGTTATGGAATTTGGAATTTCTGCTCAGAATATTCTCAGATTTTACATCCATTAATTAGAAGACAATGTTAAATTTGTTGGTATTGAAAACCTATGTTAATCTTGTAGAAACATTATAAATATAATAAAATAGAACATCACAAACTAGAAACTATACTGGCTCTGACTTTTAAAAAGAACTTGCTAGACTATTTTTAAACTGTTAAATTTCAGATATTCTCTGAAGGAAGTATACTTGTGTATAATGAGATTTCATTATACATTATAGATAGCTGCCTTTGTTCTAAATCAATAGATGAATTCCCTAAGTATATATTACCTTTATTTTTGGAAGAAAAAGGAGTTTTATTGTTGGCTTAAATCTAATATCCTTGACCTAGTATTTATTGACTTCCACAACACCATTCATTCATTCTACAGATATTTTTGAGCATCTGTCCGATGCTACGTGAGCAAGATTAATAATATACTTGTGCTCAGAAAACACCTTCTAGTGGGAATAAATGAATCAAACAAGTGAACAAAATAAAATCAGGTGATATGTTAGTGACTTGGGCTGGGGTAAGTGGTAAGAGAAGTTCACTCTGAGGAGGTAGAAGAGTCTGGAATTCAGAGTCTGGAATAACCAGAAGCCACTTGGGCAGAAGCACCCTCCGTTAAAGGAACAAAAATGGCAAAGGTTGTAAGGTACCTGAGAGTGAATGTGGCATATGTTCCTGTGGTACCATGAGTGTCGAGAGGGTGTAGGACTGTAATGTCACCTGGCATATTTGGCAGCAATTAATTTTGATGTTATGGTGATACAAAAATTACATCAGACTGTCATAACTTAACATTTTCCTTTCACCAAGTTAGAGTTAACCTAATTTTTACCCTGTTCTGTCTTTGGCTGGTGGTGATCTGTTCTCATTTAAACAGTTCTTAGTGACATATTGTAATATAAAAGCATAAAGTATTTGTTAAACAGCTGAAATATAAATTTGGGTTTTAATGTATGTAAACAAAAGATAAGAAGGAAGTCATAATATATTAGATATTGAAGAGCCTTTAAAGGAAATATCTGAGGCCCCAGCTCTGTTGTAGCATTTAAGCACTTAGACTATTTTCTTTAGAATAAATTATATTCTATAAATATCTACTTACTCATAGGTTTTCTACATGAGTAAGATATCTTTAAAATTGCATGGAAAGTACATATTCTCTTTTGTGTTGAACTATGCCTATATGTATACCCTGTTGTCAAAAAAGTAAAGTCATTTCTTAGCTTTAATCAAATTACTAATTTCTGGTATCTATTCTAGCCATTCAGTCTAACATCCTGAAGCTTCTTAGGTTCAAAGTCATTGTTGGATTTATTCTTTTGGCCCCAGAGATCAGAGTACAGTGCTTGTCGTATAATAATCTTAGAAATTATTTGTTGAATGAATGAATGTTTGAATATTTACTATAAAATAGTATACTTAAAAAGTATTGATACAACTGATACTTTTTTTAAAAAATCACTTCATAATGTTTTTGGAAAATACACATTTGTGAAGAAAATTCGTTTGGACCAAGAGTCAGAAAATGAGTCTGAATTGCAGCCATTCATTCAGTGTCCTTTAGGTAAATCATACTGTCTTGTACATTGTTTCCTTCTTTATACAATGAAAGGGAGTGACTGTTGCTAACATTTCTCTCTGCACTGAAATTCTGTGATTTTTATCCTTTGCTGTTTCCAAGAATCAGGACAGGACAGATAAAGGATGCCTTTTATCTTAGATTTGATCCTAAATCTAATGATATAGGACAGCAGTGTTTAAACTGCTCTTGTTAAGTGACAAGGATAAAGTCTGAGAGAGGTTTGATGGGGGCATGCACAAGCTGATTATATGTTATGGTTAGATATGCCACTTTTATATTCTTTAATGGCTTATACTCTTTGTTAACCTAACTAACTTTTCTCTTGGTACATACAAGCACTGTGTGTAAAAGAAGGAATCTCGGCAATATGTAAATGTCTGAAGACTGATGAAGATTTTTAAGGGAGGTGGCCTATAGTACAGGAAAAAATAAATTTTAAGGTTTTAGGTTTTCAGGGTAGGGTAAGGTATTAGATGCTTCCTTTTTCACATTAAGTGTAGCCTTTTCCTTTTAAGCATGTTAGTATGTTGTTGAAGTTTTCCCAGGTGAAAATAAAATCCATTCAGTAGCATATTAAGGTGTAGCACAGACTTACAATAACCTAGTTTTACCTCTCAATCTGAGGCAGATAGAGACTTTGAGTGACAGTCATGTAGGTGCTAGCTTTTCTTTCTCCCTAATGGGCAAAAAGAAGTCCAGTTACCCTGTAGGTATGCTGCTGGCATGGGGCTCCTGAGATCTAGTGTGCCTGTTCTACTGTCTAACTTGTTTTCCTTCAAATTCATGTTAGAATTAGTGTGAGTGTGTATGATGCACACACATGCTCCAAATATTTATGTTACCTAAATTGTCTCTTATCTACTCCCAGAGAAGAGCTTTGCAAGCTTCTTACAATGCCTTTTTTAAAAACTTGCCTTTTTTATTACCATCCTTTTAGTCTCTAATAGCAATTATATAATTAGGGGGACTAATAGCAGATTGTATACTAATGTAAGGCAGAATCTTGATTTGATTCAGCTAAAATTTGCCCTTTTTTATTGATGTCATTTTTAGTACGAGGTAACCATTTTTCATTGCTTGGAATTTTTATCCTCATTACATTTTGAAAGTTACTGGCAACTGATACTTACATGAGATTTACTCTCTGGAGCACTGAAAAATCTTCAGAAATATCTGCCATCATTTTTGTGGGCTATGAACATGACTTTAGAAGCCATAGTTATAATGAAATACTTGTCTTCGTGTCCTGCTGAGTCAGTTCTTTGGTGTATAAGCAATGTGATGTCAGTGAGTTGTAGAAGGCTTGATCCCTTTAAGGGTCATTGTGAATTTTTTGGTTGTAATTGCAGAATGAATGAGTTTATATATGAAGTCCTGGGTTATTATGAATGAGCCCTTCCTTTGAATTTCTTAGGATTTTGGTATCATTGTTACTCATTTTGCTTTTTTCTTGTGGTTTGTCTTCAAATTCACATTCTTCAAAAATGTGTATGTTTTTAAAGAATTACAAGTAGTGAAGGATGTTTAAAATTTATTACTCAAACTTCATACTCATCTCTACATAAACACTGTATTTACTATCTTGGAAAATCATTGCCTCACAGACAAGAATGGTTAGGTTTTCCACCCTGTGTGTGAAGACCTGTGCTTGGAAGTGGGTTATAAATGGTGGTGGATTAAGTGTCCTGTGTGCAAGGACTCTCCTCTCCTTTAGTATAGTGAACACACACTTTGGTTTCCCCTGGAAGCTTGACATGTATAGGAAAGAGAGATGTACTGGACCATTGCAGGTGCACAGTATTTACTATTTAGATCATACTTCGTAATGTTTCTCTGAGTCTGGATATTGTTTATTATATTAAGTGACCCATAGAGAATATTCCCTTTTTAGTCAAAGAATTGTTACGTAAATTTGATGACTGGCTTAATCAAGATACCATAGCTGTTGATCAGTATTTTGTGTTTTGAAACAGGTCCTTGCTATGTAGTTTAAACTGGCCTTGAACTCATGGTAATCCTCCTGCTTCAGCCTCCTGAGTGCTGAGACTACAGGCATGCACCACCACACCCAGCACTCAGTGAGTTCTGAAACTTTTCTTTCTCCTGGAACTGTAGATGAACCTAGGACCTTTGCAAAGAGGTACATTTCCAGTCCTTTTATTTTTTATTTTGAGACAAGGTCTCTCAAAGTCACTAAGTTGCCTTTGCTGTCCTTAAACCTGTGATCCTCCCCACTCAGCCTCCCTGGATGCTGGGACTACAGGTGTGCTCCACCACACCCAGTTTATTGAAACTTTTTAAGCCAGTCTGAAGTCACTACAACCTATTTCACATTGCCAGCTGTGCATGTTGCTATAGAAACTCGGTACAGACTATCAAAATTACTGTTGTTAAGAAACACACCTGGCTTATTTGCACCCCATTTGAGTTGGGGAAAATTTTGAAAGAATAGATATGTCTCTAGAATAGGTGTCTGGATGTGTCAATGAACAACCAGAAAGAGCCTGTCACTTTGCAACCATTATAATGGAAGGGTGGGTGGCTTTTCCTTACTCTTTATAGTTCTTGTTCTGGAGGGTTTTAGTGGATATGTTAAATTTAAATTTGTTTTATGTATTTGTCCCTTTTTCTTAAGGTGTTTTGTTATTTTGCTTTTGTTTTTTGGTATATCTTCTTAACAATTTAAAGATTTTTTTAAGCTTTCATAGAGAATTTAAAGTACATACAGATCAGACTTTTTTAAGAGAGGAAAAAAGATTAGTTTCTTTTTGAGTATATCGTATAATAATTTTTTTAGTAATTTTGACTGCTATGTAAGATTTATAACCAAATTTTATGTTAATGGCTACTTTGCAGTATTATAAACTACTGTAATCTCACAAAAACAACTCCTTTTTGAAAGACAGTTGGACACCAAATGACCTTCTCTTCTCACCAAGTGACCTAAATTTCCAATTAAAATTTAAGCTTTAAAAAATTAGAAAGCTACTTATTTTTTATGAGTTTCTAACATGGTTAAGGCATTTTTATTATGCCTGAATAGGACAGTGTTGTAGGAGAAAACTGAAAAACATTTCTAATATAACTCAACCTATATAAAAATATGATAATTAAATATCAGTCCTTGTGACTTAAGCTTGAGGCTCTTAACTGTATGAAAAACATATTCAGAAACAGAAAATATTCATCGCTTAGTTTAGCACAGCCTGAATCCATTTATCTTCAGATCCACTTTCATAACTGTTAACACTTAGGCCCTTCACTAAGTCATGTAACTATTCTGAGCCTTAGCATCATTATCTACAAAATGAGAAGAACATTATCTAGCTCACAGGGATTTTGTTAGAAGCAAATGAAATGGCATATATGAAAATATCCTGAAATATATATACATACATATATCATAACTGTGAGGAGTGGTCTGATTTGTAAGTTTGAATATTCTGAGGGGAGAAACAAAGGTGGCAGTTTGAATTATTATATACATTTGATTTTGTTTGTGCCATTGAATCAGTCCATTTAGAGTTTCATCAAATAGGAACGAGACAATGTATAGAGAAATTCTATAAATTAGTTACATGAGCACTGAGTTTGGTTATGGGAAATTTAGATGATTTCCGTTAATTAGTTATATTATTCTGATTAGTTATACTAATTGCTAATAGTGTAGGTGTATGGCAAATAAGTGGGAGTGTACCATTTCCTCTTTGTCAATCAAGACTTCACTGACTGGGATTCTGAGCCCTCATGATAGAGCAGTGGTCACCAGTGATAGTGGATTTCCACACATGTGTGTGCCAGGCATTGACTTTTCCTATTTTCTAATATAAAATGTAATCTTGTGTGATTTTTTTCTCAGAATACAGCTATAGCATTCTGCATCTGTGTGTCTGTAGCTAGATTTGGAAGTGAGTTTGTTGCTACTGAAATTTACCCTTTAAAGAAAATTTTTGCGTAAGTTGTTTTACGCAGCTTCACAAAAGAAGAGAGTACATGACAATACATTTTAAAAAAAACTTTCTCATTTACTTCCATGTTTCTTTAATAAAAGCAGGTACTATAGCTCAGTTTTGTAAATGAGAAAATGGGCACAAGAGGAGACTGCCTAAGGAAGTTGAATATGTGTGGTGGGTAGTCCAGCAGTCCCCACTGTATGATTGTATTCCCTAAAAGGTTAGGGTATTTTATGCAGCTTGCTTACTCAGTTTTGCCTTTTTCTCTTTTTGTATTCATAGACTGGAAAAGTAAGAAGAGCTTTCCTGCCTTTTTAATTACCAAACTACTCTGTTTTCAATGAATCAGTTCAAAGAAAGAATGCAGTCTTTCTATACCTGGTAAATATTTTCTGCTAAATAAAGCTATTAATTTAGTAGCCACTGATAAATCCAGGTGTTATGATGATTGCCTTTTATTTTGTGGAATGATTATTTAAATGACTTAACAACTATATATTTTTCATTTTTAGCTCTGAAATTTGTTTGATGTTTGTTGATAAGATGGAGTGATGCTTGGGATACCTGTGACCTTGCCAGCAATGAAAAATAATCTAGGGTTGTCTTTTTTCTGTGGTTATTAAATGTTAGCAATAATACCTGTGTGGTAGTTGAGTAGAAGCACTTTGTAAATAATGGTTTTATAAAATGAATCTAGTAATCAGATTATTACTACTATTATCTATATTTTACCAGTGTCCTAAGATTAGAAGTCAACTAACTGGCTTTAAGAAATTGAGATAGCTACTATAGAACTGAGATCACACTGTAGATCAAATTCCATGCCTTTACATTTTTATTTTTATTTTCAAATACCTTCAATATAAATTTGTCTAGAAGAATAAATCATAATAACATTTCATATGGATTTCCTTCTGTGATAACTTGGAATATTAATGAAAGAAGACAAAATGGCTTTATCTAGTCTACATAAAATACTTTATCTATTTAATGACATTGTTAACCATTATTTAATGAGTATCTCCACTTTTTTTTCTTTTTTTGGTACTGGGATCGAACTCAGGACCTTGCGATTTCAAGGCAGACAGCGGAACCACTGAGCTAAATCCCCAGCCTGAAACTTTTATATATCTCATTTTATTTAAATATAAGACGGCCCCTTGAGGTTATGATTGTCTCATTTTTACAGTTGAGGAAACTGTGGCTCAGAGAAACAGTTATGTACCATAGGATGCTAATACCGGGAATTTAAACCCACTTCTGATTTCTTTTCTTTTTTATTTTTATTAGAACATGTTTGCAGTACATAATGATTACATTCATGTCAGGAATTGGTACAGGTACTTAACACATCTCAATTTTTTTCCTTTCCTCTCCACCCCGCTTTTTCTAGCATCAGATTCATTTATTTCTCTTATAAATCATTCTGTAGTTAATTATCATACATATAGATTAATAGCCAGACTAACAGGCCAAAAACATGTAAGGCACATAAAACAATTGTACTAAATCAAGGTATAGTTTTAAGATACATTGTCTATGCTGGATTACAATGACCCTTTTCTCTCTTTTCCTACTGTCTGTTTTTATTTTGCACTTTATATATTGAGTTTCTCATACAAGAGACCATGTGATATTTAAGCTTGTGTTTCCGATTTACTTCACTTAACATTGAGGTCTCAAGGTGCACCCATTTTTCTACAGATGACTTAAGCCTATTCTTCTTTATGGAAAAGTATATACACACCATTGTGTATAAAGACTGCATTTTCTTCATTCATTTGTTGAGGAACATATGGGCTGCTTGTAAGATGTATCTATGATGAATTGTGCTGCTATAAACGTGGGTATCCATACATCATTGTGGTATGTCTTTAACTCTTTGAGGAAGATATCTAGAAGGGGACTAGCTGGGTCAAACTGTATTTCTATTTTTAGTTTGTTTGAGGAATCTCCATAGTGGTTGTACGAGTTTACATTCCCACTCAGAGTGACCCTCTCCCCAGGCTCTCCAGCATTTGTTGTTATTTGATTTCTTGATTTCTTTCTGAAAGGAGATAGAATCTTAGTGATCTTTTAATTTGCATTTCTGGAATGGCCAGTGATGTTAAACATTTCATGTACTTATTGATCATTTGTACTTTTTTTTTTTTTGTACTGGAGATTGGGGATTGAACTCGGGTCCTTGTTCTTGCAAGGCAGGTGGCGGAACCATGAGCTAAATCCCTGGACCTCCATTTGTACTTCTTAATCTGAAAAGAGTCTCTTCATTTCAGATGACTATATTTTAATTGGGTGTTAAAATTTGGAGGCGTCTAAATTTTTTGAGTTCTTTATATATTCTAGATATTAATCCTTTGAGGAATAGCTAGTGATAAATTTTTCATGTTCTGTAGGTTGTTTCTTCAATCTGTTGGGGTTGCCTTTGCTGTGCTGAATGTTTTTAATTTGATGTGACCCATTTGTTGATTCTTGGGTTTATTTTTTGTGCAAGTAGAGTTCTGTTCAGAAAGTCTGCCCATGCCTGTCTTCAAGTTTTACCTATTTTTTCCTTTAATATTTCTGTTTCAGTATTTATATCTTTGATCCATTTTGATTTTATTTTAGTGCATGGTCAGAGGTATGGTTCTCAGTTCAGTCTTCAGCATGTGGATAGCTAGTTTCCCAGGACCATTTGTCAAAGAAGCTATCTTTCCTCCAGCAAAAGTATTTGGCCCCTCTGTTACAGATAAGGTACCTGAGAGTGCCTGGAGTTGTTGCTGCCTCCTCTGTTTTGCTCCATTGGTCCACAAGTACCAATGGTTTTTTTTGTTTTTGTTTTATTTTGTCAATACCATGCTGTGTTGTTTATCACTGTGGATTTGTAGTATGACTTGAAGTCCAACATTGTGACACCCTTCTCTTGTCCTTGCCCAGAATTGACTTTGCTATTCTAGGTCTCTTCTGGTTCCATATGAATTTTTAGGATTGCTTTTTCTAATTCCATGAGGTATGCTATTGGCATTTCATTGGGATCGCATTAAACCTGTATAACAGTTTTGGAAGTATGGCCATTTTGATTATATTCGTTGTGGCTATCCAGAAAAGAGACATCTTTTCATTTTCTGATATCCTTTTTGAGAGTCATTTTCATTGTAGAGGTCTTTTGCTTCTTAGGTGAATGTATAAGTATTTCATTTTTCTTGATGCTATTGTGAAAGATACTGTTTCTCTAATTTCCCTCTTGGTCTGTTTGTTACTAGTGTACAGAAATGCTGTTGTCTGTTGGTTTGTCATAAATAGCAAGGACTATTTATCTCAGATTGAGATAAAGACCTTCTGTTCTTGTTTTCTTCAGTTTTTATCATGAATGGATTTTGTCAAATGCTTTTTTTGTGTCAGTATGATCATGTGATTTTTGTCCTGTTTATGTGGTGTATTACTTTTTTTTTTGGTACTACGCTTATTGATTTGGGTATGTTAAGCTATCCCTGCATCCCTAGAATGAATTCTGATTGGTCATGATGTATGATCTTTTATGATTTGTGGCATTCTGGTGGCCAGTATCTTACCTAAGGATTTTTGCATCTATATTCCGTAAAAAGATTGGCTTGTAGTTCTCTTAGTTGGGTCTTTTTCTGGTTTTGGAATCAGGGTAATAATTGCTTCTAAGAATGACTTTGGTAGTACTGTTTCCCTTTTGATTTCATTAAAGAGTTTGAGAAATATTGGCATCAGTTCTTCTTTAAAGTTCTTGTATAATTTGTCATTAAATCTGTCAGTACCTGGGCTTTTCTTAGTTGGTAGTATTTTTTTAATTCTTCAATTGCACTGTTATTGAGTTATTCAGAAGTTTTAATCTTCTTGGTTAAGTTTTGCTAGTTCATATGAATCTAAGGAATTTCCATTTCTTCTGAATTTTCCATTTTACTAAAGTACAGATTCTGAAACTATTTAATGATGATCTGGATTTTTGCAAAATCTCTTTTGATTTCACTTGCATATAGTTGGCTCTATTTTGGTAAGTTTGTCTATTTTGTTTAATCTAACTTCAAAGAACTAACCCTTCCATTTGTTCTTTTTATTTTTTTAAGTCTCAATTTTATTAATTTCTGCTCTGATCTTTATAATTTCCTTCCTCCTATTAGCTTTGGGTTTGAATTGTTCTTGTTTTTCTGGGACCTTGAGGTGCTTCATTCAGTTATTTACTTGTGCTTGCTCATTTTCTGAGGTGCAGTCACTGCTATGTACTTCCCTCTTGGGTTTGCTTTCATTTTGTCCCATACCTGTCAATGTGGTATCACATTCAGTTGTAGGAACTAATTTCTTCTTTAATTTCAGCTGTGACCTATTGATCATTCAAGAGGGTATTATTTAATTTCCTTGTATTTGTGTAGTTTCTGTGTTATCTTTTGCCATTGATTTCTAGTTTTATTGCACTATAATCTGATAATATGAATGGGATAATTTCAGTTCTTTCCCATTTACTTAAGCATGCCGTATGGGGTGATAAGTGATCTCTTTTGGAGAACGTCCCATGTGCTACTGTGAGCACTGTATTCTGTTGTTTTGGAATTGAACAATTTGCAGATATCTATTAAGTTTACTTGTTCAGAGGTTTGGTTCAACTCTAATATTTCTTTGTTTGTTTATTTGTTTATTTATTTTTGTCCAGCAATCTGTCCCTTAGTGACAGTAGGGTATTCAGGTCTCCCATTACCATTGTATTGGTGTTTATGTGATTTTTTATGTGCATTAGAATTTGTTTTGTTAAGTTGGGTGTGTTGATACTTGCTACGTATATGTTTATAATTGTTATCTGTTGAATTGTTCCCTTAAGCTAGTCTGATGAACTTTTTAGCGACTAAGTATCCAAACTACAATCCAAAACCCACTTATTTATTGCAAAGTTTCAACACTTCAATTAAACCCTAAAGTTGAGGTTTTAGTCTAGAAAAAACAACTATTATCTGATGCTCTTCTGCTGGGATGACCTGGCTTGCATGCCAACTGAGAGAGCTCTTTGTACCCACTACAGTACATGTGTCATATAGGTTTGCCACCACTGCCTTACCAATATGTAGTGACCTTCTTTGTCTCTTCTGATCAGTTTTGGCATGAAATCTACTTTGTCTGAAATTAGGCTAGCCTACTCTTGTTTTTTTCCTGATTGCCCTTGCATGGTTTTGGTTCACAAACTCAATTCTGTCCACAATTCTGGTCACAAACCAAACTGGACAAGAACCAAATCGAGTTTCCAAAAAAGTCAACATTGAATTTAAACGCTGAATTTGATTCAGTTCTCGTCCAACTCAATTTGCAACGAGAATCATGTTTGTGAACCAAGGTACCACTGTATTGTTTTCCATCCTTTGATTTTTTCATCTGTTAGTTTCTTTTTAATTAAATGTGTTCCTTGTATACTGCATGTCATTGGGTTTTGTTTCTTGATCCATTCTGCCAATTTGTGTCTTTTGATAGGGGAATCAAGACCATTCACTTTGAGAATTATTACTTGGTCCGGGGGATTTAGCTCAGTGTTTCCGCCACCTGTCTCACAAATGCAAGGTTCCGAGTTTGATCCCTGGTACCAAAAAACAGAGAGAGAGAATTATTACTTATTCCTGTCATTGCGTTATTTTCTTGTTGCTGACTTATTTATTTTTTCGTCCTTTTGCTTAGCCACTCCTCCCACCAGGTACGTTGGTACCTCGGTTTACAAACTTAATTTGTTCTATGATTTTGGTTACATTTGTGTGGGAAGATGGCCATGGTCTTGTTTGTTACCCAATATAGAGTTTGCAAATGGAAGCAAGTTTTGCTAAACATTGTGAACCAAATTGTTTGCAAACAAAAATGTTCATGAGCTAAAGCATTACTGTCATACTATATGTTTTTAATTTATTGGCATTGTTCATTTCTTTATGTCTTTCTAGGCTATCCTTAAGAATTTTTATAATGCTGCTATAGCGGTCATGAATTTTTGAGGTGCTCCTTGTCATGACAATACCTTGTTTATCAGTATTGAAGGCTACATATATTGGGGTCAGGAGTTATTATCTTTTAGGGCTTGAAACATTTTGCTTCAAGCCCTACTGTCCTTTAAGATTTGTGTAGAGAAATCTGCTGTAATTCTAGTGGGTTTACCTGCATTTGTGGTTCATTGCCTTTCTCTAACAGTTTTAAGATTTTTGTCCCAGTTATAGACTTCTGGTATTTTGAATATAATGTGGCACAAAGAGGTTCTCTTTTGGTCAAGGCTGTTTGGGATCTATATGCCTCAATTAGCTATACATTTATTTCTTTCCCTATATTTGAGAAATTTTCTACCAGTAATTCTGTGAACCGGAGTTTATTGCCATTTGTGTGATCTTCTGATTTTTCACTTACTCCATTTATCCTTAGATTAGTCTTTGCATCATCTTGTAGCTATTGGATCCACTTTTCGTGTTTTCTTGATTTTAACGTGTCTTTGAGTAGTAGGTGTTCTTTGAAGGCATCATTGTCTTCTAGTTCTGAAATTCTGTCTTTGCATTGGTCACTTGTGCTGCTGCCCATACTTTCTATGTGTTTGTTTGTTTTTAAGACAGGGTCTCATATATAATTCAGGCTAACAATCCTCCTGCCTCACCCTTCTGAGTGCTGGAATTACAAGGCTGCACCACCATGCCTGGCTTTCAGTATGATTTATAATCTGGATTTCTGATTGAAACCTTTATAAACTCTTAATTCTTTGGCAAACTGGTCATTCATGTTATGTTTTGTTTTTTAGCTAATCTAGCTTTTTGTTAGTGTTTTATGAAAGCTCCCACATCGTTATGGCACTACTTCCATTATCTATTTAGTTAGGTCTTCTCTGATTTCTCTTAGTACCTCTTCTATCTGCTTTCTAACTTCCTCTGTTATTCTTTCAAGTAATACGGGTGTGTGACTTTTGCTGTTTTGCTCATTGGTGCCTGCTGGATTGGCTTCCGGGGAATTGAGAGTTTTAGGAGGCATTGTGTTGCCTTATCTTCTCGTATTTCTATTATTTGGTTTGTTTTGTGTTGAGTTTTGTGAATGCTTATAGTCTAAAGCAGTGGTGGCTAACCTATGGCCTTCATGATGCAGCCAGCCCGATTGTATCATTGACAGCTCCAAGAGGTTTGCCTTCACTGGTCTAGAGATTTTGTTGCTAGTATAATGATTATCTTTATTTTATTTTCAGTGATATAATTTGGTGAGTGGTGAATGATACTTCTTTGCCACAGCCCCACAGTCTGAGTGCCTTGGCTATTTTGGGAAGGGAGGATGCAGTGTACTTAACCCCAGCAACCAAATTTACTAAGAATGTACTCTAGTATTGTTAATGCCACGAAGGTAATCTTGAGTGTTGGCTTGAAGAGTTATAGTGACAGTTTGCAACCCTGTTAATATCAGGTGAATCAACTACAGTAGTATCATCCAAGACAAATTGGATATTAACAAACCATAAGAACCAATTATATACCACCCTTAATCTGAGAGAAGAAATCTCCAATTATGATGTAAACATTAAGGCAACCCAAGTGTTGATTTCCCACTCATGTGTACTAAATACAATAACTATATCTCTGTTAATGGCAGAAAAGAATTCAATAGTAGTTTTACAGAGTTATCTAACAAAAAATTAACAATGCTTTATAGTTATACTATTAAACATTTAAGATTTGGGAATGAGGAAATGCAAAAGGAAACTTTTGAAACAAACTATGATGTGAGGAGAAAAAATAGTACAAAGGAGTACTGGGGAGTAAATTTATAGAATTAGGTAAAGGTAAGAGAAAAAACTGATGAGAAATAGATTTTTAAAAGGAAAAAATTATTATGGGAGTAAAAGTGAAAGAAAAATTAAAGAAAAAATAAATGAGAGAAGATAAATAATGAAGAAAAAGAGATAAAAAGCAAGGAAGAAGGGCCAAGGAAAAATCCCAAGCCTCAAAAACTGGTGAAGAAGAAAGAAGAGAAAACAAAACAAAACGTAAACCCTAAAGACAATGTACACACCCACAAAACAAAAGAAAAACACCAAAGAAAGAAAAAAATTTCTCTGTGATTTCAAATGTCTGTTTTCTTCGGGGATCTAGTTTTGGAGCAGTGTCCCCCACACATTCTGGTAAATAAAGAAGTTAGACCCCAGATCCACGCTTGATGCCAGCAGCAGCTAGCAGTAGGATTAGGGTAGGAGTGCCAATTCTGAGACTTGCAAATCTAGAGCAATTCAGGCTCAGCCTGGCCTCTGGCTGTGGAGTTGGGGCCTGTGTCCTTTAGTGTAAATCCCTCAGGGGGTCTCTCCTGGAGTCTAGGCGGTCACCCATGACTGTCCTCACCCATTCACTGTGGGAACATGGCACTGGAAGCCCTGAATTGAAGCCGTCCTGCTGCTGCTCTCAGATCTGGGTTCAAACAATCAACCTCTCCCTAGAAGCCATCTCTCTAGGGCCTGTGTTGAGCATTCAGCAGAGTCACTCACCGCTGGTTGCAGCTCACAGCCTCCTTCTGTGATTCTCCCTGAATCCCTCTGAGTCCCAGCTTTCCCTTGTCTGTGTAGATCTGGTCTTTTCTTGGGACCCAGGAACAGGCAGAAAGTGCAGATTGTTCCTTCCCTTCTCCACTTTGTATTCTGTCTCTTCCATTTCTCTGCAGTTGTAATTTTGCTGTCAGATCATTCCTGGTTCCCTGGGATCTATTTTCTTGTTTGTTTGTTTGTTTGTTTTGTTGTTTTTGTTTTTGTTTCCTTCCCCAGATTGTTATTTTCTAGTGTCTGGATTCTAAATCTCCCAGAGAGGCTAAATTGTTTTTGCTTACCAATCCACCATTTTCCTCTCTGATTTCAAACTACATACTGTGAAGCGTATTTTAGTTTTGGAATTAAAATTTGTGTAAAAGCGAATCCAGGCCTTCCGATGTCAACTGATACTGATTATGGAATCATTTCCTCTCTTAATTCACTCTTAAAAATCTGAGCTTTTCAGAAACAAGTGAGGTAGTGCTGAGAAACCATTATCTGCTTCTGTAATTATTTTAACTATAGGAATTGTTTGCTATTTTAAAATATAAAGTATAGGTTTATATTCCTTTACAAATATTTATAAAATATTTGTACATTACAAACATGCTTAAACTAAGATAAATTGAGAAAAAATCCAAAGGGATATTTAGTATAGCTAAATATGAGAACATTTCTAAAAAAAAAAAAATTTGTCGCTTTTATTCACTTTATAGTTGATCATCAAACAATAGTTATTTTCCTAAAACATTTTAAAAGTAAGCTTTTCAAAATTAGCTGTGGAGTGCTTACCCGGCTAGAGAGATACCAAAAAAAAATTTTGTGATTTTTTTTTTTTTTTTTTAAAGAACTCCTTAAGAAATTTAATTTAAGGATTAATCATGGAAGAAAAAAAAAAAAAGAAAAAGAAAAACAGCTTATACTTCAAACATGTTGAGCTAGTCCTGAGAGTCTGTTCTTACCATGTGCAGTAAAGATGACTTTTTGGCCTACTGATCAAAGTTCGGTTTAAAAAAAAAAAAAAAAGTCATAGAAATGCTCAAACAATAGTTATAAGTTTTTCTTATACTAGAAGAAAAATTTTGAGAGTATGCAAATAAGATTACTAATAAGATTACTGACATTTAGAAATGGGAAGAAAGGAGCTAAAGGTGTAGCGAAGGTGGGATGGGTAGGGGAAAGGTAATAAGGGAAAAGAAAAAAATATGAGAGAATGAAAAGATGAAAATAAAGTGTTTGTAGATGGGGAGGGGAGGAGGGGGTGAAGGGAGGGCAGGGGTAAGGGGAAAAAATGAGAATCAAGACTTGTCATGTAGAGGTACAAGATCCCAACAATGAATGTAACTGTACTGTATCCCTAAAGTGTACCAATAAACTCAATTAAAGCTGAAAAAAAATTATTAAAAAAAAAGTATGAAACCAAGTTATTTTTATAATTCCTAATTATTTTCAAAATAACATTCTCATTTTAAGAACAACCTTGGGAAACAATATAATTATCTCCATTTTCAAATGAGAAAATTAAGGTTCAGATATTCTGTTAGTCCTTGCTCTCTAAGTAGGAAAGTTAGACACATCACATTGAAGTGCCACTGAAATGGCAGTTTTAAAAAAATATGACAATATATCTAGAATACCACATTTAAAATCATTTTCTAATATTGCTTTGTATCTGAGGAGGTTTTAATTAAATTCAACTGTTTCTAAAATATTTAATAGAATTTAGTGTTGTACTTTTCAAGCTTGCTTTCTTTCTTCAGATAGTATAGTAAGTGAGGCCAGCATCTGTGGAAAGTTTGTTTAAGACTCAGTGCTTAGGTGTATTTTAATATTGGTATATCACATTATACAAATACAAGTATAGAAACTTAAAACATCATAAATTTCCCACAAGGAAACATTATTTATTATGTTATCATTGATGTGTATTTGCAAAACATTTTAACACCGTGAACATTAGAAGTTGTAAGATTGGGCAGGGGAAGAGGTTTATACTGTACTACAGTGCTGCTGGTGTCCTTCCTCACAAGGCCTCTTGATGATGTCAGTCATTTGGAGGTAGGAGTTTATCAATGAATTGCTTGACATCCGTCACTTCCTGTTGACATGAACTATGCATCTTGCCTTCATAGGTTTTGAAGGTTACATTGGCTGGATTTACCAATGATTTTAGTTTTTCAACAGTAAGGGAACCAAACATTAGAGGAACTAAAGGGCCTCAATCTCCATGGCCCTGGAGAATAGAAATATCTTTGTTCACACCACTGATAAGACCCTGTGGAAATGAAGCCCGAAGTGGAAGCCGGCAGCTAAGTGCAGTGACACTGGCCAGTTTCTGCCGTGTGGTTAGAGCAGTGTATAAAGACAAAGCTCCTCCCTGAGAAAAGCCTCCCAAAATAATTCTGTTAGAAGGAATGCCATTCTTCACCTCTTGCTCTATTAAAGCTTTCACATTTTTTGCTGCCCGTTTAATGCCAGGTTCATCCTCCTGAGAATCTGATGAAAGCCCAGTGACACCTAACCAAGAAGGCATAGCCATGTTCATATTTAATGTTACAGGCCTAGCTGGTGCATGTGGGCAGATATATTTGATTTGTGAACTTCGGATACCTGCAAAGGCTTCTGCCCATCCATGCTCAGTATCTCCCAATCCATGAAGGAAAATAACCAGTCAGAACTGCACCGTGAAGCTGCTGGCCTGTGTCCCTTCTGCAGGGTCCCTGCATCTATGTATTTTGAAAGCCATGAGTTCATGCCAAAACCTCTGTTCCAACCCAGTACTGTAGAGTTCATTGTAGACCTTTCTGTTCTCAGAGTTTTAATTCTCTTCTCCAACAGTGATAAGCGTAGCTCACCCTGTCCTTAAAGCTGTGTTATTGGAGACACCTTTGTGTATGTAACCAGTCTCCTGGATGCTGCTGTCTTCTCACTTCCATAAGGCAAGGATACCTGTCTTGTTTGGCCCTGTCTAATGGCTTTTGAAGTAAATTATGTAAAAAAGAAGGTTCATTCTTTTATGATAAATACTAAAGAAAAGCAGACAGATTTGCTTATGCTCCACCACTTTGGGTTAATTTGCTTCCTCTATTCTTAGTTTTAATTAGAAACCTATTAGTTCCAAATTGATAGTAATTTTTTGTTATTGATGCTTTGGCTTATTACATAACAGTCCATTTGTAAGAGATATCTTAAAAGTTAAATTTAATTAAACATTTTATACTGTTTTAAGCACTTTATACTGTCTTAGCAGTTGTTACATTTAAAAAACATAAACTGGCTTTGTTAAAATTAATGTTTTGCTGTTATGAGGATGAAAAGACAAGCTGCACATTGGGAAGAAATATTTACACAGCACATACACAATGAAGACTGTTATCTACAGTACATGAAGAGCTCTCAAAACTCAATCCTAAAATACCCAACCCATTAGAAAATGAAATTTGGGGATTTAAAAAGCCCAAAAGGAAGACCTAGAGTTTTCAGTAAAGAGGATATGTAATTAGCAAATAAATACATAAAACATATTCAGTATTACTAGCTTTAGGGAAATAGAAATTACAATCTTCATGAGATGGCACTACACATTTATTAGAATAACAGAGTGACCATATGCTAGTGCAGATTTAAATTGCTGCTTTTTAAAAAAGTGTTGCTTATGGGAATGTAAACTAAAGCTGGAAAATGTTTGGCAGTTAAACGTTATACATGCCATATGATTCAGCAGTCTCACTTTTGTGAATTTATCCTAGAAAAACTATGTCTATATAAAAATATGTATATAATATGCTTTACATATTATAGATAAACATCTCTTACATATTTGCACATATTTTCTCCCAGTGCAGAGATTCTCATCCTCTGTATATCTTATGTGTGAATGTTTACAACAGCTGTATGTGGAATAGCAAAAAAAAAAGAGAAACAAGCAAAAAGTCCCTCAATGGATGATTGCTTAAGCAAACTATGGTAATGTGCACTGTGGTATATTATGTAGCAGTGTAAAGGAATGGGCTGTTGATAAACAACAACTTGGGTGGATCTTAAAGTCTTAATGTTGACTAAAAGTAAATGCCAATTTTAAATAGTCCCTCAAATTACATGATTCCATTTGTATAACATCCTCAAAATAACTGGTTATAAAGGCAGACGACAAAATAGTGGTTGTCGGGGATTAAGAATAGTCGGAGGCAGAAGAGGAAGCATGTCTGTTATTGTGGCAGGATGCAGTTCTTTGTGATGAATTATCTTGATTGCAGTGGTGATGATATGAATCTACACATGTGACAGCATAGAACTATAAACACACTTTATACCAGTGGTGGCAAACCTCTAACAGGCATGCCACAATAGGCTTTTGTATCATTGAAAGTTTCAAAAGGTTCACCATCACGGCTTTATACCAACATCAGTTTCCTTGTGATATAGATGTAACCAGTGGGGGAAATTGGTAAAGGATACTTGGGATCTGTCTTACAAATTCCTGTGAATTTCTAATTGTTTCTAAATAAGTCAGAAACAAGAGAGAGATGCAATAATTGCTATAAGCTTGCAAAGGAACAAAGAGTTACTTCCCAACTAGAAGACTGAAGAAAGATACAAGGCCATAGTTTTTGAGCCTGATTTACAGGATCGGCAAACTTTTCACAAACTGATATATAGAAGGAAGGACTCTTTAGATAGATTGAGGGTTGCTCAATGTTTATGGAATGTTTGCCACATGTATTTTTAAGACATGTTACTAAACATCTGATCATTCCGAAGTACACTTTTAATTAGCTGAATGGAGGAATAATGTCTTAATTTCTATCTCATGTAGAACTCTGGGATATTTATTACTCTTGTATTGGCACAAAAATTCAGGAAGTCAGAGTATAAGATAAAAAGAAAGAAGACATAAGTTTCCAATATCAGAAATAAAACAGTTCAAAGGATGGGTGAGAATAATCAATGTAGCATAGAACTTAAGCAAAATAAAGCCCTTTTTTTTTTCCATAGACTTAAGAAAGGCATCATAAAAGGCCATATTCCAGTTGTTAAACTAGTGGAACTCTAACATTAGCCTAGGATGTCAAGACAAATTATAGGCCTGTGTTGATTCACCTATTCTTTTACTATGTAAATCATCACAGTTTGTAATTACATATTTGGGTGATTACTTAATATTTCTATTTGGTGATAAGCATTCTGAGGTTCGGCATTGTATCCCCTATTCCTAGCGCAGTGCCTGGCAGTGCTTAGTAAATACAGTACTCATGAATTAATGCATGACTTAGCAAAACTGCAGAATGAAGAGAAGACAGTTGTAGAGGTTAAAAAAAAAAAGAGGACAATGTAGGATAAACTGGACACTTCAGTACAGTAGTTAGACTTAAATAGATTCTATAAAGCTTTTGCAGTGAAGAAATTCGGGATCGGGGTGTGTGTCTATGTGTGTATTGAGAATTGAACTGAAGACTTTTTATATTCCCCAGAGCTTTTTGTATTTTTTATTTTGAGACAAGGTCTCACTAAGTGGCTAAATTGCCAGAGCTGTGCTCAAACTTGCAGTCCTTCTACTGGGGTCAGAGGCATACACCATCGTGCCAAGCTCATGTTAGAGTTTGTAATGATATGTTTCCTTTTTTTCCTTTTCTTACTTCTAAAATAAATGTATTTACTTGTAAAGGCTGCTAGAGTGTTAGGTCAAACAATGCATAAGTTGTATAAATGGCTGTGAAACTAACCGCACCAGTTAAAGAAGAGACTAGCATGTACCATTTAATACTAACCGCTTTCTTGTACGCTCTCTTTCTTACCATGCCTCCACTTAAATGACTTGTTAGCGTTCCTGCTTGAAACCCTTCAGCATGCTGAGTGCTTACTCCTTAGCATGTGTCTCTGTCTGCTCCAAGAATCATTTACTGGTTTATGTTCCCGGGCCTGTTTGCGTACTACTTATTTAATTGCACAATTTATATAAACCAAGTAAAAGCTACATTTTTTTGAAAACAAGTTGACTGTTTCAAAAAATTTTAATGAAAAGTAATTATTAAAAACTACTGTCAGATTACACATTTGCAAGTGAACTGTACAATATTAGGGATAAATTATTCTGGAAGAAGGGAGGGAAGCTAAGTGAATTCCGCAGTTAGATTGTTTCGTTTCTTCTAAGTTCTTGCTTCACTTTTTAAATTGTTTTTCGGTTTGTCATGGAGTCATTTTAGTGAGATGAAATCAGCAGTTTAAAAAAAAGTTATAAAGTTGGGCTAGGATATACTTCAGTGATAAGACATTTCCTAACACGTGTAATGCTCTGGGTTCTATCTTTAGTGCTGCAAAAAAAGAAAGAAATATTATATATTAAAACATCAGAGTGCATTGTTTCATGGAGAGAACTTTTCTTGATTTTTTTTAACATTTATTCTGTACACATATGTAACTTTTGTCAGTGAAAAGCTTTAGTGTTGGATCCAAACTCAAAGAAAGATTTTGCTCTAACAGCAGAGAGTGATGAATGAATATTTGCATTGGGTTAAAATGAAATGTTTTATGTATATAACATTTTTTCATTTAAGCTAAACTTTTGATTAATTGACCGACTGCTCAGATTTCAGTTTCATAGGAGGTTTTGCATGTATTTGATTTTATTCTTGTGATACCTTATTTGTTTTCTTTTCCTGCCCCGCACTTCTCTGCCTCTTAATAGCTAGTAGCTGTGTGACCCTGTGGTCATTCTCTAAGCCTCAGTTTACTTTTTATAAAATGAAACTATTCTTAAGATTGCTTGTTATTTGGCACTGCTTAATAGCCAAATTGATAGAGTACGTTTCTTTACTGGTGTTACCCATCTAGATTTTGTAGGAACCCCATTTTATATTTAAAAATAATTTTTTATAAGCACTGAGAGTCCCATATTGCAGCCTCAGAGGGTGTCATTCTCATGTACTGTGATACAGTGCAGAAGAACGGTGGCATTGATGTCCATCACCAATTTAAACTGCATATGGAAGACAGGTTTTTTGGAATGGGTTTTTTAAATTTACAGTTCTTAACATTCTAAATATTTTTACTGAATGTTGGCTGAAGCAATGTCATTTTGTTTTCTGTAAGCAAGTTAGTTGGACACTAAAGTAGTGACAGTTTAAAAAGAGTCAAAGATTTAAAAGGCTCCTAGGAGGGCTGGGGATGTAGCTCAATGGTAGAACTCTTGCCTAATAATATTCATGAGGCCCTGGGTCCTGAGGTGGGGGTGCTGGTGAACTGTGGAGATGCCTAGGGGCCCATCCCACTGTGAGACTGAAAGAAGGTGGTGACAGGGCATGGTCATTGAGCCAGACATTTCCACCCATTACAGCAGGTGTGCAGTCCGTACAAAACCATGAACAAATGGCTATATGGAACATGACCAGGTAGAGTGCTTTCTGCCCTCGCTTCTACTCACACACAAAAGGTATGTTTTAAAATGCTAGTTTGTAATCCAACTATTTTGCCCCAATTTCTAATGAGATTTAGACCAGCTCAAAACTTTGCTTATAAGTGTAAAATCCTTTTAGTATTAATAGTGTCAGCCATGAGTTGTGCATCCTAGAATTCTTCCCCCTTTTAGAGAAAAGATCAAATATAAGGCATAATTTTGAAATATGTGAATTCAAACTTTGCCCTTTTATCACCTCTTAGTCCTTCCATATAATACTATTTCCTAGTCTTTCTACTTTTTATGACCCTTACTCCCTAACTTCTACCCTTACTTCAGGTCAGCTAAACAGAAGTTATTTCATTAGAGTTTTCATTGGGCTCTTCTCCCGTGTAGACTGCCATTAATTTCATCATTAATCAAGTCCTAAACCAGTTGTTAGAAGAAAACACTTGGGTTGGATTAATTATGCTGTGATGTGAATGACCAGAAATCTCATAAACTTCTCAGAAATGGATTTTCTTTCTTTTAACAAAAGGTATTATTTTTAGGTTTACTTTAACCCAGTGATTCTTTGCTGATATTTCAGATAGAAGATCAAATGAAATGAACATTTGAGACTTTGTAGGAAAAATTGCACGTACTTTCCTTATTTGAATATAAATAGACCATGGTTGGGGAGCACAGGGGAGAGATGGTGGGCCTCCCTCCACCAGTCCATCTATAGAGGTTTGGATAACTCTTCAGTATTTAAACTTTCCTTCCAGGATTCCAAGAGTGCCTACTTCAAGGGTGGCAGGAAGGGATTTTCTATAGCGCTATAGCAAAGTCAGGTGCCTGGGTGAGCTTTATGTCAGAGGAGAGCACTGCCTGCGTGCTTTGGTGAGCCACCACCTCACCACTCTGCAGAGACCAGGGACTCTCTTGGCCTGAGCAGAGAGGTAATTACAATATGAAGGTGCTGCTACCTCTGTGTTGTACTCACCAGCAAACAGTAATTGACTGTAGTTCCACATCAGTCCTACCTGATATATGAAAGACCAAGCTGGCAGATATTTTCCAAGCGCTACTATATAAAGTGTAAAAATACAGATGGTAAGTTGCAGAGATAGTCTGTAAGTGCAAGCAATACATCAAAAATTGTGTGAATATTAAAGAGGAAGGAATGAAACACTCGATTTTATATTCTAGATCCATTCACCATTGCTTCTCTTCCACCAAGCAGAACTTGTACAGTCCAACATGTTCTACTCATTTAGAATGTATACTGTTCTATAGTATACTCTTGCTTATTTTAATACCAAATGATATGAATTATTATTGAATAAAATTGATGCTTTCGAGGGTATCCCATATTTATCATGTGACTTCCTGTCTCCTGTGGCACATCTGCCTCATTCAAGCCTTCTCCAGGCTGAGTAGCCTGACACACCTATCTCACAGCAGGGGGGAAGGGAGGGATTATGAGACAGGAGGACTCCAGGAAGGAAGGAGCTTAGACAGGTCTCAGGCACTCAATGGCAGTGTTAAGTTTCTCCTGCAGACTCTCTTCATATGCATTTTATGATTCCATAAAATAGAAAAACTAGCAATATAAATAGAATACTGACCTAAGTTAAGGAAAGTATTTTGTTTTGCAAATTATTGACTTGCAAGGAAATCTTTTTAAAATATCAAAATCTTGTCTTTCATTTCCTTATATACATGTCAACTTTAATTTCAACTTTAATGCTGAGGAAAGCTACGTACAAAAATCAGGTATCTGGCGTACTTGAAGACAGGCTCTAAATAAAAGGTTGTTAATAGAATCACAATTTCGAGAACTCTCCTTATATCTAGTGTACACAGTGTTTTTGCCACCAATTATTAGTCTCTTTCCTCGCTATACTGAAAACAAGCCATTTTATTCTGCTCTTTAGACACCACCCCCACCCCCACTTTCCTGAATGTGAAACTCATCTATAATGTATAATGACAGCCAAGAACTCAGATTTTGATGTCAGCAAAATCTGGTTTTAAATCCTAACTCCAAATTATTAATGTAATACTGGGTAAAAAGCCCTTTATTTCTCTGTTCCTCAGTTTCTTTATTCTTAAAAAGGAGATTGTGCCTATTTGTGGGGGAGGGGGTATGTATCTTCTCTTGAATTGTCTGTGATGATTAGGATATCATGTCATATTTTTGCAGATTGGTAAATTAATTAGATCTCTTGTAGGCAGTTAGACAGGCCCACCCTCCAGGAGCCAACCAGCAAGGCGCCAACATGAAGGACAATAAAGACACATTCACTGTGGCCAGAATTGTAAAAGGAGAGAAATTACTATACCCATGTGCTTCCCCTGGGAATAAATAGCACTGATTGATATTCTAAATAGGGATCTATCACCTGGGTAGGGGGCCAAGGTCTTAACCCAGCCTTTCCAGGAAATATCCCTGACCCCACCCTCACTGAAAATCCTTGTACGCTTGCTACGTGACTTGCCCCCCATTTGACCCCCATTTAATCAGTATTACCTGGGGTGACTGTTCTTGTAAACTTATTGGTTGGTCATGGTTTTGCCCCACCTCATGCCCGCCTTGTAATTTTCCATTGGGTCTTAAAGTTTTGTCCCACTTTGTACCCGCCTTACCACATGGCTTGGCTGTATAAAATATCTTTGAGAAGTGGGGTGGGCGCACAGCCACTTTCTGGTCCCCCTTCTGTCTCAGAAGCTTTCTTTCTCTCAGTAAAAGTTTCCTACTCTTAACCTCTGTTGTTCCTAGAATTCATTCTTCGATTTTTAAAGAACAGGAACTCATGTTTCGGATATCTAGTAAGTTTGGGAGTTACACTTCTTCAATATTATAATGTCTGAGAGGTTTTACATTGATGGTTCACCTTATAAATTCACTTTAAATTGAATAAACATGTTGTTAAGTAAGAATGGCCCATTAAGTGAAATCTACTTGAGAATACTAAGTAAGTCCAGTTTACATGGCCAATTTTTCTAGGATCTATATTCTGAGTGACAGTCTATGTGAAATTGGTTTGATGGGAAGAGGAAAGTGCCATAATATGTAGCATTCAGCTAATCTATCATGTTCATTTGATAGTGGAAAAAGATTTGTAGATAATGAATTTTTGTCCTCTCAAAGATACTTCATGCCCTCTGCCTTGCTTCTGCATTTATACCATTGCTGTGTGTAAGGAGAACTTTCTCCTGACGGTGTGTGTTAATAACTAGAAAATTCCCCATCAGTAGACTAGCACCATCTTGACAGCCCTGTGTTCTGCTTCTACCTTGCTAATTGTTTCCTTGGGATTATTTGGATTGTGTAGAAAGCTTTTTGCAAATCCTCTTATTACTGAAGTCATTGTTGCCAGCAGGAATAAGATTAAAGGTGCTTAAGTCTGTAGAGTTGTTTCTAATTTGTACGTGTCATTTCAGTGGCATTTCAACAGAACTCTCTCCTGTCCCTCCTTTCTCCCCTGGTACTATCTCAAGTTAGGTCCAAGAAGCCAGGCCATTGGAAGAAATCTCATTTTATCCTTCTAATTATTATGCTGGCACTCAGGAGATAATTTTTCCCTTCATGCACTGCCAATTAATATGCAAATAAGCTGATAAATATTTATGTAATGATTTAAATTATGCAGGGAGTGCTTTCAGTGTATTCTGTAAATGAATTGTTCCCGGACTTCAAAGTGCTGGCTGCTGTGCTAACGAGGAGAGATTTGCATAAGGCCCTAATCACACGCATACTGATTAAGCTTCATTATGGAAACTGCCAGCTGCAATCTTTGTTTCTATTTTATTACAAAAAGGGGAACTTTTCATGCTTCAGTTGCCTTGACAATGTCAGTCCTAGCTGGTAGGAGAGACTAAAACTCCTCTGAGCAACTGAAGTTTCCTTATTCAGTTGAAGATTGCTATGGTGTAACTGAAGTTGTATTTTGCTTCTCCCGTTAATCCACTTTCCACTCCCCCCACACCCTTACTCTCTGAAGAACATACTGCAGATTTGTTAGAAATAGTAGTACCTGCTTTCCCTGCCCCAGACCGATACCTGTTTCTTCTTGCTTTGGACTGTCTTCATTTCATCTCTAGAAGATTTCTCAGCAATGCTGGACTGCAGTGACTGTATTCTAGGTGGGTACCAGCTCAGTTCGTTGTTAGAGCTTTAATATGGAAATAGCATGTGTGGGGTTGACTATGCATAAATGCTTAATCACATATGCAACCAGCCCGGGAGGGGGAGAGGTGGATTGTGGAAAGCATTTGCGCAGCACAGGCATCAGAGTTTGCTGTAGGTCTCTCCCTAACAACCAGCTCTTCTGGTTCAGAGGGTGCAGTATTTTCAGTAAATAGTGTGAATTTAGAGTTCAGCTTCAATGGAAGACATTTTTGCTCTTGGGGAGTTTCTGTGGGGAACTTTCATGTAGCTCAGAACATTTTAAGTCAAACTGTAAACTGTACTTAAGTAATATGTACATATTAATAAAATGTTTTTGCATACCTAATGAGAATGTCTCATACAAAAATGCTCAGTGAAAAATAAAGTGGAACCATAGCGCAGAATTGCTCCCATAAATATTAATACAGAGGGTAATTACAGTAGTGACTGTACTACATGTGTTAATCGATTTCTACATTTTAGAAATGATTTGCTGTTTTCAGATTTTGTCTTAAGATTTAGTCTTCGTTTTTACTTCTAAAATCCCACAATGTTCTTCAGAACACTGAAGTTTTAGGTATGGAAAGCCGATTTTTAAAGGTTTTTGCGTAGAATCACAAGCCTTTTAGGGAGGAAGATGTCCTGTTTAAACATATAAACTGTCTTTGGTGATTAAAATAGATTGAGGCACTTTAGTATTTAGACATAGGATGGCCCGTGGTGGCTATATTTTGTATGAAGTTTTATTTATATGCAGAATTACTGAATACTTTTTAAGTCACTGAGTCATCAGGAAACACAGATGATCTGAACTCCAGGAGTTGGCTATTTTACATTTTAAAACTTACAACTTTTTTTTTCCTTGTGTGTCTTTTTCCCCACTTGAAAACTGAGGCTGCTTTTATCACTTTTACATTTGCCAAGGAGGATAAAGTACAGTAAGCTGACATTCTGAAAATGTTTAAATTCTAATGCAAAATGCCTGTGGCCTAAATCCAAGGTAGTAGTAATATTTGTCCATTACAGGACAAATCACTATATAAAGGGTGATTGGCACCGACAACAAATTGATGTCAAGAATTCAGTGCAGTAACAGCTAGTAGACTGTATATTGTATTCATTGTGTAAAGTCAGCCCAGTGGAATAGACCTGTATTTTTTGCATTGCCTAGAAAGGGAAAAAAAGTCTGATACCAAGAATTTACATTGGTACTTATTCTTTTACATTTAGTAAGTTGGGAATTCAAGAAATGAAAAGAAGATATCTTTGGGGGATATTTTTAAAAGTTATTTTACAATCAGAAATTATGTTGAATACTTATTTCATCGAAAGTCTTCCCATCATTGCACACTTAATCAGAAAAAGGCAGAACTGACTTCATAATTACCTCATTTTATTCTTTTCTATGTGTTTGAAGTAATTTCGTTAAATGCTCATAAAGCTCTTGACAATATGGTAGGCCCTTAGAAGATTTACATAAAATACTTACATAATTTTTTATTTATAGATGTAGAAATCATATGAATTATGCAAAGTCAAGGTCATGACTTGTTAAGAATTATGCTTACTTTGTTTCTGTAATGTCTATGTATGTCAGAAAATTGTTACCCATTTTTTTAATATTGACTGATTGACTTTTTTCTGCTTTCCTGTAAAACTCACTGAAGGAAGCATTAAGCTTTCTTAATGGTTTATTCTATTAAATTTGTTGTGGACTTTGTAAATAAACTTTTGTAAGATTTTGGGTAAGTCATTCAGAAAGCTGATTTTCACTAAGTTGCACACCTGCTCCTTTCAAACCTTAGTATGCTTTCAGATGGTATTTAAATTTTTCTGGACAGTGGTGGAAGGAAGTTGTAGAACTGGCCTTTTTTATGACTGAAGAAAAATTTTAAGCCTTTGAAAATTTGAAGAACGAACTAAGATATAATAGAACTGCCTAAGCCTATAAGACAGTCCATCAGTTACAGAACTTAGCTGTATTAGAAAAGCTATTGCACAACTTCTAAGATGGAGATAAAATTTGTGAAAGAAGGATTTCTGATTTTTTTTCTACATCTCTTAAGCACTTAGATAATACAACTGTGATCAATATGATTGGGACCTCTAATGATTGTTGTTTTGATTTCCTAATGTAAATCATTTACATTTTCAATTGAAAAAAATGTGGCCTTTGGTCAAAAAGTCAAATATAGTATAGTTTAAGTATGAGTTCTTTACCAATAGCTACTGTTAAATGGTTCTTAACTTGGAGAAAAAAGGTAGAACTTACTTAATTAACTGCCTTGTTTGATTGTATAATCTCACTTTGACTTTGACTTTGGTTGGATGAGGAATACATTGATGGAAGTCTTTTTCTTAGAAATGTTTTCTTTTAGTCTATTAGATTGAGCTACTCTCCCATCTATTAGGAAGTTAAGGGTTATAAATAATGAATATCTTTGCTTATGGAAAAAAAATGCTTCATTTGGGAAAAAGGGGGTTTTTGGCTTTTGGTTTTTACTTGTTTAGGTGCTTCCCCTTCCCCAGTTTTATTTCTTTAGCATACACTTAATGTTATAAAGTGCTTATTCTTTCTACCTATCAGACTAATAATTTTTTCAGGTTAGAGTTCTACTTTAAGATTAGGATTGTTAGAAGAATCTTAATTCTTTAGAAAGAGAATTTGTGGATAATTTCCAAAGTTCATGTCTGGAGAATCCTGGATTTCCTTCAGGGAACTTATTTATAATTTTATATTTTAGCCTGACACGTGCAGCTTCTTGAATCATGTGATGATAATATTAATTAACCCTCTTCTCTGCCACACCACACATTTGCCTCCTTAACCTCATCTTTATCCCTGGTTTTAAAAAAGCCTTTTCACTTCTGATTGATTGCAGACTCAAGAATGAACAATACGTCAGAAACCAGTAAACCATCTATGGAGAATGCAGATGGCAGCACAGGTAAGGCAGGGTTCTCTGACCCAGCTTTTGAATGCATCTAATAAAGTTAAAAGAGAGTTAAGAGAGAAAGAAAGCTTCTGCTTGAATACATGTTTGGCAGATAAAAAACAATTTGTTTATTGAGTTGGCAAGTATGATTTAATACTTGCAGGAATCAGAATTATGGTTATTTAGTGTTGTCTAACTTCTCCAGATCGCTGCATCTTTCTGCTTCATCTGTTAGAGCAGCTACATTGTAGTTATGGGAATACTCCTATGGGTCAGATAGTGGTGAGCACGAGTTACGGATTTGCCACTTAGTAACTGTGTGACTTCAGGCAAGTTCTCCAGTATTTTTGAGACTTTATTTAATTATAAAATGGGGACATTTCATAAAACATTATGATGAGTATTAAATGAGATAACAGTGCCAGCTACACAGTAACCATTCAGTTAAAAAGTTCCTCTTGTTACACTTATCAAAATAGTAATCTGATCCACCCCACATTTGATATAAATTAATTATGATAGTATATGGTACTCCTATACATTCTTTTATTTCATTTTTAAAATTTAAATTGGATTAAACCTTTTATATGGAGAAAAGTATCAAACAAATGAGAAAAAGACCCATGAGTCAGGTACTTCCATGTAAAGGACAGTTTATCTCCATAGCCCATACCTGTAAGTCTGTGTTTTACTCAGAGGCCATTTATTTGTGCATCTTTTATCATCTTCCGAGGCGGTACAGGCACTTCTAATTTTCTGGTGGAGGCATAAATTAAAATACTAAGCCATATTAAGAAGGCGGTTGTGGGAAAATATGCACAGAAAGTAATTGTTTCTAAAATAAACTAGATTTTTCACTTGCAGAGAGGGTTCCTTCTTTTCCTTTCTCTTTGTGTGTGTGTGTGTGTGTGTGCTGGGGATCAAACTCGGGCCCTTGTGCTTGCAAGGCAGGCAGCAGAACCACTGAGCCAAATCCCGACCCGACTATCATTTTTAAATGTGTACAACTATGGAAGATGGTGCGAATGAGATCCCTTTTACCTTTTAGTTTGTAGTAGGTGGATGAGTTAAATCATTACAAGTTCCCTGCCTGCTTATTTTTTATTGTAAACTGTCCTGTACCTAGAGATGCTTGTTAACCTTTTATCCCTAAAATGTCTAGTACCTATATCTTTATGTGAAATTAAGCTGTGAGGCTTACGTATTCAGCCTATGTCCTAATGTCTCTATTCCTCTAACTGAGGTCTCTGACAGCCTGTCTACACGGCTGTCTCCTAAGAAGGGGGAGGTAGTCTTGTATTTAAATTGTCAGCCAGTTTTCTTCCTAACATTTCTGTGTCTCATTTGGTGACCCCGTGTTTCTTCATCTCATACTCAGTACAGGGACTCTGGCCACTGCCCGTTGTTTATAGAGACAGGCCAGTGGACCACACTGGGAGGGCATTTGTGTCTAAAGAACAGCTTATAAGAAGAGAGAAGGTGTTTTCTTGAAGGGAAACAGACTCACAGAAATATCTACTATGTCAAACTCTTTGGGAATCCTCATATTTATTTTAATCCCCACAGTTTCAGTGACTATAGTTTATTGAGCACCTACAACATTTAAAAAAACTCTAGTCGTGATTTTTTTAATCCTAAGCACTATACACATTAATTGATTTCAATTTAAGTTCTTATGACAAGTTATTTGTTTTTTCAAGGAATAGAAAATTAAAGCACAAAACCAGCTAGGAAGTAATGACAGGTTTGGAATTTGTAACCTACATGTAATTTTTTTCATGAACCGCAATAAAATGCAACTTAAGATTTAAGCAGCACTTTGTGTGTGTTCTGCCCTAAAACCATTTGCAGAGTTATATAAGATAAAATCTGAGTGCTTTGGAGGCCAAAATAGGATCAAAACTTTGAGGCCTATTGGAATTGGTGGTGCATTCCTGCAATCTCCATATTTGGGAAGCTGAGATATGAGGGTCACCTTGAGTTCAAGGCCAGCCTGAACTATCTAGTGAGACCCTGTCTCAAAAAAAATTTTTTTTTATTTTTTGAGGCCACCCTGTGCCTCATTAGCAACTTGTGGGAAACCCTGGACTACAAAGCAACAAATCTGTCTCAAGAAAAAAAAAAAAAAGATAAATTCTGGCTGGAGCATTTGTTGAAACAGCCTTATCAATGTCTTGCCCTGTTTTAATGTGGAATGCTTGGCCAACTTGCTTTCATCATAGAGCCAGGCATTACCAGTTTGGACATTTCCTTTTAATTCCTCTAGAACGAATCAGGGACCAAGAGCTATACTTCGTACACTCCTTTTACTTCCATCACTAGCAGTGGCAGTTTGTTTCCTCTTTTCTCTAGGAGACAGTGGTTTTTTTGTAAGAGCTACTGCTAATGCAGTAACGTATAGCCGGATCAAATGTGAAATGAATGATCAGCTGACCTAACTCTGAAGCAGAAGAGAGTTCACTTCCTGTTTGTCTACTGTAGCATTTGTTGTATTAGTAAAATTAAAATTAAAAATTAGTTCCATTTTATGGCCCTGTATTCTCACTTGAATGTAAAGGAAACCTTGACTGTCAAGTCTCTCAAATGTTATGGACCTTTTTCTTAGCACGTCGATTGACGTTGATTTGGTAGTTTACAAATGTAAAACTACATTTGAGTTCTGGTTTGCATATGTAAGTTACCATGTTTGATATATTAAGAATAAAATTAGGTTTTTTAGATACATGTTTATATATCATTTTTGTTTTAAAATGTAGATGAGCCTAAAGGCAGCTATTTATTATTTATGATTTTTTTTGGTAGTTTATGAAAAAACAAGCAAAATTTTTAATTGGAGAGAACTCTTAACAATATAAATAAAACTGATGTATCATGTTTTCTGGATTCAGAATACTTTTTGGTTAACCATATTTTCCTGAAATGTTTATAGTTGTAGTAATGATATCATTTGTGAAATTCTAAGGGCAGTGATATTACTTAAAATTATGTTGATATGTTATTTTCTTGCCTTTCTCCTACCAGTGACTTATTTAAGAATCCAAATCTGAACGCCTGTGGTTCAGGCTTGTTCAGGTTTATCTATATATGTGTAAAATGTTACTGTTGCTGTTATTAGATGTAGTATGAAGAGCTGAGAATTTTACTCTTCCTTTAAGAGAAAAGACAAACACACAAATAACTGATTCTGGGTAGGTGATGGTAATTCCAGAGCAGAGACAGACAGAGAAGTGCCATAATGGGGTTGACTGCGTGTTTCTTTGAGAAAATTTGAATGTTTAGTATACTGAGAAGAAGGAGCCATCAGGGAGGAAGAGGGTGAAGAAAGAAAAATAATTGGTGGAACTAGGTAGGGAAATAAGGCTACGATGAAGAACAACAGAATGGGATTAACTTTGGAAATGAAAAGTATATGCCCTTTTCTCTAAGATTGGGAGAATTATTTTATGTCTTTACTGCACAAGGATTCTGGAGTACGCTGTAGGATCACAACGTTGAATAAAATACTGACTTGCTTTTTGTTACAAAAAATTTCGTCTTGTAGAGAAAACAAAAAATATGTTGTATAACAGAAATTGAGAAGATTCATAAAAAGTATGTGTGAATACATGAGAATTCGGTGTGGGGAGAAATTATGTCTAGGTGAGGTGATCAGAGAAGACTTGGAGAAGGTGGTGGAATGCACTACCTGGAAGGCTGGACAGATAACATTTAAACGTAATGTGTGTGTGTGTGCGTGTGCGTGTGTGTGTGTGTGTGTGTGTATGTGTGTGTTCAGCATGAAGAAATGGTAAAGGCTACGATGGGGAGGAAGAAATCTGCCCCAAGCATGTCCAGTTTCTTCAGTTCTTCCTTCATGTCATGTGATTTCAAGATGCTTTGTAGTTTAATCTAGTTGAAACTGACCTAGACCTCACTATTAGCCCAGGCTGGTCTTGAACTCACAGCGATCCTCTTGCCTCAGCCTCCCGAGTGCTGGGGATTATAGGCGTGCTTCACCACGCCCAGCAGTAGCCTTTGTTTTTTTGAGATAGGGTCTCATTAGTTGTCCAGGCTGGGCTTGAATTTGGTGAAACCTTCTGCCTTAACCTCCCAGAGAGATTACAGGCACCCACCACCACACCTCACTTAAAATTATTTTTTATAATTAATGAAAGTATTTTTAAATAAAAAATTTTAGTATGATTTTTTTTTCCGGTGGTATTTGTTTTGAACTATAAAAACTTATTTTCTTTTAAAGCAGTCAGGTAATCTGTTGGTTCATTTGAGTTTGTAGGCATTTAACTGTAAGGCTTTTTCACCTGAGTTATGATAGATCCAAGATTCCTCCAGCCTGTCTTTTTTTATTTCATTTTTATTCAAATGCTGCCCTCTCCCCGGGATGATAGCAAGAGCTTTGTGACAAATCAAAAGGCTAAGTAAATGTATTAATTCAACCTAATACACAGTTATGAAGTAGCACTCCAGAAATATCATGAGGATTTCCTTATAACCAGTGATGTATTTGTTCTGTGATATCTCCTAGTGCCATGCTGGTATTAGAAAATTATCTTCATAAAAGAAGATATTCATACATCATTTTTTTCTACATGAAGACGAGGGATCCTTAAAAGACCAGGTTTCAGTTCATATACTTGCTGTTCTTCATAGTAATTTAAGAACTTTATGCCTTAACCAGATTTTGGAAACTGTTTCCAGATAAAATTTCAGTGTTTTCAAAAGTCTCAGGAAATCACCAGGGGATAAGGTTCAAATATAGTCCTCATCAGAGCAGAGTAGAATAATTGCAGATTTCAGATTCTGAAGGACTATCTTCCCTTGTTTCTTTTTATTATTATCATCACCTTAATGTTTATTACATATTTTACTGTGTGGACTCTATTCTGCATGGGCCAGTGTGTTCATATAAGCCTGAGTGTAAAAATCCCAACAGTGATGCTTGTAGGAATTCCTTAATGGTGAAGTTTTAATAAAGAGTGTCTTAGTTACTTTTCTCATTGCTGAGATAAAACGCCAAACACCCAAGGTTAAAGGATAAAAATTTTATTTCAGCTCAGTTTGTAGAGGTTCAATCCATAGTCGGCTGGCTCCAAGACCCTCATGGCAGTGACATCGCATGGGAGAAATCGTTCCTCGCAAAGCTGGCAGGAGGCAGTGAAACAGCACGAAGAACGAAGAAGCAGCCTGCCTTTCCCTTTTCTTCCAAACAGGCTACAGACCTTTTGGGTGGTGCCACTCATACCCAGGGTGGGGCTTCTGTTTTCAGCAAATCTTTCAGCCATACCCAGAACTGTGGTAATTCTCATCGGTGGCCTAATTTATTACCAACAGACCCTTAGTCCCAGTACCACACACCCTGGATCCTTTGGGCAGACAGCTAGACACAAGCAGGTAGTGATTCTTTGTGTCATTCACGGTGCCTGAAGCACTTACAGAGAGCCTCAGGAGCCCAGTGAAGAATATATTACTCTGTTCTTGTCATGGAAGCAAACACTAACACCTATAGGAGAGATGGACCTTCCAGTCATGTTGGATTTGATGAGTGTCTGTTACAGGATGTAATTTCTAAGAGCTTCTGACCACTGCATGTTGACAAACTTGCCCTGATCCTGCTCACCCATGTACATGAGGTCTTTAAATATGAAGTGTGGGAAGGGGGAGAAGGGAGCTGTAATTACTGAACCTATAAAAATAGTGACATCTGAAGTATGATTGTTAAATGAGTAAACAGTCGATCCTATTGCCAAAAGATAACCCAATAACGAATTTCATACTTTAAAATTAGTGTACATTTTTATTCATTACTAGTAGAAATGTGAAACACTAATGAGGGATTTGTTTCTAAAAGGCTGCTTTAGGCCAAATTATCAGAGACTGACTATAATGTTCTCCTTTTACCTTAGACAGCAGCTTAGTTTTGTGTCATGTCAGTTTTTTCATAATTTTTTTCCCAACAGGAATAAAAGACTTTTTGATACAAAAGAATTTTTTAGCCATGTTACACTTTATATCTTGCTTGAAGCAAAAACTACACTCCATTACTCTTTCAATTAGATCTACTATGTAGCATCCTGGCCTAGAGCAGTGGCAGCAGAAACTGGGGGTCAAATTTAATGAGCTATTGGGGGAGAAGGAGAGAAGATTGAGAGGGAGTAAAAAAGAAAGAAGGAAAGGGTATTATTTAAAATGAATTCCTTTATGTGGCATGGGCTGAGATAGACGTAGTGCATTCTCTGAGTCGGGACTGTCCAAGAGGAAAGTAGATTTGACAGTGCAGCGATGCATTTCATTTCTGAAAATGTTACATTGGAAATGCCTGCGGTACTTACAGGTGAAAGTATGGGCAGTTGAAGATGAAATGTTCCAGAGGAGAAAAGTCTGAGTTTCTCAGAGAGGTATAAGAATTCTTAACAGGAAGATGCACCTGGGAGCAGTGTAGACTAAGTCAAGAAGAGGGCCAAGGACAGAGCTCTTTTGTACCATTGAAGGGGCTGGTAG
This sequence comes from Fukomys damarensis, assembly GCF_012274545.1. Classification (NCBI taxonomy): domain Eukaryota; kingdom Metazoa; phylum Chordata; class Mammalia; order Rodentia; family Bathyergidae; genus Fukomys; species Fukomys damarensis. The sequence continues at coordinate 41,632,425 of NW_022900931.1, read as the reverse complement.
ATGAAGAGGAGCCCAGGCACTGTGCAATAGGACGTTTACATTTCATTTAAGCAGGATGGCACATACCTGTAGTCTCAGCCATTAGGGAGTCTAGACAGGAGGATTGCAAGTTGGAGCCAGCCTGGACATTTTAGCAGCTTAGCAAAACTATCGCAAAAAAGAGCTGGGATGTAACTCAGTTCGAAGGCCCTAGCCTTCAGTTCAGTCCCCAACATCACCCTCCCCAAAATGAAATTAAATAAAATAAAAATTCAGTTCTTTAGAAACCCTAGCCCCATGTTTAATGCTTATTGGCTACCTGTTGAGTTGCATATACATAAAATTTTCTATCACCATCAAAAATTCTGTTGGACATTGCTTAAGTTGATTAAGAAAAAAACAACCATAGAAATCAAAAGTAAACCAGATGGCAAGTTCATTGCATAGAGGTGGTATTCATTGATCAAGAGTTGAGACACAGGAAGTTTAAAATGTGACTCTTGGATTTGACAGTTACTGGGACTGTTGAAAGGGTTTAGGTAAATGGTGGGAAAGAAATGGTGTGGGATAGAGTAGTGAGTGAATGAATGAGGAAAGGGAATGAGAGATGTAGGTAATGTGATGGAATCTCTGTCACAGGTTTGTACAGCTAGTGGTCAAGAGCTCAGACCCTGAAATCAAACCACCTGAGTTCATATCCTGGTTCTTTCACTTGTGGTGTTACCTTGAGTAGTTTCTTTCTGTTTTGCAATCATCTGAAAGATGGGTGTAAATAATAATACATCCCATAGTACTGCTGTAAAGTATGTGGAAAGCAAGTAATGTTCTGAGTATATAATGACAATGTTACATAAAGAGAAGGGGGAAAATGGGAGAGGAGGTTAGGAAGGTCCCCCTAGTGGAGCAATTGCAGGTATGTCTCTGTGCTAAGGGAGAAAAACGGGTAGAGGGCCAGGATAAAGAAAGAAACCATTCAGAAGCTAGAGTTCCTGAGGAGAGGGAGATGAGTTGCGTTTCCAGACACAGGTGAATGAAGTAGCTTAAAGTAGGCACCCCCTGTCTTAAAAAAAAAGAGAGTAAAGGAGATAAAAATGCAGAGAAGTTTTTAGGTGAAAAGAAATACAAGAATGTGGTCTAGGTAGGATTGGTAGGCGAGACAATTAGGGTTGTGTGTGTGTGTGTGTGTGCACGCACGCTACTGTAAAAATGAAATCAGGAGTAGAATGCAATAGGGTCTGAGAGTACATTGCTCATCCAAATAAATAATGTAAGAAGGATTCATAGCAAAGGGTCATAACTCAAGCCAGGTCTGAGAGTAGATTGCTCATCCAAATAAATAATGTAAGAAGGATTCATAGCAAAGGGTCATAACTCAAGCCAAGAACCTTGAAATCACATGCAACAGGTGGCAAGGACTTGTGCTGAGCATTCAGGTGCAGCTCTCTGTGTCTGAGGAAGGCAAGAAGTTGCCACCATACACCTGGCTCACATCTTACAGGAAGGGTGAGAGAGAGCACTCGATGGGGTTGAGAGGCTGGAGAGACAGGTAGCAGGGTAAATGCCGAGTTCTTCGCCAACAGAAGTGTAAATAAGATATTAGGATATTAGAGTAAAGACTTCCTTTCTGGTTCTCTTGGTCCTCAGTGTATTCTCATGTTTGTAAAATGTTTAAGTTATTTGAAAAAAATGCTGAACAGCTGATGAGTCACAAAGTCATTTTTTTTCCACAATTAAGAGTAAAGTTAAAATCTGTTTTAATAAAATCTGTGCTCTAAATAGATTTAACAGTTTAATGAACATGACAGCTATAAAAATCTTTATGTGTGTCACTGGTGTGCAGTCATCTACACAGTAATACAAAAAATGATTTACAAGCATACATACTATTACTTAGGTTGTAAAGGTTAGTGATCGTCCATCCTGTAATGATCTGTGTCATCAGTTTTTGATTATGCTTTTTCTCTTGTAGTAGCATAGAATCTTTCTGTTGCATAAGTGTTTCTCTTTTTAGATTTCCATTGTCCTAGATTCCTCCTATTTATAAGGGTGGCTGAGGTGGAAGAAACCACCCACACACAGTAAAAAAATGAGCAGAAGCTTAGTTTTCCTAGAAGACCTTTTGCCATTATTTACGTCCCATGGCTGCTTGACTTCCTGTGAATCTTATTTGGAATTTGTGCTTACTCATCATGTGGTGATTTAATGAGACTCACAACTATTATCATTAGTTTTTATAACACACCTGAAATTTAAGCTACGTTGGTGAATTTTCCATGACTGCTTTAAATTTACTAATTGAAATCTGTGAATAATGTGCTTCTTTATTACATATATTCTAATACTATCTAAAATATAGCTGCTGAGTGATGAAAATAGCTTTTGTAAACCTCATGTTCCAAAATCTATCAGGTCTTCATTCAAGTAATTGTAACTTTTTCACACACAATCTGACAAGCAAATCTTTCATGTTACATGACCTTGAATAGATAATTAATCCGGTGAGGCTGCCTGATATAGATAGATGAAGCGGTAAGGCAGTTAACCGTCAGACTTAGCATAATGTCTTCAAGGTTAATCCACTTTAAAGCATATCACTGTTTCATTCTTTTTTATGGCCAGATAATATTCCATTATAGGGATATACCATAGTTTACCCATTTATCTATTGGACATGTGGGTTTTTTCTACTTTTTGACTATTGTGAATAATGCTTCTGTGAATAATTATGTACGTGGATTTGAGTACATGTTTTTCATTCTTTAGCAGTGGAGTTGCTAAGTCATATGTTAAGTCTATGTTTGACTTTTTAAAGAACCATTATGCCATTTCCGTAGCTGACAACTTCACATTTTTACAGTCAGTGTTCAGGATTTCCAGTTTCTCTGTATCGTTGCATTATTTTCTTTTTTTAACCTAAATTACAGCCATCATCATGGGTTATAAAATATAGTTTAAAAGTAATAAATCTTCATTTTCTGCAGGAAATAATAGCATTAGAAACTGTAACCCTCTTCTTTTCTCTATCAGTGCTTTCATACATTTCCCTTTATATCATGGCCAAAATGTCTTCTTAGGATGAGGTAAACAATGGGTAATTAATAAAGTGTATTATGCCTGCGCTGCTAGTTTTTCTCTCCTTTTACCTGGGTGGTTCATGCTTCATTCTGTTACCCCTCCCACATGTATAATCTCATCTCTCCCCCTTATCCACACTGACTCTCAAAAGCACTTTGTATCTTTCAGAGAAAGTGCCATATTCTGCTTTATTTTGCTGGAGAGTACTGACAGTACCCCTCTTTCTCATGTATCTTTTTTTCCTATACTACTTGTCTTTTGTGTTGTTTATTTTCTTATCTATTATTCATATCTAATTGTGGTATGGAAACTTGATTTGTTTGTCTTCTGTTTGTCTTTTTAACCCTGGGACCTATCAGGGTGTCTAAAATTGTCTGGATACTTGGCTTTTGAGCATAGTGTATTCTACTTTTATTATAGAAATGCTTGATTTTTTTCTCCCTCATTCAACTTTCAGATTCAACAGAAATGTCACTTGCAGGAAGTTCCCTGACATTTCCTTCCCCCTTTCCTCCTAAAGTTCTGTTTAAATGTTCTGGCAGTGCTGTGTGTATATCTGATAGGCTTTCCACTTCTGTATATAGGTTTATGAAATTGAATGTACAGCCATTACCTGTATACCCTGACTAGACTACCTGCCTTTCTTCTCTGTTTCCCTGATACCCAGTATTTTTTATTTCCCCACATTAGAACATAGGGTATATGAAGACATGATTGTTCCTCCTCTTCACTGCTGTACTTTAACACTAAAACAGTATCTGCCATAGAGTAGATACTCAGTAAGTGTTTGTTGAATGAATGAACGAACGAACAAATGAATAGATCTGAAAACTATTCGAGCACAGGCTTTTGCTTTATCTTTATAACCTCAGTTTTGTATGTCAGTGCTAAGTATTTGTTGAATCCATCTTTATTTTCTTATAGAAATTTCTTTTTTATGTGGTATTTTTCATTTATTGTTGCTTTTTATACTGAAATACTTATTTAATAATGGGAAGAACTGTACATAACTAAAAAGAGTTGACTCGCTGGAAATAGGAGATGGTTCAGTCATAAGTCTTACATATATAGGCATAACAATCAAAAGTTTTATCAAAAGCTATTTTTTATTAAAATAGAATTTCACTCAAGAAAAGAAATTTCTACTGAATTGCAGAATTCAGTAGATTAGTTAAGATTTTAGAAAATAACATCGCTATGCCTGTATTTTAAAGTACTCATTACATTGGAGTAGATTAAAACTATAGATTGTACTAAAGTTGGTACTTTCCAAATTCACAAAAAGATTCTTATACCGCAAGATAGATTAAGTCTCCAATTTAAGGAGCTGTTCATACTGTTTCTGGGTCCAGAGTTCATTCAGTTTAATGTAGTTCCCTGTGCTTCCCAAATCCCTAACTGGGTGGAAGATAGGGAGGGAGCATCTGCTTCTGACACTGTCCCTGTGAGTAGGGTCATAGCAGAGCTGCGAATAGAAAGGGCACCCTTCTTTTTTTTTGTTTTTAATAAATATTCAGGGTTTAGGTATCCATTTAGAACAAATTATAAGTTTTGTTCTGTTGAAAATGGAATTTCCCAAAAACTTAGTTCTTTGCAGCCATTATTTTTACTCTGATTTAATTCCATGGGCTTTCGTCTTGAGATCCATGTGATTCTGATACCTGGATTGAGACCTACAGTGACAAATGCTTTTCCGTGCATTAAGGAAAAGAATCTGGGGTGGGGCCACTGATGCTGGAAAAAATATTTTTTAAGTATTATTTTTAAAGTATTTTAGATGTAGCAAGGTCCTGAAGAGATTACTAAGATGTCATTGTAGTGTAAGTTTTAACTTCTCAGTGGATCATCTGTTTGGAAACTATTAATATAATCTCTTAAAATTTTTTAAATGTTTGTGGGGTACTGGGGATCAAACTTGGGACCTTGGAACCACTGAGCTAAATCCCTGGCTCTTAAGTAAGTTTTAAATGTCCCAAGAAAAACTATGTTCTATAGGAGTTAGGATTCAGAAAAAAATTATTTATAACTAGTCTGGCCCATAAAATCTTCCTAAAGAAAATAGATTCCAGGCTGGATATTGAAGACTGGGTCTTTCAGAGGTAGAAAAGACGGCTGAAGGCGTGTGCATTTTGATCCTACTGAGGATGTCACCTTGGCTTTCACTGGCTGCCCCACCCCTCTTTCTCCTCTCTTGGCTGCTTCCCTCCCCGATGTGTCTCCTCTCCTGTTTATAAACTGACTTTCGGTTAATGCTCAGAGAATACAGATTCCAGTATCCCATTGGAGAAATGACAGAAGATTCCATTCTCATTTATAGAGGACTGTCCTCCCCCAACAAAAAGTAAGCACACTCTTGAATTGAAATTAAACAGCTAAGTCTGTCTGCTTTAAAAGACAGATCACTTTGGAGATGACATTGAAAGATACATTAAAAAGAAGCCCATTTTAGGAAGGGTGAAACTGAACAAAAATTTAAGTTTTCCTGATTATGTGGTAGAGAATTTTAAAAATACAGGATAATGTGTTTGCTGTGAACATTTTAATGTGTTTTTCTACTTGGAGACATTTTTTTGCCAAAGTTAGTATTATTAAATGTAGTATTTCTCATGAGCTATAAAATTTTATTTGATTCCCTCTTAAAATGTCTATTTTAGTGTAAAAGAATTAGAGCTGGCAAAATAGTCTGTGAGCTAGAAATGCAAGGCCCAGATGGTGACACCTCATCATCTTCCGCCTCCTCACGAACCCACTGTTGATTCATCACTTAGTTGATACTCTGTGATTACGCAGGATGATAGGACGAAATCAGCAATTAGGAGAGAATTGAGGGAAAGGACAGGTGGGAGGTTGTGAATTGCAGCCTGAGCTCAGTTACTGTCCATCTCAGATACTTCAGTTGGATTATTTCTGTATAGTACTTGGTTTTCTTATTTGTAAAACAAGGAGGTTGGTTATTCTTTCAATGTTTTCTTTTCATTTGTCTTTTTCAAAATGGCACATAAGTGAAATCCAGATGGAGCCTTTGAGTCTGTCTGCCTTCACCAACTGTAGTATGTTTGAGATTCACCTTGTTGTACATGTGTTAGCTCAATTTTATTTCTCCTCTTCCCTTCCACAAAACATTTCAGAACTATCAACTGTGTATTTATAGTGAACAGGAGGAGTGGTCTGTTTTTTGGCAGTGAGATGGGAAATAAGAAGAAAAGTGGCACTTGAGCTAGGTGCTGAAAGCTGCTTGAGTGCCTAAAATTCACGCAGAGCTGAGTAGTATGATCTACTCGTACAGGAAGGAAATCTTTGCCCCCTTGGACCCTTGACTGCTGGCTATGAAGGTAGAAACAGAACTTCCTGGGGTCCGAGGACTTCTTATTCTCCATAAAAGTCAACCTATCTCTCAGCTGCACCTTAGCTAAACAGGTACTATCCTTGGATGTGTCTCTTAATTTATTGTTACATTCCTAAATCATTTATATTTCTGCTTTGCTATATTTTCTGTTTTTCTCTTATGGGTTTTGTTTGTTTTGTTTTGTTTTTTGGTGATACTGGGGATGGAACCAGAACCTTGCCCTGAGCTACTTCCATAGGCCCCCTCCCTTTTATTTTAAATTCTGAGGCAGGGTTTCTCTAAGTCTCTAAATTGCCTAGGCTGAGCTCAAACTTGCAGATCCTCCTGCCTCAGCTTCCCAGAGTGCTGAGATGATAGGCATAGACCACAGCTCCTGGCTTGTTTTTGTTTTTTGAAAGTAACTACCTTTTGATTAATATAAAAATTGTGGCTGTTTGATTTAAGCCTCCCTACCTCCCTTTTCAATACTTCACATTTTCTAATTTTACTCACCTTCTCTTTTTCTTTTGCCTTTAACAAAGAAATATTTTTCTTTTCCATTATAATCCTCAATTTCTCACTCATAATTGTCTCTTTTCCTGTCCTTTAGGTTCCTGTCCCATCTTTTAATCTCCTGTTGTTCTTCCCTTCATTGTTTTCTTTCCTATGGACACTTTCAGTCTCCAGATATACTCAGGTTTGATGAGCCTAGAACCCTTTCGCCCTCGCTCCGCTTTGAAATACCATTATCCCCTGTGCCCAGCACTGCCAGACTGAATGAAAGAGTGAACAGCACCCACCCACCTTGGTTTCATTACCTCTTGCCTGTTTCTTTCCATTGGGATGTGTACCTAAAATTTTACTGCTTGTGATTGTTGGTGTTTTTCTTTTATTATTTTATATAAACATAATAATTGTGAAGGCATAGATGTATGTATTGTTCACGCTCTCCTGTGTCTCCTACACTGGCCAAGAAATGGTGCCTCTTCTCAGAAGGCTTCTGCAGGCTTCTGAGCACTAGTCATATTCTGTTCTTCTAACCATAGAGATAACTACCTTCCTGAATTTAGTGTTAATGATTACGTTGCTTTTCTATTGCTGGTTTTCTTTTGCTCAGCATCATAAGTTATGTTTTTTAGATTCATCAATTTAATGCATGTATCTCTAATTCATTTTCACTGGATATAATATCCCATTATATGACTATATCACAATTTTCATATCCATTCTATTATAGATGGATATTTGGGTTATTTCCAGGCTTTTGCTATTATGAACAATAGTGCTCTAAAATATTATACTTATATTTTGATGCATATATGTGAAAAAGTCTCCAGAATATTCTTTTAACAGTATAACTGCTGAACTTACTCTAATGCTACTCATAACTGCCAACCAGCCTTCAAAACAATTACACTGGTTTACATTGCTACCAAAAACAGGTGAGAATGTTAGCCTTATCAGAACTTGATATTAATCAACTTTGTAATTTTAGCCAACTTATTGGATATATAGAAGGGTATCTCATTGAGGTTTTAATTTACATTTCTCTGGTTTCCAAGGATATCTTTTTTGTGTGTGTTTGTGGGCTCTTTGTGTTTCTTTAATTTTTTTAACTTGACATACTCAAAGACAGTTTTGAAGTAGATTTTGTGCATTTATTAAATTCTTATTCTGATTATTGTTAGATTCCTTAAGATACTCTATTTATAATGAAGATTGATAGGGGCCAGGGATTTAGCTCAGTGGTTCCGCTGCCTGCCTCGCAAGCACAAGGACCTGAGTTCAATCCCCGGTACCAAAAAAGAAAAAGAAAAAAAAATTAAGAGTGATAGCTGTTTTTCCTTTTTCCAGTGCACTTGTTTTATTTTCTGACCTCGTTTGCTGAGTAGTCCTGACAGTAGAATAGAAGTAGTTAGAGCTGCTGTCCTTATCTCGTCCTTAAAGAGTGCTTTTAACATTTCACCATTAACTGTGATATTTATTTATTTTTTGTGTTCTCTTTCTCAACTCAAGCTACTTTGTGTTCCTCTACCTAGAGTTTTTATCATAAGCAGATATTGAAATGTAAGCATCTTTCTGCACTCTTGGAGATGTCTATGTAATCTCACCCGCCTTCCCTGCCCCATTAATGTATTTGGTAAATCCTGTTCATTTATTTTTTTTAACCCCAAACCAACCTTGTATTCATGGAATAAATCTTCTCTAGTCATAATATATGTTCTTCCTAGGTTACTATTATCATTATTATTGTTTACGTTTTTTCCATATATGTTCATGAATGAAACTGGCGTATTACTTTTTTCTTTTTCACACTTACCTTTGTCACGGTTATGCTTACTTCACTAAATGACTTAGGAAGTATTTTCTGTCTTATTTCATTATTGTTCTCTGTAAAAGTTTGTGAGAGATTGATATTATTTGTTCCTTGGAATTTTAGAACCACCCTTGGGTAAAATTCCCTAGGCTTTGCATGCTCTTTGTGGGAAGACTTTCACCTACTACTGCAGTTTCTCTGAGTGCCGTAGGACTCTGCAGGTAATGTTTCTTCTTCAGTTGGTCTTGATAAATTGTATTTTCTAGTGAGTCGTCCATTCCTAAGTTTTACCTTATTAGTACGAAGTCACCTCTTATCCACTAGCACATACTAGGCAAGCGCTGTACCCCAGAGTTGCGGCCACAGCCATGCACGCCTAATTCCCGAAGCCCAGCCAGTCCTTACAACTTGGCTTTCCCACTAACTAATTGTACTGTCTTGAGCACATCACCTAAGATTCCTTGAAGCTTTGTAGATAGGATCTGAGGTTTAGCTCAGGAGTACTATTCTAATGAAGACTTTATAGAATCCCTAGCTCTATACTCTCTCCCTTTATGCCTTCTGGACTTTTTGTAGATATTTTTCAGTGTTTCTCAATATTTATGTGTCTTATGTCAGTCTTACGTTATTCGCCTTCTCCCCTAAAGAGTTAACTCCTGTAGTTCCTTTTTCCATTGTTTCTTTTCCCCCAAGCACACAAGCCCAGGTGTCCTGGGCTTTGGCTCCCAGCATCCTTTCTCCTCATACTCAGTTAGGGTACACATAACCATTTTCCCTTCCCTTCCCTTTTAGCCCAGTTCTACAAGAATGATTTCTATGTAGTATAGGATCTTTCTTGTACCCTCACCTTACAGTGGAGCCTCAGACACCTTATTTAAAGAAGAATCTTAAATCTCTCTATTTATCTAAATTTGCTGAGCGTTCCTTTTTATCTTAATACTTTTTTATATTTTTTGTAATACTGGGGATTGGATCCAGAGACTTGTGCATGCTAGGAAGATGCTTTACCTGAGTTATCAACCCAGCTGCTCTCCCTGCTCCAACCTTTTAAATTCTGAGTCAGTCGCTGAGGTGCTGCAGCTGGCTTTGAACTTGGAATCCTTCCTGCTTCAGCCTCCTGAGTTGCTAGGATTACAAGCATACACGACCATGCCTGACGGCACCTTAGTACCTTTGAGTACTGTTTTATATTTAACAGATGGTTAGTTCATTATAGCCACAAAAAGGGACACAGTAGAGACTCAGGAAAACAAAGTTTACTATACTTACCAATTCAAGAGGGCAGATGACACTACATATATGCCCCTTTGGGAAAGTCACCAAAGATGGGCAGGAGTCAGAAAACAGAAAGGAAAGAAAGGGAAAGTTTAAGCTACTGCCTTTCTTAGGTTTTCTTTGGGAAAGGCAAGGCAGGCCAGGGTACAGACAAGGACTGGGCAGTTTGAACCATTTCACAGGACTTTGAGCTGTAGGGATGGTGCCTGGCTCTGGGATGAGTAAGAGAAATAAATGTGACCTTCAGAGTCTGTGAAGATGTGGCTCTGAACTGATTAGTTTGTATATCAAAGATACAGGCTCCTGGCTGGGCCCTTTGCTAACCCTAAGAATTGACTAAACCTAGGGAGACATTGTCTCCCCAGCCAGAAAAGGTTTTTAAGATGTCAAAATGTCATAATATATTAAAATTTAAAAAATTTTTACAGTATAAATATCATACGTTCATCTCATTTTCCTAAGAAGCAGAGCCATGGCACTTACAGAGTCTTACCTACTACTATTACGTATTCTACTGCAGACCACTGTACCAGGGATAACAGAAATCAGCCTCACATTGATTAATGCTTTGTCACTTGCAGAGAGCTTGTTACCATTTCTGTGATAACTAGAAAATGTAACCTGTATGTAGAATTTTATGGACTCCATGAGAGAGATATATTTGTTTCTGGAAGACTAGTTGATAATTTTTAAGTGCTTATTTCTGTTTTTCACAATCTTGTCTTTTAGGTTTGTTAATTTGTGTAATATATCTTGAGCATTTCCCTCTAATGGTGCAGTCTTTTCCCCAGTTTTATTAAGACTGGCAAACTAATGGAGCACAATCTTAAAATCTTTACATAGATAGTGATTTGTTACACAGAAATCAAGGCAACCGCTAATGATAAAATGCACAGCTTTAAAATTGTGAAACTTTTGTGTATGGCTGTATGGAAGTAACTCTGAATTTCACTTCATGCTAGTTTATAATTACTTGATATGAATATTAAGTTTTAATTCCATTAACTGTATATGTTCAGTTAGTGTATGATTTCCTATTTGTGGTAGCCTTTGGGAAAAAACTAAGTGATCTGTATGAACTTTTTAAAAATGAATGTTTAGCTCAGTGGTTCCGCCACCTGCCTTGCAAGCGTAAGGATCTGAGTTCGATATCCGATACCAAAAAAAAAAAAAAAAAAGGAAA
>NW_022900931.1:41607410-41621079 GCF_012274545.1 Fukomys damarensis | reverse complement strand
AAAAAAAAAAAAAAAAAAGGAAATGAATGTATATACATTCCTTTTATAATTATATCAAATAGCCCTTCAGGGTCATGCAGTATACCAAAGAAATTAGGATATATAATGGCAGGAATTAGCACCTTTTAAAAATAATGCTTTAAGGTTCTGACTTGTGTTTCCTCACTGGTGGGCTCTGAGTGTGTGCCCACACATAGACGTGAAGATGGAAGATAGGATGTTCCAGTTACCCACGTGTCTAAAAGAGTCTTAGGTTCCTTTGGTCTGTTACATTTTACTTGGTGCAAAGAATTCTGGCTTCTTCTAAATAATAACTGGTTGTAGTAATTTGAAAACTGTTCCTAGGCAGTCCCACAAAAAGGGATGGGGACCTTAGCTCAGCCCTTGCCAAACCTCCGTGGAGTAGACTTGGCTCACCACACAAAAGAATTATAGGACAAGTCAGTGAGAGGCATAAATAGAGTTATTCAGAAAAATCAAAAAAGTGCACACTCAAAGGAGTGTGCACGCTCAAGGGTGAGATGTGTTATCACTTGGGTTTAGGGGTGTTTAGGTGAGTTTGGCAACCTCAGGACAGACGATCTATTCTGGGTATGTGTTCCTAGTAAATCCCAGTTACCCACTAGTCAGCCAGGTTAAATGCATACCATTTATTTGCATGTGTTGGATTTTCAGAGATGGGTACCCAATTAATAGTGCTGTTTCCTCAAGGCTGGAAATCTGGAATTTACAGATTTATAGTATGGAAAGAGGAGCACGGGTCGAGTTTGCAGGCATATTTGTATCTCAGAGACTTAAGAAGCCTGGAAGAAAACAGGCCTACGGGTTTAGAGGACATTGTAACAATGGGTAACTTTGTACCTTGAAGCTGCAGTTTCCTTAAAAGTAAAATTTTAAAATTAAAATTTCTTTGTCTCATTTCTACCTATCTTTCTCTTCTATTCTACCGCCTTTTGTCCCTTAGGCAGTATGTCTGGGTGGTAAGGTGCCATGTCTTTCCATAAATCAGTTGTATTCCAACATCAAATCATAGCATAGGTGGTTAAAAAGCACTTGGTGTAACATTTTGAAAAATATAGCAGAGTCCTTGCTAATAAGATACATGTAGCAAACCGTACTTAGGAAACAGTACACATATTTAATTTTTGGCTTTTATGCTTATCATATAAGCTTTTGCCATCAAATTGTTCTTCCTTGAAGTGTTTAAGTGAATAGTAAACCTTTCTTGCTTTTGGTAAAATGACCAGTAATTTCTATCCCAGCCAAATCTCAAGCCGAATAAGAAGGAAGCAAGTGCTCCTTGTAACTTTTCAGAACTCTGCCTCTGCAGTGCATTCCAGCAATGAAAATGATTTCTTACTTAAAGCCATCTTAAGTTCCATACCTGTTTCAAACCCAGTCACTGCATCTGTACCTGAGTTCTCCAACACTACCTTATGATTGTGACTCATTATTTATGTTTTTATTTCTGTTCATAAAGCTTTATCAGCATTATATGCTTTTCCTGCAGTCCTACCTTTTGAAGAGAACTCTTTCATTTTGTTTTCTTTTGAATCCCTTCTCCTTGGAGGTATTTAGAAAAGTGCTTATGGAAAATAGGCTCCTAATGAATATTGCAACTGATGTCTGATACTTTATTTCTTTAGGGTTTATTTCAGTAGTTAAAATTATTTTGCTTGCTTTCCAGGCACGCAAACCAATGGTCTGGACTTTCAGAAGCAGCCTGTGCCTGTTGGAGGAGCAATCTCAACAGCCCAGGCCCAAGCTTTCCTTGGACATCTCCATCAGGTAGAACACTCTGTTCCAGTATACAGTGGAATAAAAGACCAGGACAACTTTCTGGGGCTTGGGGAAGTTATTTCAGAATGCAAGATTTTTAAAAATTACTTCAAACCAAGCTGGGGATTTAGCTCAGTTGGTTCCACCGCCATGTGTCTGGCAAGTTCAAGGTCCCAAGTTTGATCCCTGGTACCCCCCACCTCAAAAAAAAAGTATTTAATACCTAGTGCGAATTGCCACCATCATTTGGTGCCATTTTGGATGGTTAATATAGAATCATTACAGTTTAGTTGACTGTATAACCACTGACCCCATAGCTATGTGGAGAAAAAAAGAGAATTTCTTATTGAACAGAGTATCTAGATAGTTGTCACTGCCTGAGACCTGCTGTGGGAGGCTGTGAGCTAAAAGGTCACATCCCTCCTTTAAACAGTATCAGATCATTTTGATTTTTGCTTCACTATAAACCCCCAATTTGAGATTAAAAATGCTTACCTCAACTTTATTACTCTGATACCATATGATTTTTTTTTCCTAAGCCTAAAAAAGAATGTGGATTCTCTTTATTCATGTTTTAGCTATAATGTAGAGGGAAAGGGAACACAACAAATTCGCTACTCAAGAATTTTGGAATATGGTAGTTTATTGAAAATAGAAAGCATCTGGGATTTAGCTCAGTGGTGCCACCGCCTGCCTCGCAAGCGTAAGGTCCCGAGTTCTATCCCCGATACCAAAATTTTAAAAAGGCAGTATGTACCAACTCCCCATGATAAATGTAATCATTATATATTGCAAACATTTACTAATAAAAATAAATAAAAGTTACTTAATCGAAATGGAAAGCAAACAGTGAAAACAAGTTGGAAGATGGATTATCAAAGTGTCTCAGCCTCTTGACTTATGTTTGCAATTAAGTCTTAGGGCAGCGCATCGCACATTTTAAAGGCCTGCCTCATTTAAAACTGAACTCATTTAGTGCTGAGCAGCATTAGCAGGAGAGACACTAGTGATGGTACCTAATGATGGTGGTGGTCTGGTGCAAGCCCCATATGGACTTAAGGGAGCTGTTAAAATATTAAGTTGCTGTGAATGAATTTTATGCTACTCTACTCTTTTAATCAAAATACTCATCAGACCACCTGAAAATAAGCTTCTCTACTGGAAAACAGGTGAAATTCTAGAAAGCTATTCTAAGGCTTTTTTATTGTCTGCAGAGTCAAAGGCATATTATTATTGTTGCTAATATTTCATTGTGCCTAATTCGTGAATTAAACTTTATCATAGGGATCTATGTATAGGAAATGATATAGTCTGTATAGTTTGATACTCTGTGGTTTCAAGTGATGGGGCAGTTCTTCAAATGTAATACCTGTTGGCGAGGGAATCTACTCTATCTTAGAAATAGAGAAACTTCTAATTAAATTGTTAAGAGGAATTAGTATCTGAAATTAACTGAGGAATATGTTTTAATATACTCTAGAAAAACAAAAATGTTGTTTTGCTTATTTCCTTGTAAGAACGTATTCAAATTTTCAAATAAGTTTTCTTGTTTATTAAAAGGTAGAGTTTAGGCAACTGCATGATACAACATCTTTTAACTGGCTTAAATATGTGGTAAGTCTGTTAGTTTTCCATTGGCTGTGACAAAATACCTGAGAAAATCACCTAAAAGGAGGAAGACTTATTTTGGCTCATAATTTCAGGGTGTTCATGGCCATGATCACTTGGGCCTGTGTTGAGGTGGAACATCATGAATAGGGATCATCTGATGGAACAAAGCTGTTCACCTTATGGTGATCAAGGTACAAAGAAGAGGAGGAAGGGGCTGAGGGTCCAGTAGCCCTTCAAATGCATTTCCCTTCTGTGAGGTCACATCTCCTACAGGTTCCTCTACCTCCTAGCAATGCCATCAGTGAAGGACCAAGGCTTTCAACACAGGAATGTTTGGAGGACTTTTAAGATCCAAAACGTAACATGATCTTAATGTATTAAAAATCCCAGAAGGTACATAAATGATATGCTTTCTTCTCACTTTGTCCATATTCCAAGAGCTCTTGCACCAGCTTCAAGGCCTCTAGGTCCAGCCAGTAATACCACAATCATAACCCTCCAGTGTCACCTACACCAAAGGATTGAAACCCAAAGAATTTATTTGAGACCTTGAAACTTTTGAATCCCTTAACAAGACAGAAATCTATGCATAATTATCTACCATCCGATTAGAAACATACTTAACATGCAGTGTGACAACTTTTTCCAGCCCACTTGTTAGCACATCGAACTTTTCCATACTATCATTATAAATATGCATGTACTTATGCAATCAGTTAGTTTAGGTCTGTTGCCCTATTAACTCTGCACTCCATGAAGACAGGGACCTTTTTTTTGTTTACCCATACCACTAACATATACCAAAGAGCACAACATATAAGAAATGTTTGGTGATTATGAATTGAATAGGTGAATAAATGATACAATAATTGGAAATATAGAGGAAGACAATGATTAGCTCAGTATTGTAACCCCATAGTATGTATACAGGGTAGTTTTGTAGCTGAGTCTTTGAAGTATATTACAAACTAGATAAATAGAGTGGTAAAGGGATGCTCTCATTTTTTATTTTAAAACTTTCTGTTTTGAAAACTTCTAAATTACAGAATTATTGCAACAGTAGAACAGTGTCTAAAATTGCAGTATTACTATTTTATCCTATTTGCTTTATCTGTGAGTATATGTATACACAGAAAATTATTTTATTGCTAGCTCATTAGAAAGTAAGTTGCAGGTAGTATGATCATTTACTTATAAACACCTTGGCTTATTTTTCAGAAAAACAACATTCTTTTATATAACTACAGTAAACATTTCAAATTCTAGAAATGTAACATCGATGTTAGATTATAGTCAATATGTAAATGTTCGCTCCGTCCATGCCCTATGCTTAGTTATCAAGTCTGTTCAGTCTTCCTGATTCCACAGCAGTTCCTCAGCCTAACTTTATCTTTCATGATGCTGACAGTTTTGAAGTGTAGAAGCCAAGTATTTTATAGAATGCCCCCAACTGTGTTTGATCATTCCCTCATGATCTCACTCAAGTTGAATGTTCTCAAAAGAAATACCATGGAAATGATGTTGAGTTTAGTTCAATGCATTGTATCAGAAGGTGTGCACTATTTCCTTATCCCATTATTGTGATACTGTTTGATTACTTGATTAAGGTGGTGTTTATCAGATTTATCCATTGTAAAGATAGTTTTTTCCCATTAAGACTGTAAAAGTCTTCCTTTGTTAGGTTGATTCCTAAGCATTTTTGTTTGTTTGTTTGTTTGTTTTGGCATGCCATTGTGAAAGGTGTGGGTTCCCTAATTTCCCTCTCAGTGAGTTTGTTATTTGTGTACAGGAAAGCTATTGATTTTTGATTGTTGAGTTTGTATCCTGCTATGGTACTGAATTTGGTTATTAAATCTAGAAGTCTTTTGGTGAAGTTTTTGGGGTCTTCTATGTAGAGTATAATGTCATCTGCAAATAACGATAATTTAACTTCCTCCTTTCCTATCCACATTCCTTTTGTTTCTTTCTCTTCTCTCATTGCTGTTGCTAATGTTTCCGGAACTATATTGAATAAGAATAGTGATGGTGGACATCCTTGTCTTGTTCCTGATTTTAGAGTGAAAGCTTTCAGTTTTTCACCATTTAGTATGATGTTGGCTATTGGTTTGTCATAGGTGACTTTTATCACATTGAGATAGAGACCATCTCTTCTAATTTTCTGAAAGGTTTTTATCATGAATAGATATTGGACTTTGTCAAATGCTTTTTCTTCATCTGTTGAGATGATCATGTGGTTTTTGTCCTTGCTTCTGTTACCCTTTTAAGACTGTGTAAGTATCCACTTCTCCAAAGCTTTTACCCAGGAATGTCATTATTTAAATAAATAAAATTGCGTAAACTTTATTTCCTTTACATCTTTGTACCTGAAACTCCACTGGCTATCTTTAAGTCTTAATTTAAACATTATCGCTTTAGATTGGCCTCTCCTGATTGCTCTATATTTAACCTCAGAACATCTTGCTGCTATATGATATATATTCGAAATGGAACTCGTTATGTTCCTCATAGGTGGCGTCACCATTTTCCCTGTCTCTCAGATTAGCATCCTGGAATAATTCATGGCTGATTTTTTTCATCTGATTCATCAGTTCCCACAATCCTCATGAATCCTCATGTTGTATTTTCCAATACCTTTCATGCTCCCTACTTTTTATTCCCACTGCTCCCAGGCTAATTTAGGCTTCCATTTGTTCTAGCCTAGTTGATAGTCTCTTTCTCCATTCTTGGTTTTTCTTTGTTTCCAGGACATTGACATTTTTTAATAGTACAAAGCAGTTACTTTGTGGTGTTCCCCAATTTGGGTTCGTCTGCTAGTAAACCCATGGTTAGAATCAGATTGTCCACTCATAATAGTAACACAACAGAAATGACTTCGTAGCATGTTCTTCACACTGTGTTACAGCAGAAGGCATGTGTCTCATTACTGGAGCCTCTGACTGTGCTCAGTTCATCACTTGTCTGCCGGTTTCCCCCTCTGTAAAGTTACTGTTTTACCATTTGTAGTAGTATCTGTGCAAGAATAGTCAAGAATATGTAAATGTATTTTTCCCAGTAGGGAGATCGTCTATTGGTGACTTGTCTGAGTCAGTGATTATTATGTTTTCCAAATGATAGTTCCCAAGTCCATGTGCCTCCTTAGTTTAACATAACCATGACTTGAACTTTCTAAATGTATGACATGAATATTAAATATTGCAATAAACTTTCACATGTGGTTCATGGGACAGATTTTTCATTTTAGTGATGAGTTTTAAGTTAAAACTAAATGTTTTAAGGAATTCTTGTATAGGTGTGTTTCTATATAAGATTGTTACTCTGGTACATCACAGAAATATTAAAATGAGATAGTTCTGATTGTTTGAAATGATAAAAATAATATACAGAGGTTACTTGTTCCAGTGTGTCCTTTAGCATGAAATGGAGGATAGATAAAGTTTTTAAAATCTAAGCACCTTATGAATACAGACAAGAATGTTAAATAATGTGGAAGATCGCAAGTGTGGCTGCCTCAGTGATGTGCATTGAGTGTAGGAAAACACCTTTAGCATTTTTTAAGATGGGAAAGACACCATGCATTTGTCCTTAAAGTTCAAACACAGACCTTTAAATTTTTAGTTCTACTCAGTAACATATACTTAGTAGAGATTTTTGCAGTATTTGTTTAATAACAAATTCTAGTGACAAATGTCAACACTATTAAACTAGTTTACTGATTACTTCGCCTACAGGTCCAGCTCGCTGGAACAAGTTTACAGGCTGCTGCTCAGTCTTTAAATGTACAGGTAAGCTAGAGCATGGAATTATGGGTCAAAATGTCCTTTTTTTCCATAGTTTTCTCTACTGGGCACAAAACAATTTTATACTAGGAAATTCTTAGATTACTATTTATTATTTTATTAATATTTATATTTTTATTACTGTATCTCATAAAGATGAAAATAGTAATTATTGCCATTACTGAAAATCAGTTTTGTATTCTGCTACTGAAAATTAACTCCAGAGGTTTATAAGAAAAGTTTATTTTTAAAGTTTGATATGTAAGTTCACTAGAACAATTCTAAGTTACACAGCTAAATTATGTAACTTTTTAAAAGTCAAATAATTTCTTAAATGCTCTTTCTTTTGCAAAGATCTCATTACGTGTCACTTTTCAGTCTTAGGGGAAGCATTATAGTTCAGAGGAACATGTGTAAATACCAAATAGTTTCTCTGGTGTGAAAAACTAATAGTACACAGATCCTAATGGGATAATTAACAGTGTGAAATAGGAAGAAAAGGGCTAAAGGTGTAGGGAAAATGCGAAGGGTAGGAGAAAGGGAATAAGGGAAAAGAAAAAATAATAGAAAATGAAAAAAATGGAAATAAAGTGTTTGTAAATGGGGAGGGGAGGGGAAGAGGGGATGAAGGGAGGGCAGGGACAAGGGGGAAAAAATGAGAACCAAGACCTGTCATGTAAAGGTACAAGATCCCAGTAATGAATGTAACTGTATTGTATTCCTAGAATGTACCAATAAACTCAATAAAAAGAAAAAAAATATAGTTCAGAGGAAAGAACACTGGTCTGAGAAGTATGAGGTTCTTAGGTTTGAATTCTCATTCTGCCACTAAGTAGTTATGTGACCTTGGGCGAGTCACTTAAACTCTTGGAGCTCAGATTTTCTTGTTTGTATTTAAGTGGGGACATACATAAGATTGCCAGAGTTCTCCTCTGCTCTAAAATGTTGTGCTTCTAAGATTGTTAGTAATCCTGTTTGTAGACATTACCAAAAGATGGTGAAAATTTAAAACAAAACTTAAATCTGGTACATATTTTGCTTCTATGAACCATATGGCAAAACAGGCAAAGTTTAAGTATTATGTGTTACTCCATAGCATTTCAGTCAACATGCTGCTTCCTTTCATTATAGTGTGTAGGTGACTAACAGTCAAGAAGGAAAAACAGTATTCTGGAAGATTGATTCCAGTGTTGCTAATGACTAAAGACCTTGGGTTGGGCATTCCACGAAACCCAGTGGAATACGGTCCTAGTAACACATGGAAACAAGGAGGGAAAAGAAAAGGAGATAATGTGGTCTTCCTTTCTGAGGGAGAAGAGGCGGAAAATTACCTTGGTTGCCATGGTAAGCTTTCATCCCTTAGAGAGATGTTGGCAAACAGGCTGTATCTCCAGTGCAGAATGTTTACAATCCTGCACTGTAATTATCTTTCAATGACTGGCAGAATTAATCAGAGCTTTTATGTTAATTAGCCTTGCTGCAGTCCCCAAAACAGGTGGTGGGAAATATGCAAATCTATGCAGAATTTTAATGTTCTGCATAACCATTTTTAATTACCATAAAATTTTCTCTTTATGCCCCTTTTAGGAGTGTGTTCTCTTTCTTGACTGCAGTATTTTCTCTCAAGCCCGTGTTACTTGATGAAAGATACTAGCTAGATTTACAGTTCTTTAAAATAAGAGATGAAGAGTTCTGTGAATCAAGCAGTCAGTCTCTGAGGTGTTATATGAATGAAGAAGCTTCAGATTGACCACCAGGTCTATGTGAGAATGTTGGTATGGAGCTCCTGGTACAGAAATGAATTTAAAATGTGTTCTTTCCTTCTTATTTTCAGAGTTAAGGATTTGAGGTTGTAAAAAAAAAAAAAAAACAACTCTGTTGGTTTGCTGGCACTGGAATAAAAACTTTTAGAACTTTGCAGGATAAAATTTGGAAGATATAGCCTTCTAAGAAAGGAAGAAAAACAAATCAGAAAACTCTGGATTTGAATAGCGCATGGTTTAAATGATTCTTAAAATATAGTTATAATATATTTAGTCTTTTCACTGTTGGAAATCCTTTTTTCCTCCCCCGCTCCACCTCAGGCTAAATCTAATGAAGAATCGGGGGATTCACAGCAGCCGAACCAGCCTTCCCAGCAGCCTTCAGTGCAGACAGCCATTCCCCAGACTCAGCTTATGCTGGCTGGAGGACAGATAACTGGGGTAAGTTTTCACTGAGAAAACTGCAATAAACTTCTTCCCATGAAAACTGTCCTTGGCTGATACCTGATTACAACCACTGACTAGAGCTGACAGTAACATGGCACTATTGTCCTACACTCTAGACATCTCTTTGTCATTAGTATTTAGATTTCTTTTGTTACAGTTGCAGATGCTCTGAATAGAGTAAGACCTTTTCAAACCCGTGTTTCAGGGGTTACTTCATCATGCTGTGGAGTCGTTACATGTTTGAAACCATTACAGTATGTTGATGAAATGGCAGTTTTCAGTTTGAAGTTATGCCATCATTGCAGGATAGGATAGAGTAGATTCTAGAATAAAACCTGTCATCTCACATCCTGGCCTTGCCACTCACTGCGTGTTTTAATTAATTCATCTCTCTGTGCCTCAGTTTTCCTTCTGTTAATGGAGATATTAGTAAACCTATCTCAAGTACTGTTGCAGAGATTAGAGATACTATATGTAAAGTTCATACAGCAATATTGGGCACCAAGCATCCAATAAGGTTATTTACTTTTACTAGCAACAAATTGGCCTGAGATTACATAAAGCTTTTAACTTTTCGGCTACCTTTGTTCTAAGACGTAATTCAGAGGATTTTTTCCAGTGTTGAAAGTGTATCTTAAATTATCTGGAGGGAGAGGAATGGTAAGATAGATTTTTTTTTAATTCAACTCATATTACAGCAGTCCTCCTCAGGCTTATTTTCTGGCACTGAAAAGCTCTTTTTTTTTTTTTTTTTTTTTTTTTTTTTTTTTTTTTTTTAGTCTCTCTATATAATATAGTCCAGGCTGGCCTCGAACTCACAGCTATTCTTCTGCCTCAGCCTCAATGCTGGGATTACAGGCGTGCGCCACCACACCCGTTTAGTGAAAGGCTCTTTTAAGAACAATTGCAAAATTGATTACAAAAATCCCATCAATAGAGAATAATATATGCATCTGTATTATATAAAATAAAAATATATACATACACATCTTGAAAGGCATTGAGTTTGTTAACAGCTTAATTTTCCGCTGTGGTTCTAATGCACAGATTATATTCGGGCCCTTTTAGAAGGCGGGTTGTGCTACTAGGTAACAATTTACACACCTCGAATATTTCAGTTCTTTCTTGTTTGATCAGAACATGTCAACAAAAGGAAGGTTCAGCACACTACATTGATTTAAGCATATTATGAATAAGTTCATTATGAAAGCAAGTTTAAATCTTCTCTAAATACTTTTCCCATTTTACTCTTTGGGTTTTATTTTTGGTGACCAGGGTCTATGATAATGAGAGGCTCTTGGGATTCCAGGTTCCTGTGGGGTGAAGCTGCCTTTAAACCTGGACCTTAAGCTTCATTTGCATGTAAAGAGAATGGCTGTCACCACCTGTTCCATAGAGATAACGTGTTGGAAAGGGGATGTAAAGTTGCAGAGACTCAATGCTTTCCGTAACAGAAAAGATTGCGTCAGGGAGGGGCCTGTTGGGAGACTTGGAAAAGAAACAAATGGAGCTCATATTCTTTAGTCACATCTTAGGGCATAATGGAAATGATGGAATATGGTAGGGGTTCGTGCTAATGGGAAGCAGCTGGGCCTTATCAGTTCTTTTCATGGTCATATCCAGCGTCCTTATTCCTCATTCATCTGACTAAATCTCTTGATGTTTTGTTGGGTGTAAATTTCTTTTCATATCCTGTCAGCATTGATTCCTTCCCCCGCCCTTGCTTACTAGTTAATTACCTATTTTGCCTGAACCCTAGGAGTCTGGACAAGCTTGAATGATTAAGTCCGGTGTAAGGGCTACCACTTTAATTTCAGAGTTCTGCTAGGAATGGTAATCTGATCACTGATGAGCATCTTAGCTGAGGCTGACCCGTGAGGTTGGGTAGCTAGGGCCTACCACCACTTGAGTTACCTGTTTCAAAGCAGCGGACTTGCATCACATGCCCTGCTCACGCAGCCTTCCCGTCGTGTGTTCTCATTTTGTTTAGCTCACGTTGACACCAGCCCAGCAGCAGTTGCTACTACAGCAGGCACAAGCACAGGCACAGCTGCTGGCAGCTGCGGTGCAGCAGCACTCTGCCAGCCAGCAGCACAGCGCTGCTGGGGCCACCATCTCAGCCTCCGCCGCCACGCCCATGACGCAGATCCCCCTGTCGCAGCCCATCCAGATCGCACAGGTGAGTAAGGGGCTGGGCACTGGGGCAGCAGGCCAGGAGTAAAAGCAGATTTATGAAATATTGAAGTAACTTTCTGATTGGTGGTATGGATCCTAGATCAGTGAAGTAAATGGTGCCCCGTCCTTACCACTGAATTAGAAGTAATATACTTGTTTGCTTATTTGAGTTGATATTATAAACACAGGCTGATTATTTGAATAACTGACTGTTTATATTAAGTGACAATTCTTGAATAAGTAGCTGCCATATTTCTGAAGCAGAGGATTACTGTATTTATCTTAATGAGCTAATTACAGCAAGCACGGGTTCTTTCATGTGCTCTGCAGTAGAAGTTGCCACCCATGTGTAAGAGAGACCAGGCATCATCTCTCTGCTTTGGAACAGTTAGCACTGTGAAGAACTGCGGTAGACTGTCGGTAGACTATCGTTTGGTTTCATTTTACACATTTTTGGCCAAAGCATCCCAAGATAATAAAATGCATCTAAGAGGTGCAGACAATAGGACCAAGGAGGAAAATAAGTAACATCTTTGACCTCAAAAAGAGGAAAAGGAGGGTAGGGGATGTGGCTCTGTGGTGCCACACCTGCCTGGCAAGCTCAAGGTCCTGAGTTTGACCCCCCCCCAAAAAAAATCAATAAAATTCTGCCTAATAAATACCTCTGGGCCAGGGATTTAGCTCAGTGGCACCATGCCTGCCTCGCAGGTGCAAGGTTCTGAGTTCAATTCCCAGTATTGAGAAGGAAAAAAAGGCGGGTAGGAGCTAAATGTGATGGCTCTTTCCTATAATCCCAGCACTCTGGGAGACTGAAGCAGAAGAACCACATGTTCAATCCAAGTCTGGCCAACTTTGACCCATCCCAAAATAAAAAAGGGCTGGAGGTATACCTCAGTGTAAAGGTCCTGGGTTCAACCCCTAGACTGGAGGTGGGGGAAGTAAATAGGTATTGAGTGAAATTCTTGAAGAGTTAATGATGAGTCTACTTTTAAGCAATTGCTTTATGCCCTCCAGAGAAGACTCAGAAGTAGACTTAAATTGTAGCAAGTTTACTACAGTTGAAAAATAATGTCAGGCTAATCTTTATTGCTATTGTGCACAGTCTTTATCAAGGTAATATTTTCATCTGGACTACTTTCTTCAACATCAAATAAATGCTTTTAGTGCATGAGCTGTGAACATGTCCTATGTTGACATTAGTCTAAATAAGATAAACATGAAAACACATTGATAATTTTATTTTTTTTTCTTTTTGTTGAGGTTATTGGTACAATCTAGGTATGCAATACAGTTTCATTCATCATTGGGATTCTGTACCTTTACATAATAGGTCTTGATTGTCATTTTTCCCCTTGTCCCTGCCCTCCCTTCACCCCCTCCTACCCTCCCCATTTACAAACACTTTATTTCCATTTTTTCAGTTTCTCATATTTTTTTCCTCTCCCTTATTACCTTTCCCCCACCCTTCCCACTTTCCCTACAGCTTTAGCCCTTTACTTCCTATTTCACATTATTAATTATCTCATTAGGATCCTGTGTACTATTATAGTTTTTCACACCAAAGAAACTATTCGGTATTTCAGTTAAAGAAATCTCTGTATGAACATTAAAAATAGGGAATCCTAAAATAAAACTAAAAAGGAAAGTAAAAGAGAAAAGGCAATGATGTAACATCAAAATAATCCTTAATTCTGGAGATGAAAATGGTCCCTGAACATATTTAAATTGCTTCTCACTCTTATAGTCTTATCTTATTCTTTTTTCATTATTTAGAGAATACTTTATTAGTTTCTGTAATCAAACCCACGTAGATATGACCTTACATATTTAGTACGATGTGTTACCCCTGTACACATGGAAAAAAAAAAAAATAAATTAACATTTCTAGACCAATATGGTTGTTCATTTCTGTATACACATTGATAATTTTAAAACACCGGTGTAAGATTATTGTTATGCTATGGATCTGATTTGTGTATTGATAACTGTTTTTCTTTTTAAATGATTTAACAGGGATTTCTCAGTTGATTTAGAAAAGATGGTATCACATTTCGTAGATCTTTAATTTATTGATGGAAATTCAGGCATGGCACTCAGATTTTATTTAAGAGTAAAATA
>NW_022900931.1:41559040-41607379 GCF_012274545.1 Fukomys damarensis | reverse complement strand
TAAAACCTTTTTCTCTCTTAATGTTTAAAACCCATGTTGGTCTCTATATGTTGGTAAATTAGTTCTAAGAGAATTTAAGTAAACTTAAAGATAAGTCATGAGACGATGAATGGTAAAAGCACAAGAAGAGTAAGTTCTTGAAAAAGCTCCAGGTTTCACCACACGCTGTGTGAAACACACTCAAAAATGCTCAGTATAGACCCTTCTTTAA
Organism: Fukomys damarensis; assembly: GCF_012274545.1. NCBI lineage: Eukaryota > Metazoa > Chordata > Mammalia > Rodentia > Bathyergidae > Fukomys > Fukomys damarensis. Next base: position 41,607,168 of record NW_022900931.1, on the reverse strand, counting down.
TTTAGGTGTGACAGAAGTCATTAGCTGGAAACCTTATAATTAAAATTCAGTCATTTTCAGACTCTCCAATCCATGTTTTAATTCTGCCTTTTCAGGATCTTCAGCAACTGCAACAGCTTCAACAGCAAAATCTCAACCTGCAGCAGTTTGTGTTGGTGCATCCAACCACCAACCTGCAGCCCGCGCAGTTCATCATCTCCCAGACGCCCCAGGGCCAGCAGGGTGAGTGGCACCTGAGGCTGTGCACTCTGCAGGGCACATATGCTGGCTCTTATTTTGCCCTAAAACTGTCTTTACTAAGTTTTGATTTTAAACTATCAGTATTTTTGTTAAGGAAGTTTTTGTTTGTTTGTTTTTGTCAGATGCACCTTATTATTGAAGATTGCCCTTTACTGCCATTCATATCTGTTTAATCACTAAGGAGGAACCCAGGGTTTGGTCAGAGTCTAAATGAAGCCATTCAATATGCTGAACATCATTTGGATAAGTGGCTTCTGCCACTTTGATAGTTTATCATAGGGCTGTATTCAAAGCATACAGCCTGAACAGAATTCATTTCCCTTTAAAATTGGAGAAAGAGGGGATGTTGTATTAGAAACTACAATTTTGTAAGTTATAGAAAGTATCTATGAGGTTCCTGAATAGTAAATAGTGCATAAATTTTGTATCAAACAGTAATGAAGTTTAATCATGTTTGTAAGTCCTACTTAATATAAACTGTAGAGTATTAGGGTATCAGGACTTCAACTCAAGAAATATTAGTGCATCTCTATTATTTCTTTAAAAATACTATTTTAATTGTACATATTGGTGGGATACAGTGTGATATTTCAATATATCAGTACAATGTACTGATCAAATACCAAGGCTTCATTGTTTCAGAGGTTTGTTTTTGTTATTTATTTTGCCTTTTTTCTTCTTGTATATTCATTCCAAAGTGTTTCATTGTGTAAACATGTATTTTTAGCCTCTGTTCAAAATTAGAGAGCTTGCAGTCTAGTGCCAGGAAAACACACCTATTAGATATTAGATATCTAATACCTATTAGGGTATTAGATTCGATGCACACAGAATGCTGTGGAAACCAAGCGGGGCTCCTTTGTGCTTTTGTGATCAGAGAAACCTTGACACTGAGTTGGGAGAATACCTTCATACCAAGTGTAAAGGAGTAAAACGAACAGCATTTGCAAGGCTCAAAGACATGGAAGAAAAATTGATGAGCTTTTTCAGAACTATAAGTAATGCCTTAAAATGAGAATGTTAAGTTGCATATGTGAAATTTAAGGCCAAAAAGATTAAAGGAGACCAGATCATTAAAGCACCTAACAAGAAAGAGTTTGACTTTTAGTCCAATAGTTTAATAGTTATCGAGGTTCCATTGATATGTTAGTCACTTGAAGAATTAGAAAAGTAGGTTTCTGGGCCCCAAAATTTTAACCAGCCCTTTAACCCCAACCCTAATTTAAGTGGCCCAATGCCTTTGAATATGGGCAGCCTCTTGTAGTCTATACAAAGATATAGAAAGTTTAAGTAGAAAGGTGACATTTCCCACTTTCTATTGTGAAAGCTGAAACTGAAACTTGGAGGAGGAAAAATTAGAATGGATAAAAATGCTGGTTAGGGGAACATTGCAATGGTCCAGTTGAGATTTGGTAAGGGTTGAACTGTGGTTGCAGGGATAAACAGGAGATGTTGATTTGGTGGGTGGAAAGGACATGATGCCCAGTTATGTTTAATTAATGATGAGAACAAGGCATCTAAGTAGTTCTTGGTTTTTTAGGAAAGTATGAAGGTTAATGGGTGAGAAAATGTGTGTGATAATGGGAGATCCTTAGTTTAAAACAAATTTTGTAAGTATAAGAGGAATAAGTAGAGTTAGAAGAAGGTACTGTGATTTTAGAGGTCAAAACAAGTGGAGAGTTGTAATAACAATGGAAGAGAATTCCACAAAGGCAGGAGGAAATGATCTAGACCAGAAAGACTTAGAAAGGTCAGTACTGAAGTGTGTATATCAGATTTGGTAATTGTTAAAGCTTTAAGATTGAGTGGGGGGCCAGCGATTTAGCTCAGTGGTGCCACTGCCTGCTCGCCAGCTTAAGGACCAGAGTTCGATCCCGGTACCAAAAAAAAAAAAAAAAAAAAAATGATTGAATAGTAGGTATTGCCTTCATTTTCTTATGGCAAAGCCAAGAGCCTGGTCTTTGGACTTCATTTTATTTGAAAGAATAAAGCTCAAGGCTGAGCACAGTGGCACTTGCCTATGATCTCAGTATTCTGGGAAGCTGAAGCAGAAAGGCGGCTAAATACTTGAAGTATAGTTTGTATTATTGACATTATTACTATGATTTTATTACTGTTTGAATATTTAACTTCTAGCAAGAGAAATCTAAGCTACTTTCCCAAGGTCCCCCTCCCCATAGGAAAGTTCTTATGGCTACATTTCCAAATTTGAGACAAAACCTTTGGCAATTTGATTCTGCCCTTTCTGTTCTCACCATTGACTCTGAAACCAATCAAAGAAATATTCTTGTTAAAAAATGGATGTTTGTTTTGTATTTGGCTTTTCCCTTGCTGGGAGGGTGAAGTAATGGGACAAAGGATGGTCTTCATGTAAGTTCTTAACCTTTATGGGGCCTTTCACTTGTTTAGCTAAACTTATTATTATTTTTCAGTATTCTTGGGCCATTATCCTTATAAAATACTTTGAATAGATTGGTTTTAATCTTTGACATAAACATACTTTAATTTTTTTCTCTAGACTACCCTTCAGAAACCCTTTTCTCTCTAGACTACCATTTTGTGTGTGTGTGTGTGTGTGTGTGTGTGTGTGTAGTTTTTTTTTTTTTTGTACCAGGGATCGAATTTGGGTCCTTGTGCTTGTGAGGCAGGCAGCAGAATCCCTGAGCTAAATATCACTGTGTTCTAGGAAGACAGCAGATCAAACTAATCGGGCAGGGGTTTACCTGTGGAAGAATGGGTAGATGGAGAAGGGTCATTTGAGTTGAGACCTGATAATGAGGGAAGGGAGAACTGCCTCCCTAGGATCTGAGTGAAGAGTCTTATGGACAAGGAGAATAATAGTACCAGAGAGAGGAACAAGCTTGACCTAGGCCAGGAAAAGAAAGACCAGTATCACTGGAGGTCAGTGAGTGTGAGGAAATGGTAGGAAACAAGGTCTAAGAGCTGCACGGGGCTGCACAGATTGTGTCCCACTTGTGATGGAAAGTCTGAATTGTTTAGTTGGGGAAGGACATGACTGAAAAGATAACCCTAACTTCTCTGTGGATTGAACTATAGGGAGACACTGGGGGAACCAAAGTGGTCTCTTAAACTTATTCTTTTTTTTTTAATCTGCCTTTTAAGAGTTTATAGTAATATATATGTTGTTCAGTTTTACTTCACTTAATCATACTCACTTGCCCCAGATCAATAAAATTAAAATCTTCTTAGTATATTTATCTTATTTGTGATATACATAGTGAATATGCTTTCATTTCTTAAATTAGGTAGCTCTTAGTTATTTACAAATGATAAAATGTGTGGCCAGTTTAAGTTTTGGGTCGTTGTCCTGTAGATTCCAACATTCAGTGTATCAAATTTGGTGCCTATGGAAATTGTAATTAGGAAGATAATGTTTCTCCAACTAATCATAGCATATACATTTTAAAAACAACTGGTAGGATTCCTTTTATTTAATGTACTATGTTGGATAATTTCTACCACTGTTACTCTTACAAATAATCTTATACTTAATATTGTAGCAACAGCATTATATTTGAAGTTAGGTTTATAGATTAACTGCTCCCCGCTTTTTAACATAAGTTTTCACTGTGTTGCCTAAGCTGGCCCCAAAATCCTAGGCCAACCAGTCTTCTGCCTCAGCCAGTTTGCATAATTTAGACTACTGGCATGCACCACCTCACCTATCTTACTTATCAATCACTTCAAACGTAAGATAGTTCAGTGTAGTACAGATAGAATTTACATTTCAGCTTTACTATCCCTGGAAGGCAAATGTGTTATAAAGAAAACTTTAAAAAAACAGCGTCTTTTTCCACAAGAATAGCCTGCTCCTTTCATGAACTGGGCATTTCTCTGATCCAGTTTATTGGCAGAGTGTAATGGATTCTGGTTAAGAAACTGAGCTGTTTTGGGGGGTTTGCTGTTGCTGTTGTTGTTTATTTTTAGTTGCTTCCATTTAGAATAGTTCTTTGTGTTCATATGCTCCTTACTAAAGTAAAGAATTGGCCTACCAGAGAGCTTATTTAGATTACACTAAGACACATCAGTTTTAATGTGTTCTTATCATCTCGCCCAAGTTCTCTTTATAAGAAGATTGAATTTTAGACAACAAGGCAGCAGTATGAAGACAAGTAAGACTTTCAGACAGTGGGCTGAAATTTTTTTCAGTTCACTTTCTTATTCTTTCTTTTGCTATACGTGTTGAAAATAACCTTTAATGTTTTCTGGCAATAACATATTGATATTTTGTAGGTCTCCTGCAAGCGCAAAATCTTTTAACGCAACTACCTCAGCAAAGCCAAGCCAACCTCCTACAGTCGCAGCCAAGCATCACCCTCACCTCCCAGGTCAGTCTTTTCTCACCCTGTTGTGGGGAGAGACTTTGGATTTTGTTTAACTATGAAAAAAACAAAGTCAAGACAAAACAAAAAGAATAATACATACATTCATTAAAAACAGCAAAAAATTCAAAACTGTGCTTTTCAGCTTAGCAAAGAAATGCTACCAAACTTATGAAATATTGGAAGGACATCTACCCATATTTAATAATCAGACTGAATTAAGTTCCTTCTAAGATCAGAACAAGGTGACCACTGTTACCACTTTTATTCAGCATTATACTGACAGTTCTAGAAGTGCAATAAGACAAGAAAAACACATAAAAGACAGAGAGTGCCTTGCTATATCTTTTTTTTTTTTTTTTTTTTTTTTTTTTTTTTTTGGTGCTGGGAATCGAACTTGGGTCCTTGTGCTTGTAAGTCAGGCAGCAGAACCACTGAGCTAAATCCCCAGCACTTTTACTTCTTTAGAAAGGAAGAAAAACTAAAAACTTTCTTAACAGGAAGATAGACAAACATCATTGTCTATATAGAAAATCTTAAGGCATCCTAAGAAGTGGGGAATCTGCTGGAGTTTAAAAACTATGTAAGTCAATATACAAAAACCATTTATATGTCTGTATACTAGCAGTGATCATTTGAAAATTGGAATTTAAGACTAAAGATAAATGTAACATGCAGCTAATCGCAGAGATTACAAAGGGCACAAGAAAATCTTTGGTGGTGATGAAAATGTTCTGTATTTTAGTTGTTAGTAGATGACTGTATTTGATTGCCAAAATCTATCAAAAGTATACACTTGTAAATGGTGAACCTTTCAATATGCTAAATACAAAAGTAAGGTTGGGGTTTTGTTTTTTTGATACTGGGGATTAAATGTAGGGCTTTCACACTGAGCTACATCCCCAGCCCTTTTTTGAGACAAGGATTCACTAAGTTGTCCAGGCTGGGCTTAAACTTGGCAACCTTCTTGCTTCAGCCTCCCAGAGTGCCAGAACTAGAGGCCTGACCAAGGTTGGGGTTTTGACAAAAGCCTGTATGAGGATTTCCTTTCTGACCTATGTGTTTTCAGGCTCTGCAAACAGTGGCAGGTTATTGTGGCTTTGTCCCAACTTCTGCTCACTGAATTCTACTCTGCCATTCCTAGATCTGTCTCAGCCCAGCCTGTAGTTTCTAGAATTGGGGTATCTTATTTGTGCACCTAAAGGTACCCAAACTGTTTTTAGTCCTCTGTTATTTGAGGAAGCAGGTCCTCAAGATGAAGTAACAGTCTTACAGTTGAGACTCATCTCTACCTATTAACCAGTGTCACTGTGGGAAGTGCATAGCCATGTAGGATTCTAATAGAGTTGGCTTCTCCAAACTGGTCAGCTTGAAAATTACTCAGGGTCAATATGTCAGGAAGATGAACTTTATTGTCTTTATTGAAGCAGGATGAGAGGAAACTTGCCCCAGTTATTGTCTGTGGAATGCCTATTGTATAGTTTTCTGGGCTAGTTAGTCCCCTTGGAGAAAGCCTTGGCTAATGAGGTCAAGTTCAGGGCTATGTGACCCATCTAAATTACAGGAAGAAAAATTCACAACACAGGTTATCTGTAATCCTGGTGTGTAATCTCTTGCCTGGGCTCCTGTTCACAGGAAGGGTCAAGCAAGCAATAAAGATAGAGAGTCAGGACAGCACCTCGCATTAGTGAATACACAGAAGGGGATATTCTACTTAGGGCTTGTGAGTAGAACAGCTTTGTGTTTGTGTAATAAAGAGATTTAATGTTTTCTTTTAAAAAAGAGAAAAGACTATGGAGGTTAGGAGTGTAGCTCAGTAGTAGAGCTTGTGCTTAGCATGCAGTAGGTCCACCCCCACCCCCCAAAAAAAGGAAAAAAGGCTAAAGCCTCATGTCTCAAAATAAGCTGTAGATGGGTTTAAACAAGTAAATACTCTAAAAATACAAAGAAAAGGTAGCAAATTATCAGGAATTCTATCAGAGTTAAAAATAAGTGAAGCTTTCTTAAGATCTGAACAATAGAAACAGTGGGTGAGGGGGCACTTCACCTAAATGGCAATTTAATGTTTATGTGCCTAAAAATAAAAGGAAAAAGCAAATTAGAAAAAATGTTTGCATTAATAAAACAGACAAAACCTTACTCTCTTAACATTTAGTGAGCTCTTTTAGGATGAGAATAAGGATATTTTTAGTATATAGATGGGTAAGGGACACGAATCCAGTTCATGTTCAAAGAAATACACATAGTAAATTTTCATTTTCAATAATAAATGAAATACAGTAGCAAAAGTGATATATCATTTACTCCCTGGTGAAGAAAATATTTTTTCATGTGGAGGAAACTGCATTATATAATAGAAACCAACATTATCAAAAGTCACAAGATTATCTATTTGCCAAAAAAAAAAAATACCTTGGAAAATTTTTTTAACTGTTTACGTAAGTGTAAAAACGCATGTGCAGAGTTTTTCATTATGTTATCTGTGATAAATGAAAAACTGTATAGCAATTAAGAAATTGTTAAAATAATATTGTCCTAGCCAGTCTTTGGAAAGGATAGTTATGTATACCATAATTACAGTTAAGGTTAAAATCTAGTTTTGTGAAAAAAAATTAACAAATACCCCAAAATGATGCCTTCTATAATAAATTATTTAACTCCAGATTATTTGTTTTCGTCCCCAAAATAGTTCAGTATATATTATAGTGTCAAGTGTTAGAGACATGATAATGATAAACAAGATAGATAAGGGGGTCCCTGCTCTTCTGGCAGTCTAAGTGGCTATTTATAAAATAAATTTTTAAAAGTAGAGTAGTTTATTAAAAGACATAAGATACATGTATTCCGACTAGTTCTACTTTTGTGTAGTTGAGTTTTCTCTATGGCCTTACTTGCTGAGCCTTTGCTGTAGTTACAGTGTACACATCCGACAGTCTGCTTTTTCTCTGAACATTATGCTGTGCTCTCTGTATTGTACATGGTTTCCATTGTTCTCCCAGAGTATAACTGTCTCATTAAGTTGTTTGCAGCACATTACAGATGTGTCACTTAATCTTTTTATATGAGATATGATTGAAAAATATAATGAACATTTACATTTCAAAATTTTTTATTATAATAAAAGTCACATTGCCATTGATCCCCTCAAAATTCATAATTCTCCCTCTCGATTTGAACACACTGGTTCCATTGTTTTTGCCACTTTTTTGGGGGGGGGGCTTCCTTTGAGGCAGGGTCTTGCTATGTGGTTCAGGATAGCCTTGAATTCACTATGTAGCCCAGGCTGGCTTCAAGCTCACAGATCCTTTGGCCTCAGCCTCCCAAGTGCTGGGATTACAGGCCTGGCTTTGTTTTCGCCATTTTTCTGAAGAAATTCCGGAAGTCTTTTGTTGCGCTGTTTTTAATTGCACTGTCCTGATTGCTGTAATGTCCAGAATCAATGCAAAGCATTTACCTTCCATGGCCATTTTCACTTTGGGGAGGAGAGAGAAGTTGCACCGAGCCAGATCCAGTGACTGAGGTAGATGAGGACACACCATAAGGTGTGTGGAGCCTGCCTTTCTGTGGTGTGATCACACCTCAGAAAGACACTCACAAAAAGCAGACTTCCAGAGCCAGGCATGGTGGCGCATGCCTGTAATCCCAGCACTCGGGAGGCTTAGGCAGGAGGATCACTGTGAGTTCAAGACCAGCCTGGGCTACATAGTGAGTTCCAGGTCAGTCTCAACTATATAGTGAGACCCTGTCTCAAAAAAAAAAAAGAACTTCCAGAACTGCCTCAGAACATGGCAAGAACGATGTGTGTTTGAAGTAAAGGATGGTGTTTTGAAGGGATAGATGGCAGTGTGTCTTTTACTCTATAATTTTTTAACTTAAATATTCACCCTATATTTTGATCATACTGTGTATGTTTATTACGCTGTTCTTCAACAGCCAGCAACCCCAACACGCACAATAGCAGCGACTCCAATTCAGACACTTCCACAGAGCCAGACAACACCAAAACGAATTGATACTCCCAGCTTGGAGGAGCCCAGTGACCTTGAGGAGCTTGAGCAGTTTGCCAAGACCTTCAAACAAAGACGAATCAAACTCGGATTCACTCAGGTAGGGTGCCATCGCCCCCGTTACTTAGGTTTCCCACATTGCCTGGGTCTGAGTGTTTGCCTTGTGTGTCTAAAGAGGCTTCTGAGCAGCAACATGGTCCTCGGGCACGTTGTGCTTCGGCTGTAGATGTGTCTTTTTATGAGTCATTTAGTATTTAGAACTTCATACATTCAGTTATAATCATCCCACTCATTTGAAATTTTGTATTAGATTAAACTTTCAAATTTATCTCACAACACAAGCCTCTGAAATCATAATTCTATGTGAAAGTTTAAAAGATGTTACGTTAGAGGATGATGTAACTGGTCTTTGATATTTGAGAACAGCTGGTGCCACTATCTAAGACTTGGCGTCTTTCATAGCAATTGAAAGGGGATAACTTTGAAAGGCTTATTTACAAATAGTTTTTAGGGGAGTGAAGGTAGTGGACTCTCTCTCTGTCTCTCTCCCCTTCCCCCAGCCTGTGCTGAAACTAATTAAGCAGATAAGATCTGTTGAAGATGAAAAATCCAAATTAATCAAAATCCAAATTAATTTTTCTGCTGTCAAGTAGTAGAGGACTTTTAAAGTGGAATGAATATGCTTTAATGCTTTAAAAGGCATCTGGGTTCACAGCATTTTTATTCTGAGCACTGCTACTGACTTTATTCCTTGATTAACCTGTCACAAATAATACTTTTAAACCAGGAAAGGAATTAAAATGAGTGACACTTATGTATAAGATTATAGATTAAGATTATTATTGAAAGAAAAAATCCTGAAATATAGATTGGATTGGGTGTTTTTATGGAATCAGGAAAAAACTTGATATTTTCTTTTCAGAGATAGTTATTATTTGGAATTTGACCCACCACTTAAATATTAAATGATTTTGTTAAAAGTACATAATATACCACTTATCTGGTAGATAAAAAAAAATCAAGATAACATCTCTGCCTATATTCCAGATATTTTTAGGAACAGATTTGTATTTCTTGTAATTTCATCTGGAATTTATTTTTGTTCAAAGAAGCTTTGTATTAGGAGCATAACATGATTTTTAAAATATAATTTTAAGTGAAATACAGTCACATTTTTCAGTTGTTTCAGGTAGAAAGAACTAAATTACAATTCTCAACCATTTGCTACTTGTGAAGCATGTAACTGGTCTGACTTGTTTTTAAAATCTGAAAATAAAACTAAATTGCTAGGGATAAGTTAATAAGCTGAAGTAAGTATGAAGCTGACATATTTAGCCTGCCTCAGATTTAGGCTAATAGCACAGCATCCCTTTGGTTGGGTTCCCTGGAAATTGCCCAAGTGACACGAAGCCTTTTACAAATCAGTAGCTTTTATTCAAATAGTGGTCTGCCTTTCTGTGGCATTTGACCCAATATATTGAAAGTAGTATGTGTGCCTCTGTCTCTCTTTTTTTGTTTTCCTCTCTCTCTGTCTTTTCACATTAAGGTGATTTTGTGATTTACTTTATAGTTTTTGTTTTGTTTTGTTTTGTTTTGTTTTGTTTCTCCATTCAACACTAAAGATTGAACCCAGGGCCCTCACACTGAGCTATATCCAAAACTCTTTTCAAATTTTGCTTATTTTGACACAAGGTCTTTCTAAGTCACTAAGTTTCCCAGACTACTCAAACTTGTGCCTCTTTTGCCTCAGCCTCCCCGACTGCCAGGATTATAGGCATGCATATCACACCTTGCTTTATCCTATTTTTTGGCAAGACCACGCCTTAATTTTGTTTTTAATGGTGCCGGAAGTTTATTTGAGAAGTAAGGGGAGGAGGGGAAAGGGAGAGACTGGCTTTGTGGAGCGAACTTGAGCCACACACGAGAGAAAAGGATAAAAGCAAAAATGACTGTGTGCTGTGTCTCGGAGGCACAGGATAGGCTACCTTGGAGAGCTGTGATGGTGGGCTCCTCGTGGTTTCTGTGTCCTTGTGTGTTGTCTACACCTTGTGGAGGGAAGCCCACAAGAAGGTTTTTTTGTTTTTGTTGAGGTGGGACTTTTTTATATAATTTAGGTACATTTTAGATATATATAATGATCACATTCGTTATAGGGAATTTGTAGCTATACATGACGTATCTCATTGCTGCTTTTTTTCCCATTCCCCTCCCTTCCCTTCAGTCCCCCTTCCCCGCCTTATTTACAAAAGCTTTGTGTCTATTTTTTCCTTCTGTTTTTATATTGTCCTTTCCTTCCTGTCCTCCTCCCCCTCCCTTGTTGTCCTTCTCGTCTAAACATTTCCTTCACATTTCCCAGTATCAATTACACATCTCAGTCCTTACTTACACTTTTGGTTACTCTCTCCAGAGAAACACAGTGCATGTGTGTCCGATTTATTTCACTTAAGAGTATGGTCTCAGGGTGCATCCATTTGGCTAGAAATGTCTCAAGCTTATCTTCTTTATGGCAGAGTAATACTCCATTGTATTTTTAAAAATACACATCTTCTTTGTCCATTTAATGATTTATAGGCATTTGGGCTGTTTCCAAAATTGAACTGTTATAAACTGTGCCATGTAATCATGGGTATACATATGCCACTGTGGTGTGATGCTTTTAATTCTTTCAGGAAGATACCAAGAAAGGGAATAGCTGGGTCAAATGGAACCTTCAATTTTGGTTTTTTTGAAACATCTCCGCACTGATTTGCACAGTGGTGGCACCAGTCTGCACTCTCTCAGACAGTGGACAGGGGTTCCTTTTTTCCCCACAGCCCCACCAGCATTTGTTATTGATTTATTTGTTTATAATAGCCGTTCTTTCTGGAACCACTCCTTAATTTTCAAAATGACTCTGACACAGCAATGGTTCGTAAGCCATGACTACATGACTTAAAGGGTACACTACTGGTGAGGATGGGAAATCTGTGCTTACCAGCCTTTGATTTTAGCTAAATACCTCAATTGTACTTATTTAAAGGTGACTTTAAGTCCAAAAAAGTTACGTGCTTACATACAAAAGGACAATTAAATATTCAGCTTATTTGTTGAAACATCTCAATTCTCTTAGTAAATATACATGTTATTAGAAGTTTTAAAGTTATTTTCTAATTACATAATTGCTTATTAAAGGATTACTACAGGTGTCATTACATAATTACATTGTTGCATTATATAACACATTTATCAAATTTGTTACATTCAGTATTTCCCATTCCCAGTCTTGGCTCCTTTATTCCTTTTACTCTTTTTAAAAATAGCAAAACTATATGTGTAATGTACTTCAGATTATCTATAAATCGAATCCTTATATTTAACTTTTATAGGAAAAAAATCCAAAAAGTTGCAAGAGCAGTAAACCAAGTGTATACCAAATTGATGAATATGAATGTGGTAACTAAAGAATCTGTTGCTTTTTATGCCATTAAACAATCTAAAAATTATATTACATATCTCAAGTAAATGAATTTGTCATTTATGCCGTGGTTCTAGTTAGTTGATAGAATAGCTTTATTTCACTATGATCTGATTTTTTAATAGATATTTTATTTTCTGCTTGTCAGAATTGTTACTTTTCATAATATGATGCAGACATTTGTGAAAATTTCTTAGTGAATCGTGCATTTACAATGTCAGAAAACATTTATCTCCATCTAACTGCTACTGGGTGTCTTATACTCAAAAATTGCAGGGTTCTAGTTGGCCTGTTTTCCAGAAAGTTGTATACAGGTGAAATGACCGGGAAATGAATAGATGTGATCCATAAAGCATAAATTCAGTGCCTGACATACAGTAGATATGGAGTGAACATTCCTTGATAGATAAACACATGTGTCTGTATCTTTAGGTGTATTTGTATAGCGATGCAGTGGATCACATTTATGGCCTGGTCACATTCCCCTGCTTCTTTCAGTTTTGCTGTAATTGAAGGGAAATCGGTAAACAGCCTATTTCTTCTAGCTGGAGAGTCTGCTCGGTGCTGACAGCATTGTAGATGTTCTATATCGTGCTGTGCAATACAGTAGCCACCGATCACTAGTGGCTGCTGAGCACTTACAGGACTAGTGTTGCAGGGGAACTGGATTTTTAATTTATTTGATTTATATTAAAATTTAAATTGCCACATATGGCTATAGTGACCCTTATAGAGGAGGCATAGGATCATGATCATATAAGGGTCAAGTATTCTGTGTGCTTCCTTGTGTCTTACGGTTCCACATTTATCCTCTTTTATACTTTCTATCAGAAATTATTCAACAGTAAGAAAGTGGGGTTTTAAAAATATTACTTCATTTCCTCTACTCCTACCTAATTCATGTGCTAATAAACAATGTAGTATCCAAAATATGTGTGGGGGAGGGTGTGAAAAGACTAGGACAGTTCTGATTCAAAGTAAGAGTTGGTGAAATGACTGGGAGCTGGCTGTTTGTAGATGAGCTGTGTAGTATATCAAGCCAGAAATGCTGTTGCCTCTTTGACCTATCACTAAACTAATTGAAATGAGTGGATGAGTCGTTTAGATTCCATGAGCTTCTATTAATCTGTCTATAAAGTAACTATTAAGATACGGCTTTTTCCTGCTTAAATAAAAGGATCCAGCTGGAAGAAAGGCACTGTATACATTTCAAAGGTTATAGGCTCATTTGGAAGACATCTATTGTAATATATTCAGGGATCATTGTTCTATTGCTACGAGGTTACCAAGTTTCCTGGGCTCATGACGGTTTTAGTAAATGGGTCAAACCTCTCTACTGTGAATTTCTATCTCTGTAATGGTGACAAAAGTGGTCTTTTTTGAATACCTGTTTTTTGTCACCAACTTTGAAATCTAAACTAAGGATGAAAATAGATTTTTTTTCACTGCTTCCAGAAATACTTTATAGGAAAGAAAAATAAAAAGAATGAGGGATCATTTCTAAATTTTAAAGTGATGTATAGGAAGTTTGGTTACCTCAGAAATTCCTAGGATTATATGGACAGTTACATCTAATTCCTGTAAGTGCTACAGAGAAATTGATTCTCAAAGATTACTGAAACCACATTGGTTACATGAGTTAAGGGCCCTATTGGAATCAGCACTGTCTTTTGAGACTGAAGAGAAGTTTTGGTATCCTGATTATTGTGTAACATAGCAAAAAAGAGGTTCAAACTGGAAAATATCTGGGTCAACATTGCATGCTGTCCTGATTAAGGCCCTACAGATTCTTCCTGGAGTACTATGCTCGGCTTAGGAGGGACCCAGTAAAGAACAATTGTTTACTAGGTTCTTCATCTAGAGCAATTATTGAAGTGCCCTCCACAGTAGAAGCTGTAAACATCAGTGAGATGAATCTCTCTTTTCCTCTCCCCCTTTCCTGCTCTGGACTGTGCAGGGTGATGTTGGGCTCGCTATGGGTAAACTATATGGAAACGACTTCAGCCAGACCACCATCTCTCGCTTTGAAGCCCTGAACCTCAGCTTTAAGAACATGTGCAAGTTAAAGCCACTTTTAGAGAAGTGGCTAAATGATGCGGGTAAGTGACTGTATAAGAAATTTCTTCACTGACAGTTGGAATTTTGAGAGGCAATTGTATGAACTGCAGTTTCTGTTTCTTATGGAATTAATTGGTACTTAAAGAATTTTGAAGCTTACTAATTTTGGGATGATGATTATATATCATTAAATAAGAAAGCTGATTCATTTAAATATTCTAGTAATTGCAGTGTGAATAATCAGCAGTAATATCCAGGTTGGAAAATTTCTTGTATTTGAGCCAGGATTTGGTACACAGTTGAGGAAGAGGATAAGAAGGCCTATGTATATAGATAAACTTGGAAAATGGATTTGTTGTTTCTTCCTTGACAAATTCCTGTGGAACTTGTTCCTGATAATATTTATGCGTTTTTTCTTAAAATGGCTGTATATTTCGTACAAAGATTTCCTTTTGGAAAATTTGGATTTTGAGCCTCAGAATCATACACTGTGAGAGCTAAAGGGAACCACAAAGGTGCTCTAAGACTATGGTTCTTATTTTAGATGCATAGATTTGGATAAAGAGAAACTTGAAACACCCACCCTGCTGGGTGGTGTTCAGTAGCTGTGGGTGTGACCTAGCTAGCCATGGTAAGAAACTGGGTTCCATAGTAAGAAACTGGTTACACTCCATCTCATTTCACATGCAGCAGGGAGGAACTCACAAGTGTAAGTGTGTGTGACATAGCTAGAGTTATTACACTTTTAAATGAAAGAACACAATTTTTTAACTTTAAGGAATTTACAAGTATATTTCTTTTTTCCCCACTTATACCATTAAAATGAAAGATCGTTTATAAGATTAAATATTAAATGTTTAATAATTTCAAAGCTTTCTTCCTTTTATTCTGAGAGCTCATAAAAATAAAACATAAAAACAGAACTGAGAGAGAGATTTCAGTCTAAGCCTAAGAATATTCTCAGAAACAGAAATCAATAAGTAGTGGCTCAATCCCAGGTACCTCAAGAATAAAAAAGAGGCTGAGCCGGGGATTTAGCTAAGTGGCACCACATGGCCTCGAAAGCATAAGGTCCTGAGTTTGTTCCCTGGTACCAACCACCCCCCTTCCCCAAAAAAAAAGTAGTGGTAAGAATATAGTCACCCATGCTGTGACAGAGAATGCCAATAAGGATGTTAGAACCCCCCTCAGTAGTGGACAGTGTTTTAAGGTAGATTATGTGAAAATCTTTTCACATTTGTATATAGTTTTAAGTAGTTGTCAGTTTTATTGCTGGTTTTTGTTTTGTTTTGTTTTGTTTTGAGACAGGGTCTCACTATGTAATTGAGACTGACCTAGAACTCACTCTGTAGCCCAGGCTGGTCTCGAACTCACAGCGATCCTCCTGCCTCAGCTTCCCGAGTGCTGGGATTACAGGCGTGCGTCACCACGCCCTGCTTATTGTTGGTGTTCATGCATGTTTTTCATACATGAATCAGCTCATTTTATGTATTTTTTTTCTTCATTCACACAGAGAACCTCTCATCTGATTCGTCTGTCTCCAGCCCAAGTGCCCTAAATTCTCCAGGGCAGGGAGTGGAGGGTTTGAATCGTAGGAGGAAGAAACGCACCAGCATAGAGACCAACATCCGTGCGGCCTTAGAGAAGAGTTTCTTGGAGGTTAGTTTGGTGTTTACTTAGCATGTGCGTAGGATTGTCTGTGATGCTAGTGTTGGGAACTGTGGATGATAAAAGACGAACTGTGAGCCTCTGCCTTTATGAACACCTGAACATAATGGAGAAAAGGTGATAGTCAGTTACTGACAGGAGACAGAGCTGGAGAGCACTGCAGGGCTCCGGATGACCTTGGTTGCATCCACACAAGCATTAGCTATGAGAGAGATGGCCATATGATATATAGAAATTAATTCTACAGGCTGGAAAAGTTGGGAGAAAGCACTTCAAGCAGAGAAATTACCTGTCAGAGGCCATTGGGGGAAACCATGAGCTGTGCTAGTTGAAACACTAGTAGCCTTGTTGGCCAATTTTGCTCTCTGTACCTAGAACACCAGGTTGGGTCTTAATTGTCAGGCTGTGCAGTCCCAGTTGGTTCAGCAGATACTTAGCAATTTTCTTAAACCAGGGATGTCATAATCAAAGCTTCCAAAAAAATTTGACTTCTGTAGCTCATAAAAGGTTTGAGTGTACTGGAAGGATTGCTCACTAATCAGGAGTCTTCCTCAGCTCTGCCTCTCATTAACTGTGTGGGGGTGGGGCAAGTCACTTGGTTTCTTTAAACTGAAGTCCCCACATCTGTGAAATTCCTGCTTTCCTGACTCCGGGAACATCATGCAGTCAAGTTGGCTGGTTTGCATCAAGCACTGAGAAAACGCCAAAAGTCCTGTTAATATGTAAGATTACGTAGGCATTTTATTAATTTTGTTCAAGACTAATACCTGAAAATTTTAAATTTTTAAAAATAACTTATTCTGTTAATGTAAGTTTATTAAATGCAACAATGTTCATTGGAGTGACTATATACAGAAGCTGTTTGTTAAAAGTGGCCTAACATGGCCGTGTATATCCCAGCTTCATTTTCTGACTCATCTGCTATTGTATCTGTTGTTCATAAAATTATTATAAAAGACTGGATTTTTTTTTCCCCCTTTAGAATCAAAAGCCTACCTCAGAAGAGATCACCTTGATTGCTGAACAGCTCAATATGGAGAAAGAGGTGATTCGTGTTTGGTTTTGTAACCGACGCCAGAAAGAAAAAAGAATCAACCCACCAAGCAGTGGTGGGACCAGCAGCTCACCTATCAAAGCGATTTTCCCCAGCCCAACCTCACTGGTAAGAATGGAAGTTCTCAGGCTCATGGTTACAATCTTACAAGAGGCCTAACAAGAATTTGTCAAATGTGTGCAGCATTTGTATTGAATAAATTTAAAGTGAATAGCTTTAATTCTTTCTTGTTTTATTGTACTTCTATCATTCTGTTCTGTGATGTAGTTTATTAAGTTCTTCACTAACTGGTAGTAAGTTTTAAAAAAAACCCTTTAGTGACCCTTTAGCTCTAATTATATTACAATGATCGTTTCAGCCGGGCATGGTGGTGCACGCCTGTAATCCCAGCACTCAGGAGGCTGAGGCAGGAGGATTGCTGTGAGTTCAAGACCAACCTGGGCTACATAGTGAGTTCCAGATCAGTCTCAACTACATAGTGAGACCCTGTCTCAGAAAACTTAAAAAAAGGAAAAAAAGATCATTTCAGATGCTCACGCTGGACAACAGTGATCCTTTTCTTTTATGCGTATCTTGGCTGAGTAATGGGCAGGAACGCTAAGTGACTCCCATGATTTTTAGGATGATTCTTTCTCTGACCAGGTTTTAAGAGATGGCAGATTTTCATTTTGGTTCCTTTTTTGTTCATTTGTTTTTATTTCATTTTGAACATCATCCCATTAAAAGCTCTTAAAGCTACAGTCAGCATTAAAAGTACGTATTGGTCAAGTGAAACCTATGGTTAAATGGTGGAGCTTCAGTAGTGAAATTCAGCACTAGATATGAGTTTCTTGTGTGTGACATTTTTGTGTTTCAGCTTTATTTGTACTGGAGGAGAAAAGCAGTACTTCTTATAAAACTGGACAGACTTTTTTTTATTTCAAAAAGAAATTTGAGTTTTTAAGAAATTTGCTTTGCAACCTCCTTGTAGTACCATTTTATTAAAACCAAAAATAAGTCAGTCTTGCTCCCAACAGAGTGAAAAGTAAAAAGCAACCTAAAATGCCAGCACCACTATGCCTGGGTCCTGTCAGGTGGTTTTCTTGTTTAGGTAAGGTTGGTAATTAGTGTACACATTTTTACTGATGTAGACTACATCTGCCTTGCCATCATTAATGAGTAAGGATGTTTCAAGTTTTGATTTTAAGGATTTTGTATGTTTTCATGTCTGACCCCTAGGTGGCAACCACACCAAGCCTTGTGACAAGCAGTACAGCAGCTACCCTCACAGTCAACCCCGTCCTCCCCCTGACCAGCGCTGCGGTGACTAATCTCTCTGTTACAGGTGAGCAGTCCCAGGGCACATGGCTATTAAGTACATGGTAGGCCCCTGAAGTTTCCATGTGAATCTGCCATTAAATTGTAGCTTAGAAGCTGTAACTAAAGATATGTGTGTGTGTTTTTTTAAGTTACCTGTGAAAATTTGAACTTCAAAAAATAATCGGTATGATTAATTTGTCAGAAAAACTACTTTCACCCAAGAATATTTCCTGTCTCTATCTCCATCTCTACCTCAATCTCATTTTTTGAGATAAAGTCACTGAGTTGCCCAGGCTGACCTGAAACTCTGGAACCTGAGGGTTCCCAGCTGCTACGATTGTAGGTGTCGACCACCACATTTGGCTTCTTACCTCTTTCGTACTTTCCCATATTAGTGTGCCTCCTATATTGCTTTACAGATATCTCAAATGCAAAAAATTTTAAGTAACTCCTTTCCTTACAAATTTCAGAGGCTGTGGCATTTGGTTCTTAGGAAATCATCAGGTTTATCAACTCCAAGTTTATGTCCTTTGCTCACTATTCCCTCAGCCCATAGAAGGCTCCATCCATGCCTTTGTAACCCTTCCTACAGCTCGTCCATTGTGGCCTGCAGTTCTTGGTCTGATGTTGATAAACTACTCCAGCATATATATCAATTCCTTTCAGAAGCCTTTTTAACCTCCCCAGAAAGCTACCCATTTCTACCTACCTGTATATTTTCACAAATCTGACTTTGCCAAGGGCCTTCATACTTCTCAAAAGACCTATGTGCTATGTTCTTTTTGATGCCTATATTAGTGTCTCACACACTATACAATGAATAATTATTGAATAAGTAATTTTTCCCCCTTTGGCCTCCTTTAAATAGTAAATTTCCCAATACACTTAAGATGACTTAGCCTTGTCATCACATGTTTTTAGTTATGCATAATGTATAACACAATAATTTAATTCATGAGGTTGATTATATGCTTGTAAGACATTGGGTGGCTGTGTGATATTTCAAAATCAAATTTGATTTAACCGAAAACTGGAAAATTTGATTTTCTTGTAGTTAATTTCATAACGACTCTTCAACTCTAAGCATGATGTAAAAATTCAATAAACGTCTTTATATTGTATTACATTTTAAGTTATTAGAAAATTTCATAATTTTTTATTTTAAACAGCATTTATTGACCGCGTGTTAGCCATATTTGAGACTTTTCCCCTCCATAAAATAGACAGTACAGTTTCTAGTAGAACTCTTAGGTCTGAAATCTATTCCCAGAGCTCTTATTCCTTCTTTTGTTTATTTGCTATCATTTGGAATTGTATTTTAGAATAAAGGGGAAAACCATATACTCACTCAGTCTTCTATCCTTTTGAGAAAAATCTTTATATAGTCATCTTTACTTTCCATAGCACTTGGCACATAAAAGGTCCTTGGTAAACACTTCTAGAATAGATAAAAAGAATGATCATGACTTCTCCAGAAAGATATGTACATTGTCTGATGTGTCTCAGTACCTTGCAAAAATTCCATATCTCTCAATAATCTCAGCTAAATGCACTAAGCCTCCAATTCTTTCTCCAAATGTTTGCTGATCATAAAAGTTTATTTCCTAGAAAGATAGAGCAATAATAACTATTTAGTTACCTAACAGCAAAGACCGAAGTTACTGGAATCAAAAGTAAACAGAATTAAAAGAAATAAATAATTCATAGTGACAGTTGAAGACATTAATAACCCATTTTCAGTTATTAATTTGAACTGTGTACCTAATTGTTGTCAAAGATATGTAAGATTTTATTGCCAGGCATGATGGCACATGCCTATAATCCCAGCACTCAAAAGGCTTAGGCAGGAAAATTGCCATGAGTTCAAGACTATCATGGGCTACATAGTGAGTTCAAGGCCAGCCAGAACCATATAGCAAGACCCTGTCTTTAAAAAATGGTTTTGTCAGCACTGTCAACCATACTGACTTAATTTCTATGAATGTGAAAACATTCTTTTCAAGTTCATGTGGGCATCCGCTGTAGCACTCTCTTCTGGAAAATAGAGGAAGAGAGATTGGTTTGGCTTGGCTTGGCTTGGTTTTGTTTGATTTCATTTGATTTTGTTTGGTTTCATATATATAAGGCCAGTGTTACCCTGATACCAAAGCTAGATAAATGTATCACAAGAAAAAAGTTACAGACTCATATCCTTCATGAAAATATATACAAAAACCCTCAGCAAACTCTGAGCAAGTCAAACTTGGCAATATATGAAAAAAAGAGGAATTTATTCCAAAAATGTACAGTCGGTATAATATCTGAGCAGCAATTAATATAAAATAGTAATAGAAGAAAGGACAAGACCCACATGATTGTCTCAGTAGACAGACGAAAGATATTTGACAAAATACAAAAGCCACACAAGGTAAGACTGTCTGACCTGGGACCAACAGCATACTTAGGTAGTGAAGGTCTCAGTGCTCCTCCCTCCAAGATTGGGAAGAAGGCAAGAATGTCTGCTCTTGCAGATTTCTATTCAACATTGTACTGGAGGCAATCACCAGTTTATTAAGGGAGAACAAAAGTTAAACTGCCTTTATTTGCATTAACCTGTGTGTATAAAAATCCCAAGGAATCCACAAAAAAGCTACAATTTATCACTAAGTTCAGTATTGGATACTCCAAAAATGAAGTTAAGAAGGTAATTTATACATGATAGAGTCAAAAAAATAAAATATTTAGAAATAAATTTAACAAAGGAAGTGAATAGTTATATAGTGAAAACTACAATTTGTTGAAAGACAGTCTAGGGCCAGGGATTTAGCTCAGCGGTTTGGTGTCCTGCCTCTCAAGTGCAAGGACCCGAGTTCGATCCCTGGTACCAAAAAAAAAAAAAAAAAAAAAGAGTCTAAACCGAGACATTTTATATTCCAGTAGATGCTTTGGGAGACTCCGCATTCTTTTTCTTTAAATGTTGTGATATGTGTTTGCAGTACATAATGATGTTAACCTGGAATATTGGTACACATATGTGTCACATCATGATCCTTTTTACTTCCCCTTCAAACTTGGCATTCTTAGATAACAGCTTACTCCAACTTGACTTGTAGACTCAGCATCACAGTTCCAACAGATTTTGTTTTGTTTTGAAGAAATTAATAGACTCATTCTAAAATATATGAAAGGTATCCAGTATAGCCAAAATAATTTTGAAAATAATGAAATTATAGGACAAATATGTCCATATTTCAAAGCTTACTATAAAAGTACAATAGTCAAAGTATAATGTCGGCATAATGATAGAATAAATGGTCTTAAATGTATGTTTGGTTGAGCAGACATGTAAGATGGTTCTGTAAGGGAAACAAACAGTCCTCAACAAATGGTTCTAGTACAATTATATGCACAAAGATCAGTTTAGATACTAACTCCATACCATGCACAAAATTAAAGTGGATCAGAGGCCTAAATATAAGAGCTAAAAACTATCAAGCTTGTAGGAGAAAAAATCTTCATGACCTTAGATGTTTAGGCAGAGTTCACATAGACGCTCCACCAAAAGCACAATCCATAAAAGAACAAAAATTGAGCTTTGTCAAAAAGAAAATCTTTTGTGCTGCGTAACGCCTTTAAGAAGACAAAAACACAAGCTAAAGACTGGAGAAGACATTGTAGATCATGTATCTGATAAAGGAATCCTATATAGAATACATAAAGAATTGTGTACAACTCAATAGTAAAAATATAGACACCTTAGTTTTTTAAGTGAACAAAGGACTTTAATACACATTTTACCAAAGAAAATACATGTGTGACTTCACTCGATCTTAGCCAAAAGGCCAAGGATCTATGTGAGTGACTAATATACACATAAAAAGATGTCTGACATAATTACTTGCTGGAGGAATTCAAAGCAAAACTACAAGGAGATACCACTTTTATTCACTTGAATGGCTATAGTCAAAAAGATCAAAAGTGCTAGGGAGCATGTGGAGAAACTGGAATTCACATTGCATCATTTGTGAGAATGTAAATGATACGAATCACTTTGGAAAAAAACGTTGGAAGTTTATTTACAAATTAAACTTACCATCCTATTGAGTAGTTTGTCCCAAGTGAAAACATTCACACAAAAATTTTTCATGGATCTTCATTTAAGCAGCATTATTTACAACAGGCAAAAACATGTAAACAAGCCAATGCCTATGGTTTGGTGAATGAATGAAATGTGATGTATCTACACCGTAGAATATCATTCAGCCTAATAAAAAGCAATGAAGTGTTGATTTCTGTTTCAACATTGGTAAACCTTGGAAGTAATGTACTAAGTAAAAGAAACCAGATACAAAAGACTTCATGTTGTATAATTCCATTATATAAAATACACATGTATTTTAAATCTAGCCAGATTACACCAGTGATCTCAGCACTGTTTGAGACTGAGTCAAGAGGCTCACAAATTCAAGCCCAACCTGGGCAATTTTGGAAGACCTTGTTTTAAAATTTAAAATGAAATGGATGGAAGGGAGGGGGAAAGAAGAAAAGTTAGCAGCCAGGCAGGCAGGCTGGGGATGGAGTTCAGTGAGAAGACCCTGGGTTCAATCCCCAGTATCACCAGTTTAAAAAGAAAAAAGCCACATCTGTAGACAGCAGGTGAGAGAATAGGAGTGGCAAGTTAGGGCAGACAGGCACCAGGAGGCTTTGGGTGGGAATATAACCTGGACTGTGGTATGCTGCAGCTCTGCAAGTTGATAATCATTGAATTTTACATTTAAATTGGATGCGTGTTTTGTCACATAAACTGTACCTCAATAAAGCTATTATAAGAAGACAGGATGGGAAGCAAGAGAAGTTACTAGACACTCTCCTGTGTTCCTGTGGTTTGGTGAATGAATGAACTGTGGTGTATCTACACAGTAGAATGTTGTTCAGCCTAATAAAAAATAATGAAGTGTTGATTTCTGTTTCAACATGGATAAACCTTAGAAACAATATGCTAAGTAAAGTTAAGAAGTTACCAGATACTCATCTGTGCTCAGCTCTAACTTCCTTCTAACCTGTAAGCTGAGTGGTAGCATCTTATTTCATTGTTAAAGACATTGAGGCCCAGCAAGCCCAAGTTCTCTGATCAAACTTACCCAGGCATTAAGTTGCCAAGAATTTAGGGTCATAAACCATGGATGGATGGATGGATCAAAATGGATTTAAGTATGTAGAATTTTTATACTATAGTGCTCATGTGACATTCATACAGGGGACACCTAAAATGTGGTTAGAATATTCTAACCAGAAAAATGCAACCTTGAATAGTTTCTGGAATCATCACCTCCAAGCCCAGGTTGAAGTCACCTCTACAGGACTTGAAGGAAGCAATATACTGAATGATTTGACAGTGGCACTAGAAAGGAAAGAAAACAACCAAATTAAGCTTTTAGCCCCAAGGTATGAGGTCTTATGAAAATGGGAACTAGCACTTACATAGGTAAAGTTAAATTAGATAAGGTGAGAAATTGGTTAAGAAAAGATTGGAAATGCATTGAAATTTCTTAGCAATGGGACAGAAATAAGAAAAAACACTTAACCTTCCTACAGAACAAGGGCCAAGTCTTAGGAGAAAATAAGTGTGTATAGAAAAGTCTGCCAAACAAGAGCCATTGCAACCTCGGGTGCCCAGTGGCAGGGATTGTTCTGATAGATTTGAAACTGAGGAAATAATGAATGAAAATGGCATTACAGTATCCAAAGATATAATAGTATTTGGGGCCAGCTGTAATGAGAATAAATCTTGTTTATATTTTTCAGAAGGGCAGAAAGAGTAAGTCTTCCCTTTTCACTCGACAGTAAGAAAGATGTGCTTCTCAGGTTCAGTGAGACACCACGTAGCCACTTGTGAGTGGCACTGGAGGAAGAACTCAGAATTATTCTAACACAGGCAGTATCTAAATTGCTAAGTTGGAGAATAGAAGTGAGAGACTTGAATTCCAGATGTTCTTAGTTAGTGGAGACAAGAAGATGACTTCAAAATACATTTTAGAAAGAAAACTACCGGAATGTATCATAAGCCAGTGACAAAAGCAGAGTCTTCTGTAGCGTAGTGGCAGATTTTAGCATTAAAAAACATTTTAGCCACGCTTAGGGACACACATCTCTCATCAGAGACACTGGGAGGCTGAAGCAGGAGAATTGCAAGTTCAACTCGGCTTGTGTAACTCAGTGATTTAGTGAAACCCCGTCTCAAAAAAGGATGAGAGATGTAGCTCAGTATGAAGGGCTGGGTGCAACCTTAAGTGCCACACACAAAAAAAAGACCTACGTAAGAATTTTCCAATGTGTCATTGTTTTGAGGTACGAATTTTGATCTATCTGATTATAATTGAAAGTGATTTATATGTCACAGGATTATTATATTGAAAGCTTATAGATACATTTATCTTTTTAAGCATCCTGAGAAAATATTTCTGCTTTATACAAGCATATGATTGATTCTACCCTAAAATGTGCTGAGCTTCCTAAATTAAATTCTGGCCGGCTTCTGTTTCTATACTGTGTAGCATTCACTAACAACCAGAATCAGAAGACCTGTTCCATACAGTACTTTTGTTATATAACTATCACCAGAATTAAAGCTCCCTGAGTCAGTTGGCATCTTCTGCAAGGTTATTAATCTTTCCTGTGAGAGCCTTAGGCGCCATTCCTACTTTGGGCAGAGTAGCAGTATTCTTTAAACCACACTTGACTCTAGAACACAACTTGCTAACATCGAGGCATGTATTAAATCTGTGGTACTCAACATGACATCCACTAGCTATAGGTGGCTTTGGGCATCCAAAGCATGGCTTGTTCAAATTCACAAGTGCCATGATTATGAAATGCATGCTGTTCTAAGATGGAGATAAACTAACTCATTAATGCTTTCTTAAATTGATTTTATCTTCACAATATTTTTGTAATATTGAATAATGAGTATATTATTGGAATTTCACCTGTTTCTTTTTACTATTTTCAATGGAATTACTAGAATATTTCAGATTACATATATTTTATTTCTTTTGGACAAAGCTGATCTCAAACCCAATCTCAGTGAATGTATTTAAATGATATTCCAATGTCAATTAGTCATTTACATCCAAATATTTGTTTTTTTAAACAAAAATAAACCTAGACACCATGATTTTTTAGAGGCTGTCACATAACACCTTGTTACTCATTTTTCCTGTTACCTTTTATGACATTCATATTACCCTTGTATGTGGTTGTTTCCAAAGAGAATATTTAGCATAGCAAGCTATTTAGAGAGCTAATTTTCATTATAAAAGAGCTTAGAGCTGATTTGGGGGGGCTTGCACCAGGATAGAACTTGGGTCACTGTGCTTGTGGGGCAGGCAACAGAACAAGAGCTGAATTTTATTTATTTTTCTCTCATTGAGTGTATTGGTCCATTTTAGGTATCCAGTACAGTTACATTCATTATTGGGATCTTGTACCTCTACATGACAGGTCTTCATTATCATTTTTTCCCCTTGTCCCTGCCCTCGCTTCACCCCCCTCCTCCCCTCCAAGAGCTGAATTTTAATACAAAGAATGCATCTAGACATTCACCTTTAGTCATTTTTATATTGTTTCTTGTATCTTACTGACATTCATTCTTAGAAAAAAAGCATGTAATTCTGTTTTTCTTGTTCTTGTTTTTATTTTTTTATGGAGACTGCCAAATGAAAAGGCGGTTTCCAAGTTGTCTTTTTTTTTTTTTTTTTTTTGCTTATGTTTCTTCACTAGAGAATTTGTATCCCATAACGAAAGCTTCTCTGGTTATTTTGTTTCTTAATAGGAAGTTGGCACTGGAAAATTGTTCTCTTTCTTTCCTGGTTGTATGAGTCCTCTTGTGTCTTAAAGTTGGATTCATACAAACGTTAAATTAGATTTAAAAAGGGCAAATTGAGGATTCCTGGATGATGTATCATTACTCCATTGAGTCTAGAGCATATAGCTGAATAAGCCACTCTTCTTCAAAGGCTGTCACAGAGGTTATTTTCTAATCCAGTTCTCTTTTCAGGCACTACAGATACCACGTCCAACAACACAGCCACCGTGATTTCCACAGCCCCTCCTGCTTCCTCAGCAGTCACAAGCCCCTCTCTGAGCCCTTCCCCTTCCGCCTCTGCCTCTGCCTCGGAGGCATCCAGTGCCAGTGAGACCAGCACAACCCAGACCACCTCCACTTCTCTGTCCTCCCCTCTTGGAACCAGCCAGGTGATGGTGACAGCATCAGGCTTGCAAACAGCAGCAGCTGCCGCTCTCCAAGGAGCCGCACAGTTGCCAGCAAATGCCAGTCTTGCCGCCATGGCTGCTGCTGCGGGACTCAGCCCAGGCCTGATGGCGCCCTCACAGTTTGCGGCTGGGTAAGGAACCCTCCCATCTCCTCCACATCTAAGAAGCAACAGGGAAATCGCCCCTGGAATTATTCATCACCATTTTGAATGAGAAAAGATGTCTTTAAAAGTCTCTTTGAAACAGGCTGCTCTGCAGTCATGCAAAGACCTTGCTTGATCACAGAGCTGAACCTAGGTTTTTGAGCAGTCTGGGAAGGATAGCAGTCACACTTACTTCCACACGAAGACACAGAACACCACATCACTGAGTCACCTTGGTGATGCGACCAGATAGGAAGCCCAGAATTCTGACTCTTACTCTTAGGCTTTCTCCATTAAACTCTGAACTGTCTGCTTTCACACTCTCAAACATGGATAAGAAGCGTAGTAAAGAGATTCCCAATTTTATGTTATTGTCACATAAGAGGTTTTTTTTTTTTGCTCGAGTTTTTTTGGGTTTGTTTTTTTTTAAGAGAATTAAGTCAGAATCAAAATGAGTGTAAAAGTTTTACATTTTATGCAGATCATACCATTGTTCCAGTAAGCATCCAAGAAGCACTAATGCACAAGCATTAAGCAAACCATATGAAGGTAGAGGGAAAGTACCAAAGATTGCTTTACACTTCCCTAGAGTTTCCTTCTTTTTCTTCCTTTGCGGGTATTGTCAGACTGACAGCTGTGTCTGCATGGTAATAACGTGACCCTTCTTTTCAACTTGCAGAGGTGCCTTACTCAGTCTCAATCCAGGGACCCTGGGCAGTGCTCTCAGCCCCGCTCTGATGAGCAACAGTACACTGGCAACTATTCAAGGTCAGTAGGATCTTTTTGCTTGCTCTGTGTGTGTGTAATGGAGGAAGCCTGCTTTGCTAGAGCTGAAGGTAATGGGGAGAGTTAGTTGAATGTTAACTAACTTTAACTAACGTTCTTGAAGACCAAGAAAATGTTCTTGGTTTAAAAAAAAAGAAAAAAAAAACTTTGTAAAAGAAAAGTACAGGTATTAGTTTGCAAAAAAAAGGAACCAATACTACTCCAAGAAGCCAGGACTTTGTGTGATATTATCTTCTTAGATGAACAGACTTTGAGGAAGAATGTTTTCTTCTGGTTGTTTGTCCACATACTCATCTAAAACCTCTCTCAACCACGTATTTGATGCCTCGCAAGCTCAAGGACCTGAGTTCAATCCCTAGTACCAAAAAAAAAGACATATTTGACCAAGAAGATCCCCAGTCCACATCCCCCTTCTAAGATCGCCTTGGATAGGAAAGTCCTATATTGACTGGTCAGTAGAGCACATCTTTACTTCTTGTTAGACTCCCTTTTTATATTCCCCATCGGAGTAGAGCATAGGTTCCTCTTGGATTATGTCCCTTCCAAGCCCATTTGGATCCCTACCAGCCTTTTCAAAAAAACGTGTAATTCAGGACAGTATTCATTTCATACAGCGAAGGGCTTACTGTGTTTAGGTTCTGACCTTGTATCTGAAGATGCTTGCTGCTGTGTGACTCAGGGAGATAATTGTTCAGGGAAATATCACTGTTAATCAGAATTTGTTTCTTACAATTAAAATATTTTCTGCTTAATAAGAGTTCTTGGAGCCAAAACTAATCTGTTAGCCAACTTCAACTGAGATTAGTGTGTCTAACAGTGTACTGCAGAAAATGTTAAATTACAGAGAAAACCAAATCATGGCCTAGGTTGCCTTACATTATATTGGCTTCCTGATTAACCAAATCGTAAATGAATTGAATACTGTCTGACAAGGTATAGAATTGGTCTTTCACCCTGAGCCTAGAATCTCAGAAAATACCAAGCTATAGCAAGTCTCATTATTCTGTATTTTTTCTGTGATCACATCCAAAATCAGGGGCATCGCCTTCAGCTAGGTGTTATGTAAGAAATCAGCCAGATTTTAATGCCTTTCAAAAAAAAAAAAAAAAAGAAAGAAATCTGCATGTAGGAGTGAGGTTATTTAAGTGGGGGCATTTGACAGAGTAAAAGCACTAATTACTTTAAAGTTTTAATCATTCCTGCCATGGGAAAACAATGAATGACATCAGGGAAAAGTTCTCCACCTTGAAACCGAGGCCTAACTCTAAATCACCCACCAAGGGCCACCTGCATCATTGTGTCTCTGATCTTCTACAATGAACTCATCCTTCCCCTCTGCGCAGGTCTTCGAAGTCACGTTTTGCCTCTTGAAGTGAAAAATAAATCATACCTTTTACTTTATCTGATTTGTAATTTATAAGTAAAGGCTTTTAGAAATAATGATTTTCAGGCCAGAGATTTAGCTCAGTGACACCCATGTCTGCTTTGCAGGTGCAGGTCCTGAGTTTGATCCCCAGTACCAAAACAACAAAAAAAGAAGTAATGATTTTCATCTTGTATACAAGAGCTTCCTCAAATTTATTAATAATGCCAGTTGGGGGCCGGGGATTTAGTCCAGTGGTTCCACCGCCTGCCTCGCAATTTTGCAAGGTGCCAAGTTCGATCCCCAGTACCAAAAAAACAAAAACAAATAATGCCAGTTGGTTTGATAAGAATAAAATATATTCTGAATACTTTAATCAATTACCTATACTTTGTCTTTTGATCAGAGGTATTTTAAAAGCAATCTTCATTGGAGACAATTACTGGATTTAACATATATTTCTAGGTAAATGAAATAAACTTGAGGTTTAAAGATAGAAACAGGACTAGTTCCTTAGTTCTTATAACTCTCCGTTTAGCTTACCCTTGTCGTGTTCATTAGATTTGTTAGTCCTTTATGCTCCTCAAAATTATAAACTTCATTTGGTGCCAGTATAACCCTGCAATTGAGGAAAAAGTAGGAAAGAACCTCACCTTTCATACTGAGTTGCAGGAGACTCTATAGGACCTTTTGTTTGTTTGTTTTGTTTTATTTTGTTTTGTTTTTTGAGACAGAGTCTCACTATGTAGTTGCGACTGACCTGGAGCTCACTATGTAGCCCAGGCTGGTCTCGAACTCACAGCGATCCTCCTGCCTCAGTCTCCCAAGTGCTGGGATTACAGGCGCGCGCCACCATGCCCAGCCAAAACTATTTGCACCAAATAACTTTTTTTGGTACCGGAGATCGAACTCGGGTCCTTATGCTTGCGAGGCAGGCAGCAGAACCAACTGAGCTAGATCCCCTTGGTAGGACTTTTACGACTTGTTACCTAACTGCTCTAGGATGCTGCTGACCTTCTCCTTCCTGCCTGTTTCTTGGGTCTCACCTGTAGCTCTTGCTTCTGGTGGCTCTCTTCCAATAACGTCCCTGGATGCAACTGGGAACCTGGTGTTTGCCAATGCTGGAGGAGCCCCCAACATCGTGACTGCCCCTCTGTTCCTGAACCCTCAGAACCTCTCTCTGCTCACCAGCAACCCGGTTAGCTTGGTTTCTGCTGCTGCCGCCTCCACAGGGAACTCAGCACCCATTGCCAGCCTTCACGCCGCCTCCACCTCTGCAGAGTCCATGCAGAACTCTCTCTTCACAGTGGCCTCTGCCAGCGGGGCCGCATCCACCACCACCACCGCCTCCAAGGCCCAGTGAGCAGGGCGCAGAGCCGGCCGCCCAAGGCTTTGTCACTCTGCAGTGGGATCAGGCTGGCAGTCAGTTGGTAAACTGAGAAAATGTGATCGGCTTCCTCTCACTGTGTTGTGAGGGCAAGGAGACAAAGGAGAGGAGAGAAATACACATACCAGAAAAAACAAAGAGACAGACAACATTTGCCTAATTTTATAATAAAACACTGTCTTTTCAGGAGTGCTTCATGGATTGGAGAACTTTCTAACCAAAAATTAAAAAAAAAAAAAAAAAACAGAAACAAAAAAATCAAAAACAAATAAGTGAAAGGACTACTTATCATTTCCAGCAGTCATGATGACAAGGTGGGTTACCAATTCCAATATAGGAAGGGGATTTCTTGTTTGTCTAAATTTCTTTTTTCTTAAAAAAAATCATTTTTATGGGTCTGTTGTACAGGCCATTAAGTCATAACAAGGTGTTTATAATCGTATCAATTGTGTTGGGGGTTCCTTTCTTAACTGGTACAATTTAGGCAGGCCTGTATTACTGTATCTCTATTATTGTTGTTATTATTATTGTTTTTATATATATATAGAGTTTGGACATGTTTATCTCTCGCTCCTGGATCCTATTTCAGTGAGCTCCCACACTGTGGGGAGGGAGGGTTTTGGGGTAAGGGGAGACTTAACGTTCTTAACTGCGGGAAATGTTCTTGATGGTTTCCTTATCCTTGATGACTCTTACAGAGGTGCTAGAAAATTATTTTCTTTTGCCACTTATGCAAGAGGCTTGGTGCAGAAGCTGAAGGCAGTGTGTGCGAACACTCTCACCCCACACACGCCCCTCCCCCATCAGGTGGTGCCTTTGGAGCACTTTTGTGTAGGAAGGAATTCCTGCTGAACTGTAGCTCTCACTCACCCCAAATCATGGAATGGCCCTGAGGCCCAGGTCCTGTGGTGCAACAGTGCGCTTTCTGCTACTTCAAATAGGAACAGCCGCATATGTTGTAAAGCAGGATTTGGTTCCAAAGAGCAAAGACTACTGCAGACACCTGACTCGGTGGTTCTCCTGATTTCTTATCTCCTGAAAAATGCTCCTACTGTCGATGTATTTGTTTGTGTGTTCCATTTTATGGAAGGTTTTCATCCAAACTTGGACTTACTTGGCAGAGAACAAATTGATCTGTTGAAATTGGGAAACATTTCCTTTTTGTTTTCTAAAGGAATTCTACTAGAGTTTATCCCATCAATTGTATATCCAGAAGAGGTTGAGAAGAATCTGAGGTTGCCACCTGTTCCTCTAAAGAGCTGCAGACTTCTGTCCACTGGGTGGCTTATGACTTACTCAAACCCCTAAGATTCTCCTCTACTCTCTAACTCACAGAGGCACTTATTAGCCAGGCTGTACTGGGGTCTGTAGATCCTTTGCAGAAAGGCTGAGCCGGAACTTTGCACACACCATGTCTCCTAGCTTATCTGAGATACTCCTGCTAGGTAGGTCTAATGACAGTACATATCTCTTTGTTCAATGTAGAAAGTGATTAGCTCCTGTCATTGTTTTCAGGGTGTTTCAGACTACATAAATGAGCCCATTGAAAAGAAAGAGCTTGTGCAAATAGATAAAGAGGAATGAGGGTAATTTAGAGATTAAATTCCCCTTTTTGCCAATAAACTATTATAGTATGTATACCAAAAATTTCCCCAAGAGACTGGACCACTGCAGTGCAGTTCATCTACGTTCCCCTTCGGAGTGGAGTTAAAGGTTCCTATTTGGTGTCTGATGCTTGCTTCAATCTCCAGTGGTCCCAAGACTGCACTTTGTCCCCCTTTTATGCTGGGGTTTGAGAGAGAGCTAACAGGTGACTTTCCCTCTGATTGCTTTGCTTGTGGCCCCAAGGGAGCTGAGATTCGTCTGTTTGTCTCTCTTCACCACTGTTCAGAAAGGCATTGATACAGACACAGATGTGTATGTCTGTGATTCAGGTGGGAGACAGTCATATTAATATTAAAGGTCAGAAACATTTTAGTCCCCTTTTAAATTTTTGTTTAGTTCCTCTGTCTGGTTTTATTTCTCCAAGTATTTAATTATCCCCCTCCCAATTTCCTCTTCTTACCCTTCACTTTCCCTCAAATCCCTCGAAAATCAGTGAACTGCAAGCAGGGAAACTAACAAATGTCCATCCACCTGTTTTTGTGTGGTGTGTGGCTTTTTTTTTATGTTTTTACTTTTAAACTAAGCTTGAACCAAAGTCAAATTTTAGCACGCTGCTGTACTAATGAACTAGTTTATAACGTGCAGTTCAGACACATTGAGGAGATAGATGCTACTGACAATTTTTCATTTGTCTTTATTAATTTTATATAAAAGTTGCTGCTTGTTTTTAATCTTTTGTGTTGGTAAATTGTAATATCCTCTGGGCAGACATTACCTTGATTTTTAGCTAGTTTATTTAGGTTGTGTGTAAATAGAATGGCAGTGTCAGTTACTAATTTCTTTGCTCTCCATCAGCTTTTTGTCTTTTGTAGTTAAACGTAATCTTTTATCATGACTTGACGTCTCTAACTTTAGTCTGTGCGGATGATTTTAGAGCTATGGATAATGCTGTAGCTGCCTGTAGTAGAGTCCCTCCAGTGGGAATGTGGAAGTTAAGAGGAAGGATTCAGGGAGGGAAATGCTGATACCCACCATATTGGATTAGAGGTTATAGCATTAATTTCCCCAAAATGCTACCAAAGGAAGGGGGAAGTCCCAAGGGACTCTAGCCCAGTGAGTTAAGAGGAAAGACAAAGAAAGGCAGTTTTGGTTTTGTTTTCTGCGGTTTAAAAAATGATCACTCTCCCAAATAACGCCAACAGATTTTAACATTAAAGAAGAGACTAAAAGCTTTAAACATCAGCACAGTAGTCTTTCAGTCCCTACCCTGTCTATATCTAGTTTCTAATCCCCTCTTAAGGGGATTCTGCCTTTTATGTGAATCACTTGATGAGGGTAGACCTTAAACCAGCATAAAAATCTGTGTTGAAAAGAGAATTAAATCTTTAGACAAAGATAACTTTAAATTTTTTTCTTTTCTTTTACATATTTAAAAATAAGTTATGAGTGGAAGGTACTTTTTCACACATGTACACATGAAACACTAATGTAGCTTGCTGGTGGATGTTCAGTTTCACATCGGTTCCCCACCTCTATTTGCAGATACTCTGCTAATCATACTCGCTCCATGAATGCCTTAGTCCTTTTTGATTTTTATATCATCTTGAGAAATACTTTTTTAATTGAATGAACTATC
Source organism: Fukomys damarensis (assembly GCF_012274545.1). Taxonomy (NCBI): domain Eukaryota; kingdom Metazoa; phylum Chordata; class Mammalia; order Rodentia; family Bathyergidae; genus Fukomys; species Fukomys damarensis. Next base: position 41,573,875 of record NW_022900931.1, on the reverse strand, counting down.
TCCTAAGCTAAGGTACTCGGACCTAACTTTTAACCACCTTTTAGAGAGGAGTCTGGAAACCCAAAGGGTCATTTGACCCAGAAGAGTTGTTCGGTAGAGTTCCTGCATTTGCAAGAAAGGCCAAATAGGTCGTTACACTTCCTTGTTGTCATTCTTCTTTTCTTCCCCTTAGCATTTATGCAAGTTTTATTTCCTCCCTGAATTTGGTTAATACATATTAAGCCAAAGACTAATTTTTAATGCAGTTGTAGTGATAGTATATTTGCCCATGATAATGGGCTCTCCTGAGGGAGCAGTGAATGTAATTGTGAACCCTGCTTGTCATAAGCGATGCAGTTTGGTCATGAACTTTATTTATACCCTATACAAATCTGAAGGACAGAACAGAAAGACATAAAAAAAGGGCTTCTCACAGAAACAATATTATTATTCTAATAAATGAACTTAAAGGAAATAAATTGAAATAAGCTATATTTGTTGAAATGTTTCTGAGGTTTGATAGGCAGCTTTTTAGAATTAAAGAGTTATTTATGTCATCAAGTCATATAATACACACTCCCTTTTATTTATTGTCAGAAAAGTCAGTACCATCCCATTCAGCTTGTTACTCAAGAATGGAACCAAAGGAATTCAGTTTTTGTTTTGCATATTTATACTTCATAGTAACATTATTAGAAATTAATATTTTTAAAGGGAAAACATCCATTAAAATTTTTAGTGAGCTCATCTTGCCAGTTTGTTCTACATAATTCATTTGTTCTGGGGGAAAAAAGCACAATGATACCTCTTTTTAATGTTACTTTGTCTATTAGCCTTCATGTGTTTGGGGAAATAGGGAAAATATCCTATATGATCTGAAAGCACATATACTTGCTTGACACAATGTTTGAATTCAACCCAGTCTTTATCATAAAATTATATTTAACTTACTGGAAAAGCTAGATGCTAAGGAGTTTGTGTTGTTTTTAAAGTTGGGAATCTTGCAGAAAACATTGCATTCAGTGTACAGTGAACATTTGGCTTACAGAGAAACTGTAGTGCATAGCCTGCAGTTGTCCCCAAGGTATGTCACCCTTACAGATCTGTCTTAACCTAGAAAGAAGTAAGACCGTTTGCTGGGCAAGGGAGACAGAGGAGCAGCTTCTCATTTCTTCCCAGGAAAGAAGAGCTGCTGGGTATGAGCTGCAGGGCTCAGAGGCCACTGTGCAGTCTCAGCTGCCACAGTGCCTTGGGAGGGTTTGTCAGATACTTTCTCCTTATGTCAGCATTTCAACTCGAGGAATTTAAAGTTTCTTCACTATTCAGACTCTTTTAGAACCAAAAATATTGCAAGACTGCCAATACTAATAAGTGAAACAGACTGAAGAAATTTAAAATCAGCCAAGTGGGCAAGAATTGATAGAGGAATGTGTTCATAACCATCAAGAGTTCACGTGTGTGTGTGTGTGTGTGTGTGTAAAGCATTTAGTGTGTAACACTGCTCATATTATCACAGTCCTAGCTGTTCTGAAGTCATTTCCAGTCCCTGACATTTTGAGGATGACACTCTATAAAATGGTAAATCTCTCTTCATATTTATCTTCAGCTTTGAGAAGGAAAAAAAATCTTTCTGTGCTTTCCTCTAAGAAGAGTAAGATCAGGTTTTCACAGGGAGCACCTACAGTACAGAGACTTGGACGAAACAATCAGACAAATTGTTTTCATCATTAAGCGCCTATACCAATCTTACTGTCCTTGGTCCAAACAGATTAAGTGGGATGCCATGAAATTTCCAGTAAGGCTTGAAAGGATCCTACCAGAAGGGCAGGGAATGTGTGTCTCAGCAGTTGTCCACTTTGCACCCAGTTTTCTGGTTGGCCTGTGAACTGCAGCTTTCTTCTAACCATCCTTTTTCATAAATTGTTTCTTTAAATTGGTTCTTCTGCCCTTGGCCTTCGCTAAAAGCAGTAAATCTGAGGACTGTTGTGTTGGTTCTGTAATCTGAATCTCCTCTTTCCCATCCCATCATTTTCTCGTTGAATGGTGATTCCTTAATCTGTGAGGATAATACTCGTGGACAACAGCTAGCTTCTGGCACCTTCATAAAATACCTCAGCATAGCTTAGCATTGTTGCAGAACTGGTTTTAAAGTAAAAACCAAATAAATAAAAACTTTATAAATAGTGGAAATAATTCTAGCTGTAGTATTTAGTTAAACTAACGTTTATCATGATTGATAAACCTGATTGATGCTGTATGTATCCAGGATCCTGTTTATAGGTTACAGTTTATAGGGTTAGGGAGGGTAGTCAGGGTAGTGGAGAAAAGTTGCTTATGTTAGAAGGAAAATGTTGCTCGTGTGTGTTTTTCTTTATACCTGTCTTGCCAAAGGAAACTTGATATTCCCCTGTGATTGAGTTTAGGATTTATTGGCTTCTTTGTGGTCTGATCTGCAGCACAGTGTATGGTGGCATGCAGGTGACGTGTGGGGTGTCCAATAGATTCAGGGTCCCCAGGGGCACATTTATAACCCCTCCTGTGGCTGCCCATGCTCCCCAGACCTGCAGCCTCTCCTAATGATTCATTACCTCTGTATATAGCAAAGGCTTAGGTAAAGGATGATTGTGTAAGTATCTGGGTGTGCACATGAAAAACAGAGACAAGTAGACGTGTACCAACTCATTTGGAGAGGAGTGGAGAGGTAACTGTATCTTAACGTAGGAAAATTCAAGTGAAACAAGTTCTTTTAGTCACCCTCTGCTATTGAGTGTTGTGCTAGTAGCCCAGCATTTAAAACCTTATTTCTTTTTTTATACCAAGACTTGTTCTGCCTAAACCAAAAACATAAATAGAAGAAAAACCAAATCAGACAATTGGAAGCTAACCTGCTCACTTCACTTCACACCCGCAGTAAGGTGTGCGTGGCCCTGAGGACTGGCTGGTTGGGGCGATGGGAGATGCTGCTGTTCTAGGTGCAGTGTGAATGAGAAGAGGTTTAGAAAAAGCAAGTGTTCTCTCTGCTCACACTCTGGGACCGATTTTCTTGGCTCCCAGAGTTCTGATAAAGACTACATCTCCAGAGAGGCTTTTTTTTTTTTTTTTTTTTTAATAAATGATCCCTCTCATACAACTTAAATGGAGTTTGGTTTGGATGCCAAAGACACTGCCATGTCATTTTTTTTATCCTTACATTTTTCAAAGCAGGGAGAGGGAGTAGGAGCAGAAGGCTGAAATCTGGTAAAGCTTTACCTTGTTTCTATTCTTTCCCTTTCCTTTTGCGCCGTCCCTACTTTTTGAAAGAAGTCTTGTTGGTTATCTGGCTTTGGCAAAAAGTTTTATTTTGTTTCACTCTTCTGGCTCTATAAAGATGGATAGAATTGCTCCGTGTAGCAGTAATGTTCTTGGAATTGAGAAGTTGTAGGAGTGCAAAAGATGGGGGCAGAATTCTTTATTTCTTTTTATCTAATACAGTACTCATAAATAGAACCAATGCAGCCTCTGAGTTCAGACAATATTTTAGATGTGTTATCTCTGTTTTGTCTCTTGAAGAAGCATTTTCAAGAGCATGACTACATGGAAAACTAAAAAATTTTCCCTTACATGCCCGTGGAACTGTTTTTATTCCAAAATGCTTCTCTAATACAAACTCTCAGAAGCTGAGTAGTTTGCTGTTTTGATGTAGGACACAGAGGAGAGAGGGAAAATAATATATTTTTGTCTGAATAGTCCATTAAAAATGATTGGGTTGCAGAACTTCACGAATGCTTTCAAAATAATTTTATCCTTCTGACATTCTGTATAAGTAGTGTTAATGTTGTGTGATATTTCGAAGCATTAAGGTAGGTTTGTAAGTAGGCAATAGGGATAGGGGAGATAAGAGCACTTGAAACAGAGGCTGTGGGGAAACAAGGTGTGTGTAATGAACAAGACTTAAGCCGGAAGTGAAGCTTCCAGGGCTCGGGGAGAGAAGATGTGGATTATGATTCTTTCTGTGTCTCTGAGTCTACCTACAATGCCACCTTCTGGTTCAAACCCAGGACACTGTCAGAAAGTTAAGACCCCCAAACTAACTTACTATAAAAACAACATTGAGGTCTGCTGCAAAGTTTTCCCATGTTTTCTTTGTTTACTTGTTCATCATGGTTTAAGTTGGCCACAATCTTGCAAAAGCAGATTAAGGCTTTTTTCATAAATTGGCAGCGGCATTGAACTCTCCAGCGTTAGATCCCAGTCTGCAGGCAGACAGCTGAGTACAGCTGAGTACGGTGCTGTTCCCAAAAAGTGAGACATCTGACCATTTAGGTCCTTAAGAACAAAGCTTCATTCAGAAGCTTTCTTTTGAGTGAAAATGGACAGAACTAACTCCCATCCTGCCCTAACAGTGTCTCAAAGTGTGAAAAAGAGGAGGAAATGAAATGCACTTTCAGAAGCTGAAATGACAGCGTCTGTTAGGAACACCAGGGTCTCAGGTAGCTGGAGGGAGCCATGGCCTTGGTTACATTCCCGCATGCTGTGCAAAAGTGTGTACCTCCTAAGTGGAGTGTCTCATTCCGGCCTGGTAGAGGAATCATGACACTTTGCAACTATATTCTAATACTGGCTTCTACAACAGAAAAAAGGTGGTCTCCTCTGAGATCTGATGGGGGAAGAGAAAAACAGACTTTTGTAGCAGCTTCTTACCTCTGCTTGCATGGGCAGCGTGCATTACCCAGTCCACAGGAGGTCTTGCTGCAGGGAGAACTCCCCACTCCCCTCATCTGTGGTAGTGGCGAGGGCTAGGTGAGTAAGCGTGGGTTTTCCTGCCCACCGCAAGTCCAGGAGCCTTGTATACCTCATTTCTAACTTGTGACTGAGTCACTTGCTTTAACTTCCTCTCAGCCCTACAGAGTTGCCAAGTCCGCCCTCCCTCCTCTCTAAAGTTAAACTCTGGCCTATAGCATCATGAGACCTGTAGCCAAGGGTGGGCCCTCCTAAACCCTCTGAATGTCTCTGCTTGAAAGCTACTGCAAACCCGAGGGCAAATTGCAATCTTCTGTTTGTTTCTGTTGCAAAGGGGTCTTCACAGGTCTCCCCACATCCGCTCTCCGCCATGCTGCCTTCCAGGGCTGCCTCTGCCCCTGCCCCATGTCTGACGCTGGCCACACGGCAGGGCTCTGTCCTCTTCCCTGTGGGTAGAGGCCAGCACCCTCCCCTCAGAGGCCACAGGCTTCTGTGTCTTTGCAGAATTGGGGGTAGAAGGGAAGACACCAAAGGTTCCTTTAAGCTGACTGCTGCATATACATTTCACTTTTTTCCTTTGACATGACCAAAAAGAAAAAAATCCAAATATTTAAGTTTATTATTATTATTATTAATATTATTATTTGACAATCTTATATCCAACAGGCTCTCTAGAAGCTACATCCCCTGCCCTTTCACTTTTTCTTTGAATGTAGTTCTCAACCTTCAATTCCCACCCTTAAAGTTGTAAAGAAGCTTAGCCAGGTCATAATACTGCTGCTATAAGCCAGGGGAGGGTGGTTTCTTTGTTTTGTTTTGTTTTTTAAATTTCCAGCCAAAACCAAAGATTTCTTAATGATTGTATAAACTCAAAACAAACAAAAAAACCAAAGAAAAGGGACGTCTTCGGCATCAATCCAGTCTGTGGTGTCCTGGAATTTAGAAGAGTGAGGGCAGGGGCAGGTGGGGCCCTCGCAGCCGGAAGGGGCAGCCTTTTTCCGGGGGCTGGGATTTGGCGCCCGTGCATGCACCTGGTCCTTGCAGCTTATGGCCACGGCATGAAACCAATTGGCATTTCAGACTTCTCAAAACAAAACCAAAACCCCGTCACCACCATGAACAACCAGGGTCACCGCGGGGACTTAGCGCAGGGACCAGGGAGCCGGAGCTGCTGCTGGACTGGCCCAAGGACGCCACAGAGTGGAGCGTTGAAGACACTGGTGCAGGATTGGCTGCTCTACTGGGTGCTTTCACCTCTGGGGCTGGGCGGACAAGCGGAGGGGCCCTTCTGAGCCTTTTTTCTCATTTCCTTTACTGGAACTGCTTGGAAGTGGCTGTCCTGTTTGTGAGAAAACATGCAGAATGATTATCAAGCTTTTCATTTCTCTTTATTGTAGTTTTGTTTCCTTTTTGCAGCACCACTGTGCAACTATGCATTGTATTTCACAACCTTTTGTGCTAGGTAGATGCCTGTGACTTTTTAACTTGGGGGGTGGGGGGATTGCAAATGAAGGAACTTTTTACATGGATCTTTTTAATCTCAGTTGACTGGGGGAGGGGGGTATTTGGTTCTAGGGTCATACAAGCTCTATCCCAAAGCAAAATCCAAATGTTAATAATATTAGCCTGATGCAGATACCAAAGATAATTTCTTTCCTGCAGAACCTTAGACTTGTGTATTAAGTACGATTACCCAGCACTTGCATTAGTCTAACCTCAGTAATTCCAAAGCTTAGATGTATATTTTGGTATATTTCTGGGATATTAAAAAAAATGTCGTTTAACTTCTTGTTTGAGTGTAATGCTCTTAAAGTCATAGCATGAAAATAATTGAGCTGTCCTATTCTTAGTAGTTTGAAATAATAGTATTTTTGTATGTTTTGGGTGTGTCTATGTATGTATTAACAACAGTTTTCACTGCCTAGGTGTTCATAATAAAAAAGAAAATGAAAAAGTTCTGAGTGTACATAATACTGAGTAATAATCCTCTACTGGGTGTCAATTGGATTGCATACTCACTGATTACTGTGCCCAACTGGGGTTTTGTTTTGTTTTAAAAAGACAGTGATCGTGTTTTTCTAAAGATGTTTTCTGTCTTTAAATATCTTAACTCCCTCACCTTTTCTTTTTTTCCCTTTTTTGTTTTCTTTTAATATCAATTCAGGGGTGTTTTTCCACTGTTGTCAAGGGAGGGACACAAGGGGACTTAGCTCCTTGGCCTCCCAAAACGTTTTGTTTTATGTACTTTAAAAATGTGAGTTTGAGTTCTTCTTTGTGGAAACTTAAGATGCGGTGTAAATGATTCTTTCCAAAATTGTCCAGCAGCTTTAATGGGAGGCAGTGACAGTTTCTCAGTAGTTTATCGGGAGTCCTTTTACATTTCCCCTAGATGACTCTGCAATCTGGGTGGCTATTGTGTAGCCTCACTGCCCCAGAGCGCCTGTTTAGCCATTTCCCCTGCTAGTAATGTTTTGTAAGAATCCGCTGATAACTGGGAGCGCCAGGCCTTGTTATCTGTGCCCCTTTGGAAACACACGTTTTTTGGTTTTGCAAACCTGAAACACAGGTGACTTTACAAGTTGGGGAATTAGCTGATGCCTCCTGAGGCCTGAGGAGGTGGGGGACTATGAGCGGTGCTGTCTCTTTTAAAGTGCCCTTTATATGACTCCCCTCCTGGGGCTGCCTGCAGGGGGCTGTGAGCTGGGAGAGACTGTAGGTGCCAGTGAATCTGAATGAAATGGTAGACTTTGTGTAGATGCATTTGTCTGCTGTAATTTTTTATATATATATTAAGCTTACTGTAACTGTACAGTTCATTTCTGTTGTAAAACATCATTAAACCATTTTCCAAGTGTTTTCACATTGTTGGAGTTTCTCTGAGATTGCTGTGTTGGTTTTCTGGATGCTTCCCACACCTTCTCACAGACAGAAGCCACCCCTCTTCCCTTTCCTGACAGATTCATGGGAAAGCTCTGGCCCACTGCAAGCCAGCTGGTCCTGACCTGCTCTTCAGTTTCCTCCTCCTGCTATGGGAGCCGTGAGCGTCACAGGTGCCCTGCCGGGGCCTCAGTGGGCTGCAAGGTGCAGTGGGACCTGGAGTTGAGTCTCAGCCTCCTTCGGGATAGAGGCTTTGTGTGATCAAACACCTGCCCTTGGTTGATTCTTCAGAGCTCCATGGGGAGCTGCCAGGGCCTCTAAGGAGGCGGCCCCACCCCCCTGGCTCTCCTGTGCTGGGCTGCACCGCTCCCTCCCTTAGCTTCCACGTGGGTTCTCCGTACAATTCATTCATTCCACAGAAAGGAAAATCTGATCTGAAAAACGAACGTCCCACAGAAACGCGCTTGTTGGAGAGAGCTGGACGTGTCACTGTCTGTCCTGTGCTGACCATTCTGACTGATGTGTGTCCTCCACGAATTCCAAGACGGAGAGAGCTCTGCTGTCCAGTGGAGTCTGTGGTCTTGTTCAGGGGCAAAAGCAAAAAGACAAATACTTAATCGTCTCTCCTGTTCCTGCATCAAAGAGCTTTTCTATTTCTTCCCTTGTGTTTATAGTTGGCGTGTGAATTTATAATGTTATTTTCTTTAAAAATATTTTCTTCCTTTTTCTTTTTCTTTTCTTTTCTTTTTTTTTTTTTTTTTTTTTTTTTTTTTTTTTTGTTTTTTTACTAGTGGGGATTGAATCCAGGGTCTCCATCCCTAGTCCTTTATTATTTTTTGAGACAGGGTCTTACCAAGTTGCTAAGTTGCCCAGACTTGACTCACACTTGTAGTCTTCCTGCCTCAGCCTCTCAAGAGTGCTGCGATTACAGGTGTGCACCACCATACCAGTCATAAGGAAACCCACTGTTTGGTAGACACAGTGGCATGCACCCTAACATAAGAAAGACCTCAGCAAGCAAACCCCTGTGTTCCTCCACTCAGGCAGATAAACTGCTGACCAGCCTCGGAGGCTGCAGTCCTTTTTATAAGGCAGCTATAGTGTAGGAGCCCAGCTCCTTAAGAGAAGGAACTCGAAATACCTTTCTGCCCTCTCCTCTCTGAGCGTTTTCTTACTCCACAAACCAGGGTGGAAGCTGATGGTGTGTTTGAATATTGTTTGTTCTTGAGGAGCATCAAGTTTCTTATGAAAAACCCCAAGTCTTACTCTAAGAAGAAGGAAAAAAACTGATAGTTTCCATCTTCATTTATGTAAAGATGATGTCTTGGTCCCCCAATTCAAGTATAATTCCATGTTCTTTTGATACTAAGGTACATCTCTATATTTTAACTCGTGCAACAGGACTACACGGTATGATTGCTATATACAGTAGATGTTTAAAAAGATTTGTTACAGTAAGGAGTATTGCCATTAATTCCCCTCAGAATACTCTCCCTTGCTTCAAACACCTTGGTACTTTCTGAAGCAGTTCTGGAAATTCTCTTTCATGTGGGTCTTCACAAAGTTTGATCAAAAGTACAGTGAATAATGCTTCCAAGTGCCGTCCAGCAGAAGGGTAGGATCATGAAAACATCACCGCGTGTCCTCCAACACCTTATTCACCAGATCTGGCATCATGTGACTTGGTGCATCTCCAAAGTCAAAATGACCACGGAATGGAAACGCTTTGAATTGATCCAGGACACTGAGGCCGCCGTGACAGTGAAACTAAAGACTCAAAAGAGTGCTTGAGAAAGTGGCGAGATGGGTTGAGTGTGTTCAAAGCCAGGGGAGTGTCCTGAGGGGGTTAATGACAGTGTGTCTTTTTGGTGATTTTTTTTTCATTTAAATGTTTATTATATTTTCCATCAGATCTCAGTGGATGTTTATGTTTAACGTAGTGGTTTTCCCTTGGAATAAGTTGGTGGTACTTATACTCACTAGTGTCTTGGAAAGAAAGGTATACAGTCATGTATGGAGAGGGTGCTAGGAACCTCAGGAAGGGCAGAAATCCTGACCTGGGAATAGCCTCTATCACCTTGGACCTGGGCCTGTGCTCCCTGGGGCTGGCTTCCTAGCCTTGTGTCTACAGCACATTGGCTCAGTTCGCCTAACTGGCTTTCTCTGCCTTGTTACACTGCAGTATCCTGGAAAGTCGGTGATCTCAGGTAGCTGCAGCTCCCACAGCTCGCTGCCAGCTCTCCCCCACTTTGCCCTGAGACATAGTGACAGAATTGGGCCAAGGTTGTTTTCAAGTGAGCCATGCCGATCACACAGCCCTAGGTAGAAGGCTCACCATTTTGACTAACAGAAATGAACTTCAGCTTTGCAGGCCCCGTGAGTAGAATTCTTCTACAGAGCTGGGCTATGAATCAAGAGCCTTCTCTATGTGAGTTGCCCATTTAAATATGTGCCTGCTGGTGATGCACGTTGCTGTTGGAGCCCCAGCTGTTCAGGGGTTATTAGTAGAGGGCCTTGGACTTCTTTGAGAAATCCAGGTGCAGATTTCAGTCTTTGTGTCATAGAAATTAGTGGGTGTGAGTTGGAGCTGCTGCAGGTAAAGGAAATACTGCTGGACAGTGAAGGAAGCTGACCTACAAGATCTGTTGTCAGCCACTGCAGCCCCCAAATCCTATGGACTGAGATGTGGTGCCACGGTGTCAGTTGCTGCTCACAGGGAACTCTTCCTGGCCGGTCTCCTGCGAGTCTCCCTGTGCTCCAGAAGCCAGGTAACTTTCCTGTCACCCTCTGGGTTCTGCATTACATTGCACTGGGCACTGTCCTCTCCCAAGGCACAGCCACCAGCCCAGACGCCCAGGACGCTTTCCCCACGGCCACAGGAAACACCAGAGGTGTCTGGGTGTCCTGTGCCCACCTCTGTGTCCCCACATGCATGTTTTCGATGACTGCTGGAATAAAGCTTAGGGTAAGCTGCATTTTCGCTGAAGCATTTATTATGCAAAACAGCAAGGCTCAAGCAAGCCAGTATAAATTAAAACCAAGCAGAGCAAAGAGGGGTTTCCATCCATGGCCATGTGTCTTTAATTGCACAGCAAGTGTCCAGGGCTTTCTCCCATGGCACCCCGGCCCGCAGGGATGATCAAGGGGCTATGTGGTGCCAGATCATCTTCAAGACCTCTGCAAGGACAGCCCGCCATTCAGGCAAAGGTGGGGCGAGGGCAGGCTTGAGAGCAAGCCTGAGCTGGCACCCTTCTCTCACTCGTCCTCCATAGTGACACTTCCTGTGGTTTTCCTGCCGTCTTGCCAGTGCTTCCCCCTCAGCGTGCGCTCCATGAAGGAAGGCTGTCTTGTCCATCTCAGTCCCGGGGGCACCTGTGACAAGCACGCCTGCAGGAAGAGGCCCCCTGCTCCTCATAGTCCTCCCCGTGCCCTGTCCTCCCTCACCCACCTCAGCAAGTGGTGTGCTGCTGCCAGGGCACCAAGTGGCTCTGACAGGCTACCTTGAAATGAGGGAAGGTTGACCATGGAAGCCAAATTTGCAGCAGGAGCAAAGCCACTCAAATTTGGACAGAAAGATACAGACTGGACATGTGCTTACATTTGGGGGCTTCCCTGGGGACTTTACAGAACACTGACATAACAAGTGAGCTGTGAGAGGGTGTGCAGCTGTCCCCCAGCCGGGGCCTGGAACCTCAGGGAAAGGGAGCCGTCTGCAGTCACCAGCAAGCCAGAAGACCCCAGGACAGGCCGGCCACCCTGGGGGAGAGGGAGTCCAGGGATGACGTTCTGTGTGGGATCGTTTGAGATTAAAGAAGACCAAAGGTTACAATTTGAGGCATCCTATTCATACAGAAACACTTTCGTGGCTGCGAATGCTTAATCCTATGTCCTTCACCATCTGGGCATCAGTAAGTCAGGCCCGTAAGAGGCAGAATCCTTTGGCTGTTAGCGAGGGGGCAGAGTCTGCATGTGGAGGGCATCATAGGTGTCCTTGGTAGCCATGCTGAGGCCCTGGTGGAAGCAGATTGGAAAAGAAGGGTGGTCAAGGGCCTGGGATTTAGCTCAGTGGTTTTGCCACCTGCCTCGCAAGAGCAGGACCCTGAGTTCGATCCCCAGTAAACAAACAAAAAAGAAGAATAGTCAAGAGCCCATCCAGGAGCCCAAGAAGACCCCTCCCACAGTTCGCAACAACTCTTTCCAGCTGAATCCTCCCCTCTCCCAGCTTCCCAAGTGCTGGGCCCTGCAATGACTAGGCCCAGCCAGCTTCCCGTCAGGCCAGAGAGGAGGAAGGCTTCCCACCCTCAAATGTGGAGCTGGAGTCAGAGGGTAGGGCCAGGCACACCCCAGAGAAGTCGCTGCCTGACAACTGGGCCCATGGGAAGCCTAGACTTGTCACAGGGAAAGTGGAGCTCCTGAGCCTCAGTCCTGCCTCCACTGTGAGCCTCTGTCCCAGGTCTGGCCACCACAGCGTGTCCTAGGGAGCGGCAGGCTGGGTTGGTCCAGGGGCTAGAAAGGCACAGGCTACACCAGTTTCCAACAGGTGAGTTCCAGGGCCCTTTCGATGGCATTCTGCCCTCTGAAAGCACAGGGCCAGGGAGCCAAAAGGAGCAAAATGAACCACTGGGGTTCCTGTTTTAGAAAAGTAGGTTGACTACACTTAATTTGTATAATCATTTGCACTAATTTGCATAAGACACCAGATTATAATAACATTCTCCTTGAAATGTTGAAGCTATCCATTTTACTTAATTTCTGTTTCTCCCACCTTCCTGTGCATCTTCCCAGATCTTAGGTCTAAAGAGTCAAGGCTTTTGCAAGAGGCCTGTGTAGCAGATGCAAGACAGGGAATCACTTGTGTAGGGGCCTTGCCTACTCTGTCTGCACCTTTGGGGACTGCACTCTGCTGCTGCTATGGCCAAAATATCCATGGGACTCTCATGGCCTCCTGGTTGAAGCCAAGTGATCTGCTAGAAGGCCGAGTCCCATCTGCCCCTGGGACTTACTGGCGTTGCATTTGCCACTCGCCTGGCCTGCATGATGTGGGGCTTACTCTGCCCAGGTGCTGATAAGAGCCGGTGCTACCAGCAAGCAAACTGCAGGAGCCTCGGTCTTGCCCCTTGTCAGACACTGGCACTCAGGAAGGAAGGTCCCGCTCTTACCTGGTAAAGGCCATCGTGCCCCTTGGCTCTCCGCCGCTGTGAAATGAGAAGGATTAGAAAGTAAGGCAGTCAGTAGTGGCATGGCTTGTCTGAGAGCCCCACTCAGAGGATCCCAGGAAAGTCAGAGGTGCCTGTCTCTCAGACAACACTTGCCCTGGGACCAAAAGCCCTAGTTGGGCCTCCTTCAGCTCTGCACAGTAAGAGGAGACCTGGCTTGGATCCTCCTAGAATCCTCATAGCATCTGGCCATGTCATCAGCTGCTTGGAATGAAGAGGCCTCTCTGCAACTCCTGAAATGCCTGGCCAGTATCAACGCTTGCTAGGAATAGCAACTGCTGTTATGGGGTCCGGGCTATTGGACTCCTGCTCCCCTGTTTCCTAGCTACATGACCTGAGTAGGTCATTTAATCTCCCTGTTCCTTGCAGGGCATGCATTTTTCCCTGGGTTATGGTGGGAATTAAATGGGACCCCTCTGTAAGGGGCACGAACCACAAAGGCTTCACAGACAAAACCTCTGCAGTGAACCTGGGCCCGTGCTAGGGCACCACATTCTGCTCTCCTCATCCTGAAACTCCTCCTCAATTACAAACAAGGGGCCCCCTATTATTCTGCCCCTGTGTGCGGGTCAGCACACAAGACCCTCTCAGAACTTCCGGGCATGACCAGTGACAGACAGAACTGACTCGCTCCTGCCAAGCTTAGGCTACCACAGAATCTAGATTTGTTTTTCAGTCCTGAAAGAGCCTCAGTCCTTCTTCTGTCCAACTGGGTGAGAGCTGGAGCTGTTCCCCAGGGGGACCACCGAGTGGGTGTTTCTGCACGTTATCTGAGGGACCTATGGAGAAGACACCATGAGGAGCTCTGAGGGCACGGGGACAGAGCGCTACTCACCTCACCCTTCATCCCGATCTCACTGTAGGCCTCTGCCATCTTGTCTTTTTGCAGGGCCTGGAGGAGAAGGCATAGTTGTTGCTGATTTTATTGACAAATGCAGAAAAGAATAGGTTCTTCCACAAGAGGAAGCCTCTTCATCCTCAAGTTGGCTGGGTTGCCCACAGCACAGCTGCAAGACTTTTATACCGTGTAGCACTTACACCCACCACCAGCTCCACCCACCCCTTGGGACTCAGCCCTTCGCATTGAGCCACCAGCTCAGTGAAGCTCTACAAACAAGAGGTGGCGTTGGAGACTGTGGCAGACACACTGGGCAACACAGGGGCTCACCTGGAGCCCCCACAAGCATGTATTTGAGCAAGCCATCTCCACCAACACCACCCAAGTGTGGATCAACCAATTGCAGGAGAAAGGAGAGGGCTCTGTAGCCTGCAAGCAACCTCCTATGGCCTGAAGCAACCAGGATAGGGCAGTACATGAGAAGAAAGCTCTTCGCTCTCACCCAGTTTAGCTTGCAGAGAAATTTCACTCCCCGGGCTGGCGGGCCTGAGAACTGTAGCCCAGAAAACAGGAAGGGGAGGGGAGGGGCCAGAAATGACCTGCAAATGACTCAGGTAACCTGCTTGAGCCAGGGAACTGCCAGCCTAGAGAGGAAGAAACTGCAGTGTGGAGAAGAGACGCCCAGAGGCTGCTGCTGCCCACCCCCAACTTCATGGGGTCAAGTGTGAATGACCCCTACTCACATTGTACACGCCTTCCTGGGGGTTCTTCCTCCTCGGCTAGGAGAGACAGCAGGAGTGTTAGAGGGACTGGGTCCAGGCCCCAGGAGACCATCATCCCCGCTCCAGCCAGGGTACCCCCCACCTTGCCCAGACAAGAGGACAGGTGCCTTGAAATCGCATTTGCAGCAGGGCAGAGCGGGGCCTACCGAGAAGTGCTGAGGCCACGCTCCCCTCCCTGCCTTCCCAGGCGGAGGAGGGGACAGAGCAGAGGCAGGACAGTGGGATGGATGACCTGTGTCTCCCCTGTGACCGCCCCCCGGTACTAGGGATTAAACTCAGGGCTTTTGCACTAACTTACACCCCCAGCCCTTGTAAATTTTTGTTTATTCTGAGACAGCCTTGCTAAGTCACCCAGGCTGGGCTGGAAGTTTCCATCCTCCAGAGGACTCTATTCCGGTTCCTTTTTTTTTTTTTTTTTTTTTTT
>NW_022900931.1:41547972-41558889 GCF_012274545.1 Fukomys damarensis | reverse complement strand
TGCCAGCCCTTGGGGGTCTTTGCCCGTTTCTTTTTTTTTTTTTTTTTTTGTACCAAGGATCGAACTCAGGACATTGCACTTGCTGGCGAAGCAGGTGGCAGAACCACTGAGCTAAATCCCAGGCCCCTACTCTGGCTCTTTTAGGTGCTCCCCTTGACACAGGGTGTGGAGATGACGAAGCCCAGGGTCAGAGCCACCTTGAGCCCAACCCTGGCACTGGGATGGATGTGATGCCCGGCCCCAGAGTTCCTGCCCAGATTCTGTGCCTTATCACCCCCTTCATCAAGTCTGTCGTCCTGGGACACATGGTGTCACCCTCACGTCTCAGGGCAGCCAAGAAGCCGTCTTGGGGAGGTAGATGAGGACTGACATGAGGCCAGGGTGACATACTCGTGGGCAGACCCTTCGTGTGCAGGACGGAGCCAACGAGGAGGGCAGAGAGGGAGGCCGCGACAAGTCCTCTAACCCAGGGACCGCCCCGTTCCTTACCTGCTTCCCGCCCATCTCGGGGTCCCGGGCCCGCCGCTTATCCAAAATGTCATATTCCTCCCTGCGTCCTAGATTGAGCTCCTACAACAAGTGGAAGGAATCAGACACGGAAGAGGCACCTCAGGAGCATGGGGCCCGCAGGGCATTCAAGGTTTCCTCCCAGGGGTGGCTCTGGGAATGGGGGCAGGGAGGTGATGGGACCTGGTCCATGGGGTGTCACCATCCCTGGGCTCATGACCCTCCCAGAGAGCAGATGGGGTCCCCAGAGGTGCCCAGCAGGTTTCTTACTATATGCTGAGCAATCTAATGGCTGAACAATAAGGAATCCAAGGCTCAGAGGGTAACAAAGGGCCCGGGAGTGTAACTACATCCCTCCCTGCAGTGAAGACTAAAGCTCCTTGCCCCCCATGCACCCAGCCATGGCAGTATGTGCTCCTCCCTGTGGGCACCGTAGTATCCCAGCTAGCGAACCAGTTGGACAGCTGACCGCCCAGAGTTGGCCATGGCTGGAACTGGCACAGGGTGGGTGCTGGGGCTGCAGACTTACATTGTAGAGCTGGTTCTGGCCCTGCTGATGGACTGGCACCTCCGCACCCCTGCCAAACTGCAACATACGAAAGTGTGCGTGACTATTCCATGAAGGGCTGCAGAGACCCAGGATGCTCAGCGCGCCTGTATTCCACCTCTGCCTGGCTGTGAAGGGCTAGAAAGCCTGATAGCTGCTTCCTCCGCCCCCCACCCCTTTTTTTTTCCAGTACTGGGAGTTGAACCCATAGCTTTGGCAATGAGCTACATCTCTAGTCCTTTTTTAATTTTTTTATTTTGCAACAGGGTCTCGCTAAATCACTAAGTTGCCCAAGCTGGGATCAAACTTGCAATTCTCCTGCCTCAGCCTCCCAGAGTCCTGAGATTACAGGCAGGCACCCCTTTTCTGAATTTGACTGGCCTTTCTGCTCCTTCCTGTCACCTTACCCCCAGGAGGGAAAGAAGTTTATTCTTCCCTGGCAAGTGGCCTTGGCCTGTTCCGAGATGCACTAGAGGTGGTGTCCAGGGCCCATGCCCAGGGGCTCTAGAGATACTCAGGAGCACAGGGACTGCTTCAGGGTCCCAGCAGTGGAGCTGGGTGCCTGGTGCTAGAGCCTCACTCTGTCCCAGTGCTGGCTGCCTCAACCAGGAGGAACTAAGATCATCAGCAACAACCTTAGAGATAAGTCACTGCTGCATCTCCTAGTTTAAAAAAAAGAAAACGAGACTATTTTTCAAGTCAAATTGTATGGCAGAGACCACAGTCCAAAAGAGAAAACGGTCCTAGTGTGCACTGCAGGGATGGCATTTCTTCTATCTTCTGCCCACTCCTGGCCCACAGACAGCTGGCCAGCCCTCCCCTGACAGCGCGGAAACTGAGGTGTCAGGAGAAAGGCCAGACAGCAGGATGGGGGAGAGGCTATGGGGTCTCCACCTCCCTACCCTTAATTGCCTGAGCAGGAGCCTCTCGCTGGCCAGCAGCAGCCATGGGACACTGGTGTGGACACACAGGCTCAGCTCCTCACAAAGGCACCCAGCCTGGCTCTCCCAGCCCCACTTCCTCAGCCCCCCTGGGGTGTATGCATGGCTGTCAGCCTTGCCAGAGACACCAAGCCCCACGCACCAAGCCTGAGGCCGCAGAGCCAAGAGCTGGCCAAACATCCACCCGGCAGAGAAGCCGACGTCCTGCCGGCAGGGCCCAGGGCACCCACCTTTGCTCTCAGGAACAGAGCGGTGATGATAACTCCATAGATGAAGAGGAGTCCATCCAGCAGGTAGCAGAGTTTGGGGTCCAGCAGGCCGAAACTCTGTGCCTCTGTCCCAAGAGATAAGCTGGTCAGTCAGGCCCAGGTGAAAGGACGCACCCTCACCACCCCAGAGCCTGTGACAAGGACACAGACCCACTCTGCATGCCTCACCCACAACTAGACAGCTCCCACCAAAGCCCAGAGCGTCCCTCGGTGGACGCGGCACCTGGAGGATTCACGGAGCCGGGACGGGCTGGGCGGCCCTAGGGAGGAAGGGTGAAGGACTTCTGTCCTGGGGCACAGGAGCCCCGCTGTGAATGACCCCTCCCACCGGGGATGGCTACACAGGACACAGCAGGACCATGAGAACCGGACTAGCCCTGCCCTCCCAGCTCCTGCGCCTCACTGCCCAGCCCGCCCCATCTGGGCCGGAGTCCCTGCCTTGCCAGTCCTCGCTCTCCACACACGCTAAGCATTCCCAGACTGTCCGCCTCCGTGGCTTTGCGATGCTGCTCCTCTTCCGGTTCCCTCCCCAGCCCTGCCATGGGGTCAGGCTTCCAGCTCAGCAGGCCTTCTGCTCGCTCTCCCGTTCCAGATTTACCCTGGCCGCCCTGGCCCTGACTACTGCCGTGTTGACATCTGTGTCACACCGTGCAGTAGTTCACACACACGTGGTTGGCACTGGCTCTTGGGTACACAGGGCAGGGGAGGAGGGACAGGAAATGCTGGCTAAGTGAAACCTGCTGCTTTTATCGGAAAGGTCACTCCAGTGTGAGAAAGTGCGTATTTGGGTCTGGACAGCACTGCTGGTCACTGTGCAGAGGCTCCTCTGGGATAGGAGGACACAGTGGGCATCTCGCGCCTCACCCTGAGGATGAGATCCCAGCTTTGGCTACACTTTGTCCCCCAGGGTAGGATGGCCCTCAGGTGTCTGCCGCAGAAGGGGTGAGGAAGGAGGCACGAGAGCTGTCACAGCCTCACTAGCTGTGTGACTTGGGGTGAGTTACTGACCCTCTCTGTCTCTTCTTCTGTTAAGCAGGGTACAAACTGTTTTGTTTTGTTTTGTTTTGTTTGTTTTTTTGAGACAGGTTCTCGCTATGTAGTTGAGACTGACCCAGAGTTCACTATGTAGCCCAGGCTGGTCTCAAACTCACAGCGATCCTCCTGCCTCAGCCTCCTGAGTGCTAGGATTACAGGCGTGCCACCATGCCCGGCTAAGCAGGGTGAAAACTAACAATGCTCTGGTGTGCATGCTGGGCCAGTATTTACCGCTTTAAACACAATACCCTCAGATCCCCTGACAGCAGCTGCAGAAACAGGCTGTGCCCAGACACTGTGCCCAGGCACAGTGACTCTCTCCCTGACCTGGCCCATCGGGTCTCCATCCCACAGGAGACAGCTGCTCAGAAACCACAGCTGACCCAGACACCTGCGGCCAGATCCAAAGCCCTCATCCAGCCGTGGGAGGGCTTCACCTTACCAGCCCAGGCCCCACCACCCTGTCCCTCTTCTCCTGTCTCTTCTCCTGACTCAAATCAGGACCCACCACCCACAAAGGACTCCGCAACTGCACCCCTGGAGACCCAGCCCTCCCTCCCTCGAGGCTGTGAGCCTTTCCTACCCACAGCTGCACAGCATTCTTTTCAGCCACCTGCTCCACACCTGCCCCAGCTTGCTACCCTCGCCCAAAGTGACCCCCGGTAAGGGTGAGGCCCGTGAGAGAAAGCTGGGCACCCAGCAGAGGCCGAAGGGCTGGGGCAACTGCTTTCCTTTAGGGCTGGAGAGAAGACATCAGCAGTGATTTATGGGTTGGTTTAGATTTATAAAAAGGGCTGGGAGAAAATCGCTCAGCTTCCCGTCGCATAAAATGAGAACAGAAAAATTACTGGACAGTAAATTCAGAACAGTAAGAAGAAATCTTTCTTTGTGTTGCGCAGAGTCAGCGCAGTAGGGGGCAGGAGAATGGGCACCTGAGATAAGTAATAGGGACACATTTCCTTCCTTTCTTTTCAAAGAGCAGCACGATTTTATGGCCAATGACAAACGTGCCTTGTGCAGCTTGGGTGAGAAGCGGATGTGAACCCCAAACACTTCCCTGGGGAAGTGGGGACCCTCCCTCTCCTCAGCCCGCCCACTGTGCTGGGAACGATGGGACCCAGGAGCAAGCGACAGCAGGGCGGTTCCGGGAAGGACGGACCTAGCTGA
The DNA here is from genome assembly GCF_012274545.1 of Fukomys damarensis. Lineage (NCBI taxonomy): Eukaryota > Metazoa > Chordata > Mammalia > Rodentia > Bathyergidae > Fukomys > Fukomys damarensis. The sequence goes on along the minus strand of NW_022900931.1, from coordinate 41,554,423 downwards.
AGGACAGTTGATTCAATGGCTCCGTGCTGGGGCTGCTGAAATGCAGCTGAGATGGAGCCTGGATTGGCCGAGTAGGTTCAAGAGCCCCGCCTCTAAGGAGCGCTGTGTCTCAGGAAGTCGGCTTGCACCCAGGGCCTCAGTCCCTCCCTCCCTCCATCCCTCTTCCCGCCCTTCCCCTCCCTTCCCTTGTTCCCCGTTTTTTTTCCTTTCTCCCTCTCCCTCTCCCTCTCCCTCCTTTCCCTCTGTCTCTCTGGATCTCTGGTACTGTGGTACTGGGGATTGAATTTAGGGCTTTCACACCGAGCTATACCCGGAGCCCAGGTTTTGGGGTTTTTGTTTTGTTTTGTTTTGTTTTTTGTTTTTGTTTTTGTTTTTTTTCGTGGTACCAGGGATCAAACTCGGATCCTTGAGCTTACAGGGCAGGCAGCAGAACCACTGAACTAAATCCCTGGCCCGCAGCCCTATTTATTTATTTATTTATTTATCTTGAGACAATCTTGCTAAATTACCCAGGCTGGGCTTGAAGGTGGAATCCTCCTGCTTCAGCCGCCCGGAGTACTGGGATTACAGTCGTGTGCCACCAGGCGTGGCTGGGCCTCACATTCTTCATCTGAGAAGTGGAGGGTCCTCACGTCTACCTAGAGGCTATGGTGAGGACAAAGCGAGGCTGTGCATTGCCCGGTGATTTATAAGGGACAGGCTTCCATTCCTCTGCAAGGAACGCTGTCTAACACTCTTCCGAGTCCCTGCCCTGGGAGCTTATGGCTCAAGTGACAAGGCCACAGGCGGGGGCAGCTCCCTGGAACACCAGGCAGTTTTCCACACTGCCACATCACCGCCCACTCCCCCCCCAGTCCACCTCCTTTCCCGAGCATGTCACCTGTCCTGCCACAGTCCATCTGGCAGCCACTTCCCGGGGTCTTCATGCACCTTATGTGGCAGCTCTGCACCACTGTGCTGGAGACAGGTCTCATGCTCCCGTGCCTTCCCCAGACTCACAGCACCAGGGAGAAACCCAGAAATGGACACTCAAGCCTGGCTGCACCCTAGAACCAGCCGCAGACCCTCCCAGTAGTTCTAGTGGCCAGGGTGGGGCCTGGCTGGGGGGCTCCAGTGCATGGCCAGGGTTGGGGTTCAGAGCTGTAGCATTTAGCAGGGCGGCTAAAATGGGCTGGGGCACAGGAAAGGCCAGCGTAGCGCAGAGCCTCCACTGAGAGACAGCCAGTGATTTCAATGGGGGAGGCCTTGGTCCTTCTACCCTGCAGTCCTTGTGCACTGCTGACCTGCGTGTTACTGAAGAAAGCCTTGCTTTCTCCACCTGTGAAATGGGCATACTATTACCTGCCTAATTATTAAGTAGTGGTGAGGGTTAAATACAAGGACTCTTACGGGGCGAAGGATGAGATTTCTGCATGGAGTCAGCAGGTGTTGCCAGCTGTTTTCATGTAAGCAGATGCACATGCTGGAGCCTTCCACTGGGTAGCAGGACCCCTGGAATAGCCCCTGGAGGGCAGCCAGAGCAGACAGTTCAGAGCATCCATTCAGAGGGTTCACTCGGACAAAAGCATCCTCAGTTTGATGAGCGTGTGTCCACCTACCTCTCAACAGCCCTTCGTCACCGGCATAAAAGCCCCAGGTTCAAGAAGCTGGAAGACTGGGTTCCATCCCTGGCACCCCCCCTCCTCAACTCACTCCTACCAGGTATAAAAATGTGAATCACAGTGACTTGTCCTGCTTCGGCTGTCTGTGGTCCCAAAGAGGATGACTCTCGTGTCCAGCACAGCCCTTCAGGCATCTGAAGAGGCTGCTCGTGTGCTCGCTTCCTAGTGCACGGGTCTGCCAGAGCATTAGCTGTGTGTCCGCCTTGGGGCCACAGCAGAGAGCACGCAAGGTCAGTGCCGGCCCCCTGTGGCTGCAGACGTCCCAAGAAGCCAGTGACCAAGCCAGCGGTGGCAAAGAAGTGAACACCAGGCCAAGGAGGGGGCAGCTGGGCCCCAAGCAGGGCTGGGCAGGTGGCCTGGAGAGGTCCCTGTGGCCAAAGAGTGAGCACCTCAGGCTGTTCAAACGCCAGCATTTGCAGGAAACACAGGGTTTCCATGGTACCCCTGAACTTAGTCTTCTCCCCAAGAAATGCAGCATCAGGGTGGGTACAGAATCAGATTTGTTGGCATGGTAGTGTTTGTCTCTGTCCCCAGGCAGAGTGAGCCACTGAAAACAGGAATTAGGGTCGAGTTAGCCCAGTCCTGCCATAGCCCAGAGCTGCAAACACACCCTGGTACAATCTACTCAGCTGGCCTCCTCCTCCGGTAAATCCCAGTGAGGGGCCAGAGAAACCCTGAGTTAGTAAGGCAAGCTTCTGTTTGAACGCCATCCTGTACCATTAAAATTACTCTCTGTGCCCAGAGAGTTTGATTCTTACAAGAGTCCAGAAGGGTGGGAGGCTGTTATTGAGCTCAGTTCACAGGCTGATAAAACAAGACTGGTGGAATAAAGGTGTCCTCAGGGATACCTGCGGGTAAGGGCAAATCTAGGTGGGGTTTCGGGGTCTCCTGGCTGCATGCGCTTTCTCAGCCCTGAGCTTGGGTGCCACTTGCCCATGGTGCAGCCCCTGCACACACAGCCCTCCTTTTGGTACCTGGTCACAGCAGCTGTGACCCCTGTAAGTGTGGAAGGTGCAGCTCGTGAACTCTGGTCCCTGACTCCTTTCCCTCACCACCACCAGCCACTTGAGAAGAGGAAAGGACAGAGGCCTTCCAAGCAGAAAGGTCCTAAATGGAAGTGAAGATTAGGCTCCGCCTCTCACTGGCTTAGTGTCCAAACACCTTCTTTCTTAGCAGTCTGAACCTCAGTGCCCCTGTCAGTGAAGTGGTTGGATAAGACTAAGGCTGTGGCACAGACCCAATGAGCTCAGGGCGTGGGGGTCATGAGTGGCTGTCCTGCTGTGACAGGGGCTGCGCAGGGACAGGCGCTGCAGGGTGGAACTGGCCAGTTCCCTGGCACCCAGTAGGTGTATTCTGAGCACTCCTGGCTTCACAAAGTGGTAAGGATGAGACTCACATCTGCACTGAGCATACAGTCTAGAGAACTCTTCCCTTGCAAGACCTGATTCCAGGTAGCACCATCTTGGATGATACAGGACGAATTATCACCAGCTCCATGCTTACAGGTACATTTGTTTTTCTTTTAAGACAGGGTCTTGCTCTGTAGTACAGGCTGGCCTGGGTCTTACTATGTAGCCCAGGCTGGCCAGTCTAGAACTCAAGATCCTCCTGCCTCAGCCTCCTCTGTGCTAAAATAACAGGTGTGTGCTAACACCTCAGACAAGAAAATTATGCTCCAAAAGTTCACATAGCTGGAATTTCCCAAGTGTGCTTGATGCAAAACTCCCCTCTCCACCTTATCCCAATGCCTCTAGGATTCCTGTCACCCAGAGAGCTTCCAGGCTTTCGCAGGGATTTCTCTGACTGGCACCTTAGCTTCAGCTTGTCTTGAATATCTCTGGTGACAGGGAGCTCACCACACACCAATTACTGATGGAGAGCTCTAAACTAAATATTAATAACTTTTGTCCTACTTCTGCCTTCAGAAGCACAAAGTACCTCCCATTTCTATAGGGACCCTTTCAAATCCCTCCCACCAGGTCCAGCCCATCTCCACTTTAAGGAAAAGGAAGCACTTCAACTGTGAAGGTGGCCACCCTGGATTCAAGCCTTGGGTCTGCTATTGTGTCACCAAAGAGCAATCATGGCTACCTCCCAGGTGTGTGACCCTTCCAGGTGGGGTGGGGTCTTACAGCCTGCCACGTGCTCAGGACCTGGAGATGATGTCATTGATATTAATCACAGCAGCCCACCACCCAGGTAGGAGCAGCCACCTTGCCAGCCCCCTGACCTCCTCCCTTTCAGCTAGGAGTCCTGCTGCTGAGAGTCCTGCTGCCGCCCCACCCAACTCAGACAACTGGCAGAGACACTGCAGGCAAGAGTTTAGAAAACAGGAAGTCACGTGGTCTCAGGAAAGCAGCTGCAGAGGCTATGGAGAGTCTGTGCCCGGTAGGGTGCTGGGTGAAATGCCAACCACTGGTCACAGCCCCAGGGTCACACAGACTGCCCCCTCAGAGAGTGTTCCCTTTCAGAGCCATTTCTGCTGCAGCAGGCAAGAGAAAGTTTAGATGCATAGCAAGACCATGATGCACATTGTTACAGATTTATCTGTGCCTGGAACCCTATGTGATTCTTCTCATCCAAGCTCCATGGTGATTCTTACTGTACACCTGGAGAAACTGAGGCTCAGAGAGTCAATAGCAGGCTGGAGATCTAGAGCCAGGGTTGAATCAGGCGTGTCTGTACAGAGCCCAGGTTCTTAACCACCACTTGGCATGGCGCTTGGAGGACTTGGTGGTGCCTGGGGGAGAAGGGTCTGGACACCAGATAGTTGTAATTCACAACAGCAACCAGAAGCACTTTGCTCAGTGTTAGATTCCAAATATTCACGTTTTATTGTCGTGTGGATCATCTGCTCACAGCTACCTACAGTTAGGTATTCTCAAAGTCAAAGATTCCAAGGAAAGAGGCAAGAAGTTGAATTCTTAAGGTTTGTAGGATTGAGTGAATATTTCTCTTTACGTTGGTGAAAGTTGTTATGGTTTGTGTTATTAATTTAAGGGCCAAGGATTTAGCTCAGTGGTTCCACCACCTGCCTCGCATGTGCAAAGTCCTGTGTTCAATTCCCAGTACCAAAAAAAAAAGTTATTAACAAAATTTTTGTGGTCATTTTTCTCCTGATTTTCAAATAAGCCAATTCATTATAAAAGTGCAGAAAGGAGCCAGGGATTTAGCTCAGTGGTTCTGCCACCTGCCTCGCAAGCTCAAAGTCCCGAGGTTGATCCCTGGTACCAAAAAAAAAAAAAAAAAAAAGAAAAAAAAAAAAAAAAAAAAAAAGTGCAGCAAGGTGGAGGGAAAATGAAAATCACTTATAATTTCATATTTAAACACAGCCACATGTCAGGTTGCTTTCCCAAGTGTTTGCTACTTATAAATTGTTATTCTATGACAAACATTTCACCCTGAAATAACTTGCCTTTCATTGTTTCATGTTATTTTATATATTCGTGCTTCATATTTTAGTTTGCTTCATGGTTTTATTGAATTTTTTGTTTTGGGGGGCAGTACTGGGGACTGAACCCACAGCCACTCTACCAGTGAACTACATCCCGGGCTTAGTTTTTATTTTGAAACAAGGTCTTGCTAGGTTGCCCAGGTTGGCCTCAAACTTGCAGTCCTCCTGCCTCAGTCTTCCAAAATGCTGGGATTAAGGCCGGCACAGGCTCCTCCTCACCTCCTGATGCCTGCTTGGGAGCACGGCTTTGGACTGCAGGGACCCACACGGTGACAAACATGCTCACACCAAACACCTGCTCCACGCTTTCAATTTAGCAAAGACTTTTATAAGTTTGACTTCATTTGATCATAGCCGCCCTTGAGTTAGGTGAGCAGGCCAGATCTTATTTGCTCTTCTTTACAGTTAAAGAGACTGGAGGTCAGGGAGGTGAAATGGCTCCGCTCTGGTCCCACAGCATTTGTGTGGCAGGCCCTAGATGAGAGGCCAGGTCTCTCCAGGCTTTTATCCCTTGTCTTCTCACGCAGCAGACAGCCCTCATACTATGCCCCCAAATGTTAGCACAGTTTGCAAAAATCCACTCCAGGTGAATCCGCCTTGTGTCAAGATTCCAGGTAGCATTTTGCCATTTCTCTGCAAATTTGATTTGTTCTGCAGATAAATTCTCACAGTGCGCAGAAATATATGCATGAAAATGTTTAAGGGCACAAGCGAGGAGAAAAAACCCTGAAAATAACATAAATGCCTACTAACAGAGAAACCGTTACAGTTTGCTGTATTTATATAACAGTTACACACACACACACACACACACACACACACACACACACACGCTGACTATGTACTACCACGGGAAGATCTCCATGATAATTAAAAAAAATAAAACTGCAAGTACAAAATACCATCGAAAAAGTATTATGTAGGCTGCACGTGTATACTTAAAATACTACAGAAAAATGTATCTGGATGGAGTTTCTGATTGGGATGATGAAATGCATAGTACCGAACGACACCTAAAATGTTAAAAATTCTAAGTCGTTGTTTGTATTTTTACTGGGGCTTGAACCCAGGGTTTTCACACTGAGCTGCATCTACAAGACATAGGGTCTTGTTAAATCACTAAGTTGCCCAAGGCTGCCGGGCTCCAACTTGCTGTCCTCCCTGCCTCAGCTTCCCTGAGGGCTGGGATTTCAGGCGCGCGCCCCCGGATTTTACAAGTCAGCTCCCTCTGGGGCCGGGCCTCCCGCGGTCCAACACCGGGCGATCAAAGCCCACGCGGGGTGCGCTGGTGCTCAGGGCCAAAGCGCGCGGCTCCAGCGGAGAAGGACTCCGTGGG
>NW_022900931.1:41542932-41547664 GCF_012274545.1 Fukomys damarensis | reverse complement strand
CTAGACGCCGCCTGCCTCGGCCTCCCGCCCCCGGGATCCCGTCCCTTCGTCAGAGCTTGCGGGAGGAAGACGAGGGGTCGGTCTCCGCTCTCACTCGGGGGACTCCAGTGTCGTCAGACCCGCCTCTGAGAGTGCACCGCTGCTTTCATTTCCCAGCGATGTGAGCAGCGGGTTTCAGGTCAGGGTTTCCTGGGCTCACACCGGGGAGTGGAGAGCCCTCAAATGTTTTCGGTTCTCTTTTTTCTTCCTGTGCTGGGGATTGAACCTAGGGCCTCTGCCGCGCTAAGCAGGAGCTCTGAGTCATAACCCAGGACTAAAACAGCCCGAACCCCCCCCCAGGGTATTTATGAAAATTACAGCTGAGTAGGACTTGGCGAATTTTACAAAGACAGGAAAAGGCGGTTGAACTCCTTCCAGGGTGAAGGAAGGTGGGGGTCTTGCTTCTCTTGGCTTCTAGCAGAGACCCCAAGGCCTCAGCGGAGTCTGGCCGGTCTGAGAATCCACCCGCAGGCCAGGCGGGCCCAGGGGTTTGCCTCTGAACACGCCGCCGACGCCTACATTTCAGGACCGCAGCCTCTGGCCGGAGGGGCTTGCAGGTTCTTGCTGTATCCAGCAGCAGGGGGCCGGGCAGCCGCCTGTGCCTGGGAACTGCGGCTTCTGCCTCTGCCCGCTGCTCCCCCACCCTTTCCATCCAGCGAGCCAAGTCACCCACTGAGCCCCTCTGCCCAGAGCAGCTGGTGGCTCCATGCAGGAGGAAAAGCACCGCTGAGACTGGGTTCCTAGGAGGGCGGCCTCAGAGCAGCCTTACAGGGACAGCCTAACACACTCAATTTTTTTTTCTTCATCAGAGAGATGCCAAAATGAGGCACGACCATGGCACTGTGGAGCCAGCTTGTGATCATTCCCCAGACTGTCCGTGCGGACGCATGCCATGCCTGACTCCGCTGCCTGGAGATGGCGCTGCGTGAAACACACTATTGAGCTGGGGGTGTACGTGTGGCGCAGTGGTAGGTGCAATCCCAGCACCATGGAAAAGAAAAAATATACTAATATACTCCCAACGCGTGGTCTGAAAAGTTCCCTGTGAATATTTACATTCTCAGTATATTACAGTAAAAGCTAAGTTGCTATGAATCCCCTACAAAATACCCCTCCCGTCACCCCCAACACACTTATCCCATCCTCTGGCCACTTTCCGAAGCAGTGCTGGAAGGTCCTCTGTCGTGAGTGTCTCTAGTTATGCTATCATGGCTCCCTCAACATCCTGAATCCATTCAAAATGTTCAGCTTCCATCGTCATTTTGACTTAGGAGAGGAGCCAGAAGGACAAACGGATGTTTTCACAAGTCTGCCTTTCCGTTGACGCTTGACAGCAGTGGTCACCACGTTTTTGACCGCACCTCCTAAGGACTTCCACGCCCCTTCAGAAAGTGACAAGAATGATGGGCTAAGCGTGTTCGAAGGGCGGGGGAGTAGTTTGAAGGAGATTAATGGCGAGGCATCTTTTATTGCAATATATTTTTAAATTTAGACATTCCGAGTGTAATGCGATCACATTGTGTGTTTGTGTGTATGTGTACACACTTTGGGGGCAATATCCTAAGGAGGACAGTACAAGAATTCACTGTCCTCCCACCAGCTCTGCTCGGAGGACCAGCTTGGAAGCCACTGGACCTGCCCACCGGTATCTTGGGGGATTCTGAAAGCAGGGTAAGGGCCTGGGATTTAGCTCAGTGGTTCCGCCACCTGCCTCACAAGCACAAGGACCCAAGTTTGATCTCCGGTACCAAAAAAGAAACAAAAACAAAACAAAACACCTGAAAGCGGGGTCAGCCACCACCTGCCTGGTTAGGAGCTGCAGGTGCCTGGCCACAGCTGCTTGGGGCTCAGTGGGTGGCCCAGGACCCTGTGCACAGCAGGAGGGGGGCTGAGCAGTCTGGCAGGTCAGTGGCCAGCGGGAACAAATGTAATTCCCCTGCAAACCAGAAAGACAGCAAAGGAGCAAAGAACAAAGAGATGTGCAGCTGGAATTGCACCCCAGCCAATGGGTCTGGTGGAGCCGTGGTTGGCAGGAGAGCAGAGTAAAGAAGTCGGAGCCTGGGAGTGAGGAGTGAGCAGTCTGCGCCTGCTGCCAGAGCCGTCCAGAAGCTACCCTTCCCTTCCCGGTTAATCTCATGCCAGCCTCAGTTTCCCCCTCCCAGGGAGCTGCAGCCCACCCTGATGTCACCCCAATGTTGGTTTTAAGTGTGAAGAACACTTGATTCCTTCCTTCTCAGCTAGATTCAGGGTGGCTGCAGGGCAAATCTAGTTATTCCGTTTCTGCCACCAAAGAAAGCCAGGAGTTTGGCCTCTCCTGGCCTCTCCACAGCTGCCTGGATGACCAAGAGGCTGTTTATGATCAGTGCCCGTGGAAATGCATTTTGCCCCTTGTATTCAAAGAATTTGTAAATGGAAGCAGACTACAAAGAGAGTATTTTGTTTTGTTTTCATGGAAGCCTTCATTAAAGCTATCACCCAAAAAATGTGACCCTAGAAATTATCTTACCCTTGGCTTGTTTACCTCCAAAATGAGGCTGCTAGTGGAGTATATTTACTCCATCTTATTTTACCTGGTTCCTTCCAGCTGGGCCTGGTCAGAGATGCAGTGCTCAAATCAGGAGGAAAAACTAGTTATTCGCACTCTCTCTCTCTCTCTCTTTTCCGATACCAGGGATCGAACTTGGCCTTGAGCTCCCAAGGCAGGCACAGCCCCACTGATCTAAATCCCTGGCCCCTAGCCATGATTTCTTAATAAGCAGCAGTCAGTGCCAGATCCCTGTGGTCCGCATGTGGCTGGACTCTGCGTGGGCTTGAGAGTTGTCACTTCCAGGGCCTTGGAAGGAGGAAGGCTGCAGGCCTCCTCCTGAGGTTTTCTTCTCTGGCCCTCACTGGACTCAGGCCGAGGCTATCCTGGCCCAGGAATATCCCTGCACAGCTTCCTTTCGATGCCTGACCAGAGAACAGGCCTGAGTTCCCCTAAAAGGGCTGTCAGCCTTCTGGGACGACTGCCACCTGCTTCCGATAGTACTGTTTTCAACTCATTTTCCCAATAAAATATGCAACTTGACAAACTTACTCTGCTCAAAACTCAGTTCAAAGTTACCCTGGCAAACTCCTGTGTTACTCTCTGGCAGACCTGGTTTCCCTTTAGTGGGAACCTGTTTCTGTTCTACAGGGCAACCTAACAGTCAAAGTCTTGGGGTAAATTATTGTTAAACAGGATGCTAGTTTAGCAGAATGCAGTGGTGCACACCCATAGTCCCAGCTTCTTGGGAGACTGGAGCAGGAGATTCATATGAGACCAATAATGCAAGCCCAGCCTGGGTAATATAGTGAGACCCCAGGACAAAACAAAAACCAAGGTCAAAATCAGTGATACTAGTTACAGTTTCAAATGATATATTCCATGTATTTTCCTTTAACTATACGATACTTTTTCAGGTGAATGTAAAGAAATGGATCCAATCTTTCAGAAAGACACAAGAAATATTCCACCCCAGCCAGGGATTTAGCTCAGGGGCTCGCAGGTGCAAGGACCCGAGTTTGACCCCCGGTACCAAAAAAAAAAAAAGAAAAGAAAATTCCACTCCTTTTGGGTTTCTAGGATTTTTGGACCCTGCCATTTCTTATACTTTTTTTCATATTAATACTGATACTAGTTGCTTTCAATTTAGAGGTATTTCCTGAAAAGGCTCCTGGAGGCTGAGAAAAAGCATTTTGAACATATTGCTTGGAAACTGTAGTAATGTTCTGTTAGGAGTGTGAGGATTAAACCCAAAGCCTTATGCATGCAAAGTGCACACCTCCAGCTAATTATTTATTTATTTGTTTGGTAGCAGGGATCGAACTCAGGTCCTGGCGCTTGTGAGGCAGGTGGTGGAACCACTGAGCTAAATCTCCAGCCCTCCAGCTAATTTTTTAAAAAGTAAGTTTCTGACCTTGTGGATCTTTCATTGTTCTTGGCACATTTTTCACTAATTATGTGAAAACATGTGAAAGACTGGGAATTTCACAAGTCTGGGACATATTTTCTTCTTTGACTTTTCAGTCTCTAGAAGCCAGCATGCACCAGGCAGGGTGTGACCAGTGAATACACGATAAAGGTGGCTGAAATTCACCTGTATCCTGCCTCCAGAGCCAAGCCCAGGGAGGAACACCTCCCATCTTTCTGCGTTTTCAACTCCCTGGTTCCTAGTGCAGCAGAATTTATCAGGATGGAAACAAGATTCCCAAACCTGTCATTCCAGCACAGTGGGAGATGGAGGCAGGAGAACCCCAAGTTAGCACGGGCGAGTTTGTGAGATCCTGGGTCAAAAAATAAATAAAATGGGCTGGGGATATAGTTCAGTGAAAAGGTCCTGTGTCCAATCCCAGGGTTGGGGGTTGCGACAGAGAGACAGACAGGGACAGAGAGAGAGAGAGAGAGGGAGGGAGAGAGAGAGAGCGCGAGCGAACTCGGAAAGCTCTCCCTGGCCGGCCTGCCCTTCCCGAGTTCTGGAGTCTGGGGGAGGCTGGGACCTGGGGCTGGGCCAGGCCCTGCAGCCCGGGTGGGGCGCCACAGCTACGCCGGTCTTTCCTGGAGGTGCACGCTCGCTCGTTGCTTGTCAGTTTGGCAACTCTCGGGCCCGGCCCACGCCTGTGACGCGCTGCGCGTGGATCAAAGGCCCCTCCGAGCTCGCTGCGCCCGGAACGC
>NW_022900931.1:41513246-41542459 GCF_012274545.1 Fukomys damarensis | reverse complement strand
GCGCGGGGACGTAGGCGACCGCGGGACGTGCTCCAGCCCCTGGGCCGCCACCTCCCAGCTGCCTCTGCCTCTGCCTCTGCCTGGGGCGAGGGTGCAGCATGCGGCTTCCTTCCTGGCTGGTTCCTGGCTGGCCGGGCAGGGACGTGGGCAAGTGGCCTCCCTCTTGCCTCTCTCCTGTCGCGTGAGGTGGACTGTCGGGGACCAGTAAGAGCCACCAGCAGCATCTGCGGCACTCTAGGGCAATTCCCGTTGGATTCGCCTTGTTTTATGTTGTTTTTTTTGCTTTGGGGGAGGCGAGGGTCTCTGTAGTTCAGGCTGGCTTTGAACTCACTGTGTAGCACAGGCTAACCTGGATCTCTTGGTGGCCCTCCTGCCTCAGCCTCCCTGAGTACTGGGATTACAGGCATGTGCCGGGACACCCAGCTGATTCCCACTTGATTCTAAATCTAGATATATGTGTGTAGATGGCTACAGGGTAAACAGCCTTACGAAAAAGACACAGGAAAATACAGCAGAACATGACTGGTGGTATCGCCTCTTTTTCTGAAGTTAGAGTTAATTGAAATTTTCTTTGTGCTTTTCCTTATTTTCCAAGTTCTATGATATAGAAGACCACTGAAGTTTGAAAGAAGGCAAAATAATTAAAGTACATTTTTATCCTTGTATTAATTAGGCTCCTTCAGCAACCCCCAACCCTACCTGATTCTCAGTCGCACTTTAGGAAGTTTAAATTCCTCGCCCTGTCACCCCACCCACCCCCTTCTTGGCAGGAGTGGCTGATGTCTGGGACACTGGTGTTGAAGTTTGGTCCTGATCAGGTCACAGAGCAAGAGGTGTAGGAGAAAAGCTGAACAGTGACAATGCTAAGGGTCACACTGGAGCCCAGTCCTCTCCTGATGGAGATGTCCTCTTCCCTCTCTCTGCTCTCTCCCCTTACCCAACTGTTACTTCACTTTGAAAGCCAAGGACAGGACAGGGCAGGGCCCTGGATTTAACTCAGTGGTTCTGCCTGCCTTGCAAGCGTAAGGTCCCTGAGTTCAATCCCTGGTACCAAAAAAAGATAAAAAAGAAATGCAAGCCAAAGACTGACTTGGTCTGGATGGCTGCCTGGGGCCCCTGGCGCCCCACCCTAAGACGCAGCTGTGACCCCAGGAGGTGCTCTGTGTGCCAAGTGGAAGCCTACTGTGCTCCCCCCCAGTGTGTGTGTGCTTGTGTCAGTGCCCGTCTGTGCCAGTTCTGGTCTCACACAGGACAGCAGGATTGGCAGAGTCCCACAGGGCCTGGCCTCTCAGAAGTAAGTGCCTAACAGGAAAGGAGGCCTGCAGCGAGGGGTGGGAGAGGTGCGTAGGACCCCAGGCACCCCAAACCAAGAAGCACCCGGGCTTCACCCCCAGCTTGTCTCCTCAAGTTTAAAGCAGGGAGCAAGGTCTGCATCTGGGCTCTCTCCCCTCCCCTGGGTCCTTCCTCCGTCCTTCAGGCCTGGAAGCGCCTTCCTCTGGTTTCTCTTTCTCTTATCTCCCTGCATTTTTCTCCTCATCCTCTTCTATCAGCCATTATTTTCTCTTCCTCACCATGTCCACCTCTTCTGTTTCAGAGGAAGAATCACTGTCAGCCCCTCAGACCGCCTTAGGTGACTGCTAACTGGCCACCCTCCCCTAAGGATTTGGGGGCTGGTTCTTTTGCCTGATCCAGCTCACTGGAGAATAGGCAGTTGGTGGACCTTCTGGGAAGCCCTTTGTCCATCCCCGTGTCACTTCCCAGCACAGCCACGGAGCCCCAGCCCCTCTTGCCTATGCAGCATAGAAGGTCAGTCACACTGTCTGCTGCACCGCAGGAATCGTCCCAGGAACTGCAGTCAGGTCTGCAGCGTCACCTGTGACCTGTGACCCGTGACCTGGGGCTGGCAGGCCTTTCTTACACCCCACACAGGCCAGGTCTGGACAGCGAGTGCAGAATCCCACCATTTCGCTGGCTGCCCTTTATTTTCAACACACCAGGATGCACCCAATTAGCAGTGCTCGTTCCCACCTCCCATAGAACTTCAAAGGCCCAAAGCCCTTCCTGTGGGGAAGCAGAGACCTGAGAAAGTCATCATTCCTTTTTTGAAAGGAGAAGCGGAAAGGGACAGTAACATATCCATCAAAGATGAAAGACAGCTTCGTGGAGCTGCTCCACTGGGATATTGAGAATCTAGGTTTGCAACTTGTACCACCTTTCTCTTGGTTCCCAGTTGAACGGGAACTTGAGCTGAATTCTGCTAACTTAGTAGTTGAACACCAATTTCCAAGGGTCATTATTTTGTGCAACAAAATGAAACTTTCAAGGACTCAAAAGACTAGATCTCATCAACATTACTGATTAAAACAGGATTCAGACCTTCAGACTTTCTTTCAACTATTAAATTAAGATGAATGTTAACCTATTGCCTAAATCAAAGCCAGCGAATCATTTGCCTAATGAGTTTGCCTTTTCTGGTCAGGTACAGTGGTGTCTGTAGTCCTTGCTTCTCGGGGGTGAGGGGTGGCTCCATGGGAGTTCCAAGCCAGCCTGGACAACATAGCAAGATCCAGGCTCAAAAAAAGATTTGCCCCTTTTTCTGTGGGTACCATGTCCTACAAATTTACAGGGGGATGTTCAGAGAACTAACAAGAAAAAGGAATTTTTCTTTTCATGTTTTGTTTCCTGAGTAGGAAGTACACAGCCCTGGGAAGGCTTTCTCATTACTGGAGACAGCAAAATACCCCCAGAAATCCTGACCCCGGCCAGTAAGACTCAGGCCTGTAATGACTGCCTCAGTAGGGAGCCCCGTGCTGGAACACACTGTGTGTTTGGTTAGGCCTTGTCTTTCTGCAGAGTGCGCCAGTTGTGACCGGTAGCAATTGTCTTTTCGGCAGTTATAATAACATCATTTCTTCATACCCTGCCACTGAGGAGCCTAATTTATAAGTGGAAATAAGAAGTCATCATTTCCCCCAAGCAGATGTCACTCTCCTTGAACTAAAAATCACCTGGGCCTGTAGTGGAGCCCGGCAGGGAGCCGCAGGTTTTCTGCATTCCCAACTTGGCGCTGTTGAAGGCAACTGATTTATTTCCCCAGCTTGTGCTCCTGGTAGGCTTTTTACAGACACTTGGCTCCGCATACAGAGGCTGCCTCTGCTGTGCAGTGCAATGGGTTCCTAAAGCCCTGGTTGCTCTCCAGGGAAAGTGATTCAGTTCTACTTTTCTTCCCCACCCCCCCACTATGGAGTGAACCCAGGGCTTTCACACTGAGCAACATCCCCAGCCCCTTTTATATTTTTCATTTTAAGACAGGGTTTTGAGAAGTTCCTAAATTGTCCAGGCTGGGGTCTAACTCCTGCCTCAGCCTCCCAGAGTGCTGGATTGCAGGCATGCACTACTATACCCAGCTCAATTTCACTTTTGAGCATTCCTGTGGGGAGGCCTTCCCCCAACTGGCTCAGTCAGAGTCCCCTTAGGAAACAACTGGGCACTAGCTGCTCTCAAGCTCAGGACCTGCTTGCTGCCTCTTGCTTTGGGCAGGGGACAGGCTCCTAAATACCTTGAGCTCCCAAGGCGATTTTTCTCATTCTCAGCCCCCACTCCTTTTCTGAACAGAAAGAGGATGAGCAGCCTGAGCGGTTAAGCCAACGGGAAGAGAACTTTCCAGTTGTTCTAGCCCTGGAACACCTGGGCACCAAGGACGACAGCACTAACCCCAAACTTCAGTCGTGTGTCTTAAAGGCAAAATTTCTAGCAACAGCGCAAGAGACAAAGGAAACACGTAGTAGCGCTGTTGCGGACAAGACTCCAAGGTTGCCATGTTCATCGGCAGTGGGTGGTCTGCATAAAAGCGCGCTTGAGAGTGCTGCATGGCATTATCCCGTCTCTCTTTTCTCTTCTCCAGCTTCTGTTTCTCATGCGTTTCCCTGTCTTTTCCCTCTCATCCCCAGTCCCCCTGTCCATAGCTCTCCTTCCTCTCTTCCTCACCTTCTATCTCCCGTTCAAAGTCCGGGCCAGATGTATGATCACAGGTTTGCAAACCTCACACAGCATTTTTGGAGGAGGACCCTGCCACCCACATGCCAACCTCCCCGGGGTGGGGCAGCCCCTTGCACCCGGAGATCTGCAAGACAGAAAGCTTCTCAGAGATAGATCCCCTCCCCTGCCCTCCTTTCACCTGCTGTGTTGCTCCAGCTCCTTGTAGCTCTGTGACTGGGAAGTGAGAGAATTGGTTTCTCTGAAATATTCGGGAGAATTCATTTATTTCACATCAGCAGGAATTATTTATCTAGCCCAGGCTGCCAGAAAACTCGGAGCACCTAGTCATTTGGAGGTCATCGATGGCTAGCTGTGCCCTCTCCATATTTCTCTGGCTGCAGTGAAAGCAGTTCCCTGAGCAGCCAGCTGGGTGATATTAACTCGCTATCTTTCTCCTCTGCTAATTTGAGTGTTCGGTTGATATATGGCCAGGCACCCACGCACACTCCTGGCGGCACTTGCCAGGGAATATTGCTTTTTTGGACTTTGACACCAGCTCCGACTTTGAGAGGAATTTAAGTGATATTTACTGCACGGCAGTTTCTCGTTGGAGCTCTGTTCTTCTGGCTCAGCCCTCTGACAACACACTGGATTTATTCTGGCATCAACGAGCTGCGGAGATTGTGCCCCAGACTTTAATTAAGTTCATCAGGAGCTCGAGCTGCAGCTTCGGGGTTTGCTGATTGACACAGATGTCATGGCTGGAACCAACTGCGGCTCTTAGGAGACCCCAAATCAGAGTAACTGACGGAAGATCTCCCCTTACACAATTTTCTGTTTGCCAGCATTAACTCTGACCTCTTTTAGAACATCAAGAGCCACAAAAATCAATCCATGGTTGGACCGACCCAAGGTGCTAGATGGTTTTGTATATTTTTAAAATATTATTAATAATATTTTAATGTTATTTAATATTAGACTTTGGAGCTAATGTGGGGGGAGGAAATAGGTAACCTGCAGAATATTCCCCTGCTCTGATTTTTCAAGTTCAATCTTCCCCTTACTGTTAAGTCATGCAAACACTGAGAATAGTTTAGTTCCATTTCATTTAGGAAGGAAAATACTTGCATGTGTGTCTGTGTACACGGGTGTGGGTATGTACACTTTTACTTACGGACCCTTGTGAATTTGTGACCTAGGCAGTTTCCGAGGGGCCCACTGAGAATACCCGGAGTGATAACCAGGTGACCTGAGCCGGTGGGACGAGAGCTCCTTGCTGAGCTCATTAAGGGCAGCAGCCACAGTCAGGGGCCTGACTCTTGGTCTGCAGGTGTCTTATCCTTTTCAGTTCCAGACCTAAATCCACAGGCAACCAAGGGTTGGTTACAAAGGCTCATTGGGGGCAATCTCATTTTCTTCTTGTTAACAAAGATTTGCCATTTGCCCCTGGCTAATTCCAAGGTTAGCATCTTCTGCGGGTCTGCAGGCCCTCAGGCACACACAGTGGAGAAACCTAGCCTGACTGGGGAATTGTGCATCGCTGTGTTCCCCCTCCTCTGCTCCCGGGAAACCCCGTCTCCCGTTTGGAAGGTTCAAAGGACATGAATTCCATGAAGGAATTTTCTGTCCGGCAGATAATTCTGTTGTGGGTTATCACCACTCTCCAGATGCACTTTGCAGAGAAACAGGAAACACACTAAATGTTTACGTTCCTTCTGCGGAGAGCTCGGAGCAGAGAGCACGGAGCAGAGAGCTCGGAGCAGAGAGCTCGGAGCAGGTCGGCCCTGTCCCTAATTGTCACAGGAGCCAGGGGCGCGGCGGGCGCTCAGACCTAGGCGGGTCTCCCGACAGTCGTGGGCTGTGCTCTCTTCCCAGATTTACTTGTACACCCCATCACCCACTGCCCAGCCCCCAGCCCAGCCAGTGAACCCCAGAAGAGCCGCACAATTCCCGGTGACCTGGGGCCACTGCCTGGCAGGTTTAACACCAGCCCCGTGCCTTGGTGGGCTCTTTCCCACCACGGACACTTCTCGTCCCAGACATCTGCTAACAGATCGAAGCACGGGAGCCGTATTACATGCCACAATTCTCCAGCCCCCGTAGACAATTCATAATTGACTTTTAAATCATTTAGGTGCAAAAACAAATGATAATAGCGCCACAGTTCAGTAGCTAATAAATTCTAGCTCATGAAAACTGAGGGAGAAAGCTCAGACCGTAAAAATTAAATATTTATGCGGCTACTACACCCACACTGACATATAAATGCACATGCACACACATTTTAGGCATCACTATTCATTTTTAATTCCTTATGTGTTATCCAATAAGGCAAGATTTCCAGCAGGGAAAATAGAACGAAAGGAAGATTTATTGCCTCCAAATTAATACAAGAAAACATCCCTGTAATAGCTATCCTCGCTCCTCCCTGGTCACGGAGAAAAAAGATAAAGAAACACTGAATTGACATAAAGAACTTAGCACTCCCTGCGTTGAAGGGATGATAATGATACAAAGCATCATTATAATTTATTATTGAACAGAGTCAATTTTTTCATCCAAGCCATTTTTCAAACCTCTCTGAGCTCGGGGCCTCTGACGGGAGCGCTGACACAGATCCAGATCCTCTTCCCGACACACGCAGCCATCAATCAAAGGCCGCCTGGGAAGCCCGGGTCTGCGTCTGCGCAGGATTCCTTCGTCTGAACCCGGCCACTTAACTCTGAGCCGGGATCGCGCGCTGCTGTTTCTCCACCGCTCGTCTCACTCCCTGGGGAGGAAGAGCTGGCAACCTCGTTTCCGAGGGGAAACTGAGGCTCGGAGCCCTCTCATCTCTCCGCCCACTTCCCTCTCCAGCCCTGCCAGCTGCTACAGCATAACCAACAAATCACATTTAGAGTTTCCTTCCCAGTCCCCTTATACAGAGACCCTCTGCCCAGCCCAGCCCTGCAGAAAGAAGGGAAAAGTTTCTCTTTCTCTTTCCGGGCAGAGAAGGAGGCCACAATCTCAAACGTAGAGCATACGCACACTGCAACCCCAAACAGGAGATCCTACAACTGAAAAGGTATAACCTGGTTTTGAAATGAACCTTGTAAAAACTTTGGCCAGCTGTGGCGGCACACTTGTAATTTCACCACTTGGGAGGCTGAGACAGGAGGATTGCCACGAACTCAAGGCCAGCCTGGTCTACCCAGCGGGATACTGTCTCAAACTAAAATAAAAAAGTAAAGTAAAAATTAAATTAAATTTAAAAGCTTGGCAGGCTTGTGTAATTTGTGGGGCTGAGTCCATTTAAATAGTCCCAATGCACCAAATCCAATCCAAGACCCTCCAGGGAAAATGAGCTGGATTGGATGATGGAGGCTCATTTGAGTTCCAGTTGCAAGATCACATTAAACATTTAATCAAGAAAGACAATCATACAGAGACCAATACTGCATCCCTTGCCAGGGCACACCAGTGCCATCACAGCCCACTAAAGTGGTCACAAATGTTGACATTTTTGTTATCAGAGTTTAGTTTTTTAATCTGACATTTCTGCTGTCCCATCATGAGTTTCTTTTTTTTCTTTTTTTGAGACAGGGTCTCACTATGTAGTTGAGACTGACCTGGAACTCACTATGTAGCCCAGGCTGGTCTCGAGCTCACAGCGATCCTTCTGCCTCAGCCTCCTGAGTGCTGGGATTACAAGTGTGCGCCACCATTCCCAGCTTCATGAGTTTCTTTTTAAGAACAACTCATATGCACACACACAAGAGCTGGGCCTGAAAGGAGAGCAAAAGATACACAAAGCGCTTGGGCAAATGCTGAGGTCCGGAGGGCTCGAGAGTCTGGCCCTGGGCCTTTTCTGGGGTGGTTAGGATTAGGGTTACGGGGGTGGTTAGGGTTAGGGTTACCGGGGGTGGTTAGGGTTAGGGTTACCGGGGAATCAAACTCGGGTCTTTGTGACTGCGAGGCAGGCACCAGAACCACTGAGCTAAATCCCCAGCCCTTTTCTGTTCTTCTTAAGCTGACTCCGTTTGTGACTTCGCTCCTTCTGGGGACTTTAACATGTCCTCCCTTTGCTGTTGACCCCATCTTCCTATCTGTGGCCCCAGCTGTGCCCTGAAACCTTGCACAGGAGGAACTGCAGCTTCTCCTCAACCGCCCCGATTTCCCACCCGGCCTGCTCTTCCTGGGTCCTCAGAAGGGTTTGATTTTTCAAGTCAACAACGGGGGAAATATTTATTTTCTAGATGACTCTTTGATTACAGGAATAAAAATACTAACTCTATTAAAACGGAAAATGGAAGAAATGTGAATAAATAGCAATTATCCATGATCCCAGGCACCTAAACATAATAATGTCACTATATTGCCTTCCAATGTTTCTTTTTAACACAAAATTTAAGTTTTTTAATTGGGATAGTAACCTAGGACTTTTGTGTGCTTGTTTTTTTCTTGGTACTACCTATTTTTTACTATTTTGAGGTACTGCTATATGGCAATGATTTATTTAGCTAGCCCCTTACTGTTAGAAATATAGGTGTTTTTTTTTTTGCTTTTTAGTACTATAGTGTTGCAATAAACACCCTTGAACATAGATATTTCTCTCTCTGATCATTTCTTTCTTTCGTTTACTATTATTATTTATTTCTGTGGGGCTGGAGCTCATACCCAGAGACTCCTATTAGGCAAGCGTTCTTCCACTGCCTTCAGCCTCCTTCTAATTATTCTTTAATAATCAATTAAGATATGTGGAAGTACTTAGCCAAAAGGGAAAAAATAATGCTTTAGACTCTTTAAACTTGGGGTCAAATTACTTTCTAGAAGGATAGTGACAACTTACACTCATTGGTCTTTGAAAGAGTCTAATGTATTACATTCTCATAGTACTGGGTATTATCATTAAGACAATAACCAACAAAATAATACAACCTACCTAGTAAGCAAAACACAGAATCTCATTTTAAATTTTGCATTTGTTGAATTTTTTTCATGTTTTTTTCTTCATCCCTATCTCTCATTTTATGAATTGGTGATGGGTTTTGTTTCTACTTGTCCTGTGCCTTCCCACAGGGTGATTTCTAAGAAAGAGCTACATGCTAGGGACATGCCTCATTTTCCAGTCACTGGTGTTGTGTTTTCCCATTTTGCTATCTAACTCTCATTTGGTGTCTCTGATATCCATGTTAAAATTTAAGTAGTACACTGCTTGCTTTTACTCATACGGTTAGAAAAATCCTCATTTAAAGATCAAATATATATTTACTGATAGTTTCTTGTGGGTATTCTTTCCAGTGATGTCCTGAAGAGACTCAATAAAAAACTAGGAACCATTTCAAGTAGCGGCCCAAGTAGGCAGAATTGTATTTATTGCAAAATGTGTTTGTAGCACACACACACACACACACACACACACACACCAGCAAAATTCACCTCACCTATGGAAATGCAGTAAAATTAAGAAAGCAAAATTGTGTGTTTTTGAAGGAGAAGGTAACAACAAAGCCAAGACTGCTGCTCTATAGCCAATTTAGGGAGAATATCATTATGTTCCCATTAGAACTTTGCTGCCTTTACAATCAGGTCTTCCTGCAACTGTGTATTTATGGTAGTTTTCTTTAAAAAAGGAAAGCCACAATGGGTGGAGGCAGAGAAATGTATTTTCAAGTGTATTTCATCATTGCACAAATGAGTTCTTACACAACGTCACTAGGCAGTACACTCTGACGAGATCACTGTTGTCTACGAGGGCTGTTGTTAAGTAGTGCCAGACCATATATGGGTTCCTTTTCTTTCCTTCTTTTCTTTTTGAATTGGGGATTGACCCCAAGACCTCATGAGTGCTAAGCATGCTCTCCACCAGTCAACAACCCTGCCCCAGCCCCTATATTCTTGAGCGAGGCTGCTCTTAGGTCTGATCACACCTCCCTCACATGCTGTATCTATTTGGCATCCAGGATCGGTGAACAGCAGTGGGGCTGTGCCCCTGGTTCTGTTCTCCTGCTAGTCTGCCCCTTGCTCTGCCTGCCTTCCCAGCACACAGGCCCCATAGCTCAGCCTGGCAGGTGCCAGGCAAATACTCTGGACATTGCTGCTACTGGGAATCTCCGAGCTTTACACACACAATCACCTCCCCTATGGTCTTACAGGTCTCTTGTGAGGGCTTTTCTAGTTCAGACTCTTGTCCAGCCCCTGGGAGGTTCTGTCCTGAGATGGCCAGCTGCCCCAGCACCCCCGTCTCTTCCTTCTTCTGCCTGCCACCTCCTCCACTCCGGAGATAGCAGCGGCAGCCTGGACACTGTTTGGAGGACAAGCACGGTTCTCGCTGCCTACCTACAGACTCCTTGTGCTCAGGAACCAAAGAGAGACGTGAGGATTCATAGCGCCTTCCCTACCGCAGGGATTCACACAGCTTCTGAGTCCACCAACTCCTTTCATCCCTCACGACAGCTTTGAGAAGGGGCCTGGCTTTTGATCACCACTGCAGAGAAATAGGAAGGAACTGCCCAGAGCTGGTTCATCCAGCAGGTGAATTCACAGAGCTGTGGGTCCCGCCCTGTTCGGCTGTGCTCCCCGCGCATCCAAGGGTCACCTGCTGGTGGCCAGTCAGCGCACCTGAGCATTCCTGCACGGAGATCTCCCAGATCTCTAGAATACCAAGGGAGGAGATCCCCGCTGTGCACCGCAGCCCCTCACTCCATGGCTGTGTGGCTTCACTTGTCACCTGTGTCACACAGACCCTACAGATTGTGCCCTGAAAATTAACCCGCACACCGGCTTCTATTTGGTAGCACCCTGCGTATCTGAAGTCTCTTCATGGCCTATCCCCCTCTTGGTCCTCTGTATCCCTTTTTAGTCTTACACTGGTCTCTGAGGGGTTCTGCCTTCTCTGTGCGACACCTACCCACCCAGCAGATTAGATAAAGCAATGCAAACCAGAGGCACCCTCCTGCCTCCTCCCTGAGTGTTCCTCTCCTCAGATTTAGTTTGCAAGATAAATCTGCCTAATTACAGATCGATGAAGATAATGAGTAGTCTCACTATCCTCCTTCTCCTGGCACTGGGTCTAAAGGTGGGGGTAGAGCTGGGGAGGGGGAGCATGTCTCAAACAAGTTACTGCCTGAGCCTTTAAAGTCAGATTTTAATCTCTTTTCCCCTCCACCCACCCACCCGTGCAGTCAACGCATCCTGAGACACCTGCTTGGTGGGGGTGGGGTGCGGCGGTAGTTGGCGTGGAGGGAGGCGGAGGCTTGTTTGCTTGGTGTGTGTGTGGGGAATCTGCTGCTGGCCACAGAGTGTAACTGGAGATCAGAGAGATCGTTTTAGATAGCAGTGGCTGGGAGGGAATGATGAGAGTTATGCTGCAAAGGAAAAGACCCTCGGCAAAAGATAACAACAGCCTTACCTCGAAGAATCGGCTGAGCCCAAGTTTGGGTAGGAAATGCACAGCCCAAACGGGACACCTTGTCACACTGAGACCACGGACACTCTCAAAAACGACAGGGTTGTGCTGAAAAAGAATTCGGGAGCCGACCTGAGGAGAATCCACGGCCAACAATGGATCGACTTCAGCATCATTAACAACGAAAACCCTGCAGTGTATTAAAACAATTAAATATGTCTGAGTCCGCGCATTTATGGATCATGACCTTAAAACCTCACTGTAAAAATCCTTGGTTAAATTTTTACTGAAAAGACCCCTTTTTATTATAAAATTATGAAACATACACAGAAGTAGAAGAACAGCGTAACAAACTCCCACGAGCCTGTCACAGCACCAAGGACAGTCAGCTCGTGCTGTTCCGCTGTACCCACACTCAGCCCCTCTGCCCTGGATCACTGTGGACCAGAGCACAGCACCGGGTCATCTTATTGTAAATAACATGTTGTTAGTAGTAAGAGGAGGGGATCTAGAGTTTATTCTGTGTATTTATCAGGATCACCAAATCGTAGCCAGGGTGAGTTTCTCTCTCTCTAGAAATATTCCATTGAACAAGTGAAAAAGGACATGGCTCCTAATGAAACAGCAACTGCAGGCGTGACTGTGGCTGGCTCTTGGCCTCACCGAAAGAGACAGCATGTGACGCCCTGAGCTTGTGAGAAAGGAGGCAGCCACCACCTTCGAGTATTCCCGCTACAGCCTCAGGCTCCAACTCCAGTCGAGAGGCCAGGTCCAACTGGCAGCGCGTTAAAAAATATGCGAGGCAGAGGACTGTGTTAAGTGGCATAGCGGGGACGGGACGCAATCAGTGAAATCCAGACTGTGGGAAATTCTACGGGACAAACAACCTCGCTTCCTCAACAAATAGAGTTCAAGGACATAAAGGAGATGTAAGAGCCTGGGGGTGGAGAAGGAAACCATAGATTAAAAGAGGCAGATGTAAGTCAGCTGGATGAAACAAACTGTAAAGTAAAAAAGGAAGAGCGAGACAGTTGGAGAAATTGAACACGAGTTAAGTATTTGATATTAAGAAAGTAGTTTATGCTGTATAGGTAGGCCAATGGTATCATGGTTCGAGTTTAATAAAAGAATCTTTGGTTTTTAGAAAAGTAAAATATATAACCAGTGGATCAGTATGTTTTCCCCTCTGCTTTTATATAGTTTTGAAACAGAAAAGGTTCCCCTGGAAAGTCATCTGGATTTCTTCCTTCAGAAGATAAAGAGTTGGTTGGAGTGAAAGGTTACAGGTGAGGAGCATTTGAGTTGAAACAGTGCCTTTCCTGGGCAGCTGGCAACATCTCCAAGACCCTGGGGTGGGCTCCACTCTCAGGCTTCTCCCTCTGCCCCTGGCACCGAGCCCAGGGCTGGTCTCCTGCAGGCTCTCTAAACCCTAGAGAGCAAATAGACCAACAAATCCTTCCAAAGCGCTGCATGCTTAACCTCTTAGTGGTCTTTCTTCATCTATAAAATGGGAGCAGTAATACTTAATTCACAGGGATGTTGCAGAGATAAAATGGGCATAATAAATGTTATTCCACTCTACAGTCAAAGGATAATTCATGATAATAGTGGCTGGACCTAACACATATTGAAAACTATTTCTGGGTATAGTTCTAAGAGCCTTCTATGCACAGTCTCATTGAATTCTTACAAATCTCCAGGCAGAGCGTGCTGATTGTCCTTGTCTCACAAACGGGCAGCTTAGGCACAGGTGTCCTGGCTGTTTCCTCCTGTTGCACTCAGGTGGAAGAGGCCCTTGCCGTGCTGCTGTAATTTGGGGAACAGCAGGAAGCTCTCCAGACGAAAGTATCTTTGACTGGAGGTGTTTTGGTCTCCAAGAGTCTCCGGGAAAGTGGGAAGTACCCCGAGAGGGGTGACATAGTAGCTTCTGCCCCCACTAATGCCTTACTGGGAAGTTGCCTTTCAGATTACTCCCCTCCTCTGTCAGGATCCCAAGAGCAAACCGGGATGGTAAAGCCAGCAGACAAAATGGAAGAAAGTGTAAAGGACAGAGACCATGATTTGGGCAGTTTTGCCTGGAGCCTGCCCTCACCCCGCCCTCACGTGGGCAGTGCCAGATGAAAGGCCATCAAAGCTGCCTGGCTTCTCCCCACACTAACCCAGTGTGGGAGTGGACCCTTCTGGATGTGGGGTTCCTGTACCAGCTCAGAAGACCCCTTCCTCACTGACAAGCTGCAACCCACTCGGACCCTCATAGACTGGCTCTTGTGACTTCTGATGGCTTCTTGGGACACTGTGGTGCAGACCTTGGAAGCCATCTGGAGAGCTGCTGGTGCTGCCTTGATGACCAGGCAGGGTGGACACTGCCAGTTTGGTCCTGGCTAAGGCTCCTGGCTGCCCTTCTCTTCCTATAGGCTGCACTGCAGAGCAGCAGGCAAAGAATCAAAAGCCTGGCGGGGTTGCAGAGCTGGGGATTGAGGGATGTAGAGAGAGTACCATGCTCACTGTGGCCCATCCACCCACACCGACAGGCACCTAGGGTCCAGCACACACCACGCAGAGTGTGCTGCCTCGTATGGGCCCTGCGTTTGTGTCCAGCCCAGTCACAGGGAGACGTAAAAGGACCAGACCTGCCCAAGGGGCCAGCATGGGGAAAGATGGCTGAGATCGGGATTTTAAGTCTGGAAAAGGCTTGAGGATTTCAAAGCTGCTTTTATATTTGAGAGGCTGCCCCAAGGAAAAGATGGGAAGTATGTGTGCGGCAGGGGTGAACCAGGAGTGGGGCAGTGGAGTGCAGACGTGTGGAAGGGTTCTTCATCAGGACCGGCTGGAAGAGAGGAATCACAGGCAGAAACACAGGCTCTGCTGTCGGGACAGCTGGCTCCAGACCCTGCCTTCTGTGCTTTCTCTTGCCATATCTGGGAAATCAGGATAAAGAATAGTGCTTGCTCTAAGGGTTTTGTGAGGATTGAATGAGTTCATGCAAGCAAAATGCTTTGAATGGCCCAGTTCCTGTTAGGTAGTCAATAAATGTTAGGTTGGTGTGATATTCACAACTTCTATGGTTTAGTAAATGAAAACAGCAGGATCCAAAATCCATATGGTGTGATTTTGGATGTCGTTTTTATTTATTCATTACTTTTGGAGATAGGGTCTCATTGTGTCCCACGGGCTGAACTTGAACTCCTGGCCTCAAGTGATGCTCCTACTGTAGCCTCCAAATAGCTAGGACGGTAGGCACACACCACCATGTCTGGCTTTTCCAAATTTCTCTTTTAAATGCATATTAATCAGACAGGCACTAGAGAAAAACATCCCAAAATATCAACAATGAGGGTTTCTGGAGAATAGTATTATGAGTGATTTAAATGTTTGCTGTTTTTAATATTGTATATTTTCTAGATAAATATATGCTACTTTATAAATGGAAAAACATTTTAATACCATCTCTTTTAAAAATACAAAGGGTAGGGTGGAGGATTCTAGCTCAGTAGTGCTGCTACCTGCCTCATAAGCTCAAAGTCCTGAATTTGATCCCTTGTACCAAAAATCAAAATACAAAAAGCAAAAACAAAACAAAACACAGTGTACCTAAAAATGTAGTGGGATCCTAGTTGCTAGGGCTTAAACTCCCCTGTCACTGAAATATGTAGATCCATATTGCCAATGGGTGATTGGGTTGCTTATCCTGTTTAATCCCAACCACAAAAAGACACTCGTGCCTGAGCTGGGTGTGGTGGGGCACAGCTATGGCCCCAGCTATTTGGGAGGCTGAGGCAGGAATATCACAAGTTCAAATCCAGCCTGGACAACTTAGTGAGACCCTGTTTCAAAAAATAAAAAAGGGCTGGGAGTGCAGGTCAGTGTGAGGCCCCGGACTCAATCCCCAGTATGACAAAAAACAAAAACTAGTGCACGTAAAGCCTGGGAAGAAATAGGTGACTCTGGTAGCAGTGGTTCCTCTGGGGAGACGGATGAAGAATTGGGTCAGTCTGATTCTGTATTCTTTTCTACACGTCCAGAATTTTCTAAAGTACCTACCGGATACTTTGAAATTGGGAGGTAGGGTGGGACTAACTGGAAATGAAAAGTAAACTAAAAAGAAAAGGAGGCCGGTCTAGATTAGCCCAAGCAGCCCCAGAGACTGGCTGGTCTAGCGTCCCTGCCCATGCCTCTGTGGCCACACTAAGGTCAGGCAATGTGACACTTCCGCCCTGACCGGATGCACACTATGGCAGTCATGCCTCCGCCTGGTCAAAGCCACCCCGGGAGGGATTAGGTTTGCTTTTGCATGGCCCTGAAAACCTCCTTGCTCCCTGCCACGTGGCTTCAGGGTCTCGTGCTCTGGTCACCCATTTTCCACCCATGTCTGCTGCCCACATCCCCTCCTTCCAGCCACATCCTCTTCTGGGGCTCTCCAACGCCTGCCCCTCCGTGCGGGGACTGTTTCCTCACCTGCACCGCATAATGCAATGTAGCTGCTTCTTGATTGTTTCAAGCCCCATTTTCTACCTCTCTGTCACCTCCTGTTCTCCAAACCCTGCTCAGAGCTGAGGCTGTACTCAGAAAATCCCAGAACAGCACCCGCTGGCTCGCTGCTGCTCCTCCCCGGCCACTGTACATGGTCTGACACCAGCTCCAAGGCGGGTACAGGTGCAGTACCAACTGGGAGGTGGTCAGTGGATGTGGGGATGGAAGCGAGTGTATTGAAGGCCCCTCGTGCCCATACAATACACCGTCAAGGGGAGTCAACCGTTCCTCACCCTCCTACAAGTGGTTGGTGTGTGGTTCAGAGCTCCTCAACCCAAGCCACCTGGAGAACTGGACAGAAAGCAGCTTGGAAAGTGGACTAAACCCAAACAAACCAGGTTCATTCAGCTGGGGAAAAATGGAGATGAGCCAACACTGGCCCTTCATGGCCCTGAATGTGCGAGGGAAAACGGTGGCAGAGGTGCACATGACTGATGCCACTTTCGCTTTCCGGGACGATCTCCTATCCCCATCCTGTCCCCTGTCCCCTGTCAGCCTGGAGCGCTTTCCTCATCCTCAACCAACCTGCAAGCAGATCCCAATGTTTAATTTGAGGCTTCTTAACTTTGAGGACTTGGGAACCTAACAGCAGGGCTGCTGTGGAGTATCTTTCTCGGATGATTTTAAGGTCAATTACAGACATATTTGGGGGATGGTTTAGATAGGAACCCACCCCCAGTATTGGGGATTGAACTCACAGTCTCACGCACACTAGGCAAGTACTCTACCATTGAGCTATACTCCCAGCATC
This sequence comes from Fukomys damarensis, assembly GCF_012274545.1. Classification (NCBI taxonomy): domain Eukaryota; kingdom Metazoa; phylum Chordata; class Mammalia; order Rodentia; family Bathyergidae; genus Fukomys; species Fukomys damarensis. The sequence continues at coordinate 41,525,813 of NW_022900931.1, read as the reverse complement.
CCCCCCCCACCTTAAATTTTGAGACAGCGTTTCTCTGAGTTGTCCAAACTGGCCTTGAACTTGTGATCCTCCTGCCTCAGCCTTCTAAATACAGTAGCTGTATTTACTGGCAGAAGCCGCCATATTGGGCTAAGAAGGAACTTTTAAATCTATTAGCTCTGTGGTCCCTTCTGCATTAAATAAACATGCATGTTCATTCTGCATAAAAGTTATGTTGCTATAAAAATACTTGCATGCACTTTTATAATTTTGCTTTTGAAATTATTTGGTCATAGATAATTCAATTGATTTATGATTGGCTACAATTTCTTGATTTTAATTGTACATTCTTGAGAAACTTTGTGATGTGTAAACTAACTTACAGCTTGTTTTCACATATAGGGCTTACATGAATCTTTATGTCAACAAGGTTGACAAAAACCACAATCATAGTATCGTCTTAGGCTCAATTCTTACGTATTGGTGCACAGCCATTACCCCGTGGGAAATGTGGAAAGGAAACTGTTAGAACACAAAACTTGGAAATAACTTACTTCTATTTAAAATTTTGCAATGGAGTCAAAGCTAGGCCTCAGTTGGAATTATTTTCACTCATTTGATTTCCAAAAGCTCTTTTGACTCAGTGAGCCAGTTGGGGGGGTGAACTTCAGGGAACACACACTCTGATGCCACCTGTCCCGTGGCCTGGGATGGAGGGAAACTCGGAGCCGCTGCTCTGATCATCATGTGGGAAGCGTTTGTGTCTCGAACCCTAAGTTTCTTGAGGACGGATGCTGTGCATTCACAGAGGCCAGGAGTGAGCACAGGGACTCGATGAGGGGATGGTTACGCCATGCTGCAAACGGCATCATCGTGCCACCCTCCCTGGGACTGTGCTCAGTGCTCCTCAGCCCTGCCGCACTGGCCAGGGGTCCTGGTGTCCCACAAGGGACACTGAGGCACAGGCTGGCAGAGGTGGGAGCCAAGGCTGAGTGTAGAGGACGCCAGGCCTCCGTCCAAGCTGCTCTGTATCTGACACTGGGTGTGACCCCACCTTGGAGGCTGCCCTCCCTCCCCTGTCCTCAGACGAGCATCCTGGCCCCCCACTGGATGACCACAGACTGCGCAGGCCTGGGAGGAAGAGCCCCCTGCTGGGATGACCAGGAGTCCCCAGCCTCTGCCGCCTCCTGCCCCACCCCGTAGGGGGCAGTGCTATCTCTGCCCCTGGAACAAAGGGGTCAAGATGGCCCCCAACACACGACCACCGGGCATCTGAGAGCAACAGGCCCACACTTTCTCCTCGGTGTTCATAAAATGTGGGGCCTCTGCAGTGACAATCCAGAAAGGAGGTGAGTCTTCAGTCTTTCCCCGTGGGACAGTCCCCATCCTCTGCCGACCAGAGGCTGCGAGAGGGTGGAGGCCCTGTCTGGGTTTATGCCTGGCTTTGTTTGGAGTCTCACCTGCCTTTGTGGAGTGGGGCTGAGTGAGCCTTTGTCCTCCCCGAGTGTCTCCCTAACACACTGGGCCACTGCTCCCTTTCCCCTGCCCACATCCTTCTCCATCTCACGGGCCCACCACTGCTGGCCTTTGGAGAACCACAGTGATTTGAGGGATCCGTCTGGACTCAGTCCAAAGGGCTCTCTATCTCTTCCCTTGGGAGAGAGACCTTGACCACCCCACTCTGGGTGGGAGGAGGTTGGTCCTGCACAGTCCATTAGGACCAAGCCCAAGCTTGTCCAGGAGACAGGTGCAAAGCAAAGCTGATGGGTAGGGGATTGGCCTGGGGCGAGCCCTCGGGTGGCTGCCAGTGCATCCCTCTCTGGGATGCCAGGACTCATCCAGCAGCCACAAGCAAGGATTTAGTACTTGGGTGGCGCCTTGCAGCAATGTTTCTAAGCTGTGAATTTGAGGCGTGCACTGTGTCCAAGAAGAGGGGATGCTACCCATCCCTCTGCCAACACACGGTCCCCAGAGCAGAACCCTGAGGACGTGAGTGGAGGTGTGTCCCGCTGGGCTGTCCCAGGACTGGCGGGAGGCTGCCCCAGGGGCCCACAGTAATGGGGACCCCAGCTGGTGCCCTGTGAGGGGCAAGGCAGAGACCAGCAATTCTCTTGTCTTCTCTTTAGGTAACCTGGTTTCTCTGTTTCTCTTGGGTAACCTGGTTTGGAGACTGATTCCTTCACCTCTCACTGTCACATGCCTTTTCCTCTGTCCCTCTGTCCTCCTGCTTTCCTCCTCTCCCAGGGGCTCCTCAAAGCTCTGTCTCAGTCACAGGAGCATCAGGGCTTCTCCTGGCTCTCTGAAGCCCCTTCTGTCCCCGCTGAGGTCCCAGAGGACAACTCCTAAGAGTCCTGTCTGCGTTTAGCAATCCCCACTGTGAAAACAGAGGTGGTGAGGGCTGCACACAAAAGGGAAGAGGCTCCTGCCTGAGCTCCTGACCTCCTGCACATGGCCAAGATGTTGACAGGGGCCTGGCATCTGCCCCTTCCCACTTGCCCCTTGGATGCCAGCTTTTTCCCAGTGCAGAACCCTGAAGTTGGTGGAATCCAGGTATTTGGAAACCCAGGAAATAATCAGACCAACCTGTGCCCCCTCTGAGATTTTGCTGTCCCCAGGCATATCCTGTAGGCAGCAAGCAGGCAAGTCACAGCCCTGCAGACTCGGATAGACCCTCACTCAGGCGCAGTCTGGACAGCACTCAGGAACCATCTGTAAGCTAATCAGTGAGCAGACAGCCCAGCTGGCTGAAGGACAAGGACTCTGTAGAGGGGCTGAGTGGCTCCACTGTAGGATGTGGGTGTTAGGCTGTGGACTGCAGAAGACCCCAGAGGGCGGGGGATGTATCTTGGTGCACCGCACCTGCCTCGCAAGCACAAGGCCCTGAGTTTGATCCCCGGTACTGAAAAACAAAAGAAGACCCCAGAAATGACCTGCACCCACACTCCATTTCCTGAAAGCCCTGAGCTCGGAGAATAGGTGCTCACCTTCCTCTTTGTATCTGCAGTGTTTGCTGCTGTGCCAGGCTGTTGGGACAGTCCCTTCCTGCATGGCTTATCGGTTGGCTAGAGCCGGGAAAGGGGAGGTGAGGGAAAAGGGTGCCAGCTTGGAACCTCGCTTTGCAGGCCCATCTCCAGCCCTACCACATCCTGCCATGCCCTCTTGGCAGAGGGTTCATCCTGACTGTTGCAGGCACAGCATCAGTGCATCCCTCTGCTGCCTGCCAGGAGGACGGGTGTGGAGGAAGGAGTTGTGGGTGCAGCCACTGACAAAAGGCCTGAACAACCAGGTCTCTAACAAAAAAGAAACCGACCAGAGGAGCGGGGTTTGTAATCCCAGTACTCTGAGAGGCTGAGGCAGGAGGATCGCAATTTCTATCCCTGCTTGGGTGACTTAGAGACTCAGCAAGACCCTGTCTCAAAATAAATTTTTAAAAATACAAAAGATCCTGGAATGTAGCTCAGGATAAAGTCCCTTAGTTCAATTCCCAGTGCTGCCCCCCAATAAGAAATAAAAAACAAGCAAGCAAGAAAATGACACTCCACTGTCCACACTGCCCCTCTGACTCTCTCAAGGGTCACCACTACGCTGGCAGAGGCAGGGAGGCGGGGGTGCTCAGCTCTGCTGTTTCAAGAGAGCAAGAGAAGTGACAGCGTCAGGCCAAAGACGCGAGTGGCATGGAAAGTCGGTGGAAAGAAACATGTTTTCCTCACAGCGAGATCAGAAACTGGTTTGCTCCTTGCAAACCCCCTCGATTTTCAAATATGAAATCAAGTTCAGAAGGAACACAGGACCTGCCTGAATCACCAGGGCTCCTGAGAAGCAGCTGTGTGCCTGCGTGCATGAGTGTGCCTGAGTGTGTGCGTGTGTGCGCGTGTGTGTGTGTGTGTGCGCGCGCGCGCGCGCCTGGCCCTGGAGGCAGGAGAGGGCCATGGGACCAAGACAAATCATTCAACCTCTCCCAGAGTCACAGCAAACCCAGGATGGGACAACTCCACAGGGGATCAGCTGAGACTGCTTAAAGGAAAACACTGCCAACTGTAAAATAAAAATAAAACAAAGTGGGCTGGTGGCCTGAGAAGACTGGAGGCCCCATGTGTGCCGTGCCCCCTCCCCGCCATGGGCAGAGTTTGGAGGCCTTGGCACTGCACACGCAGAGCTGGTTCCCACGCTGGAGGCCAGTCCCTGCCCCCGCATCCTTTCTCTCTGGCTTGTGGGACTCACAGCCTGCGGAGAGGGTCAGCACAGAAGCACCTCGGCCCTGCTGTGAAAGCCTCTGACCGGTGGTGCCGGCCACTGCAAGCTGCTCAGGGGGCCTTTAAGCAAAGGAGGCTGAGTCAGCCCAGCCAGCCAGGGCAGGAAGTGCTCTGGGCCTGCTGCGAGGGGCAATGCAGCCGACTCCAGACCCCTGCAGCCCTTGGCCAGGGCTCAGATTGCCGGGCACGCTTGGAGCTCCTGCCCATAGCCGACCCAAAGCGCCTGACCCCATCCTCCTGTGACACACATTCCCCAGGGCCGATGGGCAGCACAGCAAGGGGAAGCATACAGCCTTTACCAGGTGTTAGGAGATGGGGGTGCTGGTCCCTCGAGATGCTGACTCCGCCGCCCAGCACCTCAGTTTCCCCATCTGTGGGATGGCAATGGCCATCGTCATGTCAGAGCGATGCAAGCGAAATGGAGATGAAATGCTTTGTAGAGTGCAAATCAGGACACAGCGATGAGAGCTGATCATCCTGTGTTTAACACAATGTGTAAAATAATTTTGTTCCTAAGATGTGTGAGAGAGAAAAGTTATTCAAAGATACTTAAAGCCTAGAACTTCATTCCAGACCATTGCAAGGGGGTCTTGCAGCAGGGGGAGAGAGATGGGGTCTGACTCTGAATTCCACTTGGGCAAGTGGGAATTTATAGCCAAGGGGCAGAGGCAGAGGGGTTAGTGGATGGAGAATCGCCGAGAGGATGCGTCAGAGGTAAGGGGATTCTGGACCGACAAACTTCACAGGACGGACAGCACCGCGTGGGTGATGGTGACCCAAGTCAGACCCCGAGGGGGATCAGGGGCTAAGAGTCGGGGCTCTTGCTAAGTTGGCTGAGTACAGTTCATGGCTCAAACTGGGTCTTATTGGTGACCACAGCTGGGCCCAGGGGCAGGTTGGAAAGCCGGACTAAAGTCTGGTCAAGCAGAGAACGGCTGGCAGTTGACATCACGGGAGCAGAACAAACCCTTCCCCCTGCCTGTGCCCACCGGGACCTGAGCACGCACCCGCTGCTCAGTGGCTCTGAATAAAAATGCAGGGCCCTGAGGGTCGGGAGGACACGGTGCTGAGGGCTGCTCTGAGGGATGGCTGTCTGCAGGCCCTGCCGCTTCTGCGGGGCTGAGGGCAGCTGCTTCCTGGCGGTTTCATTAGTCCATGCCTGGTGGAGAGGCGACTTGAAGGGCAGGGCTGAGACGCATGTAATGGATTTGCTGAGGTTTTAATACCCGGCAACCTGCGAAAGACTAATAAAAACCTGGGGCAAGATTTTCTCCAGAGGGTTGTGTCACTGTGGAGTAAGAATGAAGGAGAGGAGAGCTTCCGGTAGTCTGTGCTCTTCTGTGACAACTGAAAATACAGGCGCACTCCCAGAGCAAAAGCAGAAGGGCTCCTGTGTCACCTTCTTTGAAAATATTTATCCACATAGGATAAAGTGCTATGGGGGCTTTTGTGTTTGGAAACAGGGTTAATGAAAAACCTCCCAACTGCTTGGGTAGTGGGATTCTGTGCAAATTTGACCCTACTCAGGGAAGAGCAGTAAAATGCCGCTCTGCACTCACAAGCAGGCCCAGAAAAACAAGGCATTGCAGATGTGGGAGCACAGCTCAGAGTGACACAGTGCAGGGGCCCGGGGCTCTTTGCTGAGGTCTGCAGGGTGACAGGACCAGACTGCCACAGGCTGGGGACGTGGGGCCATGGGTTCCCAGAGGACAAGGGCCCCTGCTGTGGAGAGAGTGAACCCCAGGGCAGCCTCCTCCTGCAAGCAGCCGGGCCCTCACAGGTAGTTTCCCTGAAAGGAAAGGACCAGGATGCATTTTGTTCCTTCCAAAGCTGTTTTTAAAATGCACGAGCTGGTCACGGTGGTGCACACCAGTGATCCTAGCACTAGAAAGGCTGAGTCAATAGAATTGCTATAAGTTCAAGGATGCCCTGGGCTACACAGTCAGCTCAAGACCAGCCTGGACTACCTAATAAGACCTCAAAGCCCAAGACTGAATGTCACCTGATGCAGGGCTGAGACAGCCTGGCCTTTTGGCCACAAGCTGGGGGGGCAGAGTGTGGCGTCTGGGTAGGTTGTCTGCTGAATGCACCCTACCCCAAGCCTTTTTTTTAACCTTTGGGCCCAAGTATGGGACTGTGGCTTGGCCATCTTTGTGTCCCCCCTTTCACGTGCTATGAAAGAAATCAGTGTCCCCAAGCAAATCTACCTGTGTAGGACCTGTGATGCAGGGTGTCAGGTGTATCAAGAATGCTGGGGGGAGGGGGCTCCTGTTTCCAAAATGGCTTCTCACGCTGACCTCAAAGCTTCCACCTTGGCCCCATTTTACTTAATTTATCTCTTCTTTGAAAATTATCTTTGAAGGTACTTATGAAAGCAGCAATTATATTTTATGTGTGTTTTTAAATCATTAACTTGCTAAATTAATATGCCACATTTAAAGTAGTATATCTTATTCTGTGTTTTTAAGTTTGAGAATCCTCATTTTGGCATTTCCTCTTTCCAAAAAAATGTAGATCACTTCATCCTACAAAAAAACGGCTACTTTATGTTAAAGACAAAAACCGAGCTTGGCGTGGTGGTTCATGTCTGTGCTCTGGGAGGCTGAGACAGGGCGGTCACAAGTTTCAGCCCAGCCTTGGCAATTTGGCAACTTAATGAGACCCTCTCTCAAAACAAAACACAGAAAGGGCTGGGGATGTAGCTCACCTCAGTGCCACAAACAAGACAAAACAAACCAGAAGGAAATACGTGCTGGCGAGCACGTGGAGAAACTGGAAGTTCCGCACCCTCGGTGGAAACGTAAAATTGTGCAGTGGCTGTGGGAAACAGTTTGGCAGATCCTCCAAAGTATCAAACAGAATGGCCCTACGACCCAGCAGTTCTACTTGTAGGAGCACACCCCAAAGAACCAAAAACAGATTCCCCCAAGAGAGACTTATGCACCATGCTCAGGGTGTTCACAGTACCTAAAAGGTGGGAGCCGCCCAAGTGCCCATCGCTGAGCCAGTGGCCAGGCAAAATGTGGTCCAGCACACGGTGGAATCCGACCCACTCTTCCAAGGGCGGAAGTTCAGGCACCAAGGGGACACTGTGCTGAGTGAGAACACGAGTCACAGAAAGACAGACACTGTGCTTCCTCCTCTAGGCCGGGCGAGAGCAGGCCAGCCTGATGGGGACAGAGAGTAGAATGCTGTTGACCAGGGCTTCGGTATGGTGGGTACAGAGTTTCACTTTATTTATCTGTTTTGTTTTGTTTTGATAGGATCTCACTATGTAGTTGAGACTGCCCTGGAACTCACTCTGTAGTCCAGGCTGGTCTCGAACTCACAGCGATCTGATCCTCCTGCCTCAGCCTCCCGAGTGCTGGGATTACAGGCGTGTGCCACCACGCCTGGCCGGAGTCTCACCTTTACAAGACGAGGAGATTCTAGAGAAGGATGGTGACAACGTCTGCAGAGATGCGGAAGCACTGGACGCCCCCGCACTGCACACCGAGGCGCGGGTACGACGGTAAATGCTGTGTTGCATGTGTTTTAGTACAGTGTGAAAAAAATACAGGGGGACATTTAGAAGCTGAGCCTGCCCGGAGGTTGGGAGGGCCCAGGACTGAGGAAGACATCAGGCCACTCTATTCTCACCCTGGCTGCTGCAAACTTTCACGAATTCAGAATCTCCCTTTGCTTTCAGAGATATAGGCAGGAGACAGCTGACACATTGCAAAAGCTGGGGCCAGGGATTGAGCTCAGTGGTTCCACCACCTGCCTGCCTGCAAGTACAAGGTCCCGAGTTCGTACCAAACACACACACACACTGCAAAAGCTTATACAGTGGTACCTCAATTCTTGAACCTGCTTCTTTCCATGAATCTGGGCTCAACCCAGGCTGGGTGAAAATCAAATCAAATTCAACGTTAGGTTCAGTGTTGACGTTCTGGGGAAATTTGACTTGGTTCTCACCAAGGTTGGTTTGTGACCGGAATGGTGGAAAGAACTGAGTTGGGTACCACTATGAATGCCACGATGTGTGCAAAGGAAAAAGAAAAGAGGAAGGAGACAGAGGAGAAAAGGAAAAGGAGATGAAGATTGGGGGGAACCATGCAGAGCCACCTCAGAGTCCCCTCCATAGATGCGGGCAGGAGGCAGAGCCTTGTCCAGGACGCCAGGCCCGTGCTAGCCCCAGGAACAGGTCCCATACGGAGGGGACAGAGCCCCAGGGGTGCCTGGGTCATGGGGACACGGGAGAGGTGGGACTCTCTGGAGTCCAATCTTGTGATTTTTCTTTAGCACCGGTAACCTTCCTCACCCCTCATTTCGCCTAGCTTTGCCAATTTTTCTGCCTTCTCCATCTGTCTGGCGGAATTGGAATACTGACTTTTGGGTGACCGCTGCCAGGCCCATGTTGAGGGCTAACATTTGGAACCTCAGGATAGCTACGTAGGGCAGGCGCGCCTGTGCCCACTTCACAGATGGGGCTGCTGAGGCCGAGGGGAGACAACTTTTCCAAGCTCACACAACTGCAAGAGCAGAGCAAAGATTGGAGCTATCTTGTTGCAAACGTTCCTCCTTCCTCCTCGACTCTCTCCCCTTCCACAGCATCCTCCTTCTCTCCCCGTCTAAGTCAGGAGGTCCATGCTAATAGTGTCAGGAGGGACGAGGAGAGACGTCTGACTGACTGGCTGATGAAGAAGCAGGTTGGGCTCTGGTTCCGATCATGGCATTAAAGTAGACCTTTGCCCTTCCCACAATGGCTGAGTTCCAGTTCCTGACCATCCCAGTCCAAACCTGCCATCACTTAGAGAAGCAGCAGAACCAGAGGTGTCAAGTGATGTACCCGCTGTCCCCAGCAAGTTAGCGCCAGAGCCCGGAACCAGAATGGCCTTCTGATTCTGAGGCTTTTCCTATTCTCCCTGGCGGAAGGTCTGCTAGGCCCATTTACCTAGAATCATTAACTCCAGGAAGCACCCACCACATCCTCACCCTTGGCAGTCGCAGCCCACACAAAAGCCAGTGGAGCCTGCAGAATGCGGGACCCTCAGGGGGCTCCTAGGGACCTGGGCTTGGCTGTAGGGGAGCCCAGCTTGGGGGCCTGGGCTGAGTCCCAAAGGAGCAGAAGTAGGAGCTGGGAATGGAGCAGGAATGACTTGTAGGAGACGGAGTAGGTGGGGATGGAGGTGGCTGATGAATAAAACACGGCTTCTGAAGAACCGTTTGCCATCTGTGCTGAAAGCTACACTAAGTTGACTTCCCAGGCCAGTTCAGAGGAACTCAGCCAGCAGACTTAGGGACTAGGGACGTGGCTCATTTTTTTCTGGAAGGGTCAAATGTTCTCCTAAGTGGGGAGTGGCCTGGTAACTGGATTACTTTCAGTAACTGCTCTGGGTTAGGGGACTTTTCCAGTCAACAGATAACAGTGGCTGCACTACACTGGTGTGAGCAAGGGAAGTAATTTCTCACCCTGGCGACCTCGTGGGGCTGTTCTGGGGATCAGACGAGAAAGTACGCATTGGGGTGCTAACCAGTGAACAGCACCATCTCGGTGGTCCTCTTGTCGCATTTCTTTAGTTTTATTTTGTGCTATGGCTTTCTACCAGCTGCAGCACTGGATTATTGTCAGAATAAAAAAAGACCACAAATTTGGCTTCTCTAGATGCTTTGCTTTGCATTTCATATTTCTTGTAATTCTTGGATGCAGATAAATATTTATTTATACAGAGTCTACACTCTATTGCCCAGACTGGCCTCAAACTTGTGATCCCTCTGCCTCAGCCTTCCAAGTTGCTGGGATTACGGGCATGCACGCCCCCACCTCCCGCCGAGCCAGGGGAATATTTATTAAAGACTATGTAGATCTCACCGAAAAACAAAAGTGAGGGACAAGCAATGATCACATCATATCATGGACTCACTGGATTTATAGCTGGCGGGAGGGTTAGAGACCTATGGGAGGCCTCAACCTCGTTCAAAGAGCCCAGGTGACCTGCCCCTCCCCCACCCAGCTGCGTCCCAGCAGCAGGGCCAGACCGTCCATTCAGACACAGCAGAGGAGGAAAGAGTTCCTGAAATTCCCTGAAAGATTTCTGAGGACTGTTTATGCTGTGCTAGGAGAACTTTCAAAGGCCAATGGAAGAAAAAGTTTCCAACAACAAGTGGTTGGTGTCGCAGGCTTTGCAGTAAGGCAGCCCGGGCCTCCAATCCTGGTTGGATTCTTACTAGTCTCGGATACGTTATATAACCTCTCTGAGCCTCAGGTCTTTCACCTGCAAAGAGAGGGTATCGTGGGATGGTACCTTGTGGGTTCCGGAGAGGAGTAAAGGCAATGTGTTGGTTGGTGGCTGTGTTCGCCCTCATTACACAGGGCGGGTAGTTTTCATGATGATCTAGCAGCTCCCCACCTCCTCTTCCCGCACCCAGTGCCTGGCCCACAGGAGCTCGGGGAACATGTGCTGTAGAAACACCACTGAGTAACACAGCTGACCCCAAGGGGACTCGTTCCAGGGCCTCCGGGGGATTCCAAGGTGTGAGGATGCTCCGGCATCTTTTATAAAATTGCACAGAATTTGCACAGAACCAATACACATCCTCTGTACACATTATCGCTTTAGAATGTGTATAGTAACTAATACAACAGGAGTGTTATATAACTTTTTTCTCTTTCTTCCTTTCTGCACCATATTGGGGATTAAACCAGACTTTTCTTTTCTTTTTTAAAATCAGTTTTTGCTAAGTCCCTGAGTTGCTCAGGCTGGGCTCAAGTCCTTTTGCCCAGCCTCCCAGAATTTTGCATCACTGCAACCTGAGGTCTGCTCTACCCTGTGGAGGGTGAGAATGTTAGCATTACAGGCCTGCATGACTTCGCTGGGCTAAATAGTTGTTATAGAATATTTGTTAGGAAATAATGACCAAAACTAAAAGCCTGAATATGCCCAGAACAGACAAAGCCATTTACACCTGACCACAAAACACACAAGCAAGATGAAGAGAGGCAAGGCTTAAAGGACCCGCTGCAGAGAGACCGAGGGGCCGTGACCGGCCACTGGTATGGCAGTGTACCACCCACCACCCATTCCCAGGGAGGCAGAGTCCTGCTCAGGGCATGGCAAGTGCAAGTTTTGCTTCCTGGAACTTTCTGGAATTTTTAAAGACTATTTGGTTCCAAAGTTGAGTGAATTTGAAGATGCAGAACTCAGGACACGGAGGGCTAGAGAGCTGACCCCACTTACGCCCGCCTTCCTGCCCCTCAGCTGCTGCAGTGAGCCTGCTGCAACACGACTCCATCTCACTTACAGTAAAACCTCCTTCAAGCCTGAGGGCAGTGGCCACTCTCCCTGGGCACCACTTCCCACAGGCGCCCCCCGCCGCTCCTCCCCAGCCGTCCCTGCTGCCCCTCCACCGCCTTCTCCCAGGTCCCCGCGTGGCCTGCTCTGCACTTCCTCTGGACTGACTCCAATGCCACCTCAGCGAAGCCATCCCCAGATACCTCCTATCACATTGGCATTCCACCCACCTCTCCTGAGCTGTTGTTCTGAGCCCTTATTGTTACCATCTACATATTTCACCGTTTACCTTGTTCACTGCGTGCCTCCATCTTTAACATTTTAGCTCCATGGGATCCAGGACTTTTACTTTCTTTCATTTTTTTTTTGAAGTTTGGTTTATTTATAATTGTTTCCAAACTACCTAGAACCATTCTTTCGATATGTGATAAATCTTTGTTGAATAAAGGACTGAATAGTATTCGTGATGGTTTCCGTTTGTTTTGTATGACAAATTTTGTAAAATAAAGCAGAAGGTAGTGGTTGATGTTCACGGAAGTGCTGCAGAAGGTCTGTGTCTGCACCCCTGAAGGTGCCTCCAGCTTTCTGGTAGCTGCACCCAGGTTGGCTTTGCTGGAGCCGCACCGGGAGGAGCCCCTGGCACTGAGACTCTTGATTCTCTGTCAGTCGTTGAAACACCAGGCTGCAGGGCTGTTCTGGAGCAATGGCTTGACTCCAGGTCCTGAAGCCATGAGGCCCTGCCTCCCTCTGGCCTGCCACCTGCTCTGTCCTGTGAAGGCCTCGCTCTCCAGAGTGCTGCAGAGAGGAGGGAGAAGGAGCCTAGAGCAAGCAGCTGGATCTGTTGGCTAAGAGGAATTAGCAGGGCTGACTGGCGAGCAGAGCCTTCTGAGAGGAGCAGAGAAGGAAGGAAGTGTTGGGAGGGAGAAAGGACAACCAGGACACTGCTAGGCAAGACAGGAAGTCTAAATGACAACGATGGTCCTTGCTGGTCAGAAGTTGAGGTTTGGGGACTGATTTGTGTGTGTGTGTGTGTGTGTGTGTGTGTGTGTGTGTGTGTGTGT
>NW_022900931.1:41492042-41513213 GCF_012274545.1 Fukomys damarensis | reverse complement strand
TGTGTGTGTGTGTGTGTGTGTGTGTGTGTGTGTGTGTGTGTGTAGGGGGCAGGTACTGAGCATCAAACCCAGGACCCTTGCACTGAGCTACATCCCGAGGCCTTTGCAGTTTTTGAGACAGGGGCTTGCTAAGTTGCACACATGGTGCTCGAACTTATGATCCTCCTGCCTCAGCCTCCCAAGGGACTGGTCTTATAGGCCTGCACCACCACAGTTGGCTGAGGACTGTTCTTGGAAGGACACCAGCTCGGCCCATTGGAGAGCAGGCCAGGGGTGTGTGACATGCACCGTGCCACCTGTGACTGCCATCAGAAGGAGAGGGCTTGGGGTGCAGTTTGGGTTCACAAAGCCACCAGGGGCAGTGGGTGCCAGCCAGCAGCTCTCTGGCCAGGCATTCACGCCAAGGAAATAACCATGCCCGTGAGCAGGAATGTATGCACAGGAGTGCCTGCAGCATCCATGAAAGCATTACTCACTAAGTGTCAGGATGTGAAGCCATCTCAGCGTCCAACGACAGGTGGAGGTAAAATAAATTACAGCACTTTATGGGCAGTAAAATTGATGTTGAGGAATACTTAACGGCAAGAAGGGATGGCCACGATTTACTGTTATGTGAAAAGAACAGTTACAAAATTAAATGCACATATCCCCAGCTAGGACAGTGCTGGGTACACTTGAGTCTCAGGGATGACGTGTTTTAAAAAATGATTTGGGTTTTTTCTTTGCTCTTTTCTATACCTTCCAAGTTTTCCAGAATCAGTATGCTTTTTGACCTTGTAAAATATGATAAATATTATCTTTGAGAATGTGTTTGAGGTTCTGGAAGCAGAAAATGAAGTCCACTCAATTTGAAGTAGGACACCAGAGGATCGCTGACTTCCAGGCTCTCTTTTGTTTAGTTCCTATTTCCTCCAGAGTTCCAGGGCAAGGGAAGTTTTCTGAGTAGTAAATTGTTTCTTTTAGGGGCAAAATTAAATAAGCAAAGATACAACAGTTGTAGCTGTGGTTGGCACATGAGAAGACGAAGTAAGACAAGGACCAGGGGTGTGGCTTGGTGGAACAGAGGGTGCCAGGCTGAGAGCAGAGCTAGAAACACAGACGCTGCACTGAACAAACCCAGAACTCCCTACCCGGGCACCTGCCCAAGTCTGACCTGATTTCCACCTGAGGCCTCTCTGTGGCTCAGTCACCAGCTTTCAGTTCTGTCATTTCCCCGCTCAGGACCAGTGAAATAAACAGAGCGACAATGGAGTCTTCGAGGTTCTTGGCCAAGCACAGATTCCAGGATGCAGAGGGAAGAGATACGATGCCAAAGGCTTCGCCTCAGGCTGCGCTGCCCACAGTTTACTTAGCATCTGGCCCTTTCTCCATGATGCTCCCTTTGGCCCTGATATGATGGACCACGGATGCCAGCAGCTCAGTCCTGGCCTTCTGCCACCCCCTGACCCTTAGCCTCCCCTCCAGCCCTCAACAAAAGCAGTGGCTTCTGCTGTACTCTCTGCTCACGTTCCCGGCACGCTGCTGCTTGGTGGCTTGGGTTGGTTTACGCTCGAGATCAGTGGCTATAACCAGCAACATCTGGATTTCTCCTATAGGGGTGCACAGCTCCCCAGCCTTGCTTCTGGAATGCCCAGGTCCCTCAGGAATCAGAGGAGCAGGGACACAGGGTGAGGCCAGATGCAGACGGCATCCAGGGAGCTGGAGATGAGCACCAGCTTCGGGGTCATCGGAAGGCCCTTGACAGCAGCCGCAGACAGTCACAGCCACCGGGAGTCCTCAAGAGCCACCCGGAGTCCTCAAGAGCTACCGCGCCTCCACGGGGCCTCGCTCCTACCCAGTCAGGCACTCACTCTCTTCAAATTTGTGCTAATAGAAAACATTTACTCCAGTGTCACGTGCCTAGCTCCACCTGGGCTTTTTACATGCACTAGTTTAATTCTCCCAACAACACTTCAAGATAAGTAGAAGTAGCTTCACTTTTAGAAGACAGTTTCAGAGCCCAAGGTTACATAGCTAGGTAAGGATGACACCGGAGTGTGAGTGTGTGTGTGTGTGTGTGTGTGTGCCTGCACACATGTGTAAAGCCAGAATTTTAATTCAGATCTGATTGTTTCCTAAATCTAATCTCTTCCCACTTCTGGTTTAAACCGACTTCCGTCAGCCCCACCATCAGGAACAGAAATGCAGACAGAAGGCAGAGAGATGCCGAGTCAAGGAGTTGCTCGCTGGGGTTTATGGCTGCGCTCCTTGAGAGTCATTCCCAAAGCCATGCTCACAGGTACCCCGAGGGCCATAGTTTCAATTAGTATTTGAGAAAGTACTTCGTAGTAGATCAATTGTTAGCAGTCTGGTCAATGTAAGGACCAGAATAAAGTCAGACTAAATTGGCAGGCATGGACTCGGCATCACTGAATGACCAACAAAAAATGATGACACCAATTTACTGCCCCTTCCCCGACATCTGGCTCCTCACGAAGTCCTTCAGGCTTGTCAGGGTGGGGTGCTCCGTGCCCCTGGTAGGCAGAGGTCAGCGGTGCCCAATGCACAGGACAGACCCGCTACGAAAGGTCACCCAGTACAGGATGCCAAGAGCACCAAGAGCGAGAAACTGCTGTAAGCATTCAGTCAGGAGGAAGCAGACCCAACTGGAACAGCTGTTACGTCCCTAGAAATTGTTGTTAGAGTTAAACTGTGCAGACTTAGCCACGACTGAGCTTGAGCCGGGCCCTGACGTGTCCACATCCTGTTAGTCTAGGCAGTGAGCACTGGGTGTTTCTCCAGCTTGCCTTGTTCAAGAGTGGCTCGTGGAATTCACGGAAGCCATACTTTGGGTTAAAATCAGGAATGGAAAATGTAACCTCTAAGAGGAAAACAGACAGAAAATGAGAAGTGTGTGTGCTACTGAAAGCTCAAGAACAAATATTACTGCAGGATGCTCTTTCCAATGAGGTCACTCAGCCTGGGACGCCCCATCCCAGCCTGCTCACGCGTGACTGTGCAGAGGGAGAACCAAGATCCAAACCCAGGACTCAAATTCCAACTCAGTTCCCGAGCAGAAGCAAATCAACTCCTGAAAGCTTTCATTTCCCCATGGGCGAAAGCAGGCCTTACCTTCCCATGCCCCAGGGCTTGGGTTTTTTTGTGAGATCATCTAGGTAGAAGTGCTTGGCACAGCAAGAAGTGTGATCCAGGACTCACCTGATGATGACCACACGCAGTCCTACCTTCCCTGGTCTCGTGGGTTCTCTTTATTGGCTTCCCCGCCTCATCACTGCTGTGTGAAACGCCTCCTGGGTGCAAGTCTGCCTTACACTTCCCTGGAGAAGTGTTCGCTAGATCGTGAAACGGAGCCACAAAACCCAACTTATTTTACTCATGACCCGAAGGAGACACCTGCATCCACAGGACGATGCGCCCATTGCGATGAGAGATCACCTGGAAGGCAAGGCTGAGCACCCTGATGCTGCTCTCTGTCTCCCAGCAGGGAAGTCTGGCTTCCCCCAGGGCCTCGGTGCCCTCTCTACCAGATTGTTCTTTAATTCTAGTCTATCTTTAGCAATCCTTAACCGGGTTCTGGATTTTCATTTTAAAAATCAACACAATTTCGAAAGTTCTGCCACGTTTAGAATAGAATATGGCAGCTTTTTAAAATTACATTCACAGCTTCTGGCACCAACGAAAGAGGCAGCCTGTGGGCCACATGCATGTTGTTTATTCACTTTTATCTGATGATCTCAAAGCCCTCACAGCTATTCCACCACACGTGATTTCTCCTCATGGCTCCCCCCGCTATGCACAGACTTATTTTGGAGACGAAGGAGCTGTGTATTGTGATGTGTTAACAAGTTCCCGAGAATAGAAACTCCCATGACTAAACTCTCCACCAACAGAGCAAACCAGAGAATAGCAACAAACACGTTTATCTCTCAGGCCAGCTGAATCGCATTTGGTTTTCCATTTCACTTTAGGGGGGAGGCCCTCTGCCTTGAGGACGCCCCCCACAAACGTTGTGTGCTCTTGGTTTTAAGCTTGGCCCCTGTGCTTCTCCGCAGATGAGGCCTATCACCCCCTGGGGCTGTGTGACCCCCTAAAGAGGGTTTCTGGGGTGTCTCCCTGGTGCTAGGAGGCTGGCAGATGCTTACAGGGTGGGGATTCCTCTCACAGCCAGAGGCAGAAGAGCAGGAGCAAGAAGAGAAGCGGGTAGGGGAGCACCCAGGCCTCTGCCCCTGTCCCCACTGCAAAGTACGACTCGAAGGCCGGAAAGCAGAGTGGCAGCCTGCCTCTCTGAGCGGCACTCCGTCGGACACCGGCTTGCTCACCTGTCTGTCAGAGGTGTGGCTGCTGTGCAGGAGCAGCAGCCTTGCGTGGCTGTGACAGAGACCCCAAAGCCTCAGTATATGCCCTCTGGTGCTTTAGAGAAAGAGCGTGCCGACTATGGCTTATCCCCCGGTTGTCATCTGAGAGGGCGTCCAAAGGTAGACTTCAGACACCCAAGGGACCAAGAAATAATCACCAGGGCCCCTGCCCAGGAATCCTGCCACTGGAACAGCAAAGCGTAGCGACATTAATGAATGACACAGGCGCTGGACGGTGACTGCGACAGCAGTGTGACAGCCCTGCCAGCCAGCGGAACCGAGGCCGTGGCCACGCACCAAGCCCAGCATTTTTTATGCAGAGCGAAGTTGGCTTCCTCACGAGACCCCTCCGACGAGGAGCACAGATCTGAGAGCTTCTATGCTCCCCAAGGGAGAGCAGCACGAGGCTAAGGGGTGGGGACAGGAGTGAGGGCTCCAAAGTCCACCAGTGAGCGCAGCCAGGGGATGGTGAACACAGTGCCCCCCTCGACGGCAGGAGCGACCACATCCTACAGTAGCTTAGAAACAAGGCCAGTCCCCTCTCACAATCCGCGTGGCCAAAGCTCAGCCAGTGCTACTGCTAATGAAAAGAAAAGGAATTAGGAAATATGTATTCTTCCCCGTGAATATGCCTTTAACACAATTCCTGTCCCTTCCTATTTCATATTCTCTCTCTCTCTCTCTCTCTCTCTCTCTCTCTCTCTCTCTCCTCTCTCCATTCTCTCTCATCTTTACCATCTCCTGCTGTAGCAAAGAAAATCAAGGTCATCCCCAGTCCTGGCCTATACACCTGGTTTGTAAACAAGCAGTCTCACTAGAAATAAAATTTACACTGAACTGAAACACACTCACACAGTCTTTTGTTGCTGTTGAACCCTAATCTAGTTTCTCAAATGCTACTGACTGCAGAAAGCTATGGGAATCACAGCCAATCCCCAGGGCCTCTTTCCAAGGAAACCGTGCAGGAAGCCTTTGGCTTGGGTCTGGGCTGGAACCACTTCCTCACAGGTGGAGGCCCTGAGAACACTCTGGGTTGCTTCTTCCTTCCCCAGCCTAAGGCCCCAGCAACAGAGGGTGCCAGCCCCGGCTGCAGGGTGGCCTCTGCTGGGGTCAGGGTCCCACGGCCACTTCCCCTGCTACACGTGGCCGAGATTTCAGAGCTGGAGGAGGAAGGGAGGTTCTGAAACAGGTAGAAGAACTGTCTAAAATCTGGAATGAGCCTTCCTGCTTCAATTACCGTGCAGACTCATCTCGAGACTGCAGAATGTGCTGGTGATGTTTTTCTAAAGGGCGATCCCAGTGCTCCGGAGGCGGAGGTACCCTCCCTCCGAGATGCACTCATTCCATCATCTGGGGGTGGGGAGGGCCGCCGACCGACAAGTCCAGCTTCTGCAGTTTCAGGTCAACTTAGGAGGGGCTGGAGAGGCCCCCAGGCTGGAGGTATCCTCCCCAACCCGCTGTGGACTCACTGCCAGTTTGCCTGTCCTTTCCCAGTCCCCACTGCCCACGTCATGGGAAACAACAGTCAGCATTCAAAACAAAGAAACGGAGCCACCCTAGAAATGACTTCCACAGAGTCTTGAGAGAAGTCAAGAAGCATATCCTTCTGTCTAAGTAAGAAATTAAAATACTGACTCAAATCAGAATTTCTGCAAGGGTCCTGTGCTAGGGAAATCCCTCGACCTTTCCACACCCATGAGCCGGCATCTTTCAGAGGGTGTCTCAATCTGGGTTCCTCTAGAAGCAGACCCCGATTAGAGACCAGATAGTTTCCTTAGGAGATGACCTCAGGGAGATTCAGTAGGTGTTGTGTGTTTGAGCCATCCCAGAAGATGCTGAAGTATGAGCCTCCAGTGTCTGTAAATGTGACTGTTTAGAAGCAGGATATTTGTAGATGACCAAAATAAGACGGGGTCGCGATGAAGGACCCTAACCAAAATGACTGGTGTCCTGGGAAAAACATGGATACTTGGACACAGACCCTCGTGGGGAAAGCACCACGAGAAAATGAAAGCTGGAAGTGGAGGCGATGTGACCACCAGCCAAGGAATGCTGAAGGCCACCAGCAAACTGCTAGAAGTTGGGGAGAGGCAGGGACCAGATTCTTCCCCGCAGCCCTCACAGGAAATCAACCCTCCTGACATCTGGATCGAACTTGTAGCTCCAGAACTTTCAGCAAAGAATTCCCATCTCCCAGGCCACGTTTGTGGTATTTGAGTACAGCCCCAGCTAACTGATTCAGTAAATGCTATGACTTGAATGTAGTCTGTCCTCTCCGAAAACTCCCCATTACGAAGTCTTCAAAGGGTGCAAGGTTCATCTGACCGTGATGTTTAGACGTGGGGCCTTTGGGAAGTGACCAGGATTAGAGAGGGCCATGGGGTATGGCCACCACGACTGAGCATCTGTGGCTTTATAGATAGAGAGAAAGCAGCCAGCGCACCCTGGCCCATGCATTCACAAAGAAGGCCACCACCAGACGCAGGGCCTAAGCCTTGGGTCAGAACCGAGAGCCAGGATAAACCTCTCTATTATTTACCCTGTCTGTGTACTGTGCCATTAGCAACAGAAATATGCATGTGGGGAAGTGAGTGAGGCAGAAAAGAGAAGGGAAATCAGTAAAGAGAGCTTCTCAAGTTGGCCACCAATTAGCAACTGGATCCTCCTTGGGCCAGCAGAGGCCAGGAGCCTGGGGAGAGGCTGCTGGGTCTGGGGGGGCTCAGGGGCCCCTCTCTGGGCTTGTGTGTCCTGCAGTGCCTGGGGCAATGGTCTCCCCTTGCTGCGTGTCTTTCTCCTTAGAGCCCTCACATTTTAAGTCACTCAGTAGAGTTTTTGACTGAGCCTTTCTCCAAGTGTAATCTACAAGCCATTTAACGGAGGCTCCCTGAAGAAAAACAATTTCAACGACATCGTACATCTCCGTCTCCTCTCTTTCCCCCGGATACGTGGAATGCACATGTACAGCTGGAAGTTCACCAATAAACAAAACTCTCCTGAGTGAGCTGAAAGGAGCACTTCCAAAAGTAGTTTCCTCTTTCTGTAGCACAGCCTTAACGTCCTGCAGGATGAAGCTTGGGAAGATGCGTTGTTTTAGGTGTTTTGAGACAGGGTCTCACTATGTAGTCGACACTGACCTGGAACTCACTATGTAGCCCAGACTGGTCTGAACTCACAGTGATCCTCCTGCCTCAGCCTCCCGAGTGCTGGGATTACAGGTGTGCGTCACCACGCCCGGCCAGATGCCTTTGTTTTAGACCTTGGTGAAGCTGTTCTTTAGGAGCCTTGCGACAGCCGGCTGG
Source organism: Fukomys damarensis (assembly GCF_012274545.1). Taxonomy (NCBI): domain Eukaryota; kingdom Metazoa; phylum Chordata; class Mammalia; order Rodentia; family Bathyergidae; genus Fukomys; species Fukomys damarensis. The sequence continues at coordinate 41,505,559 of NW_022900931.1, read as the reverse complement.
GATAAGGATATCCCATCCAAGCAGAAGGCCGGGCCTCGCTGTTAGAGCGCACTCTGTGGGGAGCACTGAGGCAGGTCAGCACCTGGTGTGGAGAAGGAGTGGACACCACGCTGGGTGCCGAGGACCACCAGTGAGAGGTGCCCCAGCCTCTTCCACCCAGGACCAGCTGGAAGGCAGAGACGCTCAGAGAGGGGGAGGCCAGCAGGAGCCGATTTCCTGGGGTAGGGCATTCTGTGTCCTCCAGAGACCGGTCCTTTTCTAACTCCTTTCCCCATGTAGCGAGCAAATCTCAACTCCTTCTTCAAACCCTGCCACTGCTCCTACGCAGCCCACGCTCACTTCCAGGCACCCTCAGCAACAGGGCATTCAGGTCCTGGCTCATGCGCTAACCACATATCTCTGCGGTCCCTGAGAAATGAAGACACGACACAACTGCCACAGGATTAGTTATCCTCATGCAGGTAAACAGCACGTAAAATAAGCCCCATTTCCTTCTCTGCTTAAAACGTGTGGCTCCTCGGCCTGGACACCAAGTACAACACCTGACATCACACAAAATTTTCTCAAAAACTCAAAACAGCTTTGCTTTGCTTTTTCTTCCCTCTGGTAAGAGTTCTGCAATAAAGTGCACTCTTAAAAACACCCTCTTTGCTAATAGGAAAATGACTTGGTTTTAGTCTTCTTTCCCCCAAACAGCTCAGCCTGAACCGGACATCCTGTCACCATTAGAAGCAAGTGTGGCTGCCAGAGCCTCTGATCAGGGGGTCACCGTCCTTATGGCCACTGTGGTTCTGCACAGTCTCAGCAGAGAATCAGGATATCTCTGATGTACGGGCACAAAGAGGTGTCTCGTCTGTCCCTCTTTGTCTGGGCAAGGACAGGGAACCGTGGATTCCAGGTAGAAGGAGTTTGATAAAAGCCCCAGAAGGGAATCTTCCAAGATCTGCCCTTACAGAGCTCATCTGTTGATGAGCAACTGACTGGAAAGTATGTGCTTGTCACAAAAATGTAAGAGGTCTGTTAATTCTAAGAAAATCCAATAAATTAAAATCAACTGTGATTGAGCATCAGTGGCTTTCATAGGCAGAGGGAAAGCAGCCAGCATGCCCTCTCATGAAAATTACTAAACTGGTAAATGAGTCGTCATCATCCTCAAGAATCCACTACAGCACCTCCTTAAAAAACACTCTCTTATTTAAATGTTTCTATAACATTCTCTCATACAAAAGATTCTGAGGGCCTCATCTAACGAGTAAAGTGGCTGACATATTTGTTTAACATATAATTTATGTACCCTAAAAAACTTTCTAAACCTACATACATTAGTGGTATGAGCTACTTGTGACACTTGTTCATTATTAATTTCTTTTTTTTTTTTTTTTTTGAGACAGGGTCTCCCTATGTAGCCCAGGCTGACCTTGAACTTGCAATCCTGGGTCAGCCTCCTGAGGGCTGGGATTACAGACATGGACACGCATGCTTGGTTTGCTCATTAAACTTTTATGGACCGTCTATGTGGGAGAAAAGCACCCTGTTCACACTCATTTCTGTGTGAGCTTGCATGTCGGGGGGAGGTACAGCTTTCTCCCCACTGGCCCACCTGCCTCCTTGTTCCTGATAGGGTTCTGGGTGGAACGCTGACTTCATCTTCTTGGAAAGCCCTCAGAGCGAGGCCCACATGAAGGAAGCCAAGTGCTGTCCCTCGCCTTCCAGCAACCTGATGTCCTACAGGTGGGCAGGGCACCAGAGCCCCTGGCTCCACAGGACAAAACATCTTAGGACGTGGGGACATGGAGTGTCCCGGAGTGGCAGGCGATGAGCTTCCTGCATGGTGTCTACAGCCATTTCCTTGGTGAGTGTGACCCTGTGCCTTTTTCACCCCTCCCCCAGCAGATGAAGGCCATCCCCGTGCTCGGGAAGGGCTGCCACTGTCTGGGCCCCCATCGGTAGGCAGGCTGAGGTCACATGCCTGCCACCTGCAGCTCCTCTGTGGTTGCCATTCCCGCACGAGGCCCTCTGATGTACACCCGAGACCCTGTGGGCAGCCCGGAAGCACTGTTTGCTGTGCCTATAGCAGGGCAGCCTGGGGTCCAGGACACAGACAGCTAGAACAAGGAGCAGAAGTCCCGGGGTCAGCGGCTGACTCTGCCCCTTGCTTACTGTCTGGTTTGGCTGCTGTCTTGATCTCCTGAACCTTCTTCCCCACTCTGTCTGGTAAATCCATAAGTGGAGCCTGGAGGAATCTATGACCCTTTCCAGCTCAAATATCCTGTGATTCTGATATATCAGTCAGCCCCAGTCCAGTCATGAAAAACCTTCCCAGAGAGGCACCGTCTACTGATCTTGTCACTGAAGGTAAAACTCCATGGCAGCATCCCTAATCCCCACCCAGCCCCCTCATCTGCAACCTCAAGGCCCCGCTTCAGACTACAAGATAGGTGCATTCCTGAAGATTTTGAAAAACCAAGATTAATGCAAAAGGAGAGTAACATTTCATTGAATACTGCACACAAAACAAGACCTTAATTTTTTGGTATTATATTATTTTAAATGTACGTAATTCAAAATCCCAATAAATATGACTGTTCCCTCTGAAAGGATTTTTTTTTTAACCTTCAAGGAAATGGAGGTGGCGGAAGAGCTCGGTGACAACACAGGGTCGAACTTGTGAAGAAAGACCATGAGTTCCAGGGGACTCCAGAGAGAGCAGCAATAACCAAGCCAACCAGCAGGCTCTTTTGCCACTCTACAGAGATGACCCAGCAACTTAATAATGACTTCCTCTGGCGATCATTTAGCACTGAATTTGAGATGATTGGCTGATTGGGAGTTTATATTTCTGTTCTATTTTGCTTTCATTGAAATTATTCCAGGCTTGAGTGCTGCTTAAACAAACAAAAAACACCCCACCACACACTCATAAATTTCTAACTAGCTTTTTGTCCCTTGGTGTCTGGGACCCATTTTGCTCTTCAAAATGGCTGACAAGAATTTTCTGAGGAAGCTATGGACTCAAACAAATCAGGCACAAGGTCAGCTTTAAATCTGATTTAGAGCCATAGCTAGAAACTAACGATGTGTTTTCCAAACCAGTGAAATCAAGAAATTGCTATGAAGATCAAAACCCCGCTCCCTAGATCTTCTTCTGACTCCTCTCCCCTTGGCTCCTTTGGACTGTATGTGTTTGTGGCTGACCCTATTCACAATCCATTTCTCATCTCCAAGTAGCTCCCTCTCCAACACAAGGTTACAGAACTTTGAAAATTAGAAGCATCCCACCACCTTCACCCCAAGAGCTGTTCCCTGATGAGTTGCTCAGTTGAAAATGGCCAGTCTGCTTTATAGCAGCCTCTCTCGTGGAACTACGGATGGGATCATTTAACAGTACAACATTTGCAGTGAGCAGGTGAGAGCTGGCCATGATTTTAAAGGGGATTTCACAGGCCTGGTCAGCAGGGACATGGATGGGTGAGCGGTGGTGGATACAATTATTTGACTTTCGGGCTGTTCTTTTGAAGCTTCTATGCTTAATAGAAAGAAAAAGAATAGTCCTCTTTGCCAACCTTTTGTAGTTCAGTCTTTGTTGTACCCATCGAAGCCCAAAGAAAATGGACAAGAATCATTTTGTCCAGAAAGCATTTGTGTATTTTATATAGGTCGGACTTTGAAGCATTCAGAGTTAAGTGGGAGAAAAGACAAAGATTTCTCTCTACTCATAGAAATCAAAGGAGAACTCTCTGAAGCTCTATAGTCTAACTCAAAACAGACCTGGGTGGGATCCCCTCAAATACACACTTGCTCTCCTAAATGCAGTGTGGAAATTAGCTCAGGACCACAAAATGATGAAAATTAGACCAGACCGCAAAGAAGGGAGCCTGAAGGCAAATTCAGACTTCTTTTTGTGAAAACTATGACCATGATATCCAGGACCAGAGAAGCCTTCCTTAATTTTCGGGCTGCCAGTTATTCAATGTCCACCCCTAAGACATGGGTCTGGTCAACGGGCCAACTAGGCCGACCATCTGAGGAAGGGTTGTTTGTTTGACACAGAACTCGTGAGAGGTACACGGCAAGTATTTACCCACTGACAAGTGGCTTAAATAATGAGATACTATGAATATCTGTTTTTATCACCTAACTAAAGTAGGCCACCAGGAGCCATCCTGCAAGAAAGAAAAGCATCAAATGTATCTTGACAGCTTTAGCTACAACGCATAGGATGGCCACTGTGTAAAGAACTGGTGAGAATTTGGGGAGATGCAACATTTTCTGCTGATAGGAAAGCGTTCCTGAAACTGCACGAGAGGTTCATTGTAGGGAAATATTTGTGTTGGGTTTTTAACCCCCAAGTTCTGAGAACAATTTTCCACCTGCTTTTGTTAATTTAATGCACACAACATCAGCGATGGGTCTGGGAGATCCCCACCGTTCCGGGCTTGGCGATAAGGAGTGGCCAGGCTTTCCACGGGTCGGGGTACACAGAGGCAGCCTTCTAAGTCCTGGGAACTTGGGAAGAGGAAGGTGCAGAGAAGGAAAAGCCTAGCTAAGCTGGAACAGGAGAGTTCTGAGAAATCCGCATATCCCTGAAGAATCCACTCCCCATCTCCTCACCATGGTAGAGATTCAAGACTGGACGGAAGTTTTCTTGCTTCCTTCCTACAGAATCCCTGGATGTGCTCAGGGACATATTAGTCCCACTACTCACCCACCCTGCTCGCAAGCTCCCAGCAGCCTTGCCCATGTTTCTGCAGACCTGTCCTGCTGCCACCAAAGTCTCTTAAATAAATGCACCACGCACACACACAAGGCCACTCTCTGGTGCCCACAAAAACAGTTCTCTGACACCATCCACATAGAGGTGAGCAATACAGGCACCACAGAAGACACCTCACACCTGCAGGTGCACACACATCAGCAGCACTTGCACACGGGGCACAGGCCCTGCACCACCAAAGTATGAGGGTCACCAGCCACATTTGCCGGCACTCACGCTGACCTGCAACCCACGGGGCTCGGCTCGCCCGGCTCAGTGGCCTTCCCCCTGCAGCAGGCTGCTCCCCCAGTCTGTGTCCAGCAGCAACAGGTTGCAATCTCCACTTCCCACTTCCAGCCTACCTTTTCTGTTTCGTTTTTTCATTTTGTTTTACTTTTTCCAAGCTGGGTATTGAACCCAGGACTTTTACACTGAGCCACACACACTCCCACCCAGCACTCTGTTACCATTTATTTTGATACAGGGTCTTGCTAAGTCATTAAATTGTCCAGGTGGGGCTCAAACTTGCCACCCTCCTGCCTCAGCCTCTCAGAGTACTGGGATTACAAGCATGTGCCGCCATGCCTGGCTCACCCATCCTCTCTTTTCTTCTCTTTCTCCTGCAGTACCTCTTTTCTCCAATTCTCCACCAGCCTAGATGGTGATTGAGCGGCTCCAACTGAGAGTGTCATTCATGGTATATCTTAGAGCCAGCACAATTTTGAAAATTGGCTGATTCCCCCCCCCCTACAGCAAAGGAGAGGAGTAAGATTTTTTTTGTTGTTGGTGTCAGTGTACATCCCAAGCTGGGCTGTCCTCCACACTGTTGGGCCAAGGCCACAGCACCCACAGGCCACCACCCCTGCAAACGTCTGCAGAAGCAGCTGAACACCTGCCTCTGGCCACCTCTCCTCCCAGCTGCGTCTGGGCCACTCCAGGAGGGGCAGGCACTGCACATCTGGCCCTTCGATGCTTTGTGCATTTTGCTTCGAGCCTCAGCCTTATTACGGTGTTCAGCTCTGTGCCACCAGCAAAGGTTTGCACTCCCTGAGCCCAGCCTGGACAGATGCAAGTGGACCCAAGTCTAAAATTTGACATTAATAATTGCAAATGGTTTATAGACACTTGCAACTCAAAAGACAATTCTCTCACTCCTTAGGGATTCTGTAAAAAAAATTAAATCTCAGCTCAGTCTCAACCTAACAGTGTAACCCTATTCTTAAAATCTCATACCCACAACCAGGGATTTAGCTCAGTGGTGCCACACCTGCCACGCAAACACAGGTCCTGAGTTTGATCCTTGGGACCTTGCGGGGGGTGTCACAATGATTTTTTCTTTTTAAAAATCTAATCCCTTTAAAAACCTTCCACACCAGAGGAAAATGCATTCTTACCAGATTACAGGCAGGTATTTGGGGCCACGGCTTCTCAGTACGATTAAATTTGTTATCTTATACCAGTGCATAAGGCAAAGGAGGGTGAATGTCCGTGCACATAGGAATGAATTGAGCTCAAGTTGAGTTCCATCCCTCTCTAGGAAAGTGCAAAAACAGGTATATTTATTATAAATAAGATGGAAAGTATGGGTTTATTAGATCTGGGAAAGATGTGAGTGAGAGAAAAACATAGTCCTAGACTAACAGCCCAATATGTCATACTCAGCAGAAACATATTTAAAGATATTTAGCATCCCAATAATTATTGCTTCCTTTAAAATGAATAAAGGATTTAGCTCAGTGGTTCCACCACCTGCTTCAAAAGCACAAGGACCCGAGTTCGATCCCTGGTCCCTCCCCCAAAAAATATAAAATAAAATAAAGTGAAGAAGAAAATAGGAATAAGCGCTTCCAAGGAGGAGAAGCTGCAAAGTCCGCTCCAGAATCCAGTCACAGGCGAGGAGAGTGCGAACCGTGAGCAGGTCGGGCAGCACCGCGGTGCACAGAGTGCAGAGCCCGGACCCAAAGCGTAAATAATGTAAAATGAAATAAAGAGAGATAACAGAAAATAGACACACCGATCTTTTGCAAGTGGGAAGGGGACCAGGAGATGGACGGGGAGAGAAGGGGACGTAAGAAGAATTAAGATGCGTTACGTACGTGTACCAGCTCCCCAGATGCATGTATATCCACCGTGAACTGCAAATGTGCACAGTACACGTACAATTTAAAGAAACGTTTTAAAAAGAGCACCCTGAGCTGCCACTGAGAAAGTGTGCTGGGGCCTGGCCTTACTCTTGAGCAAACCCCCCAGTACCGAGGGTCATTTTCCTCATTCATACAGAGAATTCTTCTGCTTTCTTTGCTGAGGGTCTCGGGAACGGCAGGGGCAGGGGCTGGAAGGAAGAACACGGTCTGGAGTGGGCAGGGCGCCTCCCGGCCCTGCCCTAGTGCTCTCCGTTTGCTTCTTCCCCTCGAGCCCGGCAGCTAGGTGCTGAGCGGCACAGATCACAACTGGCAAGCAGAGCGGACGGTGGAAAGTCCTAACACCGCACTCCGGCTGCTTGGAGTGGGGCCAGGCTTTCTCACCAGCAAAGTCCTGCGTGACCTGCAATGAATCTGCACCCAAGACACAGCATAAGAGATAAGCCAGCAAATGTGGAGCTGTGTCCTTGGACCGGATCCTCCGACCAGAAAGTGGAAATACTGCAATAATGTGGCAATACAGGTTTTTAAAAAATCCTTTGTAGCAGCAGGGAAGAATGAAGCTCAGGTTCCCAGTACTACTGTGTGCAGAGGGGTGAGGACTAGGTAATTAAATATCCTTTAAAACTTAATTTCAAGACCACAGATAATTGACTTGTAGTTGAAAAAGATGCTGAGACTTCCCGACATTTCACATCTCACAGGTGAGAGAAAACTAAAGCACAGAAAGAAAATTCTTTCCAAGTGTACCCTGCAACTTAGTCACAGAAGAGGAACAAGAAAGCAAGCGAGTCCCGAGTTCCTGCTGAGCTGCCCTGGGAAAATGGTATTCTTTCTGTTCTGGAGGTAGGGGAAATGTGGAAATGGCTGTGACTTCCCCAGAACCCCCGGGCACGGGCACCTCTGTGTAGTATTTCTACCCAGCAGGCCCTGCGCGAGGCAGGCACCACGATCGCCATCTTGCAGGGGAAGAAAGAGCCCCTGAGGTGGGCACCTCGGTGACACAAAGGCTCGGCCTTTCTCCTCTCCCTCCCCATCTGCCTGCAGAGGGTCAGTGAGAGCTGAAAAATCACTTCCTTCCACAGGTTTATTTTCAACAGCAGGCTAGAGGATCCTGTGAAATGTTTTGTTTTGGTTTTTAATCTGAACCCATTTTAAAATTGTCAGTCCTTGATTTGCCCAAGGAATTAATAAAAGCTACATAAGTAAAGATTTTTCTGAAGGGTTAGCTTTAACAATAAGCGTTAGAAATAGCTTACATATCCAACAATAAGGAAATGGTGAAGAAAATATGATGTCTACACTCTATGGAAGTTTATATAGAAATTCAAATAATCAGGAAGTCTAAGCATAAAATGTAATACTTACAATAAAATATTAAGAAAAAGCATGTGAATATTTTTATGATAAAAATTATATAAAGACATGTACCCACAACATTCTTAAAATGCTGGAATAGAATATAAAGAAGTGAAAATAAAAAGTTATTGGGATGGCTTATTATGAGTTTAAAATTTTTAAATTTCCTTCAATGATTTTATGATATTTTAATTAAAGTACCTCAAATTAAGAAGAGGAGAAAAAGCGATAGCTACCTGCAATATTTATTTAATAACCTAGATCAAACTATCATGGTTATATATCCTGCTAATCATTTATATTTTATTTCCATATTTTTGAGGCAGTTGGGTGATTGAATATTTGACTTATGCTGTAATCCAGTCTTCTCTTCCTTTGTACCTTTCCTTAGCTTATTAGTTAACAATCTCCAATGGTGTTATCCTTGTTTTTTTGTTTGTTTTGGGGTTTTTTGATCATTTGCAGTGTTAAAGCCAAATCAAAAAAAAAGTGAGCATCTTTCTTCAGTTTTGAGATATGAAATTATCTTTTTCATAGGTCCAAAATAAACAGCAGAATTTCATATAGTCAAACAAGAAACGTTTTAGTAATGGCTGGATTTTATTTTAAACTAACCTGTAACTCACTTCAAATCATGCTACTCAAACTCCCTTGTCAACTTTGCCAGTTTAAGTCCCGATTTCTGTTTGGTGTTGTTTTCGAAGTACCTTGTTTGACACTAAGTAATCTGGAGGAAAGTTCCCAATATGCTAATCCAAGAGACCCTCAAATAAATCATTAAAGTCAACTCAATCACACAGAAACACCTAGATTGCCTTCATTCATTCACACTGTAATTCTTCAACAATCACCATTGATATTTACTGCGAATCAACTGTCCTAGGTACTGTGCTGTGTGCCGAGTCCAAAGCAGGCCTGGACCCTCTAACTCCTCAGGGAATTCAGAGTTGTTTGGCGGGCTGGAAACCATGGCTACCAGCATGCAGTGACTAAAGTGATCATTTGATTTTAACTAACAGGTCAAATGCCTGGCTTAAATTTTTCCTTCTGGGCTTGGGAGTTAAACCCCGGGCAGCCCCAGCCCCTGTTTATTTTTTATTTTGTGACAGGATCTAAGTCATTAAATTGCCCAGGCTGGGCTAGCACTTGTCATCTCCCACTTCAGCCTCAGAGTGCTGGGATTACAGGTGTGTGCCTCTTGAAAGTAAAAGCATATGTCCAATCAAAATTACATCTGATTTGTAAAATAACGAAAGCAAAAATAAAAAGAATTTTCAAACATACAGCGGTGGTGATACACCAAAGCCGGAGCATCCTCGGACTGTTTCTGGGACCTGCTTAGTGGCAGCAGATGTGGTTTTTAGCCCCTGAATCTGAGAGGGAACAAGGCAGAAAAGCTGAGCTGTGCATTTGGAAACACAGAGCCAGGCTGTCGGAGGTCAAAACTCACTGTTGGGTGAAGGCCATGAAAGCGAGTGCTGGTCACTTACAGAAGCGTCCCCAAGCCCACCTCCCAGCAGTTTCAGTAAAGACCTGGTGTAAAAGATGTTCATATTTGGGTACCTAGTGATCGTGCACCCCTCCAGCTACTCGGCTTCAGATCAGGGTGGCCACTGCGACTACTGCTGACCATGAGAACGTGTTTCGAATTTTCTTCCCCCTCATTATCTACCCAGTATTTCTATTTTTCAGACAAGTTTTCACTTCGGAGAAATAGCTGCCTACACGCACTCTTTCATAAATTAAAATGGTGGCTGTAATGCTCATCCCCATGATCCATCCCAGTTGAGAACCTCCTTGGCCATTGTGCCCACCACAGGGCTTGTGGCTGCGTTTCTGTGCCGGCAGGGGTGTGTCCAGGACTCAGGAGAGGATGCACTGCGTGTCCACACATGGAGAAAATACCCTGCTGCTCCACAATGCAACTGGGGGCAAACGAAATCGCAGCCCAGGTCTCCAATTCCTGTGCCGGGCGTTTCTCGGGAATTCAGTCCAATATGTGCCTGATGGTAACAATCAATGCAACGCCCACTTATTGGCTGCCATATAGATATATCATATATAGATATGGCATTCACTTCTCATTTTCACATTCTCCAAGGAAGGTATTGCGGTGACAAGAGGGTTAAAACTCTCAGCACCCAAACTTCTTTGACAACACACTTCTCTGCCCAGCAGGAACTAGGCAGTCATGAGGCACAACACTACTGAGGACAAAACACAGCACGAGATAAAAGTGAATTTTAAAAAATGCTTTCCTCCCCCTGGGCTAATGTTATATCTTCTCCAAATACACAGACCTTGTGTAAGTCTGAGGGCCCTTTGTGAAGCCTGAACAAGACCTCGCCAGTTTGCAGCTTTAGTCATGATGCTGGTGTTCCCCAGAATCCAAGGAACGGGGAGCCCTGGCAGATGCATTTCTAGAAAAGCTGCATTTGCCAACTCAGACCTTGCCTGCGTCTTTATTCCCTTATAAAAGGGCCTGTCTATCACCCTGAATGTGCTGAACTTCTCATGGAAACTTGCTCACTGTCCCTCTCAACAGGGATCTAAATAAACTCTGTCTTTCCTGTAATTGTTGTTGGCAAATTCTTTTTACCCCGTGTCACCAGCCTGCCATGCTCTGTCTGGCACAGCTGGTTTTACTAATCTAACTTTAGAGGTAAGACTGAGGCCCCGAGGGGTGGCAGAGCTAGAAAGGTCAGTGATTGGCCTGTACCACATCCAGCCACTAAAAGCCGAGCTGCTCACGGACCTGAAGACCACACTGAGCAGTGTGCCTTCTCGGCCACAATGGGCAGGGAGTCAGAGGCACAGAGGAGCTGAGGGTTCGCAGGAAATGTGCACCCAGCCACCCTGCGCACCATGTTAGTTTCTTCCGGCTCTAGGCCTCTGTGGAGAGGATCATGGCAGATTCTTGTGGACAGACTGGGTCGACACTGTCTTTGACCCCAAAGAAACGCAAACAGAAAGGCCCCCCAAACAAGTCAATGTTTGTGGTGGGGAAGGTGTGTGTGGAGGAGTCACTTCACTGAGCAGAACACAGGGGAGACCCCGACTCTGCTCCGGGCAGCATTCGTCCAGGGGACAGCGGAGTGAGCGGCACCCAGGCAGCCTGGTGCGTCACGCTCCTCAGTGTCCCAGGCCCCTCGAGGCCTCCACTTGTCTCCTGTCACCTCCTTCCTGGGCCAGGAAACTTTGAACAACTTTTCCCTATCTGCCTTATCTGAAAAGAGTTACAGTCTCGGTCTCCCACAGAACCAGAGCAAATGGCTCAGAGAAGTGAATAACCCAGTCTGCCTAAGGTTCTGTCCTCCTGCAAGCTGTGTGGAAATCAGCTTCTGGGTGGGGCTTTGTTCTCCACACCTGGCGGCCATAGTCTTTCTCTCCAAGTCACTTGGACTCTGTCTCAAATGGACCAGTGAGGGCTCCGCAAGGTGGGATCATCTCCTCCTTGCAGCCCTCCGCCCCCAGCCTGAAGTCAGAGTCCACAGCTGCAGCCCTCAGCTGCTTCCCTGAGATCACAGAGTTCCCAGATGTTAAGATCTTTGTCTCGTGTACACAAGAACGGGCCACGCTATGCCCTCCTCCTCAGCCCGTGTGACTCATCCTCACCAGGGTCTTTCTGAGAAGAGAGCTGTGATCTTACAGAAAAACCCACAGTTACTTGGCCCTGCAGCCCTGCCTTGCTAGCCCAGGGCTGTGCCATGCTCCCTAGCAGGAACACAGGTCCAATGGCCCCTCCTAACCTCCCGGCCTTGTCACTAAACAAAACTTCCACACTGGGATGAGCTGTACAGTGAAGGGAGGACACTGGTCATGACCACTTCCCCTGCCCCATTCCTTTACATCCAAATACACTCTTTTTCTTACATAAATGCCGATCCCATGAGTGGTCTGTTTTGACTCCCCTTGTTTTCCTCCCCAGCATCTGGGCCAGAAAACATGGCAGCGACAACATATAGGAAAGCCAGATGTCGTGGACTGGAAGGTGTGGGGGAGTAGCAAGGTCTCCTGCTGGCTGGCTGTTTCTCATGGTGGTGACTTGGCAAGGCGTATCCTCTCCTCTGTCCCTCTGTGAGTCGGGGGTAGTGGCTGAGTCACCCAGCCCAGGATGGGCGTGTCCTCGGGCAGCCATGATAGGCCTGAGTGTAGACAAGGACCCTCTGGGCCAGGGCATGGCCAGTACCCTGCAGAAGGCTGCAAACTCCATGCCTCTGTACCTGCTCCTGACCTAGGCCCTTCGCCCCACTTGGTCCCTGGCCTGCCGAGGTGGTGAGGCCATGACCCCGCCGGCTGACCAATGAGATGTCCTCTTGGTGGCGAGTGTTGCACCAGCGAGCATGAGGAGGAAGCTGACCGCGCGTGACTGGAAGAACGTCGCTGCCCCGTGCATCTGGGCCTCTGGACATTTCCCGATCCTGCTGGCTTTCTCTCCCTTTCTCCAGGCTGGGCTGCCTCACTTTCTCTTCTGCTCCCGTCCCCTTGATCATTCCCTGCCATAAACTTTCTTCTCCTCCTTATCACTGGAAAGTCTACTCCTCAGGCAGCTGTGCTTGCAAACAGCTGGCTCCAAAGCAATGCCCAGGTTGTCCGTCACGGACTCTCCCCGCTCAGCAGCCCTTGATATGGGAGGACAGGATACCAAGGAGACTCTGGCTCCTCCTTATCCCTCTCCTACCCCCGAACGCACAAAGGGCCCTGAAAAGGCCTCTGCCTTCAAGCCATCGGCCTTACCTGAGAGCGGGAGCTGGGCCTGCAGGGTGACCGCGATAACCAGCGTCTTCGCCTTCATCCTGGCCTCCCCAGCACAGTACCAACAGGCAGGGGCTCAGGGGGCTGCAGCCCAGTCACAGAGGAAAGAGGGCTCTAAGGAGTCTCTGCCACAGAAGTCTGCTGGCTGTGTCTTCTCCTCAGGAAGTGGAGGCCTGTGGGCCTTTGAGAAAGTACCTGCCAGCCGGGCTGAGAAACTCACTCCCCCTTTTGGCTCACAGGCAGGAAGCTCCGGAGGTTTGAGGGTTTGGGGTGTGAGTGTGTGCATCAGCCTGACTGTCTCAATTTTGCTTTTCCGCTCCTTGGACCATTATTCTACGGCCCTTTATTTATTTATTTATTTATTTTCCTAATTCTTGTCTAATTTCCATCTCTCTTGACTGGTGAAGTCAGTCCCAAGGCAAATGAGAGTTCCCAGTGCATGTGAGAGCAATTGCCACTTTCCTAGACCCTCAAGCGTCTTTGGCAGGTCAGTAAGGTGAAGAGGCGGG
>NW_022900931.1:41488699-41490568 GCF_012274545.1 Fukomys damarensis | reverse complement strand
GTGCATCTGGGCCTCTGGACATTTCCCGATCCTGCTGGCTTTCTCTCCCTTTCTCCAGGCTGGGCTGCCTCACTTTCTCTTCTGCTCCCTTCCCCTTGATCATTCCCTGCCATAAACTTTCTTCTCCTCCTTATCACTGGAAAGTCTACTCCTCAGGCAGCTGTGCTTGCAAACAGCTGGCTCCAAAGCAATGCCCAGGTTGTCCGTCACGGACTCTCCCCGCTCAGCAGCCCTTGATATGGGAGGACAGGATACCAAGGAGACTCTGGCTCCTCCTTATCCCTCTCCTACCCCCGAACGCACAAAGGGCCCTGAAAAGGCCTCTGCCTTCAAGCCATCGGCCTTACCTGAGAGCGGGAGCTGGGCCTGCAGGGTGACCGCGATAACCAGCGTCTTCGCCTTCATCCTGGCCTCCCCAGCACAGTACCAACAGGCAGGGGCTCAGGGGGCTGCAGCCCAGTCACAGAGGAAAGAGGGCTCTAAGGAGTCTCTGCCACAGAAGTCTGCTGGCTGTGTCTTCTCCTCAGGAAGTGGAGGCCTGTGGGCCTTTGAGAAAGTACCTGCCAGCCGGGCTGAGAAACTCACTCCCCCTTTTGGCTCACAGGCAGGAAGCTCCGGAGGTTTGAGGGTTTGGGGTGTGAGTGTGTGCATCAGCCTGACTGTCTCAATTTTGCTTTTCCGCTCTTTGGACCATTATTCTATGGCCCTTTATTTATTTATTTATTTATTTTCCTAATTCTTGTCTAATTTCCATCTCTCTTGACTGGTGAAGTCAGTCCCAAGGCAAATGAGAGTTCCCAGTGCATGTGAGAGCAATTGCCACTTTCCTAGACCCTCAAGCGTCTTCGGCAGGTCAGTAAGGTGAAGAGGCGGGACTCAGGGTTGGGCCAAGTGTAGCCACAGACACCCCCACTACCACCTCCTTGCTGTGTGGCCTTGTGGAAGCCCCACAGTGCCCCCAAACTTCAGATTTGGACCATTATTCTATGGCCCTTTATTTATTTATTTATTTATTTTCCTAATTCTTGTGTAATTTCCATCTCTCTTGACTGGTGAAGTCAGTCCCAAGGCAAATGAGAGTTCCCAGTGCATGTGAGAGTAATTGCCACTTTCCTAGACCCTCAAGCGTCTTTGGCAGGTCAGTAAGGTGAAGAGGAGGGACTCAGGGTTGGGCCAAGTGTAGCCACAGATACCCCCACTACCACCTCCTTGCTGTGTGGCCTTGTGGAAGCCCCACAGTGCCCCCAAACTTCAGTGATCAAGGGGGAGTGGCTCTGAGCCTGGAGATCTGAACGTGGCCTCAGTGAGGACCTCAGGATACCATAAATACTACAGCTCACACAGTGCCTCTGACACTTGTGACTTGTGACATTTTAGCATTGAAGTAAGTTACAATAACATCAATAAAATCTGAAATTGATCTTAATTAAAAATAGTAAGATCTATATGAAAATAACTGTAGAACACTACTGAAAAACACAGAAAGGACAAGGGCAATTGGAAAGATTTATCTTTCTTTGATAGGAAGTTCCCCCTCAAGAATTCCCTAAATGAATTAATCTGTCTCTTTAAATACCAATACTGAGGTACGAAGTGTCTGGCATGTAGTAGGTGCACAATAAATATGAGTTGTATAAAATAGTTGAATAATCAAAATTATTGCAGTTACTGCTACATGCTGTGAAGAAAGAAAATCGGTGATGAAAAAGTGATTGTGGAGACCTACATTTATGAGGTACGAGGCATGTAGTAGGTGCACAATAAATATGAGTTGTATAAAATAGTTGAATAATCAAAATTATTGCAGTTACTGCTACATGCTGTGAAGAAAGAAAATCGGTGATGAAAAAGTGATTGTGGATTGTGGAG
>NW_022900931.1:41486632-41486938 GCF_012274545.1 Fukomys damarensis | reverse complement strand
AAAAGGCCAATAACATGTCAATAATAAGTCAGTACATATCAGTTATAACCAGCAATGTCAATGGCCTCAACTCATCAATCAAGAGAAATAGACTGGCAAAATGGAACAAGAAGCAAAATATAATAATATGTTGTATACAAGAAACACACCTAGTGCAAAAAGAAGCCCATAGCCTGAAAGTGAAAAGATAGAAAACAATTTTCCATGTGACAGGAGCCCAGAAAAAAACAGGGGTAGCAATCTTATTTGCAGACACAGTAAATTTCAAACCAAAACTGATTGTAGTATTATTGATGTAGGACGGTA
>NW_022900931.1:41460820-41486002 GCF_012274545.1 Fukomys damarensis | reverse complement strand
CATCATTGCCTTTTCTCTTTTACTTTCCTTTTTAGTTTTATTTTAGGATCCCCTATTTTTAATGTTCATACAGAGATTTCTTTAACTGAAATACCGAATAGTTTCTTTGGTGTGAAAAACTACAATAGTACACAGGATCCTAATGAGATAATTAATAATGTGAAATAGGAAGTAAAGGGCTAAAGCTGTAGGGAAAGTGGGAAGGGTGGGGAAAAGGTAATAAGGGAGAGGAAAAAAATATGAGAAACTGAAAAAATGGAAATAAAGTGTTTGTAAATGGGGAGGGTAGGAGGGGGTGAAGGGAGGGCAGGGACAAGGGGAAAAATGAGAATCAAGACCTATTATGTAAAGGTACAGAATCCCAATGATGAATGTAATTGTATTGTATACCTAGATTGTACCAATAACCTCAATAAAAAGAGAAAAAAAATACCAATACTCTTTTAAAATAAGATTCCAAAGTTTAAATGAAAAAAACAATGTACCAGAATGGTCAGAACACAAAAAGCACAAGCAAACAAAGACAAAATAGGTAAAATGAACATTGTCAAAATTTAAAATATTGCTACATCAAACGACACAGTCCAGGAAGTGACAGTACAGCAAGACCTCAGTTCATGAACGCTCTGTGTGCAATTCAGTTTGTAAACAAAAGCATTGGGCAAAATTTTGCTTCTACTCTTAAACTCCACACCAGGGGACAAATGTAACCACAGCCATCTTCCCCAAATTTGTAAAATAAATTGTTTGTAAACCAACATACCACTATACAACTCACAAAATGAAAGAAAATACTTGCAAATTATATACCTAGTAATGGTCTTGCATGCTAACTATATAAGTAACTCATATAAGTTAACAATAAAATAAAACAAACAAGTAAACATTAAGAAGTTGGCTAAAGGGCCAGGAATTTATTTAGCTCAGGGGTTCCACTGCCTGCCTCACAAGCGCAAGGTCCCAAGTTCAATCTCTAGTACAAAAAAAAAAAAAAAAAAAAAAAGTTGGCTAAAGCTGGGTAGCACACAGTCCATGCTGGCCTACAGTCTCAGCACTTGGGAGGCTGAAACAGGGGGATCACTACAAGTTCAAGGCCAGTCTGGGCTACATAGTGAGTTTAAGACCAGCCTGAACTACACAGTGAGACCAAAAAACTAAAACAAAACAAACCAAAGCAAACAAACAAAAAAGTTGGCCAAAGACTTAAGTGGAGATTTCTCCAAAGAAGATACACAAATGTCCAACAAGCACAGGAAAAGATGATGTTAGCCATTAGAAAAATGCAAATCAAAATCACAGTGATATTTTCATACCTAGTAGGACGGCCAAAATAAAAAAGACAGAAGATACAAGTGTGGGTGAGGATGTGAAGGATTGGAACCCTCATACATATCCCTGGTGGGAATGTAAAACGGTGAAGCCACTGTGAAAAAAAAGTTCTCAAAAATTTAAACATCATAATGACAAAAATAAAATAAAATATAAAATCAGGAAAAAAATTAAACATAGAGCTACTATGCGACCTAGCACTTCTCTTCCTAAGGATGTCCCCAAGAAAATGGAAAACATACGTTCACGCCAAATTTACACGCAAAATGTTCACGGTGGCATTATTTGTAATGCCCCCAGGCGGGAACAACTCAAACGACCACAACTGAGGAGTGGATACCCGACTGTGGCCAATTCAAACAGGACAGTATGGCAGCCCCAGGAAGGAGCGAGACAGTGTGACCCGCTACCGCTTCAAGCATGGGTGACACTGGAATCGTTATGCCACCGAAAGAACCAGGCTGAAGGGGCCGCACACTGTACGCCCCATTCTTATGACAAACCCAGAATAGCCAACCCGTGAGGGTAGACAGAAAAGTACGGTGGCAGAGGATACGGTGAGCAAGATTGGACCAGATGCTAATGGGAATGAGGTTCCTTTGGGGGATGATGAAAATGTTCCAGATGATGGCATGGAACACAATTGATACATTAAAAGCCATATAAGTGCACATTTAAAAATAGTGGGATTTATGCTACATAAATTATATCTTAATATAAACCTGAATAAATTCATTCATAGGAAAATGGATACATATTGAAGATATACTCCTAAGTGAAATAAATAAGTCACACATGTGTAAATACCGAATAGTTTCCCTGGTGTGAATAATCTGCAATAAAACACAAGATCCTAATAAGAGTACTGTCATTTAGAAATGAGAAGAAAGGAGCTAAAGGTGTAGGGAAGGTGGGATGGGTAGGGGAAGGGTAATAAGGGAAAAGAAAAAAATGTGAGATAATGAAAAGATGAAAATAAAGTGTTTGTAGATGGGGAGGGGAGAGGGGGTGAAGGGAGGGCAGGGGTAAGGGGAAAAAATGAGAATCAAGACTTGTCATGTAGAGGTACAAGATCCCAACAATGAATGTAACTGTACTGTATCCCTAAAATGTACCAATAAACTCAATTAAAGCTGAAAAAAAACTGAATAAATAAAAGCATAGCCAGGAAAATTCTGTATAGGAGTAAGGAAAGTGAATTATCATTGGCAGATAGCAAACATGAAAAAGCAATAAAATTTCCATTCAGTTCTTATAGTATTATAGGCTTAAATATAAGCAGCCAACTGGCTTTAATAAAAGTGCAAGAAAACTTCAGTGGAGAAATGAGAGACTTTTCAAAAATTGGTGCTAGACCAATTGGATGATTTGTATGCAAAAAAGAATTAACTTTATTTCAAATCATACACAAAAATTATCTAAAATAGTCCCTAGCTAGGCATGGGAGTTCGTGCCTCTAATCTCACCACCTGGGAGGCTGAGGCAGGAGAATCACTGTGAGTCCAAGCCCAGCCCCTGAACTACATAGCAAGACCCTGTCTCAAAAAAAAAAAAAAAAAAAAAAAAAAAAAAAAGTTCCTAGACCTAAATGTAAAAAAACTATATTTCTAGAAGAATCTATAGAAGAAAAACTTTGATAGAACACAAAAAGCACAAACCATAAAATTAAAATGGAAACTAATTTTATCAAAATGTAAAGCTTTTCTTCATTGAAAGACACAATCCATAAACAAGGAGAAATTATGTGCAAACACCTAGATCAGACAGCGAATTAATACTTAGAACACATAAAGAACTCTTTCAGTCCAACAGGAGAGGGAGAAACACTTCTACACTGATGGTGGGAATTGCACAACCGCTTTGGAAAACATCCTGGCAGTTTCTTAAAAAAAACAAACACACAGCAACCATCTGATCCAGCCATTTCAGGTATCTACCCAAGGGAAGAGAAAATATATGTCCAAATGATTTGTACATGAATATTCTTAGCAACTTTATTGGTAGTGGCCCCCAACTGAAGTCCTCCAAAATGTCCATCAATAAATGAACAGAAGAACAAATCATGGTATATCCATTCCATGAAATAATACTCAATAGTGATAAGGAGTAAACTGGCAACACAACATAGATGATCTCAACATCATTATGTCAAGTGAAAGAAGACAGGCAAAAGAGAATACATAAAATTCTACAAAATCTAACCTGGTCTACACACCAGTGGTAACATGTGTTGAAGTCAAATTACACGCTAAGAAAAGGTACTTGCTGAACTACAAGAAAGGGCCTAGTTCCTTAATACAGAAAGAGCATCTAAACATTATTCAGTGATAACAAATACTTTGTGAGTGTCCACCAGGTGCCAAACATTGGGCTATATGTTGAAAATGTAACTGAGAGGGGCTGGGGATTTAGCTCAGTGGTGCCACCGCCTGCCTCGAAGGCACAAGGTCCCGAGTTCGATCTCTGGTACCCCCCAAAAAGAAAATATAACTGAGAATAAGTCTCACCTTCACAAAATGTTCAAGTTGGTGGAAATGTCAACAGCATGAGAGAAACAAGTTTGTCAAGAAACAAGCTTGACATATCTCCTGCTGCCTTGGGAATCCGGTCCCCACATGCGGAAGCTTGAAGTCCGCAAGTGGCCCCACTGATGGCCTGAGCTGATCCAGGCAATGAGGGCCTTTCTAGCCCCCCAGCCCAGCACCCGAGTGACGCTGGGTGAGACGTGTCAAGCTGGACTAAGTCCAAGCCCAGGCTAAGTGGCTGCCCCATTGAATTGGGAACAACTAAGAGTTATTGTTCAAAGCCACCAAGTTTGGGAAAGATGAGACACACTGACAAATAACCAAACAACTCAGGATCCCCTGATAGACTCAGAAAATGCTGTTTGGTTCCTTTTAGGTCACACACTCACCTCTCGGATCCACCATGGCTTCCAGGGGGACAAGATGACACTGGGGGCGGGGACAGTATGACTAACAGACTCGCAGAATCATTTACAATAGGAGAAGAGGAGGGACAGGCCCTGGGCACACGAAGAAAGTATCTGTTCTCACAGCCATCCTGGCCCAACACATTAGGGCTGGAGCTGAGGGAAGCCAGGCAGCTGTGAGTTCCTTCAAAGAAGTGGAGTGACTACCGGGCCTCTCCAATACCTCTTGTCCGCTTTTTAGGGAGCTACAAACTCATAGCCCTCAGAGAGGACCTTGGCTCAGAGTTCCAAGAGAGGTTGGTACCCGAGGGCTCCACACCTGCCGGTCCAGCACCACCATCTGCTGTCTACACAAAGGAGCTGGGGAAGAGCAGCGGACACCTGTTCGAGACTCTTGCGGAACTCCAGAGAGAGGAGCGCCATCTTGCTGTGAAGGGGTGAACTGCGGGACAAGGTAAGCCCGGAGCCGCGGAGGCCGCCTCCTTTCCACAGGAAGGCATCAGACGGCCCAGAGCCTGGAGTCTGGAAAGAGCCTCGCATTCTGGGGCCACCTGGCTCCCCTTTCAGCTGCTTGGGTTCATCAAAACCCATCAGGCGGGAGGCTGTGCTGAGGAGCTACAGCTTCTTCAGGCGGGCCGGAGTCTGCTGCTTCCCACGCCCTCATGCCCGTAGCAGTTCCCTCCCTGGCTTCTGCCTTTCTCTGAATTTACCTTCTGCAGCAGCTCCTGTCCCGGTTGCCCGGACAGAGTGGAAGGCCCCACAATCTGCTGTTCTTGATCATCAGAGATAGAAGCTCCCGAGAGGAGAATGGCTTCTGTCCTCGGGTAACCCGAGGCGACCTCTCCCAACTTCCCCTGAGGACCTGGCCCAGTGACGCCGCCTCTGTCCATGTCCTCACTGACTGCGGGGACTGGCCGGCAGCAGGAGGCCTCTGTGTGCTATTTCCCTCACATGGAGCTTCCCTGAGCAGGGCCACGAGGCGCCCGCACCCTGTGGGGCCCGAGCAGTGTACCAGGCCCTCCTTTTGGGATGCCCAGCCTTGTTTCCAAGGGCCCCTTTGCCGGAAAGCCTTCCTCCCCCTTTTTCTACCTTGAGGAACTGGTTTTCAACCCGGGTACAAACTTCCCTCATGTACCCTTGCTGTCTTAGTCACTTTCATGTCCCTCAGAAAAAAGACCAGATATTCACAACATAAAGGAGGAGAGGCTTCATTGGCTCCATGGTTACAGAGGGTTCAGCCTCTGGGTCCTCTGGCTCAAAGGCAGAAATGACATGGCGGAGAAAAGCTGCTCACCTCGTGACAGCCGGAAAGCAGGGAGAAAAGCAGGAGACAAGGACAGGAATACCCGAATCAGCTGCTTTCTCTGAAATTTAAAATCTCAAAAGAGTGAAGCAAGGCCTGGAAATGCCTGTACTCATTTCTCCTACTTGGACTCATTCCAGGAGCTATGTTTTCTGATTGTGTGGACAACGTCAGTAAACTTACTTTTTCCTCATTATCCAATGTTGGTTCTGTTGCTTGCAACCAAAATAGTCTAATACAAGGGGATTTTTGGAAGTTGGATTAGCTTTCTGTTGCCACATAACAAATGACCATTAATTTAGTGGCTCACCACAACACACATTTATAGTCTCACTGCAGCGTAGCTTAGAAGTCCAGGGCCGTGGCTGGGCTTTTTACTCAGGTTCTTAGCTGAAGCCAAGGTATGAGCTGAGACTACAGTTCTGATTTGAAGCTCAGCATTCTCCTCTAAACTTGCTGGTTATTGGAGGACTTATTTCCCCAACTTGTAGGACTGGGGTCCTTGTTTTTCTACTAGCTGTTGGCTAGGGACTCTGATCCAGAGGACACCTGCAGTCCTTTGCCACATGGCCCTCTGAGCAATTCATGTCACAGTTTTTTTTCTCTTGAGCCAAGCACAGAGTATCTGTCTGCTTTACAATCTTGAAAGTAGCTAGAGAGAACTGCTAGGAAAGGGGTTGCCTGATTAGACCAGGCCCACCCAGGCAAATCTACCCTCTGCCATTTACTGCAGTGGAAGGATAAGTGTGCTAGCTCCCCTATTTCCAGGTTCTCCCATGGTCAAAGGGATTCCATAGGATCTATGCAACAAGGGATGGAAATCTCGGAGGCATCCTAGAACGATGCCTCCCAGAATGGCCCAGCTGGAAAAGATGCTCCCTCCCTCCCTCTCTCTCTCTCTCTCTGTGAGGATCAGGCATGCCTGGCATCCATCTCCCACCACGTGGAGGAGGTTTGCCCAGGGATGAAGCCAACAGGGAGAAGGGCAGAGCAGGAGATGGGCACGGTCAGGCAGAACATTACTGTATGTGCGGGTGCATTCCCTGATGGCCTCCTCCATGGTCTTTCCACCTCGTCTGTTGCTAACCTCCTCTTAAGCTTCTGGAGTCTGTGACTTGTACCTGAAATAGTCTTGACTATTGAAGTTGCTGGAACTGTGTAGCCACTGAAGACAAATGTCACATCTGGCCAGGAGCCACACAGCTGGGAGGCATCCCCACTGGGTTCTTCTCCTCGGATGACTAATTGTACTTAAGAAAATTAAGCCACAGAATTTTGGTTTTCCAACATAATATGAAGGAGGCATAAACTTTGTGTGTGTGTGTGTGTGTGTGTGTGTGTGTGTGTGTGTGTGTGTACCAGGGATTGAACTCAGGGCCTTGCATTTGTGAGGCAGGCAGAGGCATCACGGAGCTAAATCCCCAGCTAAGGAGGCAAAGAATACCTCATGTTCAACACTCCAAAAAATAAATGCAAACAAAGTACTGCACAAAGATAGAAAAGGCAAAAAAAAAAATCAAAAGATGGCAAGAATGAGCTGCTGGCATGAGTAAAATTAAACAGGTACGAAGAATGGATAAGATGAATTACAGCCTACTAAATATTGCCGTGGACAACCCAAACTTCCCACTGGGAAAAGAGCCCTTCCTGCTTTATGGAGGTGCCTTCCAGTCACATATTGTTATCTACTTGTCACTTCAATCGTCTTACTGATTCAGGGAGGTGGTCACTACTGCTGTACCCTTTCCACTTTATAGTTGAGGAAAGTGAGAATTTGCCCAAGGTCACAAAGCTGAATCAAGGAAATTCGAATTTTTTAGGAGCTGGTCCACAGTTGTGAATAACATGAGCTTCAGAACAGGCAGACCCAGGTCCAAATTCCAGCCACAGCTCTTCAGTCCCAGTGTTGATTTCTGAACAAGCCAACAGGTATCCTAAACCCTTTGTACCGCATTGGCGCCCCCTGCCGGCCTCGTGGCGTTGTTGGAGGAATGAATAAAATGACAAGGCCCTGTGCCCGCTAGCCGAGATGCTGGGAAATGCTGGCTCCTTTCCACCGTCCAGGAGAGGGCATTTGCCACTGCCGTCTGGGAAGGGACACCAGAGCATTATAAAATATTTGGCAGCCTAAGCTCTGGGCAAAAATCTTCTAGAAGTGATGGGAGCCCGAACAAGGAGTGGAGTCGTGTTCTCTGCGGGGAGGACCGTCCCCACGAGCCCCAAGTAGGGACAGGCACACTCCCTCTTTATTCTTCCGGAGCTCGGCATCAGAACTAGTGTGTCTGTCTCGGCTTGGCTGGGAACACGTGCTTCCAGCCTCCAAAGCATTATGAAGTCAGCTCCACCCACACCACCCTGTTCCACGTTCGTCACTGCTGAGGGGAGCAGGGGTCCACACTTCCGAAGAAGGCTCAGGTCTCAGCCCATAGGGTTCCTTCTGTCCTGACTACCACGGAGCAGCTGGGTCTTGACACCGGGAGGAACCGGCCCTCGAGAGCCACCGGGGTCCTTTGTGCCCTTGAGAAAGAATCACGTCAAGACACAGGTGGCCATGCAGACGTAGGGAAGGGTTTACTGTAAAGCAGACAGAGAGAGTTACACCAGCCAGAAAGCAGGTGGGCAGCACCGCGAAGGCTTCTGCCCAGGGTGCGAGTCTGGACGCCTCCTTGCACACTAGACACACTCCTAGGGTCTGGGGAACTGGGGGACTAGGGCCGCGTGCCAGCGTCTTACTTAGAATTACCTTGGAATTGCAAAATGTCTTTCGGTCCCTTTCGGACGGCCAGTGTTCCCTCAGAGGACTTAGTCATACAAGAAACTTAGAAAAGAAGTTGAAGAAAAAAGTTCTTAATGTGAACCAGGCACCACATCAAGGTGGCGGGATCTCCAAAGCCCGTTCCCTTTTCCTGCTATCATGGGCCCTAGGCTATGGCAACCAGGAATGGACGCATCTTGTTCTAGAAACACAGGCCTTGCACCTTTGGCTTTGAGACCCCGTGCAGGCCTATAAGTGTTTTAGATCCGAGGCCTTTGTCTCTTGACTGTAACCGGCACTGCGTGTTATTTTGGGGCCCCCTGGCCCCTGAGACCTGCTCCCGTTTATCTACCTGCCTAACAGCTGTGCTGGAGATGCTCTGACAAGCGGGCCACCCATCACCTCCCACCTAGGCAGGTCCCAGCCTGCCCAGGAGCCACCCCAGAAGGCCACCTGTGCCCTGGGAGCGAGCCCCAAGGGGCCAGTTCTGGGGACCGGTGAGTTCCAGCATTAGCCATGGACATCCCTTCAGCACTGGAACCAGCTTAAAGGGGAGCTTTAAAGGGTATCCAGGACAAATAGGGGCTGGATCGCAGCAGGGCAGCGGGTCTGGCCCGCAAAGACCCTTGGAGCCCAGTTCTCTGGTCCTGGCACAGCCTTAGCCATTCAGGGCCACAGGGACCTCTAGCGGCGACATTTAGGAACTGCAGATCCCGGGCTTCTGCTCCAGGCCAGGTGGGTCTGACCCAGAACCAGATCTCAGTGTCCCCTGGGCTCAGTGAGGGGGTCCCCAGCTCACACAAGACAAGTGTGACCTCGCAATGGCGTCATGTCCCAGAAAATGGCCTGTGCTTCTCTCCTGTTCGCTCTTACCGACACAGTGGCCTCAAGTCATTCCTGACCTTGCAGGGTTCCAAGTACCACTGTGACCACGTCTGTCTGTTCCCCCAAATTCATATGCCGAAGCCTGACCCTAAGGTGACTGTGAGTGCAGACTGGGTCACCAGGCAACAGGACAGAAGAAAGAGAGAGAGGTAGAAAGCAGACAAGGAAGCTCAGCTTTCTGTTTCCTCAATTAGCCCAAAAGTTTGGGTCGTGTTCATCATTAACCGAGAGTCTGTGGTAGCCCTACCCTGACCCGGCCCATCTCATCCCCCTCAAGACTGAGGACACCAAGATAAGAGTGACTACAGCAGGTTCCAGGGTTGTAAAGACAGCCACTTGCCGACGTTTATAAAGTCCAGGACCTCCGGCCCCTGGAGCAAATCCTAGAAACCCCCAGCGGCAGCTCTAACCTTAGGGTCCGCTCGGGGTCCAGAAGGGCAGAACCAGGCCGAGCGCCCGCGATGAGAGCCCTCCCCCATCTCAAGGAAACCGAGTCGCCCCTCAAGCCATGAGGAGTCGTCTGGAGCTGAGGTAACGACCACCAGAGCCTCGCTTGTAACTGTGCCCAGTACATCTGCCTGTGCCACTCACCAACGTGGCCTGAAATCCCTTTTCTGGGTCAAGAAACTGCTCCACAGGCCGATTTGAGGTCCCTTCTCTTAGGGGACCTGTGTGGTGACGATTCCCAGCTAATAAGGTTAGGCGAGGTCATAGGATGAAATCCTGATCAGCAGGGCTGTGGGGAGAGATCCGCCCTGAGTGCCTGTGGGAAGCGGCCCGCCCTACGCGGGAGGGGCCTCCCGGACCTGGCCCTGCGCCCCCATCTCAGACTTGGGCCTGTGCAACAGTGAGAGATCGACTTCCGCCCGGCCAGCCTGTGTCTTTCTGTTAGGGCAGTCAGAGCAATCGGAGACGCGCGCGTCCCGGGGACATAGACCGCCACAGCGTGTGGCAACCGAGCCCAGGGCGACAGCGTGGCCCCTGCCTGGGGCCTTGGGCAGCGCTCTGTTCCCTTTCCCGGAGGCAGCTGCACTGGGTAAGGGCGCTGACCTCCTTCACCAAGCAGTTCTGGCAATGGAGCTAGATGAAATCAAAACCGCCTTCGTCAACCCATTTCAAACCCCTTCTTCACCTCTCGGGCAGTCTGCAGCAGACGCCTCCTTCCAGAGCTGCGACCCGGAGCTGGGGCCTCCTTTCAGGGGCGCCAAGCAAAGCTGTCACGCCAGGGTTTAAATGTGCAATCCCTGAATCGTACAGCAGGCTGAAGGTCACGCCTTCATTTCCGCTGTACTCACTGAGCTTTGGGTAAAAGGTCTGGAGGCAAAAAGTTGGGTGGACTTTCACGGAGGGGCTCTCCCAGGGGCCTCGCTGGCCGGGTTACAGGGCCGCAGAACTCAGCCCGAGGCAGACTCCAGGTAAGCAGGACCCTTGGGGCGGGTGTGGGGGGACGGGAGAGTCCAGCTGAGGGTGGGGAGCGCACGACCTCCAGGCCCGGATGCCACCCTGCTCCACCACCCCAGGGCCCAGCCCGGGCAGAGTCCCTCGATGGACGGCCCAAGATCGGCGCGCAGGCTACCTCAGGGACAGCTCCGCGTTCATCCAGCGTTGAGACCCCTCTGCTCAGATTTGGGACCATAGTTGATTAAAGGAGCTAATTTGGATTCCTCATTAAGAATGAATATCATACACAGAACGCACTCCGAATAAACTGAGGAGGTAACAGTGAGGCATTAAGCTGTAAACATAGAAGAAAGCTTGAAATGACTATCAAACTTCTCAAAGGAAAATAAGCAAGTCTGAAAAAATGGAAGATGAGAAGTGATAAGTTATTTGATAAATTATAAGGCATTTAGAAATTAATACATTTTAAAGAGGGCAAAAAAGAAAGAAAGCAGGGGCCAGGGATTTAGCTCAGTGGTGCTGCCACCTGCCTCCCAAGCGCAAGAACCTGAGTTCAATCCCCCGTACCAAAACAACAACAACAAAAGACAAACAGGCAAGAACATAAAATGATAGTTCACACACAAAATAGCTAACAAAACATTTTAAAATATTCAATATTACCGGGAACTTAAAAATTACTAATTAAAATAACATCCTGGTACTTTTACCTCTCAGATTCAGCACAGAGTGAGCTCTGTAATACACTGCATTGACATAAGTTGTTGAAAGCTACTTATAGCAAATACTAACCACTTTTGGCTTGGGAATTCTACTGCAGGAAATCTAAGAAAATAAACAATCTATAAAATGTGCATAAAGATCGTTCTCTAACAGGGAAAGTAGGAAGTAAATTAAATGTTAAATGGCTGCTCAGTGTTCCTTCGGTTAACATCACTTTTCTCTTCCTCTCGAAAGTCCCCCCTCAACTACTAGAAGAAAATGTGAGGGAAATAACTGGAGCCACAGGCACAGCAAGACCTTTAATTGGAGCCCGACTATGCAGGGAATAAAGCAAGAATCAACAGGTGGGACTGCATCAAAATAAAAAGTTTCTGCACAGCAAAGGAAACAGTGAAGAGAAAGCCTGCAGAAGGGGAGAGATCTTCTCCAGCTACTCCTCTGAGAGAATTAATACCTAGCGTATATAAAGAACTCAGAAGCCTAATGCCCAAAACAAAACAAAAGCAAAGAGCCCAATCAATAAATGGGCAAATAAATGGAACAGAGACATCTCAAAAGAAGTACAAATGGCCAACAAGTATATGGGGGGAAAGTTCAATATCTGCAGCCATCAAGGGAATGCAAATCAAAACCACACTGAGATTCCCTCTCACGCCAGTAGGAATGGCCATCACCAAGAATACAAAAACACAGCAAATGCTGGCCAGGGTGTGGGGAAGGAGGAGCCCTTCTACACTGCTGCTGGAAATGTAAATGAGTACCTCAACAGTGGACATAAATATGGAGGTTCATTAAAAAACTAAAACTAGAACTACCACATGGCCCGGCCATACCACTTCTTGGTATGCATGCACCCAAAGGAATTAAAATCAGCATTGTAGGATGTCTATATATTCATGTTTATTGCAGTGTAATTCACAGTAGCCAAGACATAGAACCAGCCTAGGTGCCCATCAACAAAGAAAATGTGGTATATATACATAGTGAAATATTATGCAGCCATAAAGAAGGAAAATTGACATTTACAGGAAAATGAATGGAACTGAAGGTGTTAAGTGAAATAAGCTGCTCAGAAAGACGTGTATCATAGGTTATCCCTAAAATGTGTGTGTATGTGGGCGGGTCATAAAAGTGGAAGGCAAGAAAGTACTAGACAGGAAGGAGTCAATAACAAGAAGGGTGCAATACATGTAAGAGAGGTTATGGGGTGGGTATGATAAAAATGTATTATATGTACATATGAAATTACTACACTGAAGCCTAATAGTTTGTAAAATTAATAGGCACTAATAAAAATTTTTAAAGTCCCCCTTCAAAATTGTCCCAGTCCCCTAGTTCTGATGGTGCTGAAATGACCCCCAAATCCAGGAAATATAATTAAGGCTTGACCAATGAGGGCATCCTATTCCCAGACAAGGACCCAGGCTTTGTCAACAGGGGCCTCCCATTCCCAGACACGGGACTCAGGCTCAGTCAACAGGGGCCTCCCATTCCCAGACACGGGACTCAGGCTCAGTCAACAGGGGACTCCCATTCTCAGACACAGGACTCAGGCTCAGTCAACAAGGGCACCCAATTCCCAGACACAGTGATTATTTAGGAACAGCTGGGCCCAGCCATCCACTTTCCTGTTATGATTCTGGCTGCAATTAAAACCAACACAGAGGAAAATGAAGTCAAGAAATAAACACTGGATTCTGAAAGAGTAATTGTCAGTGAATTTCTCTTTTGTTTAAATTACTTTTTCTTGGGTTTTGGTCACTAGCAACTGAGTCCCAACACAGTACTTTTGTAACCCAAGTGTGCTGATTGGGGGAAAGATTCTACAACCCTCCTAACTTCCCTGATGAGTGGTTTCTGAGGATAGGACATAGTGGAAGAAGTGCGGTACACAGCCTGCTCCCAGCCTTGTTTAAGCAAAGATCGGAAGAAAATACAAAGAACTAGCAGCCATGCTAGCTGGTAAGATTGTGAACTTGAAACTTTCATTTTCCATATTTTCAATACACACATATATGCATATTTATATTGCTTACAATAGGAAGGAAGAAACAAAGACTGATGTGTTGATTCCGATTGCCTTTAATTTTAAAGGGGACATCAGGTACGGGTCAATGCGTTTTGTGTAACACGGAGCCGCCAGCCTTACGCAAGGCAGCGCATGATTTCCTCGGCACTAACACTGAAACGCTCGCCCCTTTACCCAACAGTAGCGCCCCCTCCTCTCACTGAACATTCGAGGAGGGGCCGGGGCATCGCTCGCTCGGCTTCAGCACTGACCCTTGCTTCATTTCAAAATGGATTTCTCTCCAACTCACGGCATACCTGCAAGGACCTCGAACCTGGACCGGAAGACAGAACACCCGAGGTTACTGGCCATGGTTAGGTAAGGGCCAGAGGAGCAGAAGATGGCCAAGGCGAAAGTCTGCCAGACGCAGTCTCAGATTCCCCTCGGCCAGGGCTTCCTTCCGCGTTGATCTCTTCCTAGTCAGGGCCTGCCTTGCTCCTTGGGCCACGCCCCCATCTCTCCCCTGTTCAGGCCAGGGCTCTGGCCCTCTTCTTGCCCCGCTGAGCTCCCTGTGCTTCAGGGTCACCCCCTCACCCTGCCCAGGGTGTCATTCTCAAGGCATTTGATTAGCCGGACTGCACGAAAGGTAGTCTACGCTGCCCTCTTGTGGCCGCTGTGAATATAACAGTGACACTCTCCATTCTAAAGGAATCTGCCTGTGCCTGCTTCAAAAACTACCTGTGTAACTGAGAGGTTCGAACGGACACTTAAAAGTTAGAACTATTTTCTTTTAAGGTAAGCTGTCTTCTCCAGTTTCCTCACACTGAGAGTGGAAACCGCCTTTGCACAAGGAGGATTCCACGTTCCCTGGGTCCCTCTGTGGGGCTGAAACCTGGCTAAATCTACATGTGGGCCTTTCCTGGCTGCTGGTCTGCCCCACCTATAAACTAGCACTCCTCGGGGTGGGGCGCAGTATCTGTTCCCCTAGTGTGGGCAAACTGTGAATAAACTCATGTTTCCAGTTTCACAGGCTTTTCTATATTCTTGATGGCCATAAAGAAAATGAATCCAGCAGGGTGTGGTGGCACATACCTGTAATCCCAGCACTTGGGAGGCTGAGGCAGGAGGATCGCTGTGAGTTCGAGACCAGCCTGGGCTACATAGTGAGTTCCAGGTCAGTCTCAACTACGCAGTGAGACTCTGTCTCAAGAAGAAAAAAAAAAAATCCACAAAGCCAGGGCCCACATTTGGGTCTCTAACAAAGTCTCGTTGGCAACAGCTGGCTTCACCCTCAGAACTGGGTCCAACACGAATGTGGATATTTTCCTACACTGCCACGTGCTGAAGAGAAAACACATGATGAGAGGGTAAAGAGAGGGCCGGGGATTTAGCTCAGTGGTGCCACTGTCTGCCTCACAAGGGTAAGGTCCTGAGTTAAATCCCTAGTACCACTCCCCCTCCAAAAGAGGGTAAAGAGAGAAAATCAGGCAATGCCCAGAACCTAGTTCTACCACAAGGTTCACCAGTACCCAGGGACCTGCGATAACGGCTGGACTCTGACCAAACCTAAAATTCTCGGACAGCTGTTTCCCACGAGTAGGAAAGAGTTCTGTCATTCCCTGGGCCTTCAGGGACAGCCCTCGGCTCATCAAAAAGCACATTCAAAAGTAAGCACAAAAGAGTTCCAACACTGGACCATGACATGGGTGAGGAATGTTAATGCCTGTATTTAAGAAAGTAAGTCCGGCACACTTTGTTAAACAGTGTTTTTAATCACCAGTCCTTTGTTTCTATTACAGTAGTACATGTCTGTGATGCAGGGATGCATTTATCATGGAATTATTGGTGCTTTGAATAAAAAGCCTATTTTACTAAATTAAACATACATCATTTTTCTTAAACATAAGCTATCTGCTAGATTTGAGTTCGTCCTCTAGTTTTCAAGCATGATGACTCATGGTGACCTCTTTTCTCTTTTCCACTCAAGGATTCATTGGCTTAATTCTCAGCACTTTAAGAGGACTCACCTACGTCCTCAATCATGTACACAGGTGTAAAACTACACCACCTTCTCTTCTGAAATATGATTTTTTTTTAAACTGCGGTGTAATCCTCCCTCAGAAAACCAGACTTAGGCAGCAGGGGCAGTGGGAGCCATAAGATTCCGCGCAGTCGAGGAAGGCTGATATCCCCATGAGAGTGTTGGTATTTAAAAAGCTGTGGAGAGCAGCTGAGGAGAGGAATTTTGGCTCTGGATGAAGTTGGCCCATACTACTGCTTAGAACAGAACATCAGAAATAGGTAAAAAGCCTCTGTCCTTTTTCTTCTGTAATCCCATTGGGGGCAAAAGTGTACATGTGTGTTTTGAATGGAAGAGGCTGATTACAGAAAGAGTTTTACAAACGTTTGTGTTCTGGGATGAGTATGGCTTTAGAATGTAAGAAGCTTAGAAAGTTCCTTGTAAGAAACAGTTTCGCCCTCTGTTGGATCAAAGAAACACAGAAATGTCTGACTACAGGGACAGGAGCAGGAAGTGCCCAGTTTCTCCCCGTTTTTCTCCTCCACGCCAGTCTCACAGCTCTGGGCCCTCAGGGGGCAGGGAGGGGGCGCCCAGCGCAGCACCTGCCAGGAATCAAGCACCTCTGAGAGCCAGTGGCTGATCTGAATCTTGCACCTGTCCCTCACGAAGCACCACTGGAAAAATGAACTAATAAAACTTCTTTGGGTATAATGAAAGATAGTTCTCTATGCAAATGGCTTCAAAATATGAAAAGAAAAAAGAAAGAAAGAAAGAAAGAAAGAAAGAAAGAAAGAAAGAAAGAAAGAAAGAAAGAAAGAAAGAAAGAGAAAAGAAAAGAAAAGAAAAGAAAAGAAAAGAAAAGAAAAGAAAAGAAAAGAAAAGAAAAGAAAAGAAAAGAAAAGAAAAGAAAAGAAAAGAACCTCACGGTCACATTTTCCAAGAAATCCAGTAGAGGTCGAACATTACTTTGCAAGCAAGCAAACCAACGAACCAGCATGAGAGAGAAAACAGCAACGCTCTGGGAAACGCCCATGAGACGTCAGGCCCTGTCAGTGCGTGAGGCATCCTGAGAAACTTCACCTTCGAGGTTCAAGTCACCACTGCCCTTCACCTGGAAAGGGGGAGGGAGAGGAAGGATCCCTCATTAAACTGAGCTGATGGATCTTCAATTAATTCACTCTAGGGAAGGCCTAGAGAGACCTATGAACCAAAAGTTTAAGATTTTGAGTTAATTTTAGCCACTTTAGTATGGTGAAAAATTGCCCGAGTTTGGTAAAATGCAGATTCCCAAGTTCTGGTTTTCCTAGGTAGAGAGAGGTTGGGCATAGGACTCCTCATTTTGAAAGCACCTCTCCTGTCCAACCTGGACTCTGACATGGCTGGAGTGTGGCAGGAAACAGGCCATTGCCATCACTGTGCTGCCTGACAAGGGCCCAGCTGGGAGGGGCCGGTCCGACCTTCCCACTGCAGCCTTGGCCACCATGGGTCAGGAGACCCATCTCAAGGTGAAGGGAAAGGGACAAGTTTGTCATCCGTGAGCTTTCATTGCCTGTTTTTGCTAGGAAACACCATGACACCCACCACAGGCACTAAAACGAGGCCTCACACATTACATTCATAATGAGAGCAGTGCTGGCTCAAGGCCATGCGCAAGTGTATCCCAGGCACTCCAAGACCATTCACTAGACATGCGAACTTGCCTGGGGCTTGACTCAAGAGTCCAGTGAGGCCAACCACACTCAGTAAGGTCTCAGGTGAGCCTATCCAGCAGCGCTGGTGTTGACACTTTCACCACACTCCATCTGGGCGATGTGGGTTTCAGGCACAGGGGGTGTCGTGGTATTTGGAGAAATAACATCTTCTAAAATGCATCTGGGCAAGCTTAAGTGCTGCCCAGCCGGGAAAGTTCCAGAACGTCTGAGGCCCCTGTGAGTGACTCCCCAAGGGTACACAGGCCCTGGCCCTCACAGATGCTGTGGGACACACAAACTATGGCAGCTCTGGGGGGAAACCGAGTGGGACTCTGAGCGGGGCCCCTGGTGACAGGATAGATGCCAGACACCACCCGTTGCTGGTCACAACCTGGGGGGGGGCAGGGGACACTGCTGTAGTTTCTGGTCCCCTCAGGACAAGAAAACCCTGTATCTCTGAGCTGAAGAAAAGCTCTCACTCATCTGCTTAACAGTGCAAACTTCAAATATGTCTGTCTTACTCATTCAGTGCAGACTTAAGGGAAAACATACTCTTGTTAACATAAACAGTGCCTTTGGGATGGTATTTACACGATGATAACTGTACTGCAGACACTGTGATGTCCTGGAAAGGTAGGCATTAGTCTCAAAGAGTGGCTGCCATTCTTACAGCCTCGATAGCTGTCTCGTGGTGATCTGGTTACTGGTACTATATCCCTAGAGAAGGATGCTTTGCCAGCCCCCATAAGGAACAGAGGTCTGGGCCTCTTCTCCTGTACCCACGGCAACAGGATAAATGCCACAACTGTTGGAGTCTGACTCAGAGAGTCTTCATTTCAGACAATCAGCCAGTGCTACCTAAAAAAATACCTGCCCTGTGCCATACCCTGTCTTTATTGGAATTTAAAAATAAAAAATTTTAAACCCTGGGCTTTTGCCATCAGGTAATTTACCATCAGGTGAGAAGTCCATACTTTGACATGTACTGTTCTACAACAGATGAACCACTGTAAGAATGTAAGCCCTCTGTGGGGAGACTCAGGCCAAAGGAGTGACTGAAGTGAATGTGAAAAGGGACGTTGGGAACAATGGTCCCCAGGCTCCTAGAATGCATGATTAAGTTTAGAGTAGATCTGCAGGACAACAGTCAGCAGAATTTGAAGTGAGTTATTCTCAGAGATGTTTGCTTTGGCCAGTGTACTCCTTCAGGCCCAATAAGCTTGCTTAGATAGACATGTCACGTAGCAGACCATCCCATTCCTTCTCTGTCCCATGGCCAAAACTAGACAAATGTTGCAAATGTTTTTTCTTCT
This sequence comes from Fukomys damarensis, assembly GCF_012274545.1. NCBI lineage: Eukaryota > Metazoa > Chordata > Mammalia > Rodentia > Bathyergidae > Fukomys > Fukomys damarensis. The sequence goes on along the minus strand of NW_022900931.1, from coordinate 41,467,642 downwards.
GCATCTTTGTTCTCACCTCCTTGAGTTACAGATAAATATCCAGAGGCTTCCGCATGGGGCTGTTTCCCTCAGGCTTTTTCTTTCAGAGAAGCAGCCTCTCTAGGCTTCTCTCCCAGTGATTAAGTCTTGTCTCTCAATCTGTCATCCTCTGCACCACCTCAGTCACATACCATGACACCCCCAACTAGGCCACCACATACAAGCCTGGCTTAGTGTCACCGCTCCAACTTCCCCAGACGGCTGTCGGCCATCATGAACAGGAAGTAAACCACAAACACACTGGGAGAGGGGCCTGCCAGCAAGCAGCCTGGAGGCCACCAGAGGGGTAGGACAGAGATTCCAGGGCTGGCATCTTGACACTGCCACCTCCAGGCTGTGAGGCTGGAAGTAGGTTCCTCACCTCTGCATCAGCATTCCATTTGACAGAGGAGGGGGAAACAAATCTGACACGTGGGAAGAACAAGGAGTTAATGAGTGTAAAGCAGCCATTGCAGAACCTGGCCAGTACCACAGGCTCAGCAAACATGAGCTGCTATTGTTATTACTGTTGCTATTATTGTTGTTAGTTACCACCTCCCATCAGATCTGTGGTGCCAGCTATGCCAGGATTCCGAGTCACTTGGGCAGAGCACTAGTCATTTGTGTCCCCTCCTCTGAACCCTAACCTCTCTCCACAGGATCTGGTTGCCCCTTCTTTTTTCTGTCCCTTCGCACCCTCAGATGCTTCTCCTTCCTTTTCTCCCGAGGCCTCTGTGGTGGCCACCTCCTCCCCTTCACGCTCCCAAACCCAGTAGGCTAAGTCATGGCTGCCCCCAGGGGCTCAGGCTCGGGGCACGATGGGGGCAGCTCACTGCTCAGACTCCGACGTGGAACATCCCCAGTCCAGAGCACCAGGCCTGACTCTTGGGAGAACGACCATTGTGGTCATTGTCCCTCTTTTTGCCTCCCCTGCTTTAGACTGAAGAGGAATCGTCTTAGGTTGCATGTAAAACATATAATATAGTTAATGTATATAAGTAACAAAACCTTTTAAATATTTTTTATTATAACTGGGAAGGAAGAAAAGGTGGGCCACAGGTGGGACGTGCCTGTAGGTGGCCTTGGGCACTAGTACATCTGCGACTTCCTCCAACAGAAATGTGGAAACCACTGACGCTGTCAGGTCACAGTCCCAGTATTGTAGGTGTCTTAAAATTGTGCCTTCAGTCTTGCCTCCTTTGAAAGGAAAATTGCAGACTTATCACTAGACTTCATATCATTTAATGTGAATTAAAAAGCTTACATATTACTGGACCACACGTTTTTTAAAATTTCTGTCAATTTCAATCCCGTTGGTTTCTTTGGTAATCTTGCATTTTGTGCATTTAAGATACTACTCTGAGAAGGGGTCACAGGTTGTACAGCCCACTACTGGGGTCCACCCGCTCATCTTAGGAGGCTGAGTACCACTGACAAGGGCTGCAGTACTGGAGAGGCGGAGGGCGTAGAAATGCTTACTGAATTGTGACATTATAATATTCTTCAGGTGTCACTATTTTGGGTCCACCAAAGTAGTCCATGACCCAGATATTGGTTATATTCAACTTAGCGAAGAACCAGTTATGGCTGGAAGGCCAGGTTTTCATCTCGGGGTGACGAGTGAACAATGAATGCTTTGCAAAGTCCACTTCTGTTTCATTCACCTAAAAGACAAATGTGAAACAAACATTCTAATAGCAACGACATTTTCTTTTGTCGTTTGTTAAGAATGCGTCATCCTGGCACCTGACAAATAATCTTGAGTTCATTCTGTAAATCTGGGTATTAACCTTAAGGAGTCAAGAGCACATAAAGGAAGGCTGAGGAACACAGAGAACCAAGATGCTTTCAAATGTCTGCGATAACAGGTACAGCGAAGTGGGAACCATCCTAAGTATGAGTTCCCGCTGCTAAACAGTAACTCTGAGCTACTCCACCGACCAGGTACAAGGCACCATCGTGAAGTGCCACAGGCGCCTGAGACGTGTGCTCCTAACCCGAAACACGCATACCTGTGTTAGACATGTGTGTGAGCGTACAGGAAGGGTAAAGGTCTGCAGAAGCACCACAGTGGACGGTCAGTAACAGAGATGCACCTGCCAAGAATCTCCAGACCACAAATCAATTTTGTCTGAGGTATTCTTTTTGTTTGTTTGTTTTGGTACTGGGGATCGAACTCCGGTCCTTGTGGTTGCTGCTTGCGGGGCAGGCAGCGGAACCCCTGAGCTAAATCCCCGGGCCCTGTCTGAGGTAGTCTCGACTGACAAGGTCCAAAAGCCAATCCACTGGCTCAGCCCTCGGATGAGGGCTCAGCACACCTCGCCCACTGCCCTTCCTGTGAGTTTACGGAACATCCCCCCCACCCCCGCCAGCATCCATTCCAAACTCTCCGACTTCCCTTCCCCTTTTCAGTAATACGACACTCCTCTTTGTGGCCTCTTAATTCCCTCTCTGCTCTCCGCCCCTGAGAAAGTGCAGTGAGAGGCAGCCCGGACGTGGGAAACGCGGCGAGCACGTGAAACATGAGGATGTTCCTCAGCAGGGGTAACTTTACAGGGAGCTTTTACACTTGCTACATCCATGTGGCTTCAGAAAAGACTCCATGTTCCTCATAAACATCCCGCTGAACACCTTCATGGCAGCAACTGATTAAACCTTTGGGTTTCCTGGAATTAGCTTACATATCAGAGCATATCCTAAGTGGGCATCGGGTGTATTGCAGTCTCGAGAGATCTCGACTTTCACTGTTCCCACCGTGACGCTCTTCGGAAGCCACATGTCTTCGCGCGGTTGACTGCTTACCTTGGTCAGAGCTCCAGAAAGCATGATGTGAGCGCACAGCGGGCTCTGGGGATCAAACACATTCCTCTTGCAGAAGTCGGTCTGTGCCAAAGACATGGTCAGTGAGGCATGTGGATTCTCCTGCAGAGGGAAGACGAAGACCCTCTCGCGTGAAATACAGTTTCCAGAGATGCAATACATTTTTTTGAGATGCACACATAATGGTCCCAGAGCTGGAACCATTCTTCCATGAAACAGTGCACTGTAAAACACCACCTTCCACACGGGGAAATACCACTTGGGTACAGACTGATTTGACCCTCTCAGATTTCATACTGAAAATTAACTCTCTAAGAACTGTTTTAAAACACTGTTTTCTTATACTCAAAGTCAGTTCCAAATACTTCAGAGGAATTATAGTTACAGCCCATACCTCCCCAATTTGAGGCTGGTAATAGACCCCACTGAACGCTCCAAACTAGGGTTAACCTCTAACATGAAACAAGTACATAGAAATGCCACAGTTGCTCTCGACCAGCTAATTACGCAACTTGAACAAGAAAGTAGCTGAATCATGCTGCCTGGTTATCTCCTGGTAGCAGGAACTGTCATGTGATGTCAAAATTGAAGAAGTCACTCACTCTTGCTGCAAAACAGAAGAGAATCTGCATCTCAGATTCAAACAAAATTCTGTCCTATTCCAACATCAGATCCATAAAGGTACTGTTGACAGAACATTTCAAGTACTGTATTTCAGGCTATTTGGTTCTTTAAACCCTAGGTGTCTTTGTGAAGAGTTTTTTGCCATTTCACAGTGAACCACCAAAAACAGTGAGTCCTGAAGAGTTGTCCTTGAAGTCGCTTAGCCAAAATATCTACTGTTTCCAAGCTTTTCGGCAAGGCTCACTACAGGAGACCAAGAAAAAGGGGGTCTCGGGTAAGGCGGCATTCTGCAGGCCAGACCCAGCTCTAAGGAGTGTGGGTGCCATTCCCTACCCAGACATCTGTATTTGAAACCGCAAGGGATTCTTCTGGGGAAGGGGCAGTACCGAGTTGGAACCCAGGGCCTTCACACCAAGCTATGTCCTAGTCGTGTTTTTGAGACAGGGTCCCATTAAGTTGCTAAATTGTCCAGGCATGGCTCAAATTTGTAGTCCTCCTGCCTCAGCCTCCCAGAGTGCCAGGATTACAAGAACACATCACCCTGCCTAGCCCCTAAGTGAATCCTAGGCAGCAACAGCAGTAGGTAGAAGTTTCTGGGCAGCTAACACTGCCATGAGGGATATTTGGCCCATGTAAATCTGGGGGGCAGCGTCAACAGAGCGGAAGATTTAAGTGCTTTTTAGGCGCATGGCAATGAGGACTTAGCTTAAGGATGGGGTGGGAAGGAGAGAGAGAGATGGAAGTGAACAACACAAAAGAAAAATTGGCAGATTTGGAACCTGAGAGGTTCTGGAGAGGCAGTGGGAATTCCAGTGTTTGCTGAGAGAATTCCATTCACAGAAATCAAGGGAAGCTGATGTCAGGAGGAAGAACTGGATTTAAAAATACTGAATTTGGGGCCAGGGATTTAGCTCAGCGGTTTGGTGGCCTGCCTAGCAAGCGCAAGGACCCGAGTTCAATCCCTGTTACCAAAAAAAAAAAAAAAAAAAAAAAAAATTTAAATACTGAATTTGAGCGAGCAGTAAACTAGTGAAGTAAAAACAAGCAGCATCCAGTTAGAAATATAGAATTGAAGAAATGAACCACAAAAGCATACATAATCTCCCAAGGATCAAGAGAACAGAGGGTTAGAAATGGACTGTGGGAGGTAACCTCAGCACTGAACACCAAAGGTCCGAGCTGGGTCAGCTAAAAACCAAAGAGCCGAAGAGCTGAGTGAACTGAAGGCACCTTGGAGGATAAAATACAAACAAGACAGCCCTCTTTCTGGGCACCAAAGGCCTGGCAGCAAAAACCAGCCTCCCTACGATCTGTCACTTACACTATTCCAAAGACACAGAAAAGGCCCCGGTCTAGTTTTTCCTGACTTTCTGATGCCCACAGTGTATGGGGGACACCTCTCTTTTTATTCTAATAAACACGTATTCGGTTACTCCCCACTGCTTACTTCTCCAGTCTTGGTCACCTCAAAACAAGGACCAGAGCAGGCGGAAGCTGACTACACCACCCCGGCCTCCCAGTGAGAAGAACCTAGGTGACTCCTGGTGAACTGAAGGTGGAGGAAAAGGAGGGGGCAGAAACAAACTTTGGTGAACTGACAGCATCGGGCGCATTCTGACACGGTCTAATTCCTCACTGCGACCACAGAAGCCTGAGGCCCAGGGGAGACGCCTCACCACTGTGTTTCCAGAGTCATCAAACACCTGGGCTGGTCACAGGTGACTCCTGCGCCCAAGTCACAGCTTCCTCGTTTCTGCAACGGGCATTATGTCAGCAACTCCCTAGGCACCTCACGAGTTTAAATCCAATCACAGATAGCAGAGATGCTCCATCTCCCACATCCGCCATCAGCAAGGCTGATGGCAGGCAGGCTGCAAGTCTGTGCCCAGCCTGGGTAACCCACTGAGACATCTCAAAAGGAAACACAAAGAGGTCTGGGATGTAGATCGGTGCAGAGGTCCTAGGTTCAATGCCCACTTTCAGTCTGCATCAAGCAAATGCCTAGGAGTGCTGTGGGCTGGGAAGAAGAAAACAATGCTCTGGGCTGTGTGCGCCTCGGCTAAGGGCCAGCTGCTTGTTTCTGCTCAAACAAATCTAGATGTCTGGGGTCACCTTTTCAAGAGAAGGTAGAAGTTTAAACTCTTAAAAGTAAAGTCTCAACTTGAAAAGGCTGGTATGAAACTCAAATTTAGTTAAAACGGAATAGCACTGTGCATGGACCAAGGAACACTGGCTGCGGCCGTGCTGAGCCCCCACCGTCTGTGGCCTGAGGCTGGAAGGCAGAGGGATCTGAGATGCAACCAGGGCTCGGCCAGGCTCGGGCCAGGCTACTTAGCCTTGTGAAGACTCCAGAAGGAAGCTGGTCACGCAGTTACTGGAAGGGTCCATGAAGGGGAATGAACAGAACCAGAAGGCCAGTCTGGCAGGTGCTTACTTAAAACACCCGTTTCCCTTCATTTCCTTTCATCAGCATTGCTCTTTTCTGGTTAACCTAAGTCTGAGATCTCTGTCAGATTCAGGCCCAGTTCCCCCACTCTGTGGCCGTGAGCCCACCTTTGGGACAGCACAGGTCCACCAGAGGTGTAAGACAGGCGAAGGGTGAGGAGGTGTCAGGTGGTCAGTCCTGCTGTCCCCTGAGGCCACTGTGCCCAGGAAGGCCTACAGACTGCAGTGAGCATCGGAATCATCAGCGATGCTGTGCATTAGCTTCTTAAGGACAGCTGAAAGCTTTTCTTTCTTTTTTGGGAGGGGGGCACTGGGGACTGAACTCAAGATCTCTTCATTGTGCTACATTTCCCACCCTTCAATTTTTTTTTTTTTTTGAAAGAGGGTCTCACTAAGTTGCTAAATTGTCCCGGCTGAATTAGAACTTGTGGTCATCCTGCCTCAGCTTCCCAGAGTGCTTCGGATACAGGCATGCAACACCAAGCCCCGCTGAAGGAAAATTCTTAATTCTTAAAAGAGTTAAGAAAGAAACCTTGAGGTCACTTATGCAAGCGTTTATGTTAAGCGTTTAACTACCCAACAATCCCTGGGCGCTGTTAAACTAAATGCTAGAGCCCAGTGAATGAGACAGCTTGCTCTAGGACGACTCCTGGGACTCTTTGTGAGGAGTGGCAAAGCACTCACCCGCCATTTCTCTGCCCAAGTGGCGGGTGGAGGGGGTCCTAGTACTCAGCTGCCCAACATCTGGGCCCTCCTGGTGCACAAGGGACTTCGGTGGAGCCGGGTTCAAGTCCTCCCGGCAGGAGCCCCACCCTCTCCGCGGGCAGCACCTCGGCGACAGGGCGACAGGGCAGGGCCCCCCTCACCCACCTCCAGGTTTCGGACGGAGAGCTGCAGGGGAGACAGGAAGAAATA
>NW_022900931.1:41443317-41460587 GCF_012274545.1 Fukomys damarensis | reverse complement strand
CAGCAGGGTGGCGAGCAGGGCGCGCGCAGAACTGCAACCTCGGCCGGCCATGGCGACGTCTCCGGCAAAGGTTCCGCGAGGCGCCACTTAAGGGATAGGGTGAGCCGTGCCCCGCCCACGCCTGGCCACGCCCCCGCGGGGACCAATCAGAGGGAGTGGGATGGCGGGACGGGGCCTGCTTACGCCACCACCATCTGGAGAGGAAATCTGTTTATTTACCTTCTACCTACTCCGCTGCCTGTACGGATGGCGAATTTGCCCTTAATTGGAATGTTTATTTTGTCTACAGGTGGGAAAAGGACGGCTGGAAGAAATTAAGCAATTCACCTAAGTCATACGGCTAAGAAATGATCGACTTCTTACGCTCGCGGCGCACATACTTTGGGTACTAAATAACTGGTGTCGGCGGGGACAGGCTGTGTCCCGCACAGGCTGTCGCCGGACAGCAGCCGGGTCGGATGTTTCGCTCAGGGGTGCTTCCTCTCCTGTCTTCTAAGGCTGCCCTCTCATCCTGTCCTGCTAGATGAGCTCATCCCAGTTAGCCCATCTGCTTTGTCATTTCGAAAAAGCCTTGCTCACATCTTTTCAGAGAATCTTAATCTTCTTGACCTGGCCACAAATTCCCCCTTTCACTGATGTTCTAAAGGTTTTGTGGTGGTGCTGGCGTTTCTCATCTTGGAGATCCAGCTCAGGGTGAAACCTGGCCCTCTGAGGACGTCTTTTTTTTTTTTTTTTTTTTTTTTAGAGAAAAGTAGTTTATCTCGGCCTCTGTAAATCAGTCGTGGGCAGCAGATGTGTGAGCTCAAGTCCCGGCTGTGCTTTTCGTCTCAAATGCAGCCTCTCTCCTCTCGGCCGACTTCCCGGGCTGCTCAGCAGAAACTTGCCTACGATAAGGAGATCCGCACTCTGAGTGAGAGTTTTCTGTCCCTCTGGTGGCCAAACGAGCTCACACACACCGGTGCTAAGAGGAATGGGAGCAACGCTCAAAGTTGGTTTTGCTTTTAAACCGTTGAATTTGGTAGAATTTCAAACCAGATGGAAAACTAAGTGGGCAAAATTTAAAAGGAAGAAAGCTGAGTCCATCACTTGCAAAAAAAAAAAAACTTAATATGAATAGTTTGAGTGCTGACCTATTACACATATTAAGCATTAACAAAAAGGCACACGTAATTTAACATTTGTAGCTCTAATTTCATGTATCCACTTCATGTGCCCATGGGTCTTTCAGGCTCTTTTTGAGCCTCAGCGTTTTCATCTAAAATGAGCTGTGTTAGATTATTAGATGATCTCTGAAACCCTTTCTAGCTCTATATTTTTCTACTCAACATGCAAAAGATGGACCCCTCATAGGTTTCACAATGTGAATTATTTTGCAAGAGGACGGTGCCATGACATAACTTTGTTTATTGCTATACCACTTATTGTTGGCATATGAAATAGTAATAGGCTTTATTACGGCTCTGTTGTAAAACTGGTGCCTAGTACTTGGCAACCAGCATAAGAATTTAGAATGAGGGCTACAACTTCCCGGCTCTGCCAGTCTGTCCCAAACTCAAAATGCTCTTCCCTCAGCTACTGGCCTGAATGCCTCTCTCCCGCTCTGATTTCCACTCAGATGTTACCTTCAAAGTGCCTCTTTGATTGCTTTTTCTCAGAAGCCTTCCTGTCACTTCCAATCAGACAACCCTGTTTATTTCCTTCCTAGCCATCATCAAACCCTATAATGACTGCAGTTAGTTAGTTGCTTGTTAACTGTCTCCACTGCCCCGGTAGAAGCTCCAGGAGAACAGGAATGTTGTCTGTCTCGTTCACCTCCACATCCCCAGCACACAGAGTGGGCACACAACGAATATTTGTTGAATGACTACCTGGCTTAATGCATTAATAGCCAATGGGATTCTTGGCACACAGATCTGTATGGAAACAGCAGTAGGAAGTGAGGGTGACTGGACTGAGATTTTCGAGTATAACAGGGCTTTAGGTCTTAATTAGCAAATCGGCCTCGCTGAGTTGAGCCACAAGTGGCTGAAGTAATCATCCAGATGTTGCTATGGCTTCTCCTGACTTCCTATTTGAACGGCCTGCACTGACCCCTCCCCTCACAGCCCCCGCCATGAAATAGCTGTCTTTTCCTCATGTCCAGGTTTGGTCTTGTGGAAGAACCCACCTGCAAGCTCTTTCCCATGCTGTTTCCTTGTTTATTTGTCTAGGAGCCACCAGCCGTAGTTCCTTCTAGGTCAGGAGCGGTGGCTTTGTCATCTCTGTGTCCCAGCACCGAGCATAGTGCCAGGCATCCAGCGGGCACCTACTCCATGGTGTTGGCATCGGAACCGTTATGCCAAGTGCTGAGGGTCATCGGGCTGTCTGCAATTCTCTAACAGTTCAGCTTTAACCATGAGAAACTTCTTGCTTTGTGATAAGCATGCTTCGCGTAGGAGCCAGGGCAGTGCTGGAAAGAGCTAAATGTAAAGCCAGTCACATTTGACCTTAGGATGATACTGAGGCTCGATTCCTGATCATTAAAAAGGAGGAAATGATAACTCCTACCTTATTTGATTTTTATAGAGATTAAGACAGCTAATGCACTTAAACACTCAGCATAGTGCTTAGAACATAGAAAGTATTCAATAATTGTTATCTATGCATTAGTTAATTGTTAGCTTTTGTTCTACCATTCCAATTTTTTTTTCACTACTGCAGATTGAGCCCAGCGCCTTTGCACAGAACTACATCCCCAGCCAGCCCCATTTAAATTTCTTATTTCAACACACAAGTCCTTAAGTTGCTCCGACTGGGCTCAAATTCACAGTCGTGCTTCAGCTTCCCAGAGTGCTGGGATTACAGACCTGTGCTAGCACACATGGATTGCTCCTGTTTTCTACTCTGTAAATCTGTAGACTGCTTTATTTATGCTCTTTTTTTGAGCCTGAAGAATTTCCATTGCAACCCCTGGAAAGAAAGAAAGAAAGTCTCCGGGAAAAGTAATGTCAAAAACACTAAGGAATTCCCCGGGTATCTACTGAGGAAGGAGTTTTACAGCTTGCCCCACTGTAGGAGGCAAATGAATGTGTATAATGTTTGCTGTTAAGCAGATGCCCTTTCCTGCATTTTCCTTCCCATTTCTGTTCACTTTAATCAAATGTTCTCAGCACATAAAAGCTGCCGTTTCCTGTGTGCATTTACATTTGGCTAACAATTATTTTGCAGATGTTTGGGAATAATTCTTGACACTGCTGAACCTAGAGGACTTGTTTTCTAAGTGTGTTGACAGTGCTTAGCATATGAAGTTGGTACTAATATCTTTTGGATTATATATTTTAAATTACAAAATACATCAGCTAGGCTTAAAGACAGCATTTCATTCAGCATTTCAATAAGTCCATAACATTAAACAGCAAAAAAAAAAAAAGTTACCTATGAATCAGAAGAAAATGATTACATTAGAATTACCAACACTTCGCCTCATCACCACAGTGAGTTAAAAGCAGAAATGAAAGGGTGCCTACACTAAAATTTATGATGCCTGCCGGTTGCCAAAATTTCTGCTTTTTATGCACACAGCAAGTGCCAAAGAAGCCCTGGGCACTATAATAGGCACTGGGAACCCAGATGTTAAGAGCTGTCCTTATCTTCACGACAAATTTCTGCCTCACTAACTCACAGAGAAGCAGAGGATAATGCCACGTCACTGGTGCAATGCGGGGGACTATAAAAGAGAGGAGAATGCTCGGCAAAAATGAAAACTGGCTCACTTTGGAAATTGACTGCGTCTTGGACACATGACCCAGAAGTTCTACTCCCTGGTACTTCCTCAGCAGAAATATTTGCATATATGGATCAAAAGACGGGCTCAAAATGTTCATCACAGCGTGTGTGTGTGTGTGTGTGTGTGTGTGTGTGTGTGTGTGTTACCAGGGATTGAACTCAGGACCTTGTGCTTTTGAGGCAGGTGGCAGAATCACTGAGCCAAATCCCCGGCCCCAATCACAGCATTATTTGAAATAGGCCCCAATTACCCGTCAGAAATAGAATGGAAAATAAACTACAATGTATTCACACCGTGAACTAGTACAGGAAGGAATGCTGCTACAGGACGCAGCAGGGGTGAATCACACAAGTGTAATGTGGAACAAAAGAAGCCAGACACAAAAAGCATGTTGTGTGATTCTGGTTATAAAATTCAGAAGTAGACAAATCATTCTAAAATGATAAACATGAACACTGGCAGTCCCTTTTGGGGAGTGTGACCTGAAAGCAACAAAAAGGATTTCTGAGGTGTTGATAATGCTCCTTTCCGGAGCTGGGCCTGGCCCACACAGGTGTGTTACCTTCCAGAAGCCACCACAGAGCCTACACTTGACGTGGCATTCTCCTCCGCATGTATGTTTATGTTTCCCCCTAACAAATCGCCCCCCAGCGTAGTGACTCTAAGCAACGAACATGTATTATTGCACTATTTCGGTCAGGATCTAGATGTGGATTCACTGAATGATCCTGGCTCAGAATCTCCACAGTCACCGAGAATCTGTGGACTGAGGCTGCAGACATCGTGAGCTCTGCTGCAGTCTCCTTATAACTCGCCAGTCTCAGAACGACATCCCAGCCCTCAAGGTGAGGGGGTTACTGCAGGCGTGATGCCAGGAGGCAAGAAAGGCAGATCCATTCCAATCACTCTTCTGGCCAGTGTTTTCCCACTGCAACCCTCAGCCACATAACTTTCTACCTGTAAATGGATCTTTTTTTCAGCTGTGAACAGACCATCTCTTTTTACCTATAAAGTGGGTCTTTTTTATGAGTGAGTCATAGCTCTATCGCCTGCTTGTAACATTTACAACTTCCAGACTCCTCAACTACTAGTCAATCTGATTAAAGCAATGATGTGTATATATTCCTTACAACTCTGCAAATGCATCTTCTACATTATAAAACCGAGCTGGGTGTGGTGGCACACGCTGTAATCCCAGCACTGGGGAGGCTGAGGCAGGAGGATCGCTGTGAGTTCGAGACCAGCCTGGGCTACATAGTGAATTCCAGGTCAGTCTCAACTACACAGTGAGACCCTGTCTCAAAAAAACCAAAACAAAACAAAATACATGATAAGACCTAAGTATGCAAGTGAATGCAACGTCAGTTTCTGCCTTAAGCCTCAATGACATGCAGATAAGGAAACCTATCTTCATATGTTTCTTTCAGGTTTTGTCAGGATGAGACTTTCGATGCTTGGCTAGTGAGGGTCAGCATCCACCCTCAAATCTGAAGCAGTCATAAGAAGATGGACAACTGGCCCCTCCGAATTCCATAAGAATAAAGGATCAAGGGCAGGGGACTTAGCTCAGTGGTTCCAGTGCCTGCCTTGCAAGAGCAAGGTCCTGAGTTCGATCCCTGGTACCAAAAGTAAATAAATAAATAAGGATAAAAATTTGGGGTTGGGGGAAGGGGTGAGGCAGGATAGGAATATTAAGATACATAGAAAGAAAACAAGAAAATAGTGATTTTTAAATTGTACTTTTAATAAAAACTGCAAGTTCAGGACACAAACCCAATTAAAAATTCCTATGGTCTTTAAAGACACATTCCCTTTTACCTGTTAATTGGCCTTCTTTCAGCTAGGACTAGCCCGTCCCCTTTCACCCATAAAATGGGCTTCCCCTATAGGTGGGCTACAGCTCTATCACTGGAGGTAGCTGTCACCTACTAGTAGGATAATCCCCTTCCCCTACAGAAAGAGCAGATGCTTTCATCTGTCAATTGAATTTTACCTCTCCATAAAGTCACAAGTTCTAGATTCCACTCCAAAACCCTCCATACATCCACCCAGATTCCCACATAGCCCCCCCATCTCTGAAAGCTTTGAGTGTGTGCTTTTTAAAATTCTTCCCCCTGAATCTTTTACGCCTCTGCTGAAGCATCCTGAAAACTCTTTCTGCAAAAGAACTCAGTGAACCTGCAACCTGTCCCACGGATATGTAAGAAACAGAAGCTGAAAGTGGTCCCTTTTCAAGATAAAGAGGCTGCCGGTGATTTAGCACAGTGGTTCCGCCACCTCCTTCGCAAGCACAGTCCCAAGTTGGAACCCTGGTTCCCCCCAAAAAATCCACCTCAAATCAAGACAAAGTAGCTAACAGTGCACTTCTCACAGGTGGGGTGACCAAGGACCTGCTGCACTGGGGACCTCCTTGGAGGCTGTCTGGTGATAGCATGAATTAAGAGTCCTTTAAAACTTTGCCTCTAAATTCCACTAGGAATGTGTAAAAATTACAGACCATCATGTACTGTAAAAATAATTTCTCTGCTCCTCAAATAACTACAACTGAGATCCCTTATTTCTTTGTCTAAACCCTGGCAGGCCTACCCATGACTCTCTCTCTTCACTGCCCTTCACCCGGGGACAAGGCCTCACCTGCCTGAGCCGGCCCCTGCCTGCCTCTCCCACGGCACCTCCTCCACCGGACCCCACATGGGCCTCCTGGCAGCTCCCAAACATCTCACACACTTTCTGTATCACTTCAGCAAGCCTTTTGACACTTGTTCTTCCTTCTGCCAAGAATTTGTTTTGTTTTGTTTTAAACCTAAGGATGGAACCCAGGGCTTCCTGCAGGCTAAGCGAGTGCTCTGCACTGAACTACACTCCCGGGTCTCCACCAAGAACTTTCTTCTCTGAGTTCTTCACAAGGCAGCTTCTTCCTGATTCCCTCAACTGTTGGCCATGCCCTCATAGAGGATCCTCCCTGACCGCCCCGTCCAAAAAACCCCCTCCTTTCCCCCCCAGTTCCAGTACCCTGCCTCTTGTCCTCCTAGCACTCAGGATAAGTAACACTAACCTTACCCAGTTGTTTGTCGCCCTCGTCACTAACGTGGAAGCTATGGAGCAGGCTCTCATTGGAATCCCCAGGGCCCTGCAGGTGGCCCAGAGCGGGTGCACAGCTCTGCTGAGTGGATAAAGGGGTGGGTGACTGACGCACAGGCTTACAGTGATCACTTACAGTGATCTTTGGCTATGTTTACCTACATGCTTTGGGGAGCTGGGGATGCAGCTGAAAATCACATTAGTCCACTTTGACCAGCAGAACATATTCCCGCATCTTCTGCATCTCTTACCCCTCAAGAGGAGCCCAGGAATCCTGTCCTGCTCTTCAGACAATAGAGTCAGTTCCGTTACTTTTGTCTCTGAGCTCTGTGCACCCAGCCCCGCACTCCATACGCCCAAGTCTGGTCGAATTTAACCTGCACATCAGCCCTAGAGGGACCACAGATTCTCAGTCTCATCGCCCCATTTCCAGAATCCGAAAAGCTCTGAAAGCAGGCTGTTTCCATAAGTCACTTGTGCCAGGAGTGGGGGCACACACCCGTAACCCCAGCACTCAGGAGCCTGAGGCAGGAGGCTCGCCACGAGTGTGAGGCCAGCCAAGACTGCATACCGAGTTCAAGTCAAGCCTGAACTATACAGTGAGACCCTGCATCAAAACAAAAACCAAAGCATAATGATAATAGGTCACTTGCCAGCAGACCATACCCCAGCGAGGCTCTGCGGATTTTAGCCACTGCACCTTCAGTGAATTAATCTGTTTCCCCGCAGAAGTATGACTATTGTGGAAGTGAAGCAACCAGCACACCATTGGCCCAAGGTTTTATCCTAGGATGCCAGGCAGGAGAAGCCCCAGGAGGGAGTGTTCTCAAATGCCTCAGGGAGGGAAGGAGCAAGTTTTAAAATAAGGCCTTAGCAAAGGAGTCCGTCCTAATTCCGCAAACTTAGGGTGAAGGAAGCAACTGGAAGGAGAAATTCTTGCGTGCCAGCAACCACGACTCAGGAAGTTTGGATCTTACTAAGAGGAGGAAGTAAGTGGAGGGCAAGGACCTGCCAGGCCTCAGTGAAATCTTCTCGGTCCTTCAGAGATGCTCCCAGGCCATTTGGCTGTGGGGACCGCTCCAGATCCCTCCGTGGTTATCCTGCGTAAGACATGCCGTGGGCCCTTCTGGGCCCTGACTGCCTTCCTCAGACCTCTTAGACACGTCTGCCCCAGGAGTCTTGGGTAAGTGATTACGAAGGCTGAGGAAGCCAAGGCCTGTGAGGGTGAAGCATTTAGTGAACAGGCTGATTGGCAAACTGTCTTCTGAAAGTCACCCTGGGTGCCATACTGCCGTGCTTTTTGGCTCCTCAAGAGTTCATACAGAAGTCTGTGATGATTTCCCTGTCTACTTTGTTTCCTCCCTGGCAGACTTTCTTGGCCACTGTCAAAAATTTAATGACTCTTTTAATCCTTAAGGCTTATATAGAATAATAATTGTTTAAATAGAAAACTTCTTGAAGAGGGAAAAGTGCTCTGGCACTTAGGGCCTTCGGGTCTGACAGGAAGGCAGACAGCCATTTCCGGCCATAGGCCTCCTCTGGCCCAGCCTCCACGGGGCGAATGTCCCACTAACAAGCCTACTGTGACCCTCAGTAAACCCTCTCCACACCCTGGGAAAACACAGAAACATTTTTAAAAGCTGATATGTCATAAAAAATTGTAAGTAGCTGCCTCTCTGCGGGGACAACACCCCCAAAGAATTCCATGAATCTTTATTTCACTGCAACCTGGGTTTGTTCTACAAACAACCCAAACTACCCACATTCTTCACATGTAAGCTTATTACGGCCCTAAGTTCCACTTGGATTTCAAAAAATGTAATTTTCTGTTTGACAGGAGACATGGCAAGGTATATTAAATCCCTTTCTTCTAGCTAGCTCCCACGCCCTGGAGCGGCTGTGGGTTATTAAACAACTTTGCCAGGAGCCAAAAGGGCTGCTCCGAACGAAGCTGCCTCAGCTGTCCTGGAAGGCCTGGGACTGACTTGTTATAAAATAATAGCAAGGTCTCCGCAGGGAACTCATTTCAATACTCCATGGGCCGAATCTTGCTTAGTAGGAAGCCAGCGTTACTCAAAGAAATCAACCTCAGTTATGGTTTTTTAAATGCTCACCAACTACACCCTCAAAAAAACACAAGCTGGGCTGGTTGTGCACACCTGTAATCCCAGCACTCAGGAGGCTGAGGCAGGAGGATCACTGTGAGTTCAAGACCAGCCTGGGCTACATAGTGAGTCCAAGACCAGCCTGAACTATAGAGTGAGACCCTGTCTCAAAAACAAAAACAAAACAATTTTTTAAACCACAAGCAGCCTGAACACCTTCTTTTCCTTCAGCTTAATGAGTTCCCCTTTCCCTTTATTATTTAAATAAACAAATCTCATCTGCTAGGCTGGGAAACTCAGGATTTCCCAGACAATGGAGGATTCCAGAGGGTTTGTGTTTCTCACAATAGTTTTCTACTAAACTCTTACTCTTGCAGGAAGCTTTCTTTCCTTTTTGTCCAGATTATCCACGGATCACTGTGTCTTGATTCTCCTGGCAATAAAAAGCCCAAAGTACAGCAAGTTTTTTTCTGAAGACTTGGTTACATGGCAGGGTATCACAGCAGATTATTTTAAACCGAATAGTATTGGAATCTCTACTCTATAAAGTTTCTCAGCCTGACTCAAGACATTTGAAATCCTTTTCTCCTTAATATGCACAGTGAGTTAGCTTAATGTCTTTTCTTAGTGCAGCCACTCAAGCCTGGGGTTGTTTTTCCACAAAAGAAAGGTTTTCTAAGCACTTTATTAGGGGAAATGTATTTCTTTTGCTAAAGAAAGTCTAAAGCAGTTTTAAATTCCCTCCACTTTTACAAAACTGTGAATAGAAACTATAAGTCACTATTGGATATGTGATGATTGAATAAATTCCTGCATGTTGGTTGAATTCACGTTATTCCTCTGTCTGCCTGGATGTGTGAGGGCAAGCAGGGCAAAGCTTGTACTGTTTGCCAGCTGGGGCCGGCACTGTTTGCCCGCCCACTGGGGGGCGCTGTCTGCCTGCGGGGTACTAGGAGGGGTCACAGTTCCCAGTCAGCTTGGGTTAATGGGACCACATAGCTAGGCCAGGATGAGGAGCTGCGGGTGGAAACCATGCATATCACTTCTGAACTGGCGACAGACACTCCAAAGGGCTCCTTCCCTTCACGTCTGCCTTGCTTTCCCGTTGCTGAGACACAAGACCCGACACCCACAAGTCAAAGGAGGAGAGGTTTGTTTGGCTCACAGTTTGTAGTGGTTTCAGTTCATGGTTGGCTGGCTCCGAGGCAGGACGTCAAGGTAGAGGGACATCACAGGGGAGAGACAGCTCATGGCCTGGCAGCGGGAAGCAGAGATCAAGGGCGGAAGGAGGGAGATAGACCCTTCTGGGCCACTCCCCCAGGGCCCACCTCCAACCACGCTTCCCCTCCCAATGTCGCCCCGAGTACAAACTCATCAGTGGACCAATCCACTCAGGACCATTATGCACCGCGATCCACTCACCTCGAGTGCACGAGGCTTTAGGGGGACATCTACATGTG
Source organism: Fukomys damarensis (assembly GCF_012274545.1). Classification (NCBI taxonomy): domain Eukaryota; kingdom Metazoa; phylum Chordata; class Mammalia; order Rodentia; family Bathyergidae; genus Fukomys; species Fukomys damarensis. The sequence goes on along the minus strand of NW_022900931.1, from coordinate 41,450,175 downwards.
AACCGTAGCAACACGGGCTCTGGCAAGTTCCCAGACTGAGGCTTACTCCTTCCTGATCCTGGAGCAGTGTAGAGCAAACCCCACACACTCCAGGCTGCAGTGACTATGAACCATCAGCAGGGAGTACACAATAAGCCTCTGTGGTTTAAAGTCTGAGATTTGAGGGGTATTTGTCACCATAGCATAACTAGCCCCTTTTGGCTGATATAACCAGTGATTAGGAGACAAATAGTACTCACTAAGGAAAAAACCTTTGGCATGAAAGACATCCTGGTGGTATATGCCCGTAATCCCAGCACTCTGGGAGGCTGAGACAGGAAAATCACAAATTCACACCCAGCCTAAGCAATTTAGGGATTTAGTGAGAACGTCTCTCTAGATAAAAAAAAAAAAAAAAATAACAAAAGTAACGGATAGGGATGTAACTCAGTGCAAAGGCCCTGGATTTAGTCTCACTTAAGGAAGTCCCTTAATGTCTCCAGAGTTCATTTGGGTCATTTGTAAACTGAAGCTAATAAGAAACTAACATGCAGGACTGTGTGTTCTCACAACAACCCGAGAAGTAGGTCTCTCTGTATTCAGTTTATTGATGTGATTTCCTCAGGGCAAGTAAGTGCTGAAAGCCATTTTCAGACTCATCTGTGTGATCCAATGCTTGCACTCACCATACTGAGTGTGCACTTATGCTGCTGGATGGCATGGTATTTAGTGGTTCTAGGCTCTTGCTATCCCATCCCGAGAATTGTCTGGGACTATTGATAAAGGTGAAAATGTAACTTTGATTCAAAGTGAAGGAAAAAAAATGAAAGGTGAAGAACAGACAGCTGGGCGTGGTGGCACACTCCTGTAATCCCAGCACTCAGGAGGCCGAGGCAGGAGGATTGCTGTGAGTTCAAGACCAGCCTGAGCTACACAGTGAGTTCCAGGTGAGTCTCAACTACATAGTGAGACCCTGTCTCAAAAAAAAAAAAAATAAAAGTGAAGAAAGGTGCAAAAAAGAGGCAAGAGAAGTGAAGATAGGTCCCACACACAGGAAGGGCCACAGCAAGAACAGGAAAATAGCAGCAGCTCTGAAGTCATTAATCACTGGCTTTCATACCTTCTCGGTTCTGGTCCATTGGAAGCTGTTCTGTGCATTATATCCTAGTCTTGACTGGACAGTTTTCGTGTGATTCACAGGCTATTCCCACCTGCCCAGCCTCCTTTCTGGTTCTCTGTGGTTGACAGATCACATCCTGTTGTCCAGCCATCTTGTCGTGCCCTAATCTCCTGACTCATTCCCCTGAGAGACATAAATCCCCATCATTCTTTGTGGGTGGTTGAAGGAGTGGGCATCTCTGTCTTCAGGTAGCTGCTTCCTGCCGAAAGGGACTATATGCCCTACCTCCTGGGGATTGTATACTCCCTACCTTCCTTAGGATGATACGGCTCACCAACTGGACAGAGAGAAATCTGTTGGAAGGCAATGAAAAAGGAGTTAGTGCCTCGATAAGGCGATGAAAGAGGGCTCGGTGAACCTGTCAGGAGCCTGTTGAGGCCGATATAGATGTTAGATAGGCTATGAGTGCACGATTATTTATCTGGTGAGTCTATTTATCTGCACTTGAAGCCAAACTGAGGTCCTACTTTTTGAAGAGCTGAGGCTTCATCTTCTGGAGGTTCACCGAAGTCCCAGGTCTTGTGAAAATCTGCCCCATGTGGGGCTTTTACAGCTTGTCACTGTGTCCCTTGAGGAAGGACCAGAATGACTCCTTAGGAACAGGAAATAAGGCGAGGGCCTTGAGGGGCTGCAAGACTACCCTACTTGTTTTCCTATCAGCCTTTTAATTTTGCAAAGAGACTTTAAACATGTCTCTTTAGTGTCCCTTGCAATGGACGACAGTGACCTGCCTAGGAAGAAAGAATATCTGTAGGAGTTGAATCGTTTATTAGTTAGCACGCCCCTGCCTTGAGGTTAGTGTATGGAAATGTAGATGTTTATTTGGAATATTTCATCTTCAAACTGACATACTAGAACAAAAGGAGCTCTGACTAGGGTCCCCCTTGACTTTAACTATCCTCCTAGATATAAAAGAGAAGGAAGTTAAGCAGAATGCATGCTATTCAGGGTCACCCAAGATTCCTAGAGGTTTGTGAACAGAGGCATTGTAGGTTGTCCCAGGCCCAATTAGTCCTTTTCATCAGAGCGAGTGATAAGGTTTTGGCTGGTGTGGCCCCTCCCTGAGAGGAGGAAGCATTGATCTTTCAGGGACACGAGTTGGGGACATCAGCCACCTGACACACTCAGCAGGGCCTGGGTGGTGGCTTGGTAGTGTCAGGAGCCCAGTGTCCAGTCTTTTTGCATTTGAATGGAGGAACCCTTTTTGGGACAGTCTTTGGGTTTTTCCTTAGACATCTTAGGTGCATTTAAAGCACTGCCGATAGCAACAGCTGTAATTTTGCCTTGTCTTATTTCTTTTTATCTTTTTTAAAATTTTTTGATCATTGGACCCAGAAAAGGCCATGTCCAGCCGCGGGGTCGTAAGGGGTCTGAAGACCCAGAACTCTGTGTGAAAAACCCGAGAGGCTCCACAGTTCATGTCTAGTCACGAGACTACAAGAAGAAAATATTGAATTTTCTTTAAACTCCTTCCTCCTACTCTCAGATTTCAAGAAGTCAACAAATAGAGAGGTCAAAGGAATCTGTAACAAATCCTTGATTCAAGGTGATAAGCATTTGGGCTCCTGAATCTGCACCTGTAGTTTCCAGAACTCTCACCTAGGCAGTTGCAGCAACAAATGACGTAGACTACTGAACCAGTGGCTCTGCAAGGGGCCATCAGAGAGACACAGGCAGCCATCCCTACCATGGTGAGGCCAGAAAATTCCCAGATGCCTTATTTTCAATTTACGCCCGTGTCCACAATGCTAGCAATCAGCACTGATCACAAGGGAACTACGTCTCTGCTCACGGCAGTAGTATTTTCTGGGAGCAAAAGCCCAGCACATCACCTTTCCAGACACCAAGCCCATACAACACTGCCCCAAATGACAATGAGCAGGACAATCACAGCAAAGTAACATCCGGATCATCGCACAAACATCAGACCACACAATGCTGCGGGAAGACAGCAGCAGTGAGAATTTCCCTAAAGTGTCCGTGATTGCCAAGTCCCAGATTTATCACAGATCAGAAAGGAAATCGGGCCATTTATCTCCCGCCTTGAAGGTGTAGGTGTTTCCTATCAGTGTTGGATTTAAACCCTGACATGCAAATAATTAGTTTTTCCCCCCACTTCTGTAGGCTGTTCAAGACCTGGGACCACTACTCCTTAACTTTGTACTCTGTCCTCTTTTTTTTTTTTTTTGTAGCGGGGATTGAACTCGGGTCCTTGCGCTTGCGAGGCAGGCGGCGGAACCGCTGAGCTAAATCCCCAGCCCTGTACTCTGTCTTCTAAATCCGCAGGGAGAGCAGTGCTCTCTGACCGCCAAAGTGGGCTTCGCAGCCCTGTATCTCTGGGGGAATGGCCCCCAGTACCTTGGCCCTGGACGGCAGCATCCGCCTAGCCCGCTCAAGCCAAAGAAGAAAAACTGGTTCCCACTTTGCTCAAGAAGGTCATAAGCAAGAATCTTGTTTGGTGCTAAAAGGAAACATTTGGGCAAACCCTGAACCTCAGAACTGGTTGGGTTGACCGGTGAGCTATTCCTAGTACAATACCACCCTCTGCTGGCCGAAAGGAAGAAGAGCAGCAGAAAGATACAGAACCGTGCTGTTCGCACCAAACTAGGAAACCGCTTGGACCCGAGAGGGTTGCAGAACCTGGATCACATTATCTTAGAACCCCAGGTAATCAAATCATTTTAGGCATGAGTCCTATGCAATATTTGGATATACTTATATTTTAAATTTTTTTGATGTTTATCTAAAACTCAAAATTAACTGGGTGTTCTGTATTTTTATTTGCCCAAACCTGAACTCTGCTTGCAGGAAGCAGGTCACATATGTTCAGCACAGACAGCGGCAGCTACTCCTCCACCCTCTTTCCCTGGAAAACGGCCGAGGCAACCTCACAGGCTCAGCTGCAAATCCCAGGGCCGGAGAAAGCGGGGAAGATGGGGGACACGGGCAAGGGGACACACTGGTGAGCTGCCTCCGGCTTCTCAGGGAAGGTCAGTGGCCGCTTGGTGGGGCAGGACGTCATCCATGCAGGCCACGTGCAAGCCCCATGCCCTCTTCAGGAAAAAGGAGAGGGGTTTATCTGCCAGATCCGCCACCTCCTGTCACACAGAGGGCACGAACCCCCTGCCTGTCTGGGTCAGGCTATGGGGCGGCTCCCACACCCTCAGTGTGGCCCTTCACCTGAGCCCAGAAGCAAGGGGACCTCCAGCCCGTGCTGCTCAGCCTGGCATAGTGGAGCCCATGCCCAAGCCAGGCTGTCCGCAGGGGGAGACCGAGGCCACTGTTAGGAAATGAGGTCATGGTGGTGGTGGCAGCGGTGGGACCGTGTGGCCCAGGCAGTGTGGGGAGAAGGGCTGGGGTATGGGATCCAGAGGGAGCAGAGGGAATGACTCCGTGACATGGGCTAGAGCCCCCTCTACCCCTGCAAGGACCCCCGATTCCTGCCTGGGGGCTTCTGCCACCGCCTGCAAAGCTGGAGCCCCTAAATGCTCTCTTCCTCTTGTGTTGTTTCATATTGCTTTAGTTGGCTTATCTATGGGCACATTTTCTGGATCAAATGTCAGCAAAATTACACTCAAACTGACTACAGTCCTCCAGAAGGAAGGTAGTATTTGTGTTGCTGAAAATCGTGTCATTCAAAAGTCTGAGGGGAGCTCTGCCCATAGTGCACAATCTGAGTATGGGTTGGCTTCCGGGTGGGGACAGGCCATCCGGAGCTCCCTGCTCTCAGGGCAGCAGAATGAGCACCACTGCTCTCCTTCGGTGAGGTCTGGAATGTCTTCTCTTTAGAGCAGCCCGGGCTGGTGGCCCCTTCAAAGCCAGGAACTGGGTCTGGCCAACTTCCCAGACCTGAGTCGCACACTTCACCGTGATTGGCTGACGGCCATCCGGGAAGACTTGAGCAACAACAGAGAGGGAGCAGGAGTCCACAGTTTAGCGCAGTCCTTCTCTCCGCAGACCCAAGCACAAATTTCCCAGGCTAAGAAGAGAACATATCGGCTTAAAATCACTCTTCCCATTCCAATGACTTGGCCTGCAAGCTTGCGGTCCCCTCACCACCAAGCAGAGGGACTAGAGAAATCAAGCAATGCATCTCAGCACCTCATGCTGCTGTCATAGTTCAGAGCAGCCACCCTGATCCTGGCGGATCCCAGGCCCCTCTCAGGGTGCAAATCAGAACCTCAAATAAAGGCTGAGAAAAGTTTCCTATCGCCAGATTCATCCCAAATCTATTCCAAATATCTCAGTTTCCATAAGTGATAGGTCAGTTTTTGCAAACTCCAGCCTGGCTTTCATACCTGACCAGTCTGGGTTTCTCAGACCAATGTACCTTACCAGAAGTCATGTGGATTTGATCCACAGCCTCATGACTGGTAATTTTGACGCCTCTTGGGAAAATCTGCCAGGGTTGCTAAAAACATGTGCTTCAATTTAAAGAAGTTTTCCTCAGCCCTTGGCCCTATGGCAAGGACATTATATAGGTCAAGGTCTTGCATGTTGATTCATGGCCATTCAAGGCGTTTCTATCCCCTTAAGTGATACAGCTAGGAAAAAATGTCAGGCCACACTACAAATTATATAAATGAAAGCAGCATGTTATGTCCCGCAAACTGACAAAAAGACAAAGTCTGATGCCGAATATCAATGTCATTATCAGTGTGAGAATATAAATCCATTTAGCCTCTGTGGAAAACATTCTGTCATTACCTTCTGAAGTTAAATAGACACCTACATCCATCTGTCCTCAACATAGAAATAATATCCTACAGCAGGAGTCCCCAGCTCCCAGGCGACACAGAAGGAGGTGAGCAGGGCTGAGTGAGCAAAGCTTCATCTTTTTCACAGCTGCTCCCCATGGCTTACATCACTGCCTGAGCTCTACTCCCGTCAGATCAGCAGTGATACCAGATTCTTACAGGAACGGGAGCCCCTACTGTGATCTTGGTTGTGTGCTCTTTTGAATCACCCCAAACCCACATCCCCCAGTCCTTTGGTCCATGGAAAAATTATCTTCCACAAAACCCAGTGCCCAGTGCCAAAAAGGGTATGGACCCCTGTCCTACAGAAACTTTGGCTCATGAGGCCAGGGAACACATTTAAGACAGGAATTTTTATAATAGCATAACCCTAACAGAACCTACCTCAATTCTCTGCAGGAAAATAGATAACTTGTGGAACACTCATCCAAGTAGGATATTATACAGCAATAAAGAAACTATCTTCAACTGTCTGCACCAACATGAATGCATCTTGGAGATACAAAGTCGAGTGGAAACAAACTAGTTTATCTCAAGAAAATATACGAAATAAATACATCATTTGTACATCTATATGCATCTGTAGCAAAATTATTTTTTTTAAAGCCCAAAGAAATTAAAACAAAAGACTTAGGATACCATGACCTCCAGTGGGGAGGTGGAGGAAGGAGAGGAGAGGCTTTTACTGTTTCATAAGTATATAAATTCCCTATTTGGTTTTGCATGAAGCAAACATTGCAAAGTGAATAAAACTCCTTAGGTAGGTCCTGTGGGTCAGGAAGAGTCAGCCTCATTTCATTTGCATTTTGGACTTAGACCAAGGAATCGGGAGAATGTGGTGTGATTTCCAGGACCCGTTAACATTGCAACATTTGTAATCTTTGGTGCTCACGGCAGACTCCTTGCAATGCATAGCAAAAAAAAAAAAAAAAAAAAAAAAAA
>NW_022900931.1:41439871-41443251 GCF_012274545.1 Fukomys damarensis | reverse complement strand
AAAAAAAAAAAAAAAAAAAAAAAAAAAAAAAAAAAAAAAAAAAAATCTAATTTGTAACTGGAAAGAACAGAAATCAGAGTAAGCATGGTGTCCCTAGACTGGGTAATGATTTTCGGCGAGAGATGAATCCTGTTTGGAAAGAAACCCCCAAAATACCAACCAAGGCGGCCCTTGGGGTAGGACTGGACAGAGGGGAAATGTGACAGAAGGAAACTTGAACTTTTTTCTTTTTACTGCTCTGTGCTGCTCGGATTTGTCACAACAAGCCTAGATCACACACGTAAAACTTCCAAAAGAATAATGGGGAGAAAAGTGGACGGATTTCAAGCCATCGCCTATTTAGTGTGTCGCCTGTGAATTGCTCGAAAGCCGTCTGAAGATAAGAACACATGTGCATCTGCTGCTGAGATCAAAAAGGGCCTTCTCAACAGGAAGTGGTCTGCCTTTGCTAACGCCCACTGGGCCACATCATGTCTAGCTTCTGCACACAATCGCTCTTGTTACCTAATCTGCGTCTACAAATGGCGGAGACTGTAGAAGCCACTGGGTAGCCATTTCCCCCACTTCCCTTGGAAGCAACCTCCGTATTTAGCTAGGCGTCCGGCCATCGAAAATAAAGCTTGGGTTTCCCAGCCACCCCCCATGCCTTGAAGCTCGGTGCTGCCGTGGGAGTAAGCTGTGCTCAGTGAAGTGTACGTGAGGGTCTGGGAACAAACCTGGGAACTGTCCCCAGCATGACCGTCTTTGCCCTTCTCCTTTCCCGCTGTCTGCAGTGGACAACAATGGCAGGAGCTCCGGCCTCTTGGACGTGGGGCAGAAGCCCCGTGCTGAAGATCGGAGTCAGAGCGACCAAGGCAGAGCGTGACATCACCCGCAACCCCAGCCCTGAGCCCCACTTCTATGAGACGCAGTGCCCTTCTACGTTATTTGAGCCACTGTGACTTTTGCAGACCACATAGCCACAGCTCACCCCAACGTCTAATGGCTTCTGTTTCTCCACTCGAAAATCAAATCAATTTCACAGACACCCTCTGACACAAGTGATTTGTAACAGCAATTTTACACAACAGGCCAAATATTTGGTTTCTCGGGCATCACACCTCCAAACAGCTATCCTGGAGACGACACCAAGAAGCTACAGTTTAAGAGCGATATCAATCACAGTGTTTCCGTGACAGGTTTTTTGTTGTTGATCAAGTGAGCAATCACAATTACCTACTTTGAGGGTTTTCTTTCCCCCCTGCTAGAATTATCACAGCCCTTTAAGGCAGTGTCCCTACTTCCAACTGAGTCGTTGCTTAAAATATGGGTTCATTAGCCCAGTCTAGAACAATGGACTCAAAATCGTTGGCATGGATCCCTGAGCGCTATCTTTTATACAAATAGTAGGTCTTCTGATGCACATTTTAACATTAGAGAATCATTTCGATGCCTCCCTCTTTCTTTCATAGGCCGGAGAAGCCCTAAACTGTTTCCTAAGAGAGTTGGAAGCCAGGCACGAAGGCACACGCTGTAGTCCCAGTTGCTGTTAGGACATTGGGGTGGGAGGAAGGCTTGAGCGCAGGAGTTCGGGCCAGCCTGAGCCACACAGTGGGGCCCTGTCTGGGTGTTCGTTCAGGGTATGGGGGGAACAGGCAACAGAGGCTGTCAGACAGGGACCGAGACCTGGGTTCCCGTTTCGGGGTCTCCCCTTAACCCACTCTGGGGAGTGGAGGGGGAGGGGCGCCTTGGACCACATGTCCCTTAAAAACTTTATTCTTTTCTGTTTTAATTGTTAAAGGCACGATGACAATTTTCCTTTCTTTCTTTCTTTTTTATTAATAGCATAGCTTCTTTTGAGAGCTTACAAATTCACATTTGGCCACATTGGGTTTACTCAAATGCCCAGCCAGAAGCCATATACTCTGTGACGCGTTTCCTGAGGGCATGCAGTCCACTAATTTTTTAAACAGTTCTACATTTTGGCGTTGGGAGGTATCCGAGTACTGGAGAATTACCTCCCTGGCTTGCCCGGTGTGGGCCTCTGTGTAGATGTGTTTTCGCTGAATTGTGCTCTGGAGTGACACAACAGACATGCTTTGAGCACTGTCATGAGGAGGGGTGGTAGGACATCTGCGACTGTCCCTGGGTGGGACGGCTGCGGGGACTATTTCCACAGCACTGCCTTCCTCCATGAGGACCCCGAGGGGATCAGGCTGCTCTCGACAGCAGAACACAAAATACCACCAAGGCACAACTGACTTGTTTTGATCTAAAGGAGACGGACCATCACATGGCCCGCCTTGGGCAAATGTACGGCATTCTGTATACGCTTTGCTTTGTATCAGCCTTCCTTGGGCCCTCTCATTACTACACGTTTTCCTCCATCACATCCCTTAAACTACATATTGTAGCCATTTTACTTTGTGACTTTTAGTCAATGTGGAAAGAGCAGGAAGGGATGGAGAAGAATCTGGATCTTCTAAAACCGAGTCTGGTTTTCTTTTTGTTGTTATGGTCGTGTTTCCATCTCCGCACCCTCCCACAATTGTCCACATGCACTCAAAATAGAAGTGGTAAATCTTAGAAATCACGTCAGAGCGAAGTAAGTTATAAGTGAGTATAACTATTCCTAGGGTAGGAAGAATAGAAAGGAGAAAGAGAAAAATCAATAAAAGGGAAATAAGACAAAGAAAGGAAATGAAAGAGAAAATATGAGGGAAGAAAGGAAACATGTAGGAAAGTAGTGGTGATGCTTGGATCAGAAGCTCTGGTCTTTCCTGGCTGGTGCTGGACATCAGCTGTGACAGGACATCGGATGGATACTCAGCGTGGATCTACCCCAAGACTTCCCTTCACTGCATCCTACTGCTCTTAGTGATTTGCCTCTGGCTGGGAGTTCATCGAGTTTAGTAATTTTTCATCATTTCTCCTCAGCATGTTTACAGGACGTAGAAAGCAAAAACCACAATGTTCCATAACTTTGAGATGGTTTTAAATGTCTTGCTCCCAAGTTCAAATGTGCGTTAAGCTCTGGACACACGAGGGCGCTGTTTCTTACGGCTTTTAGTATTCCTGGTACAGAAATTCTTGTGGCCAACTGGGTCTGTGGAACTCCGGGGGCTGGGAGCCTAGGACAGAGGGTCCTGCGGTGGGTTCTGGCCCACCAAGTTTTCTGGATGAGTCCCCGGGCACCAGACCCACAGTGGGAGCCTCCCAGACATCAGGACATTCACGTGGGGACAGAACAAATGTTTTCAGACATCCTTCTGGAGTCTGACCTAGAATCAAAGATGAATGCCCCAGGGGCTGGGAATTCAGCTCAGTGGTTCGGAGTTCAATCCCCAAACTCCCCGGTACAAAAAAAAAAAAAAAAAAAAAAAAAAAAAAAAAAAAAAAAA
>NW_022900931.1:41427270-41439801 GCF_012274545.1 Fukomys damarensis | reverse complement strand
AAAAAAAAAAAAAAAAAAAAAAAAAAAAAACAAAAGATGAATGAGCCAGAACAAGTTGCTTAACCCATCTTGGCCTAGAATTGGAAGCATCATCTCAAAGATTTTGGGAGGTCGTTACTTAGGACGATGGCCTAAGTAAGGAAGCTAAGCAGAGCCAAGACCAGGGCTCTCGGTTCTGTTTGTTTGTTTTGTTTTTTGCTATCGGGGATCAAACTAAGGACCTTTCACTTGCCAGGCAAGCAGGGCACCACTGAGCTAAAACCCGGGCCACAGCACTCCCCGCTCTTATTCTCATCAGGCAAAGAGAACAAGTGGGGGCAGTGGTAGGATCCCCAGGTTTCAGAGCTGGCAGGACTAGGATGAGGCTGTAATTTAGCCCCTAGGGACCGGGCTCCTGCCTCTGTGCAGAGAGGAATCAGTGGCTCCAGGGAGAGCTCCCGCTTCCCCAAGTGACCTTGTGTATGTGTCGCACGGGCCCCCGCGTCCCTCCCTCCCCTCTTTGTGCACTGAGACCATGAGCAGCTTCTGCCTTGGCTGCTTCTCTTTCCCTGACATCCCCGCCTTTCACTTTTGGGGAACCCAGTTCTCAGGACACAGCTTTTTCTATCTCATTCGCCCACCGGCCCTTGCTTCCTGCCCTGAGCGGAGTAACAGAGTAACACAGCAGGCAAGCAACCTGCACCTCTGCTCTTTCCTGGAAGGGCAGGCCGGCCCTTCTGCCTTTGATCTATGGCAGGAAGCGAGCAAAGGTGCTTTCCACGAGCCTGTGGTAACCATATTTTCCAAATTCAACAGCGAGACATTATCTGTCCCATACCCAGGCTTTTCTAAGGACTCTGGGACAAAAAACATGGCCCTGGACCATGCCGGGAAAGCCAAATGGTGGCCACACCCGCCCCATGGGAAAGGCTCCTCCTCCAGCATCCCTTTTGGAAGTGCCGTCTATGTGGACCCTGATTCCAATACCTGGTTTCACCCGCGGGATGGCGCTCCTCCTGCGAAGTTTCTGGGGGAACGTGCACCTTCAGCTCTTGGAACACAGCTATGATTCTTTTTCAGATATCAACGCAACAACCCAAGCAGAGCCAATCCACACGCAACTGATCTGATGAGCACGTGCGTGTGTGCCCAATGAGAGAGGAGAAGTACCACTCGCTCTTGACTCTTGAGTGCAAGGGTTGGAAAGTGAGGGCGACGATCACTTAACTCATGGCCTCTGCCTTTCCTCTTCAACTGTAATCACAGTGCTCATGGACCCATGCAAGACAGCCAGACTTGGCATGAGAGGTCCTGGATTCGAATCTCACCTCTTGTGGCAGAGGTATGGTACTGCGCAAAGTACTCCTGCAAACTCCAAGTCTTCATGTCCCACCAAGGAAACCCTAATGCCTGCGGACGGAGAGGTTGGCGAGGCAGAGCCTGGCAGGGTGTGCACCTGCGTGGGGTGTGACAGGGCTGAGGGAGAATGCCTTTCCTTCATCCTCAGGGAATGGGCTTTGTGAAAGCTGCTGGGACTGGTGACTGCCACACGAGCTGCCTAATTGCCCCTGCTGCTGGGCAAGCGACTCTGCCCAGCACCCCTGGGGGCTGCTTGCAGGCTTCCTTGCCGTGCTCCTGGGCCACATGTGATTAGAGTTCAGGCGGCAGCAGCGGTGGCCTGCCAGAGACTCTCAGCTGAGCGGCCAAGGGCAGCCAGGAGCAGGGTGCTGGAGGAGGCTGGGCCCAGTCAGCAGGCAGCCCAGCAGGAGCAAAGAGGAGGTGCTGAATGACCAGTGCAGGGTACTCCATCGAGTGGAAAGACAACACCAAGCAGCTTCAGATGTGTGGTTTTCACCCCAGGCCAAGCTGGGAACCCCCTGAGTGCTTACAGTTTAAAAACCATGGCAAGCACAGTCCCTCTGGGGGTCCACATGGGGCCCCATCTAAGCCGGCAGCCATGCCAAGCCTTCAGAGACAGTCATGTGCTTGGGCCTCCTAATATTCCACCAAGATCTGCAGACTAATAATTATCATTACCTCATTGTGCAGAGAAAAGACTGAACTGCCCAGATCTTACCTGAGCGGCAGGGGTCCAAGCCAGGTAAGCTGGCTCTAAGCCCAGGTTTCCTTGGGAAAACACAAATGGCCGTCAGTTCTGCAAGAGTTCCCCAAAACTATAGCTCCCATCTTTTCTCCCAGTTTTCTCTCTTCTTCCTCCTCGCCTCTCTCTCCTCCTCTTTTGCGGGGGAGTCAACATGAGATATATTCTACTTGCAGTCTTCCAGCTCAGAATCTTTACGTCGTGTGCTCTCCAGTTCGGCGGTAGGGGGTCTTCAGAATGTGTTGGCTGGGGCCGAGAAAACCATTTGGTGCATGCATCTGGGTTCTTCTGAAGCACCTGCCTGTAGTCTCAGGTGAGGCGGAAATAAGCTTAAATTTGAGCGGTTGCATTTGGGGGTTCTTAGTTACGGCAGCCTAGCATTTACTCTAAGGAATGTGAATATGTATGTATCGGGTAGGAGTGGATAAGAGAGGGACCGTGGGACAGTGGGGAACGCAGGACAGCGTCAAAGCGGCACAGCCTTACCAGCAGGTTCTGCCTGACGCCGTCATCTGAACTGCGCTCATCGTGTTGGACCTTGTGCTCCCCCCATCACCTTGCCTTCCAAGAGGTCTCCAGTGCATAGTCAAATAACACAGACTGCGGTCAGGAGGCCGAGTTCCAGCTCCGCTTTTCCTGACTTATGCAAGGTGCTTGATCTGTTGGATTTTAGGTTTCCTCCTCTGTACCATGAAGGTGATGGTATCGCTCCCAAGGTGGCCCCAGCAGGACGGCCTGTGACTCCGGGCACTGGGAAGACCCCAACCACCTGAGGCTCAGCAGGCCTCAGGGAAAGGCACAGGCGAGGGGCTGCGGGGCTCCGCGGACTGCGCTGAGCGGTGAGAGGTCCGAGGCAGTGCTGCCACCATCCAGGAGTCTCTTCACAACAGGGTGGATCGGTGACCCCCGGGACAGGAGAGCCTCATGGGATCCGGGGACCACTGCAAGGAACAAGTGTTAAGGTCACACTTGGGCTCCTGCCGTGACCTGAGGGGTAGGAAGTGCCCAGAGAATGGGACGGGTTCAAGGGTGGGTGTCAAGTGGCTCCAGGCTGCACTGGGAAACCCAGGAAAACGCAGGCAGCCCAGGGCTGACACTGACCCGCACTGCTCCCGGGAGAAGCTTTCTTAACAAACCCGGAACCACTGGACATCGCGTGAACTGGGTGGTCCCAGTCTATGTCCAAATCCCACAAGGGCGCCCCGGCGTCAGCTTGAGAGGGGTGTTTCTCACCAGAGACTTAACCTCAGTAACAACCGCGAGTCCTGTCCCTGGCCCTCCCCAGCCCCCACGTGGCTCTTCTCAGGCAGTGGGGCCCAGCCACACAGGTGGTCCTGCTCCTCTGGACCTGCTGGATTCCTGGAGGCAGAGCCAGTTAGCGTTTGCCCCTCTTCACCTCATCCCAGGAATCCTCTTTCCATCAGACGGCGACCGGACCGAGGCTCGGGCTCCAGGCAGAGCTGCAGCAGCCCAGCCCCCAGCAGAGCTCCTTCCTCCGCTGGCTTTTCCCAGGTGTGAATGCGAAGAGTGGCACTGTGGGGATTTAACAAGGTCTGATTGTTGTGCTAGGTATAGAAAAACGAGCCAGCCCATTCAACTGATTTCATAGACATTGCTACTACATTTACCAAGGACGTTTAGGATAGATCTGGCAGGGCTGGGGATTTAGCTCAGCGGTTCTGGCGCCTGCCTCACAAGGACGCAAGTTCAATCCCCAATACCAAAAAAAAGAAAGAAAAGAAAAGAATAGATCTGGCAAATGTATTGACTAAATAATGACACAGCTGGGCTCTGACGCTGAAACCAAGGCTCCTTCTGCCTGACAAACACAGCCCCTTCCCTGGGGGTGCTCTGCACCCAGGAGGTCAAATCAGCAGCGGTTCACACAGATCAAAGCGTCATTTCGGGAAGATGACTCTGAAAGAGGGTCACTAGAAAACAATTCAGGGTGCTCCCCGTTCAATGTGAACTTCAGATTCATTATTGCACCGGAGATATTGGCACTGAACACAATTCGTTCACGCTTTGAAATTCGAAGTTAACTGGGAGCCCTGTATTTTTATTTGATGAGTCCGGCAGCCCCACTCTAGAAGCTGGAGTAACTCTCAGCCACTCCTGTGCCCCCACTCTACCCTAGCTCTGGCAAATCCCCCCGTAACATCTCACAGACCTCCTTCTGCCCACTGCTGGTCTTTGTTGGGGTTCAGCAGGGAGGGGCTGCTCTCCCACTTGTTACCCTGTCGGATTCTGTTGCCTCTGATTCCTTCCGCTGCTGCTTTTCTTCCGGAATTGCTGTCAAAGGCCCCACCACAGTGGCCCTTCCGTGCAGGAGGAAGCCCTGACCTCTCCACATCCCGGAATCCACCCCTGTGCTGGTCGCCATCCTGGCCACCCTGCACTCCCCTCTCCCTCCACACGGTGTGTTTTTGTGTAGCTTTTGCTTTGCTCCTGATGACCGCACGGCCTGGAAAAATCTGATTTGGGTCTTTAAATCCTGGAGTTGCCTGCTCAGTGAAACCTCACAGCGCCCCAGCTCTCACCGGGCTGGGGGCATCCAGGGGGGGCACTGGCTGCACCTACAGCTGGGTCCCAGGTCTGTGGTGAGCACCGGATGGTAGGAGGGTGAGTGGTCAGGACACCCGGGACCCTTGCGGCACCAGGCGCTCAGAGGAGCAAAAGGGAGAAATAGCAGACTGGAAAGAAGAAACATCTTTTGTTTTATTTCTGAAAGAATTGGAGGTATTTTAATCTACCTCAGAGCCATGTAGATTCCATTTAGCTTAAGTCACATGTCAAATGGCATTATGCTCTCAGATTCACCTGGTTAGAATATCTGGCTGCTATTTTTCCAAATGAAACTGAAACAAAACAAAATGAAATACAGCAAACTCTAATATAACATATATTTTTATGACAGTGAAACGTTCCCCTAAATTTTAAAACTAAGGTGATCACCTGCTATAGATCCTATTGAGTTTTCACCCGTGTAACTTGACAATGACAAAATATCATTTAATCCTGTTCTCCAGAGCAGGGTTTCTCAGATTACTCGTTACTGGTGTTTTGGGGCTCAATGATTCCTCTTTGTTGGGTAGCTGTCCTATGCAGCACAGGACATTTAGCAACATCCTGAGCCTCTAGCAGCTACGGATGCCAGCAGCCTGCACCCAACCGTACACCTACGAAATCTCCCCCATCTTCCCTCCCCCCACCTCCTCACCCCCCTCTTTTATTCTAGTCATCGTTCATGGTGCAACCGTGGGTACAGGATCTTGCCAAATTTTCACAACAGCCCCAACTCTCCGATTAAGACTGATGACAAAAGATGCGACCTGAGTAGCCCCCAAAAAGTTACGTAGAGAAACAGCCAGATCTAGAACCAAGTCTCCTAGTAAGAAGCTAATCTGGCACCACTGCCCACACCATCCACTCCCCAGACCCAGATCCCAGGAGGAAGAGGTCCTGGAGAGCAGGCTGCTGCTTCTCTGCAGGCTGCCTGACCATTACCATGAACTCTGAGGCATCACTTGGCCTGGGGATGCGACTTGGTGAGGATTAGGATTTGCCACACATGTTTTCAGAAACCAGATAGAAGAGAGAATGGATTTTTTTTTTTTTTTTTTTTTTTTTTTTTTTTTTTTTTTTTTTTGGTACCGGGGATCGAACTCGGGTCCTTGCACTTGCAAGGCAGGCAACTGAACCGCTGAGCTAAATCCCCGGCCCGAGAATGGATTCTTTAATTGCTACTGGGACAAACAGACGGCTAAACAGGACTGATGTATTCTGTAAAAGGGAAAAAGCAGGATGAAGTCCTGGATGGAGCCGAAGCCCATCTCCGACCCCTGGGCTCCGGAACACACGAGGCAGCCTTTCCCACAAGTGACTTCAGCTTACCAAGCCAGAAACCCGGAAAGGGTTGTCTAGACCCCAAAGTATCTCAGGGGCGGGAGTGTAGCTCAGAGGCAGACACTTGCCTGGCATGTGCAAGGCCCTGGGTTAGATCCCTAGCACTGAAAAAGAAAAGAAATTTATATATCTTAAATTTCACACATTTAGAAAATTCAAAACATTCCAAAAATTTTTTCAGGTTTTTCTTCTTTTTTTATTATTTTTAAATTGAGTCATAGCATAGAGAGCATAGATATATAAAGTGCACTGTGTTAAGTGGCCCCTAATCCAGATGTAGAACACTCTAGCACCTCCAAGGGAGCCGTGTGCCCTTCCCGCCAGCACCGCAGCCTGGGGTAGCCAGCCAGCCCCTGCCATCCCTCACCCCTCAGTCTGAGCATCACAGAAGTGTCCTTCCTCACACCTAACATTCACCTGCAGCGAGTGTCAGCAGTTGAGTTTTTCTTGCTGCCGAGTAGCGTTTTATTGTACGAATGTTATACAGTTCTTTGGTCTGTTCATGGATGTTGGGTCCTTTCTTGTTTTGCACTGTTATGCACAGAAGTGGTTTGTACTGCCGAGAGAAGCTCTCACACATCATCGGGCAGATGGACACACCCACCTCTCTGGGGAGTTTGCCCAGGCATAGACTCAATGGGGAGTGCAACTTGATGGATTGATTGCTTGTGGTACTGGGGACTGAACCTAGGCCTTCACACTGAGCTACATCCTCAGTCCCTACCCCACCATTCATGAATTTACATATTTCTTTATTTCTTTAATGTTTTTGCAAAAGGGTCTCACTTTGTCGCTGTTGCCCATGCTGGACTTGAACTTGTAAGCCTCCTGCTTCAGCCTCCCAGAATGCTGCAAAAACAGGAATGTGCCACCATGCCCAGCTGAGCAGACCTTTTTAAGGAAATGAACCAAACATCTCCATGAAGGAGAGGACCCTTATGCAAACTTCTAAGGTAGATAAAGTCGTACATGTGTGTTGAACTCAAGCTTTCGGTTTTTGTTTATTGTTTGTTTTTTATTTCCCCCTGGTACAGATATCGAACTCGGGACCTTGCACTTGCCAGGCAGGTGCAGTGCCACTGAGCTACATCCTCGGCCTTGAACCCAGGGTTTTCAGTGGCTCTTCTCTCTATGTATCAAGAAACTGACGTGGGTGCCAGATAGCCAAGAAGACTGTGATGAGGTTTGTTGTTATTATTATAGAAATGTGTAAGGCTACACGTGCCACAGACACTGGGGCTATGAATTCTCACAGGCCTGCATCCAGTTTCAACGGCCATTCACCAAGACTTCTGTGAGCCACTTATCTTCCTACACAGTTTTCCCCCTGGAATACTTTAAAGCAAATCCCAGACCTCACACTATTTCAGACTTGAATACTTTAGCTTGTATCTCTGGCTGATAAGAACTTTTCTTTTCTTTTTCCCCCACTATGGTACCAGGGATCGAACTTGGGCCCTTGCTCTTGTGAGGCAGGCAGCAGAACCACTGAGTTACATCCCCGGCCCAAGAACTTTTATTTTGGACTTAATGGTATCACCGTTATTGTAGCTAGGTCAGTTGATTAGGCACCTTGTAGGCAGACAGACAGGGCCAGCCCTGGAGTAATCAATCTGAAGGACAATCCAGACACATTTACTGAAGGTAAGCATTATAAAAAGAGGGAAACTACTACACCCCACGGACTTCCCCTAGGAGTGAATAGCAGTGACTGATACTCTAAACAGGTATCAATCACCTGGGTAGGGGACCAAGACCTTAACCCATCCCTTCCAGAGCAGGTCCCTCACTAAAACTTCTAGTTCTTTCCTTGTATACTTGCTTGCTACACTACCTGCTTCCCCAGGTGATCCCCATTTAATCAGTATTACCGAACCACTATCTATACTCGTAATCGTATTGGTTGATCAGACTTTTGTCCCGCCTCATACCCGTGCCTTGTGATTTCCCATTGGATCAATATCACCTAAGCAACTGTACTAGTAATCTTACTAGTTGACTACAATTTTGTCCCACCTTGAACTCACCTCACCTCATGGCTTTGCTCCATAAACTCCTCCTGGAAAACCAGGTCCCAAGGCAACCTGTTTTCCAGTCTCCCTCTGTCTCTCTTAGACAGAAGCTATCGTTCAAAACATTTTTCCTACTCTTAACCTCTTTTTTTCCTAGAAATCATTCTTTGATGTTTGAGAACATGAACTGGTGTTTTGGATATCTAGCAGGTTTGGGAGTTACATCTATTCCCCCTATATCACTACCACACCTAAAATAAAATCAACATGGATTTCTCAACTCTATCTTCTGTCTGTCCATGTTCTGATTTTCACAGTTGCCTAAAGAACCTTCCTGTGCTTAAGGCATGGCCCAGTGATGTCCCACAGAGTATATTTTGATTTGTCTCTTTAAATTTATAAGTTTTGCCGGGGATTTAGCTCAGTGGTTCAGTGGCCTGCCTTGCAAGCGCAAGGACCCAAGTTCAATCCCCAGTATCCCCCCCAAAAAAATTTATAAGTTTTATCTCCTTTTTTTGTCGAGAAAATTGATTCATCTGATCTATAGACATTTCTCATGCTCCAGGCTTTACAATTAAATCCCTAAGGGCCATATGTGGGCATATGCTGTATTTCCTATAGACTGGGAGGCAGAGGCAGGGGCTTGACTACACTCTGGTTGATTTTTAATATTTTTACTTTTGCATACGTCACATCATATAGGGAACATTACCAGAACCCTGCAGTAAGTTCTGGTCTCCTGTGAGCCACTACAGCACAAGGCTAAATGAAGAATAAAGACAGGAATCAAGACTTAGAGAAAAGACTGGGTCTTGGGCCTGATCAGTGCTGTTCAGCAAGGACAAAGGCGCTGCAAGTCTGCCACTATAAATTGAGTTCATAGGGAATATCAGATGACTCAGAGGGTGGCAATAATCCTAGTTAATGAGGATCTTATGCTGATGAGCATCTTAGGTTGATTAGGACTATAAAATGAAAAAAAATTTCTTACAACAGTAGGAGGGATGAGGGCTAGGGATTTAGCTCAGTAGTTCTGGTACCTGCCTTGCAAAACACAAGGGCATGAGTTCAATCTCTGGTACAAAAAAAAACCCAAAAAAAAACAAAATAAGAGTAGGTGGGTGAGTTGAGCTAATAAGGAATTCGATCCTTCCCAGGTGAAACCTTTATCTTTTTTTTTTTTTTTGTACCAGGGATCAAACTTGGGTCCTTGCACTTGCCAGGCAGCAAGCGAAACCACTGAGCTAAATCTCCGGCTTCTTTTTTTTTTTAATAGGAATATTCATTCTTTTTTTTTTCTTTGTTACAGGGGATCGAACTCAGGTCCTTGCACTTACAAGGTAGGCAGCGGAACTGCTGAGCTAAATCCCTGGCCCTGTCTTTTTTTATTACTACTCCGTTCTCAAAGGACCAGGATGTCTTCAGCTGATGCAATCTTGCCCTTGAGAATCACAGCATCACAGGAACATTGAGGCCTCAGCTGTGACTGGAGGTATAATGGAGTTATGTTTCAGCGTGCCCTAGCGAGCCCGGGGGCAGGAAGACTAGGCCTCATACAGCCGTAATCATAATTTTTTTCCCCAAAGTTATGTGACAACATCACAGATGGCACTGTGTCCTTCTCACTGCCTCATGGGGGATGGGTGGGGTAGTGTCTTCCTGTGTTAGGTGGAAGGTGCTGATCAGTGCAGCCCACCTCTGAGCTGCCCCTTGCCTCCCATCCCCTGGGGTGTGGCTTGCTTCCAGCCACAGCCCTGCCCATCTCTCCCTGTCCACAGACCTCATCCCCAACCCAACAGCACACATGGAACTAGATGTCCTACACGTTATCCACTCAAATCCATCTCCAGTCTGTGGCTTCTTGTCCTAATTTAAGGGGCTAGGATAATACTCAGAGCTAAGGGGACTTCTGCCTCCCCAGCCACCTTGTCTCCACCCAATCTTGTGGCTCCTAATCTCAGAATCCCTACTTTGGAAGCTACCTTGAATGTCAAGCTGTAGTCTGCATAAAAATGGGCATTTCTATGAGGTCCCTTAAGGGACTGTCCAAGATGGGCTGGACCACGGACCAGTGATGCCCATGAGAGAGACTCCTCCTGGAAGAGACCACAGCTGGGCTGCTTGCTGTTACAAAGGTGTTTTCTTTATTAGTGCCCAATGAGTCATATGTGCGGGCTTTAAAGTCAACCTTCAGAGGTGACATTGATGGTGGCAGTTTGTGGTCAGGCATATTCAAGTATTTAGTTTAGCTGTTTTTCCTTTTTGCTTTGAATTGTGGTTTTAAGAACTCCTATAATTTACCCTTTTCGCCAGCTTTAATATATTATTAGCTGTATTCACATAGCTGTATGATAGATCTGTAGTCAGGTATGATGATACCTACCTGTAGGTCCAGCTATATTAGGTAGGCTGAGACAGGAGGATCTCTTAGGCCCAAGAGCTGGAGACCAGCCTGGGCAACATAGTGAGACCCTATCTTAGAAAAAAACAAAACAAAAAGCAAACAAAACAGATCTTAGAAGTTTTTCATCTTGCAAAACTAAAACTCTATACCTACCAAATTACTCCCCTTTCTCCCCTGCTGCAGCCCTGGAAAACACTATTCTACTTCCTGTTTCCATAATTTGGACTACTCTTAAATACAGTATAAGACATAAGTGAGATCACACAGTCCTTTGTAAACTGGGTCATAATGTCCTCAAGATTCATCCATATTGTGGCATGTGACAAGATTTTCTTCTAAGACTGCATAATCCACTATATGTATAAAACACATTTTTTTTTTCTGAGACAGGGTCTCACTATGCAGTTGAGTCTGACCTGGAACTCACTATGTAGCCCAGGCTGTTCTCGAACACACAGTGATCCTCCTGCCTCAGCCTCCCGAGTGCTGGGATTACAGGCATGCACCACCACTCCCCGCACATTTTTTCTTTTTTAATGGAACACATTTTCTTTGTCCCTTCATCCATTAATGAATATTTGGGCTGCATCCACCTCTTATGAACGTAAGTTTGCAAGTGTCTCTTTGAGAACCTGCTTTCGAGTATTTTGAATACATACCCAGAAGTGGGATTGCTGGATCATATGGTAATTCCACTTTTGGATTTTTGAGAAAGTGCCACACTGTTCTCCATAAGGTCTGCATGATTCCCACTAGCAATAAATGAGGGCTCCAATTTCTCTTTTCTTTCTTTCTTTTTTGCAGTACTGGGGATTGAACTCAGTACCTCATGCTTGCAAGGCAGGTGCGGTGCCACCGAGCTAAATCCCTGGCCCTTATTTTTTGGTTTTTTGAGATAAGAGTCTCACTAGGTAGCTCAGTCTGGCCTTCAACTCTCAGGGATCCTCCTGCCTCAGCCTCTCGAGTGCTGGCATTACAGGCATATGCCGCTACGCCCAGCTCTTCGGTTTCTCTACATCTTCAGCAATACTAGTTATTTACTGGTGTTTGATTTTTTTTCAATTTTGGTAGTAGCTGTCTTAAATAGATGTGAGGTAATACCTCATTGTGGTTTTGATTCGCATTTTTCAAATCGCTGGTGACATTGGACATCTTTTTATATACTTGTTGGCCATTTGTATATCTTCTTTGAAGAAGTATCTATTTTGCTTTCTTTGAAGAAGTATCTAATTGCTTTCCCTATCTTTTTTTAACTAGGTTGCTTCCTCCCCACCCCATTGCTGAGTACTAGGAGTTCTTTCCATATTCTGGGTACTAACCAGATTGCAATTGTTTTTCCCATTGCATAAATCATCTTTTCACTGTGTTCTATTGGTAGGCAGGAGTTTTTAAGTTCGATACCTCCGTTTGTTGTTTTTGTTGTTGCTGTTGTGTTTTGGGTGTTATATCCAGAGAATTATTGCCAGATCCAATGGAAAGAAGAGTTCTGCCGATGTTTTCTCCTGGGAGGTTTAAAGTTTAGTTCTTTAATCCATTGTATGTGATATACATTAAGAATCCACCTTCATTCTTGTGAATTTGGATCTCCCGGTTTCCCAACAGTTTGTTGAAGGGACTGTCTTCACTGCAGTCTTGGTGGAGTTGTTGAAATTGTTCGGCCATGGGTGTGTGGATTTATTTCTGAGCTCTATCTGTGTGTCTGTCTTAATGCCAGTAGTCATATCATTTCCATCATTATAGCTTTGTAATATATTTGAATTCAGGAAGTATGAGGCTTCCAAATTTGTTTTTCTTTTTCAAGATTGTTTTGGCAATTTAGGGTCCCTTCAGATTCCATATAAATTTTTGGAATGGTCTTTTCTATTTCTGCAAAAAAAGTAAAATGCCATTAAGATTTGTTTGTTTGTACTGGGGATTGAACCTAAGGCCTTTACACTGAACTGTACTCCTAGCCGTTTTTTATTTTTTATTTTGAGAAAGGGTCTCACTGCATTGCTAAATTGTCTAGCCTGGGCTCGAACTTGTGATCCTCCTGCCTCATCCTCCCAGAGTTCTGGGATTACAAGTGTGTACCATCATCCCCAGCTTATTTTACTTTTTTTTTTTTTTTTTTTTTTTTTTTTGGGGGA
>NW_022900931.1:41415759-41427209 GCF_012274545.1 Fukomys damarensis | reverse complement strand
TGTTTTTTTTTTTTTTTTTTTTTTTTTTTTTTGTACTGGGGATCAAACTTGGGGCCTTGTGCTTGCAAGGCAGGTGGTGGCACCACTGAGCTAAATCCCCAGCTATTTTACTCTTTTTGATGCTCTTGTGAATGGGACTGTTTACTTCCTTCTTGGATTGTTCATTTTTAACGTATAGAAACTTTCTTGTTGTCCTGCAATTTTCTTAATTTATTAGCGTCAGAGATTGTTTTGTTTGTTGTTTTGTGAAATCTTTAGAGTCTCTCAGGTGTAAGATCCTGTCATCCACACACAAAGATAATTTTCCTTCTTTCTTTTCAATTTTTATTTTTTTTCTCCTTGCCTAATTGCTCTGACTCCTAACAGCACCTTGAACATATGTGGGAAGAGTCAGCCCTTCTTGCTGTCATCTTGATTGTAAAGGGCAGGAAGAAAAAAGAACAAGGAAGGAAGGCTTCTGGCCAGCCCAGTGTGATCAAGTGACAACAAAAACATCTGCATGCAGATTTTCTAGACGTGACTGTATGGAGGTGTGTGGGACACACCTGTCTTGTGAGCTCTCCGTGCAGACTGAGGTTTCCACAGAAGTGATTACTATGCTCTGCACGGGAAGCACATCCGACTTGGATGACAGCGAGGAGCCATTCTCCTGGGTGTTTCTTTGAAGGGTGATGCTCAATGGTCCAGCTACTGAAGCAAATGTACGGGACATTCTCAGACCTACTGAAGAAGCAGGAGAACTTGTAAAAAGACCGATCGCTTTCTTTCTGGGCGTTCGACGGCTTGAGAGACTCAGGATATCTAAGTACACAGACCTTTCCGCTCCACACGGGACTGAGAGGCGGAGGAAGGAAAAGCAACCAGGAAAGAATAAAGTTATATTCTGATCGATAAGTCTCAGAATCACATTCTATAAATTCAAAAACAGACCTTCAGCAAATAAGGAGATGGAACTACAGCTCCAGCTCTAAGAGATTAAGAAATGTCACCTTGAACAGGTGCCTTTGGAGCTGTGGTTTGTTTTATGTTTTTTAAGTGATGCATTGACTTGGGGCTAAAGGAAGGGAGAGAAGCTTGGTTCACTCCCTTCCGTTGCGCGACTGATGCTGTGTAGGCACCACAGGATAGGGAGGACAGGAGGCTCGGCCACCTCGTTCGGTACACGGAGCAGAGGTAAGCGTCATGAGGGAGGGAGAAGAGAGAGCTGTGGGGCTCGGCGCACAGATAAACACTTGGAAATTCGCCTGCAGCCTCTCTGGTGTCTCCTCAGAAACGACTCCGTCCAGAGCACAGAAACCCACCCGTTAGCAGTTTATAGCTGACGCGCTCCTGGGCTTTCTCAACGACCCAGTTCCTCTTCCCCAGCCCGCTTCTCCTTCTGGCCTACCAGCCTTATGGCGACGGACTGTGCGCCAAGAGAAAGAACAACCACCAGACAGACAAAGAGATGGACGCAAGACACCAGAGAAAGAATGCATGGGGCTTTAAACACAGCTGCAGAATTAAAACAAAAATGTCAAGGGAACGGAGTGTTCCAGCTGACTGAACTTCCTGTTGACGGCCTCTGGGGAGGAGGGTGAGGTCCGGAGCCCTGGACCTGGGGTAGAGGGAGGGCAGGGGGTGGAGGAGCCTGCGAGCTGGGGCTCCCATCTGCGGGGTGTTGACACTCATTTCCTGCGGCTGGTTACAGTCGGGGAGGCTTTCTCCTCGGGTGAGCCCACCCTACAGAAAAACAGGATGTTCGCTAATGGAGCCGAGAGATGCAAATTTCTTCCTCACCCCACGCCCAGCCGCTGCCACCCACACCATTCCCGCTTGGGTTCTGCTGTGTGGCTTCCATCAGGGGCTGCCCTGCTATGTATGATCGGATTTACTCATATCATTGCCGTTTCCAATTTATGGTCTTTTTGATGAGTTCCTTGCCCTCCCCGAGGGCTGCTGAGAATGAAATTCGCCTCCCAAGCACCTGTGTGGCGGGGCCCTTGGGTCTCCGGCCCCCCGGCACCCTTTGGCCTGCAGGGCCTCTGTGAGTCAGCGCTGGCTGTTCCTTACCCACTCACACTCTCTCTCTGTTGCTCCTCTGTGCCACTTAAAACCCCTCCCTATGGGATGAAGGAAACAGGAACAGAAAATACAAACAGAAGCAATCCTGCTTAAGTTCATATCTTCACAATGCAAATGTCACCTATTTTTACAGGGGCGAACACCAAGCATAGAATATTGTAGAGTAACACCCGTGTGGTCAAAGTCGGTGTCCTCTTCCTTCTGCCCTGGACCCTGCCCACCCCACCCCCTGTAGGCTCTGGCCTCCTCTGCACCCTGCTAGTGCACTTAATGTGCATTCTGATCCTGACACTCCAGGGTGTTTTGCTACCTCCCTGATGCAGGGCAGTCTGACAACAGGGCCCCTGTGCTGACTTCGCAGAGCCTACAACCGTAGCGGATCAAGCAGGATGAGAAAGTCTGGAAAAGTTTCAAAGGATCAGGAAGCAGCAAAGGTGCATGAAGGTATCTGAGTGTAGGCGATGCCTTAGTGGCACCACAGAATCACAGAGCCTGGAGCTGTGACGGGACGAGAACAAGGAAACTAGTTGCCATGAGGTGTAATTTAGAAAAGATGGCTCTATCCTTGCCTGTGCCAGAAAAAGAAATCCCACGGACAGGTATTTACACATTACTCAATTCTGGAAAGTTAAAACTGGTTTTCAAACTGGGGAGACGCTACTCAAATAATGAAATGTATTCCGAATTGGGTACAAAATCTTTCTTCCTCCTCCTTCCTCCTCCCTCTCCCCTTTCCTCCCCTCTTGCTCTTCCTCTTCATGTGCAAACATAGAATACAGAATTGCATCTGACCTTAGCCTGTCCAAAACCCCTGCGGGAAGTACAGAGAAGAAATGGGATAAACATGAGTGTTTCCTTTGAGGTCAGGCAATACCCAAGCAGAGACATTTCTGTAAAAAAAGGAAGAGAGAGAGAAAGAGGAAGAGAAATAGTTGGAAATCACAAGCAAGGAGCTTGGCCCTAAGAGGCAAACTTGACATCAGTGTACAGAAAGCTCTTTGCACTCCCTGGACCCACCTACTGCTTAAGGCTACGATGATAGTCACGGTAACGGCCTGTGGTTAGCACTTTCTACGTGCCAGAGCTGTGCTGAGCATTTCACATATATCTGGCTCATGTGACTCTTACACCAGCCCTGCACAGTGAGTCCTGTTAGCCCCATTTTACAGAATTAGAAACTGGGGAGCAGGGTGCTTAAGTACCTTGGCGAAGATCACTGTTGGGCCCAGGAAGGCTGGCACGGAGCTGACCCCTTAACCGCTATGCTACCCTCTGTACATTACTACACTCTGTCGTTACTCCATTTTTAGGTGCACATGCAAGAGCTAGATTACAACATGAACTTCCTGCTGCTTTGCATGTGGCTAGTATTCATTCATCCACCCAAAATGTATTTATGCCAAATTTGAACCCAGCACTGACCACAGAACTTTAATCAGGGCATTCCAGAATGGAATGTGTCCTTATTAAGCTTGTGGTTTTGTGGCAGATAAAGAAAGTAAACAGGCAATTATAAATCCGGGCAGCGACAGGGGCAGAATAAGTCTGAGATGAGGGTCTGGAAGCAGCTGTCCTAGGTGGCGTGGAACGGTGGGGGCGCTGGGGATCTGAGTCAGGAGAGGTTGTGTAAGAAGTCAGCCTTTATCCCAAGTGTGCCAGGGAGCCAGTTCTGGGTTTAGAAGGATTATTGCCTGTAGGGTGCAAAATGGGTGGTGAGCAAATTCAAAGGCAAGCAGAGCATGCAGGAACCAGATAGGGACCCAGGGAAAGCAGCACGCTTCCTTGGTCCAGCTGTGAGAGGCCGGTGACTGTGGCAGGACTGCGGGCTGAGATGTTTCAGAGCTGGAATTACAGCACCTGGTGGATGCCGGTTAAGGAGAAACCACGAGAGCCCCCGGGTTTCTGTCTTGAGCTCATGGGTTCGTACCGAGACCTCCACCAGAGGGAAAGAGACACCAACAAAGTCACAAGGTTCTAACAGATTTTTACAATGAGTGTTTTGCCACAGTTGAGCACAAGAATTCATTGCACAGAGAAAGCTCATAGATATCCCTTCTGGTTACCCGTGTAAGGAGACTACTATTTCTCGTCATCTGTTTTATTTTATGAGTGTAGAACCATTGGACATAGTCATGTTAAGGGCAAAGGGATGACGTCCAACTTTGGACAAGGTCTCGCCCAGTGCAAGACACTGATCTGCCCTGGTAAGTGGACAGCTCTAAACCTTACTAACAATTATCCCAGAAGAATTGCAACGTAAAATAATTCCACATAAGCATATCTTTATTTCTGTCCATAGCCTCCCATTTCCATTCGACCGTGAGTCAGTTCTTTTGCTTTGTAAAGAGTAAGAGCTGGACCCGGCGGTACCTACCTGTAACTCAGCACTCTGGAAAGTGGAAGTAGGAAGATCACAAGTTCAAGCCCGGACTGGTCAATTTAGTGCTGAAGTCCTTGTCTCAAAATAAAAAATTAAGAAGGTCTGAGAATGTGCCTCCGTGGGAAGGCCCTGGGTTCGCTTCCTGGTGCTGCAAGGAGAAAAAAAGGAGAGGGGTTGGGGACGCAGCTCAGTAGTATAGTGCTTGCCTAATATCAGTACAGTTTTGGGGATCAACTCCCAGGGACGGAAGGAAGGGGGGAGGGGGGGAGGGAGCAAAGGGAAGGAAGGGGCGTTATCCATACCAGGGACTGTTTTAAAATTTCTTGCTCTCTTTCACTGCCTCACACTGTTCCAGCCCCCATCTCTCCTTCTCTACTGGTCCCTTCCCCCCCACCTCTACCGCTCCCTCTACACTTAGGTGTCTCGTGTTTTTCTTCTTATGAGTTTGTATGTATCTGAATCAGATGCCTCCATCTATAACAAAACACCCGGATTCAGAGAGCTTAAAGTATAAGGAAACGCACCACTTCACAGGACAAGGAGTCCAGGGAACAGGCCTTCCACGCCGGGTCACCTTCAGAGCCTCCACAAAGTCACTGGGTTCTTCATTCAATGAACTTTCGTGTCAATTATGTCTGCCTTTGATTTGGGCACACAGGATACACGGATGAGAGGGGAGGAGGGAGAGAGACGGAAAGGGGGAATGGGAAAAAGGAAAGGGAAAGAGGAGGAAAGGAAAACATACCTGCGCTCATGCCATTTATATTCTGGCTCTTCACAGCTTTGCCTCGTGGCTGTGTCAGTTCCAGCTAATATTGGAGTTCATATAACACACCGCACTTATGAGACATTTTCTCCTGTATAGCTCTGGTACTGGGGATGGAAACCAGACCCTAGCGCTTGCTAGGAAAGTCCTCCACCACTGAGCTACCCCTCCAGCGTTTTTTATTTCTTTAATTCTACACAGGGTCCTGGCTAAGTTGCCCAGACGACCTTGAACTTGGCCATCTTCCTCCCTCAGCCTCCTTAGGAGCTGAGACCATGGGTGCGTGCCACCTCGGCCAGCTTTTTGTTTCTTCATCGAGGAGGACGAAGCTTTCTTTCTCCTTTTGTCTCAGGCAAAATTTCTTTCCTCACCCTTCTCTAGAGAGGGTCTGGCAAGGGGAATGGTATCAGTTTAATGCCACAGTCAGCTTAGGTCATTTGGGATTTACCTCTTTACTGACACTGAGAAACAGACCCACGACACTAACACCAGGCCCAGCTCCTTATTGGCCTGGGGTGGGGTTGGGACACAGGGGTTTTTTTCGGAGCTCACTGGACCAGTCCAGTGTACAGCCCGAGTTGGAGCCAGTGCCCGGGTGGCCTGCATGGCATCCTCCTCAGGTCAAACAAGGTCTGAGTTTGTTTGGCCGGCCTGCCTGATTTCATTCCTAAACCTGCACTGTCTCTAACCCCAACCCTAACCTTCAGGAGGAGAAGGCCCTATCTGAAGGGACCAGGACAGCCTTGGCTGTTAACCTGGCTGGTTAGCAGGCTCCACCCATCTGTCCAACCTTCCCTGGGTCCAGTCCCGCTCTTCTGCCTTGGACATTGCCTGCTCTCCCCTTCCCCGCCTCTCTCCGCCTCCCCTCCCCCGCCTCAGAGCAGGGTGGGGGTCAGGTCCTTCCCTAACACACCACTGCTTCTTGTAAGTTTTTTTGGAAAAAACTTTAAACTTTGAGAGAAACCTTAGGGTTAGCATACATAACGTATCCCTCCTGCCCCTTCCCCAGCGCCCCTCCCCCGAGATGCCTCTCAGCTTTGCTGGGTGACCACACAGCCTTCCTTTAACCTGCTCTGTGGTCACAGGAGCCAGGTGGGAAGCAGGCGTTAGACCCGTCGTCCTGTGGTCTTGGTGCCCTTTCACCACAGTCCTTCCTGGCCCTCGCCGTGACTCCCTCACATCCATTCCGGAAGGTCACAGGCCGCCGCATGGAGGAGTGCCTTCCTCTTCGGTCGGTCCAGCGTTGCTTCCCACAGCACTCAGGTGCTGTGCCTTGGACTAGCACAGAAGCATTGGTGTGTTGTTGCTGGGTCCCCTCAGGGAGCGCGTGATGTCCACTTGTCCCTTTACAGGAGAACTTTACTGTAATCACTTAACATGGTGCCTGTTAGCGTCTTCCTTTGTGAAGGTGCTTTTCCCTCGTTCTAATTAATGAGCAACCCATAGAGACATAGTCTCAAGTCATGTAAAGCCCCACTCCTCGATCTTTTACACACTAGATTTAGCTTCCAGTGTTGCGTCTTTCCTAAATTTATTATAACTGAGAACTGTCGCATGACCACTTTCTGCCCACTTTTCTTTTCTACACTTGCTAGGTGGCATTGTGCTCTAAAAACGGTCTTTCTCTTCGCCCACTTATTCACTCATTTGTTTATACCACCGTGGGTTCATGAACTTCAAAGAGTTATAATCCAAGCTATCCTTGTTTTGACACTTGTCTTATCCCATTATTGGTAGCAGGAATTTCCGCAAATTAACTCCTGTGACATTTTCGCATCTCCCCATCATTCAATGGGCATGACTTTATTTTCTGGTATGGGATGTGACGTTCCAAGTGTTTGTTAAATCGGGACCCACCCCTGCGGCAGCCATTAATTAGGAAATGATTGTCCCCCCCCATGGCTCTCTACACCAAATTAGAAACTATCGGTATGCATGTTCACACTTTTATATCTGCATCTGTTATGCGTATTTATATATACACCAAAAACATGAATTCATACCAGCACTTTCAGCCCGATGCAAGATGTCCTTCTAGCCCTCCACATCTGCATAGTTGTACATCCCTCCCGGCCCACGAGAAATGTCTCCACCTCAGCACACCTACCACTGCCCAGCGTTATGGTTTAGAACTAGAAGGTTCCGCAAACACTCAGATGTTCAGAGGCAGGGCTTTTGGAAGGTGACTGGACCCCAGGGCTACTGTAATTACCAGGAGAGCTCAGCGCTAAATATGCCATTAGGAGGTGGGGTGTGGACACCGATGGGTCACCGGGGTGTGGCTGGAAGGGTGGCTCCCTCCTTGCTCCCCTAGGCATTTTCTGCTTCCTGTCCTTCGTGAGGTAAGCAGCTCTCCTCTGCTGCGCCTCTCTGCCGTGCTGCTTCTGCCTTGGAGCCGGCTGACTAGGGACTGAACTCTTTAAAACCGTGAGCCCAAACAAACTGGTGCTGGATGTTATATCCCAGTGACACAGAAGTAACCAAGACCCTCAATTTCCCAAAGGAGCCAATCTCCTGACCTCCGTGGGGCCACTGTGCCACAGGCCCATCAGACGCTGCCCTCCTGAGCAGAGCACATCACTGTCACCCATCTTCCCCGTGCAGCTCTCTTCCTCAAGAGCCCTTCGCAGGTTGACAAAGTGCCCCGCTTCCCCTGGGAATCCACTCGCCGCCCCACAGTAAATCCATAATCACCCTCCTGCGTTTGTGATTTCATCTCAGTGTAGTCCGCGTCATTTATCAATGGCAGGCACTTCTGACAGGAGGAATTGAGGGGGTTTTGTGGTGTTTTGTTTTGTTTAGTTTTGCCACATTCCTGGGATTTAGGGCTGAATGAAGTCAGCCCTCTGCGTCTACAAGTCCTGCATCTTTGGAGTCTCCCCATAGTAAACTGAAAACATTTTGGGGAAAATCGCATTTGTTGTTATTCCTTAATGCAACAGTGATTTACATAGCATTTGCATTGTATAGGGTACTGTAAGTAATCTAGAGATGATTTACACAATCCAGCAGGACGTGGGTAGCCTATCTGTACATCTGATGCCATTTTATAGGGGAGATTTGAGCATCCACAGATTTTAGTATCTTGGAACCAATTCTGTGTGATACTCTGTATTTAAATTTTGGCTAGTGTTTATAGTCATGAAAACGTAGTTGCTCTTGCTCTGAATTTTAAAAACAGCTGATGGGCAGCACAGTGGCCACTTATGAAGAGCTGACTGCCTGGAGCTTTTACAGTCCTGAAATCTAATTCAGTTACTACTTCACTTAGCACGGCCTCTTCCGAGGAAGGCTGCGTGTGCCTGGAGAAGCTGTGGTATGAAGGTGAGTCTTCCACCCACGTCCCTCTATGGTGTGCCCTGCTCTGAGTGCTGCCCTGTCCTCTGTCTACCTTCCGGCGAGTCCCTACCGACCAGGCCTGTGAAGGGAAAGACCGCGGGCAGGGGAGCAGGGAGGAAGTGCATACCTAGAGCAAGCCCATCTCGGGGGCGGTGGGGGGCTGACTTCTCAGATGCTCATTTTCCCTTCCTTCCTTGTCAGCTCCTCCCTAAAGCAGCCAGTAGCTGGCAGAAACAGCATGTTTACCAGCTCGGTCATGGCCTTACGGTTTCTGGGGCTCTTCGGAGGACCAGGAAGGAAAGCCCAGCTCTGGCCTGTCCGTTGCCCTCCCGCACTCCTTCCTTAGGAGTGGGTCTCTGCCTGCCCAGCCCCAGCAGCACCCTGCTTTGCACTTGGAAGCGATGGGGGGGCACACGTGCTTCCTGGGTCCTCTGTTCTCTGCCTGGGGAGGGCGTGAGCAGGGCGTGGTCAGCCGCTGCAAGTCACATTGTGTGATGGTGATGTTATCGGGCCTAACGGTTTCCTTGGGGTAGGCATTTCCGCCCTCGTACTGGTGTAGCCAGCACCTGTGCAGGGGGTTAACATAAGCAGAAAGGGGGACATAGTGATGGAAAAAAGGCAAAGGCCTCAGGGGCAGGGTTATAAATCATGGTGAAAAGCCGGGCTCCGTGGTGCATGCCTGAAATCCCAGCATTCGGGAGGCTGAGGCAGGTGCTAAACCACAAGCTTGAGGCCACTCTGGGTTACATAAGTGAGTTCAAGGCCAGCCTGCACTGCGTAGCAAGACCTGTCTCCAAAACACCAAACCAAACAGGAAGTCGTGGCGATAGCCAAGGCTTCCACCATAAACTCTGTCCTCCCCTTTCCAAAGAAGAAAGGAAAAAAGTCACAAGCGCAAAGTTACGCTTTAAGTTCCCAGGAAATTTCCTTCCTGCTGCTGACTCTGCCTCAGCACCCCCTCCTCTGCACCATGAGGCTGGAAGGAGAGAGGCTCACCATTCATTCCCGGAGATAGGGGCTCTTCTGCCAGGCCTCAGAGGGCTTGGTTCTAAGGAAAAGGAATATCAGGATCTTATTCACCTGAAATTCCAGGAGTCGGGGAAGGGGCTGGGTGGCATCAGCAGAGCGAGACCCTACAGGGCCACCTTTTCCTCCACAGTAGGCGAAGCAATATAAAGCAGCTGTTTCTTCCAGAGTGCTTACTACTGAGTAAAGATGAGGACCACGAGGATCAGAGAGGCACAGTGACTTGTCTAAGGCAACACAGCTAGCAAGCAGCAGAGTTGGGATTCGACCCTCTCTTTGTCTGTTTTCTTGGGTTTTTGTTTTGTCTCTAGAGACAGGGTCTCATTGTGCAGTTCAGGCTCACTATGAACTCACTATGTAGCCCAGGTTGGCCTCGAACTTGCAGCCATCCTCCTGCCTCAGCCTTAAGTTCTGGGATTACAGGTGTGCATCACCATGCTTGGCTCCATCTGTCTTTTATTATTTTTTTTGTTTGCTTGCTTGTTTTGTTTTGTTTTTTGAGACAAGGTCTCACTATGTAGTTGAGACTGACCTGGAACTCACTATGTAGCCCAGACTGGTCTCAAACTCACAGAGATCCTCCTGCCTCAGCCTCCTGAGTGTTGGGATTACAGCCACACGCCACCATGCCCAGCTTGTCTGTTTTTTAAATCAGGGGTCTTGGCCCTAGGCTCAGCTGAGTTAACTAAACTAGCAACCACACAGGCACTGGATGTAGCAAGTCAGGCCTGGGAAGTGTCTATGACAGGGCGGCTGTGTATCTCAGACTGGTACTCAAAGCAGAAATGGAAGCTCCTGGAAGCCACAGATGGTCTGCGAAGAGAAGCAGAATCAGGACAGTGCTCAGCTGGCTTCCTGCTCAGCGCTCACCAGCGCCCGGCTCACTGTCCCCTCCGGGACGGCTCTCCCCGTCCCTGGCTGGGTCAGGGCCAGAGTGTGGGCACAGGGCTGTGACATATGAATGCTGCAGGACCACAGGGAGAAGTCCCTGCCAGCCACCCCCTCCCACATGCAGGTCTCAGAGAGCGCACCCCCCCCCGTGCCTGGGAAGGACGGGAAGGGGCCATCCCTAAACTAGTATGGGACAATGACCTTGGCGGGGTTCCAGTCCCCACATCTCTCCCACACAGCTTTTTTTGCGGCGGAGGGCTGGGATGGCCCTGGGGGAGGGTTGCTAAGCTGGGTCTTATGGGAATCGGATGTCTAGGATCCTGCCCTGGACTATATTTAATAGGAATGGAGAAAAAGGCCCTTTAGAAGCTTGTGGGGGCTGAAATTCCCACAAACCCGAACGAACGCACGAATCAAAGCAGATTTGAGGAAGAGATTTACTGCCGCACGGAGCGTGGAAAACATTGCTTGGATTCCTTGCTTTTCTCCTCCTCCTCTGCCTGATGCACGGATCGACGGCAGATACATGGACTGATAAGGTCTGCTGGACGCGGGGGCTGGAAGGTGGAGAAGAAGAGGGATGTGGAGGAACGGGTGGCCCCGGAGGGTCTCGCTCTGCTGATGCCACCCAGCCCGGCCAACGCCGACTCCCGGATCATCAGATGTGACAGTAATGCACCCTGAAAAGAGAAAGGCAGGAGGGAGGAAGGGGAGCAGACGGGATGGATACAAACGAAGGAAATGGAAAGGAGGGGAAATCGAAGGATCGAAAGGCCAATTCCAACTTGGAGAGCAAGAAGAAAAAAGCAAGCGCGTTCAAGGAAGGATGAGGCCCGGGGTCCTGAGAAACTGCGAGAAAGGGGGCGCGGCGGCTGCCCATCCATGTTTGGGCAGATTGGGAGGGACAGTATCTGTTTAGATTTGTGTCTAAATTTAAACGCCGATCGTCGGCCTCCCTCCCCGCCCCTCCTCCGCCGCCGGCTC
>NW_022900931.1:41344611-41415543 GCF_012274545.1 Fukomys damarensis | reverse complement strand
GCTCAGTCCCACCTGGGGGACCCCTGGGGTGGGCGAGGGCTTGGCGGGGAGCCCGGGAGAGGAGGGCGCCTCCATGAGAACCCGGGCATTTTGATCAGGCGTTTGCGTGCTTTAAACAACACAAAAAGTAGGTGCAGAAGAGGTTTGTAAATGGGTAACTGTGTGAGCAGAAAACCGGCAAGAAATCAGAAGCCCTGGACTCCGAAGAGCTGGGGACTGAACCGAGTTGGCAGACGGAGGCTGGCAGTTCGCTGCCAGTGCGGGCTCCGTACTTCACTTGCACGCTGGCCTTTTAGAAGTCCCGATGTCCTCTGGCCCTGAAGTCCCTCTTGCGCCTGTCCACTCTTTTCCTAACTTTTGTAACGCTCCCCTCTTCTGGCAGTCCAGTGACCTGCTTTGTGATAAAGCTTGAGACTGCTCTGCATGCCCCCGCTTTGTAGGACTGAGTGTATTGGGGTGCACTGTCCATATCTGAGGGGTGACCAGGCTGCGGCCCTGCTGAGTGGAGGCCCGGGGACTCTCCTATGTCGTTCTACCTCGCGGGGTCCCGGCACCCCAAATCCGCCCCCTCTCCTTGTCTGGAGGTGTCCACAGATCTCCTTGAAACTGAGACCTACCATTTCACCCTACACCGCCTTCCCAGGACCCAGGGCTTTTGAAAAGAGAAAGTGCAAATGCTGTGTAGTTTTAAGGTGATTCCCACTCCTCAAAAGGAAACCACTCCGCGGCCCAGGATTTAGCTTAGTTGAAAAGGTCCTGAGTTTGATGTTTGATCCCTGGTGCCAAAAAAAAAAAAAAAAAAAGAAAAGGAAAGAAAGACACCGCTCCTCCCAGGGCTGTGGGCTGCAGCAATCCAGATTCACAGAAGCTGCTATCTCTTCCCCTCACCAGGCCCCTTGCGCAGCGTGGCTCGTCCCTTCTATGCCAGACTCGCTTGCCTTCTCCAAAGAGGCAGTAGGTTTGTCCTGGACATTCGCTCACCTGGTTGTCTTAAGGGATCACGTTCAGGGAGTGGGGTGCATTTCTGCAGAAACGTACAGGACAGCGACACTGGGGCGCTCACCAGAAAGCTCAGCAGGTGGCCTCACACTTCTGCTCAGAGCTGCAGGGCCCTATCCTGAGCTCTCTGGGCTGCAGAGCAGAGGAGGATGCCAACCCCGGGGACCCCCCCACATGTTGGGCTGGGAGAGAGGTCCCAAGAAGTTGCTCTACATGTAGGTTCCCTCCTCTGGGAG
Source organism: Fukomys damarensis (assembly GCF_012274545.1). Classification (NCBI taxonomy): domain Eukaryota; kingdom Metazoa; phylum Chordata; class Mammalia; order Rodentia; family Bathyergidae; genus Fukomys; species Fukomys damarensis. Next base: position 41,414,308 of record NW_022900931.1, on the reverse strand, counting down.
CAAACAGCGCCTTAACCCTCAGGCTAGAGGTCTCATATGATGTATGACCTGTCTCATCTCTTGCAAAAATGAATTGGACATAAAAAGCAAAGGAACCTTAAGCTTATAGTAGGCTCCTGTTTGAGGGCTGAGGCAAGTTTAAACTTTGTTCTGGGGAGGCAGTGAGGGCTTCTTCCAGATGGAAACTCTCCTCCCTCAGTTGAGGAAGGAACAGTGGGTGGCAGAGGCCCCAAAACTGTCAGCAGAGCAACTTCCTGTGTGGCTTGAGGGGTGGAGGCATGAAAAGAGAAGGCCCTCCCACGTGCAGACAGCTTCTATGAAGACCCCCAAATCCGGGGTGCCGGGGGCTACTGGGGGGCTGGGGAGGGATGGCACTGTAAGCTGGGAACCCCTGTTTGAATCTGCCTAAGCGTGGATTTATTCTCTGGGAGTGACTGCTTTTGAAGTTTCTTTGTCAATACCACCTGAAAAAAAAAAATGCAGCAGCTCATAATGGTGAAGGAAGGGAAGAGGAAGCCAGAGTCTGAGGGCGTGATGTCAGCCTGAAGCGAGCTTGTTATGGTAGGGTGTGATGGTCAGGTGTGGGCTTGGGGGTTCCTGAAAATCTCAGCCTAAACCCTCTTCTGAGAGGTGAAATCCACTTTTGAGACTTGAAGAATTACTATATTTGGGTCAGAAGTTGAGTCATGTGACTTTCCAGTATTAGGAATGCAAATCAGACCAACAACACTTAATAACCGCTCCCTAGAGTCCGCTTACCTGTGGGAAGCCTTTGGAGAATCATTTTTTAAAGTCACTTTACCGTTCTCACCAGCATCGGTCATTTCCTGGGCCACAGTAAACCCTCTGGAGTAAATAAGGCGGAGCTGCCTTCCGATCCCTGCAATCTAAACCCCCGCAATCCCACAGAGGAAATTGGGGTTCACTCTGCCCTGACCTGCATGTCATTCTCCAGTCAGTGTGCACCGAACAGTGACTCCTGCAGAGCTTGAGTTCTACAGGAAGCCAGGGTAGACAGGGCTCAGAAAGAAGTCCAGAAAGGGTGGTGATGGTGAGGAGGGGGAGGCCTACGGCTTTGGGTGCAGGGATAAAGTAGGCCAGCTGTGGGGAGAAGGTCCAGAAGCAGTGGAGAAATGAAGGTAATGGGATAGAGCTTCAGGGCCACCAAGTGGAGAAGACACTCGCCAGCTGGCGAGCAGCACCTGACCTCCAAGTCACGTGACCCAAGCTATCACTTGCTCCGCCCACCCAACGCCTGCCCAGTACCTGAGATCTAACTCAGGACCTCAAGCTTGCAAGGCAGACACCACCGAGCTAAATCCCCAGCCCAGTTTTTCTTTATGCAAAGTCTCCTTGCCTAGTTATGCGCCCCCCCTACCTTTTCTGATTCCTATAAAAACCACCGGCACAGCTTGGAGGCCAGTGTGGAGATGGCTCTGGGATCTGCTCCGTGGAAAGTAGGCCATTCTGATGGTGACCACGATGCAGGAGGGGTTCTGTGGCAGACACGTAGTCATTTCGTGGAGGGGAAGGGGCTGGTCTTTGAGAGTGCAGTGCATTCTGACTTTGAGAGGCAATAGGATGGAAAGGGGAAACCATGTGCTGCAGCAGGAGGCAGAAACCACTTCCCGTTGAGCTCCCCAGGGCACCCAGAAGAGTAGAGTTCCCCCAGGTGCCAGGGCGAGGGGCAGCGCCAGAGTCACTGCCCTGTGAGTGCTCTCTAGGTCTCCAGAGATGAGTACAGTGCCCTGCAGAGACTCACCACTCCCCATGTTTTTCCTGTCTCTCTTTTATTTTGCTGTTGATTGGATGTTTCTACAAAGGCAGTTTGGGTATGTTGGTTCAACTGTCCGAGGTGGATGTTTCCAGCATTCCGTGAGAAACAGAGGTCTCTATGATGCAAATGTGTTTCTTCTCTAGGAAAGACAATAGGAGAAGTTACAGTACATAGGAACACAGGGGACCAGAATGTATAGTTAAGAAAGAGCAGGAAAGTTAGAACAGTGAACTTACATTTATATTCTCAGTTACTTAAATATAAACTGTGGGAACTCCCAGATAGCCTCAGGGTGCTTGAAAAGAGTTTAACTTTCACTGAATCCTTCATGTGTTCAACTAAAGAGTAGATAACATGAAAATTAAACTTCTCTCCCCAAACCATGTGTCTGTGTAGTGAACAGATGAAGGATTTAGTCTGCAAAACTTACATTTTATTGCCACTGAACAAATTTCTAGACGGAAATAATAAATAAACCCCTTTCCCTGGTTAAAGTCAAGATCTTTTTAGATAGTATTTGTCATGCGGCCACTTGTTCAATATTTATTCCTTTATGGGTCAGGAATTTAGCTCAGTGGTGCCACCACCTGCCTCACAAGTGAAAGTTCTGAGTTCAATCCCTGGTACCAAAAATATATATATACTTATTCCCGTATTACATGCCAAATCTTATGTTGAATGGTTACCTTAAAAAAAATACAGTGAATGTTTACATTTTGAAATTTACCACTGTGAGAGACACATTGCCCTTGATACCACTCAAGATACTCCTACTCACTTTGAACCCACCGCATCCATCTTGCCTCTTTCTGAAGCAGTTCTTAACGTCCTCTTCCATGTCTTTAATCATCCTGTTGTGGCTGCCTCGACGTCTTGAATGTTTCAGAACCTTTCATGGTCATGTTGACTTTGAGGATGAGCTGGAAGTCGCGCAGTGCCAGATTCGGGGCCCAAGATGGCCGAGGCCAAACACACCTTTCTATCGCCTGGAACTGGGCAGCAGCTTTCACCATATATTTGATCAGACCGCATATAGGGCTGTCCTGTCTTTTCACCCTCACGGACTGTCAGTATCGGTGATGACAAGGGTGTGTGTGTGCATGTGGGTGTACACACTGGCATGCATATCGTGCTCTTCTTATAATTCAGGTTTTCATTCGTGTCTTTGTATGTCATTAAATATTTTCTACCACATTTTTTAAAAAATTGCTAGGAGATAGGAGGCTCCATGATTTAATAAACAGATCATTTTGCCAGGTCCCTGTGGAGCACTGGTAGAAGCCCTGGAGCCCTGGCTGATTCTTGCCCCACCTCTCTCTCTGAGCCATAGTTGTCCACTGGTTGGAGCTGGTGGATCACACATAGAGGTTGCACCGGGCTCGGAGGCTGGGTTTGAGGGGAACTTGTGGGCACGCCAGGTACCCCGCATGCCCCTGGGCGCCCCTGTGTCCTCCCTGGAGTAGATGGCTCCCATCTGTCGGTCAGTGGTGATAGTTGGGGTGTGGCAGGAGGGTAAGTCGCATTCCCGGGAAGGAGTCGGGTTTCTGTCCAGGAGGGCGCTCACAGCTCCGTGGGAAATCTGACCGCTGGCGGCTCAGCAGCCGGTAATCTTATCAGGGCCACAAGAGAAGGCATTTGGGTTCCAGGGAAATCTGAAGGCAGCCCCGCCTTCCTCCAGGGATAATACTGGAGGCTTGCAGAGTCTGCCTGGCCACTTTGCTCAGCTCACCAGACTGGACAAGGACAGAGGTCTGGGTGGAATAGGATGAGGGTCTCGCAGGTGGGGAGCAGTTGGACACTGAGGTGCGCTGGAGGCAGGTGCCCTTGGGCCTTTGCAAAGCCAGCAGTTTGAGTTTTCCTCTCTTCAGGGATAGCTCAGCCTGCAACCTCTGCAGACATCAGAGGGCTGGTTCTTGGGTTATCAGAGTTTCATCACAAAGTTCCAGCCCCGGGTGTCACATGGACACTTTTATCTCTCTGCACACGAGGTGGTACCGTGACGCCACTGCACAGTGCAGTTTAGCCACAAACCTCCACGAACAGCCTCGGGAGCCCCCACCCCCTGCAAGCCGGTCTCCTCGGTGTCTACCAGACCAGTGCAGGCGACACCCTCGTCCTTTGGTCTCTGGGGCAGTGAGCTTCCTATTTATTTTCTTTAGGGCTTTCTGAATAGCTGTCTCTCGGCAGTTGTGGAGACTAACTGCTGAGCCCGGGAGGTGAGTCCTGTAAATCCTACACGTTTGGGTGGGTCACATCCTGTTCTAGGGCCCAGAAAGGGCCCCCAGTCACTGCCATTCCAGCCCGATGCTCCCAAGGGAGGTGAGTTGGACTCAGAGCCTGACCCCTCTGAGATGCCACTCATGCCCATCCTTGCTGGGAGTGAAGGAGCCCACCTGGATATGCCCAGATGGGGTGCTGAGAAATGCTGGCATTAGGGTAACGTTCTTCCACGTTACCCACATCATAGAAGGCCCACCTTCAGCTTTGCACACTGGCAGCATCGTCACCAGTGAGTTGTGTCTGAGGCACGATTCCTGCCAATTGGATGTATTTATATCCAGATACCTTCGTGCGCTGCGTCAGGGACGTCCTCCTGGCCTGAGGGTGACAGTTGTAGCTCTTTCCTGGTCTGGATCATCTATAATCAACTGGTGGCAGTACACAAGATGCCACACACTAGCTTTGTTGTGGTTGTGTTTGAGATAGGGTCTCCCTGCCAAGTGTTAGGGTGGCAACCGTGCCCCACCATACCCAGCACTAGCTTTTTATTTAGGGTTCACCGACACACACTGGGCCCCCTCCTGCCTATACCCTAGTGATCTAACCGTAGATGGGTCTATCACCTTGCTGGCCCTAAAAGAACTCAAAGCCTAGGAAGGGAGGGGCACATTTGTGGAGCAGAAGGAGGAGAAGGGTCACATCCAGCCAGCGGCTCAGAGAGGGCTTCCAGTTAGAAACGATTTCTGGGTTGAGCATTGAGGAATGAATAGGAGTTAACCAAGTGCAGAAAATTGGGAAGAGCGTATTCCAGTCAGCGGAATGCAAGACAAAGCTACTGGTGCAATAAACCACAGGGTATGCTCGGGACACTCGGGAACTCCGCAGTTTATCCCTGGAGGATAGAGCAAGATAAAGTTCTTTGAGGGTGGAAGCCTGGGTGGGGGACACAGAGAACTGTAAGGTGCCGTTCCTGCCATAAAAGGAGCTCTTCTATTAGGGGAAACAAGATATACACACATGCCATGACCTAAAAACTACAAGATGCTATCTTGACCAGCCCTGAGGTACTTGGGAGTTCAGAGTCAGCTTCTCCGCTAAGGAGAGGAAGAACTCATGTGCTTCTGCTGCCAAAGGGGCCTTGGAGCCAGCGGAGCACTCCTGCCTGCGTCCGCACCCAAAGGCTCGCGCTGAGGATGTCTGGAATCAGCTCGATGCCAGAGATGTCTGTGGGCCAGGCTCTGAAAGTCGCCCTCAAGGCCCTCGGACCTCTGCTGAGAGGCCCCTGGACATGCTACACGTCCGCACCCCTGAACTGAGCCCTCTCACCGTCCACCCGTAGTCCCTCGCTGGACGCACTGCCCATGCAGCTCCTCTTCACCTTCCGCAGCCCGGGAAGAGCCCCAGTGGGCAGAGGAGCGCCAGCCCCGCCCAGCCACGTGGGTGACAGAAAGGAGAAGCCGAGCTACTGCACAGCCAAGCTGGGTGCTCGCCCGAGATGGCGTGAAGGATTTCCTTCCTATGGGGCACTCCAGAAGGCTTCCGCCCGCTCTGGGCCGCCCCGCTGCACCCCGTGCCCTTGCAGCTCACCCCGAGTTAGAGGGACACGGCTCCCACCCTGCTGGCCAACCCCCCTCATCTCAGCCTTCTCAAATGCGTTCCCAGGCCTCAGGTCCCTGGCTTGTCAGGCTTTTGAGATATGTTTTGATGGATAGTGGGAAATTCATTTCTGAGCAGCTGCGCCTCCGGCAGTGTGGGAGAGTCCTAAAAAGCTTGCTGTTGGCGGCGTAGCGATTAGCACCCCTTGTTGAATGCTTGCCACATACAGATGCTTTGCTGAAGAACTCCCTTAAGAATCCTCATCAAATCCTACCGCATCTGCTTTATAGGTAAGGAGGCTGAGGCTTCAAATACTCAGTTTGCTCAGATCTGGACCGTGATGCCCAGCAGAGCCACATTTGACACCCCCCCACACTGGGTGGGATCTTTGGGCCCTTGCTTCTCTGGCTCCAGAGAAACCCTGGCTCCACCCCCTCAGCCTGGCCACCTTCCTCCAGTTTGCGCCAGGTCACTGCCTGGCAGAGGCCCTGCTGCCCAAGGATGGAGCTGCTAAGGTCTGGCCCGGAGGATGGAGCCTCACCCACACACGCAGCGGACTTCTGAAAGGTTTTGGTGTAGCTCTGGGGGAAGCTGGTGCCCATACGAAGGCAGCGAGGAAGTGGGCTTTTAAAAATTAAGGTTAGGGCCAGGGATTTAGCTCAGTGGTTCCGCCACCTGTCTTGCAAGTGCAAGGACCTGAGTTCGATCCCTGGAGCCAATTAAAAAAAAAAAAAAAATTAAGGTTTAAACCTGAGTTCTCCCTGGAGCCAATTAAAAAAAAAAAAAAAATTAAGGTTTAGGGTGTGAGTTTTGCAGTGCCTTCTCTCATCCTCCTTGGTTTTCCAGGTGAGGGTACTGAACAAGATTCGCCAGCCATCAGGCTTGAAATCAATTAGTGGCAGTGATGGTTAGGCCTCGGGTCTCCCTCAAAGGCCTCATGTGTGTGGGAGGTGACTGGTTCACCCCTTGATGTGCAGTGAGGAGGTGGCACCTGGACAAAGGAGCGGTCACCGTGGGCGTGGCCTGGAAGAGCGTCTCCCTCCCTCCCCTCATTTTTCTCAGATTCCTGGCCACCGTCCCCTGACCAGCTCCTCTTCCTCTGCGCCCCTCTGCCATGCCTTTTCTGCCTTGGAGCCAGCCAACCACAGCCTGTAACCAGGTGCCCAGATAAACCTCTCCTTCTTTAAGTGGAGGAATTGGAACTATAGCAAAGGCCTTCTAACCTCAGCACGCTGTGAGAAAAAGTCTCGTGGTTGCTTTGTTGTCTGCCCAGCGCTGGCCCTGTCTTCTTCCGGCTCTCTGAAGTCCTCCGAGTGCAGTGTCCTAGGTTTTTCACTTCCTACTTGTGGGGTAGGGAGGTTAGGGGGAGTGCACTTTTACTATCATTGTTTCAGCAAGGGTCAGGGGCCTGCCAGGTGCAGCGCTGCGCCCCTCACTGGCCCGCTTCCCACTGAAACCTCGAGGGTCTTCTCAGGGCGCCCTCGTCGTGCCCCAGTCCTTGGTGACAGCCTGACTTTGAGGGGAGGGCGAGAGAAGCGGGGAGGTTCTATGGCCTTGTTTTCCCTGGGGGAACGCGGACTCTCCGAGGTGCTCTCGAACACTGCCATGCTGCCCAAGTGCAGAGCCCAGAGCGGGCCAGTGGGTTTGTCAGGGCCACCCTAATAAGTGACCATAAACTGGATGGCTTTAGAATGACAGAAATTATTGTCTCATGGTTCTGGAAGCCAGAAATCTGAAATCAAGGTATCTACAGGACCCTGCTCCCTGCAGAAGCTGTGAGAATCCACCCCAAACCTTTCTAGCTCCTGAGGTTGCTGTTTTTTGTCTTATGGCCACACCTCTCCAACCTTGGCCTTATCTGCTCTGCTGTGTCTTTTATAGGGATATGGTTGGATTAGGACCCTCACTGATAATGCAGAAGGATTTCCTCACCTCGAAATCCCTAACTGCATCTGCAAAGATCCTTTTTTCCATGTAAGGCAGCATTCACAGGTTCCAAGGATTAGGAAGCGATCTTATCTCTTAGAGGAGTCACCGGTCCCCCTTTTACAGCAGGAAACTTGCTGTCTCTACAGAGGTGGGAGACTCGGGGTTTGGTAGTGTGAACCCTTGGATGTTGTTAGGCTATGTTGTAAACATCTTATCTATCGCCACTTCTGAATGGATATTCATTGCTACCTCCTTGTGAATGATTTCCTACCTCTTAGCCCACATATACAGCCTTGTCCATAGAGGTGTGTGTGGGGGTCCCAGGTACCCTTCTCTGTTCCCTGGGGTGCTAGACAGCTTTTCCACAGAGTGAAGCTCATCTCTCCCTGATCTGGGCCCTTGGCAACGAGACAACGATCCTGTTAGCAGGCTGAGGAGAGCTGCTCAAGAGGATCTGGTCACGGCACATGCTTATAACCCCAGCACTCTGGGGAGCCGAGGCAGTAGGATTAAAGTTCAAGCCCAGCCTGGGTAACTGATGACTTAGTGAGATAAGACCCTGTCTTAAAATAAAAAAGGAAAAATGGATGCAGCTCAGTGGGAAGGCCCTGGGTTCAGTCCCCAGTACTGAGGAAAAAAAAAATTTTTTTTTGTAGGATCACCTACATCTTCATAAAAGATCGTGCCTAGCAAGATTATAAAATGACATTTTGCTTAATCTCATTCTGTGACCCATTATCGCTCATTCATTCACCCTGTCTTTCCCTTGAAGGCATGTACTGAGAGGTTACCAAATACGAGTTAATAAGACGATACTTATTCTCGGTCTGGTGATGGCTGGGGCATGTAGACGAAAGAGATGATTACAGAACAATAGCACTGCTTCTGCACAGACAGGGAGTAACTTGTTCCTGCATAAATTACCAGACAGGCTGGTGCGGCTTTAACAAACAGTGCCGCAGTTTTACTGACTGAAACCAGCGTTCGGGCTGCTCGCCTCGGGTGGGGGCTCTGCTCTGCGTCCTTGGTGTCCTCCTCCTGAGACCCATCCTGGTAGAACTTGCAGGAAGGAAAGTTAAAATGCCTTTTCCTGGAAGAGTCGGAAGTCACCACCCAGAGAGTCCTCTTGTGGACCCGAATGATGAGAGCTAGGACGAGCTCGTGAGCATCTTTACGGCTGCTGGAGTCTGCTCAGAGTAGATGATCCCCGAGCTGGGTCTGGAAGAGGGACTGTGGGAAGGCCAGGGAAGGAAGCGGCTGTCTGTACCACACAGACTCACTCCCTGGAGACGCCCACGGCTCTCGTGGCTGGTGGTGTTCCTCCTGGTTGAAATGAAAGCTGCTTCCCCAGCACAAAAAGTGCTTGCAGCGACGCCAACTGTACTTCACGCTTTGGGCTCCGGTAGGTTTTAAGGGAAAGCCAGGGGATGCGTATGTATCCACTCCTACAGGAAAACACGCCAGAGAAATAGAAACAGGAGCCACTAGGGGAAGCCGTTAAGATCTTTCCTGAAACACCTGAGCCTGGGCATGGCCAGTTCCAGGAACCCCGAGGTAGTGTTTGGCGCCGTTGGACTTGAAAGTCCCTTTGCTTATTGCTGTGCCAGCCTTACTTATTTTAAAGCCCTTGCCACAGGGATAGGGAAATCTATACCTTTTTCCTCGGTACACTTACATCACACATAAAGCCGCCATCCTTTCCCACCGGCCTTGTTCCTAAGCCCTGCCTGTTGCAAGCGTGAGGTATGAGTCAGCTTCTGAGTACATTGGCATCCGCAGTGGAGTTTGAAGGCCACGCTAGCAACAGGCCGCCTGCGACCCTCTGTGGCCTTTGTTGGATCCTTGAGCTCGCGCTAGGCCAACAGGGCTACTGCAAGAGGAAGCCCAGGAGTTGCAGATCCAGTATCCGCTGCTAGCCTTAGGGTCCTGGTTGGCTCCTCCACCTGTGAAATGGACACCTGGTTTGCCTACCCTGCAGGCTATCGTGAGAGGAAGTAAGACCGTGCATGCCATAAGTAAGACAATGTAGGGTACCACCTTGAAGAGTTAGTGGGCCCACAAACGCATGGTGGTGCTGTTAATACTTCTTAGCTTGATGCTGTGAAAATGATGGCAGTCTGAGGGTGTCTTCTAGTGGAGGATGGCAGAAGGAAGGACAAAGAGGGGGACATTGGTGACTCGGCAGAGCTGTGGGACAGTGAGGTTTCCAATGTAGGGGAAGGAGACCTTTTAGAGCATTAAAAAAAGGCTCTGATCTGTGTGGTGGTACTAGGAAAAATACTTTATACTTCTACCTCTCTTTCTTTCCAGAGCAGTTTTCTGTATCTCCTTGAAACTGGGCTCTGAAAAGAGTGCAGTTTAAAACACAGAAGTTGTTTATGTGTGGAATTTTCCATACGATAGTTCCGGAATGTGCATGACAGCAGGTAACTGCGATGCGAGAAGCGACAGAGGGTGGCGGGTCAGCACTAGAGCTTCTGTTCCTCTCCTCCCTTGCTCCTCCTGTGCCTTGACCTGTCCTCACCTGTCATGGCTCCCCCAGGGGCCTGCTGAGCCCTGGGGGAGGCAGAGATAGCCACGACCGCAGCCGTCCGAACTGGAGCCCAGGTCCCCACGGCAGCTGACCCCAGGCCGGAGGTTCCGTCTGGGTTTAAGGAGAGCTCTCACATACCTCCGTGAACATTCTGACTTCTGCAATAGTCACATGACATTTCTTGGCAAGACAAATTCCAGTAGGTTGAGCTGTCTTGGCCTGAGTATTCTCATTAAGCACCGTATGTCCTTCCTGAGGAAAGTCTCCAGAGGCAGGCCACAGCGCTTGGTGGTGAGCCCCGACATGTTCAACGTTTTTGTTAGTGACTTGAATGCAAAACAGAAAGAATCCAGATGACCTGCAGCTGGGATAGTTAATATGATACATGACATATTCAAGTTCAAAACGATTTATATAGGATGGGGTACCAGGCCAAGACCAACATCATGAAATTAAACAGGGGTGAATGTGAAGGCCTCTGCTTAGTTTTATCAACATTTCCAGTGTAGGACAGACCTGGCTTGGAATATGCATGTGTCTGTTCAGTCGTCCCAGATATATTTTGGGAGCTGTTGCCTGGAAAATGTCTGGTCCCCAAAGAGACTGAAATATAAAGACAATGTTTCAAGTAAGCTGAGGGTTCAGCAGTGGTGGTGGAAGCCCCGTGTCCCAGGTAGATAAGGCACAGGGTGTGGCAAACTGCCTTGCGGGCTGCAACACCATAGGGCTTCGGGCTTCCCTGGGAGAGAACGTTCTCCACCTGTGGCAGGGGCGTCGGAGCGGGCATCAAAAACTAGGAAGAATTTTTATGAACAGGTGGCGGGGGTGAAAGGGCCCGGAAGGAGTAGTGGTGGGGAGAACAGAGGGTCTCAAGTGTGAGGCCAAGGCGGTAGGGTGCTGGGAGACTGGTGAGAGCAGGCTGTGCGCAGACCAGAAAGGCTGAGTCTGTGGAGCGGAGCCCTGGGGCCCCGGATGTGGCCTCATGTAGGCGGGTGGGCAGAGGGCAGAGGTGCAGGTCCAGCCAAGGTTCAGCCAGGGAGAGGCAGCCTTGAGACTGGAGAGGTGGAGGGCTGGGGATTTAGCTCAGTGGTTCTGCCGCCTGCCCCGCAAGTAGAAAGTCCTGAATTCAATCCCTGGTACAGAGAGAGAGAGAGAGAGAGAGAGAGAGAGAGAGAGAGAGATTGGAGAGGTGGAGAAGCTGAAAGCTAAACTGAGGGAGAATCCAGAGGATTTGGCACTCGGCTGCAGTGTTTGATAGGGAAGGAGTTAGAGACAGACCAGAATGATGCACTTTCTGGGTGTGTGGAGAAGAATCTGTGGCTGAGAAGTCAGGTGAGGCTGAGTTTCCATGGAGGCTTTATAGGAAATTAAATTTAGAGCTGGAACTTAGAGGGGCACAGAAGTTTCCAGAACCTGGGCAGTGAACGGTGCCTACAGAAAGGAGCAGGCTGAGGCCCTAACCTTGTAGATGCAGCAGAGGACTGAGGGGAAAGTTGCTGCGTGCACGAAGGGTTGGGATTTTTAGCTGACCATAACCTAATGCTTTCCTTTTGTGGTGCTGGGGATGGAGCGATAACTCCAGCCCAGAGATTTTCTTCTTAAAAGAAATGAGGGTGAGAAAGACAGAAAGAAGAAAGAAAAGAAGGAGGAGGAAGGGAGAGAGAAAGAGAGAGAGACAGAGTCTCAAACTCAGGCTTTCTTTCCAGACCCCAAATGCAGGCCTTTTAGTTTCCTGTCCCCACCTCCACCCAGAAGGCCCCAGGACTCCTTCCGGTCACCCTTCCCTCCTCTGACTCTCTCTCTCTAGCTGCAGAAGGGAGGCCTCTGGGAAACAGGATCCTCAGAGTCCCTGGCTGTGACCCGGAAGCCCAGAGGGTGGAGAGTGGGTAGAGAGAATGATTCTCCATTAGTCAAAGGTCTTTAAGTGCTTTCAGTGTTAGTCGGGCTACAGTTGCACGGCAAATAGTTTACAAACCCACAGCCTTGGGTTGAGAAGGTTCAAATGAGACATATTCTTGTTGTTATTTGTAAAACAGTGATGAAACTATAGTCAATACAACTCCTTCTAGAAACCCCTAGGACTTTGAGTTCAGGGTATTTTCTGTAGATCCTAGTCACTAAAATGTTATTATTAAGTTAACATCTTATGTTAAAATTCTAAAAAGTTCATCCTAATGCAACAACTACTTTTTAAAATTTTCTTTCTTTATTTTTAAATTTTAAATTTTTTTTTCTGGTACAGGGAATTGAAAGAAGGGCCTTGAGGATGCTAAGCACACCCTTTACCACTGAGCTGTACCCCAGCTCTGTTTTCTTTTTCTTGCTCCCTTCTGATTCTCAATATTATCCCTTTTATCTTAAAAATAATAATAATAAATAGAAGAATTGCTTTGGTCCCACCACTGCAGAGGCTGAGTTAGGGGAAGGCAAGTTCAAGCCCAGCTTGAGGAGTTCAGCAGTTTAGACTGGATGTGGCAGTATACGACTTAATCCCAGCACTCAGGAGGCTGAAGCAGGAAGATTGCTGTGAGTTCAAGACCAGCCAGTGCTACATAGTGAGACCCTGTCTCAAAAAAGCCCCACACACCACACACACACACACACACACACACACACACACACACACGCACACACACACACACACAAATTAGCAACTTAGAGAGACCCTGCCTCAGAAAAGGGAGAAAGACAATTCCACTATATATAACTACTTCCAACTTTATGTGTCTTTATTCATTTTAGTCACATACATAATCCTTACGTAATTGTAATCAGCACATACACAACTCTGCCCTCTATTTTTTCACTTAATGTTATTTCAAGGAAATATCTTTGTTCTACACAGTCATATTTTCATTTTAAATGTCTCCGTGGTGCTCTATTCTACAAATACACCCTAATTTATTAATCATTTTCCTAGTTGAGGCCATGACATTTGCTTGTATTCTCTCCTTATTATAGATAACTTAGCTATAAACAGTACATGTATCCTTCTCTTCTTTGGAAGCAATTCCCAGGAGTAAAATTGTTAGGTCAAAGGATATGGATACGTATTTCCACATTTCCCATCCTGGCCAGCCTGACTTCCTCCCTTCCTCCCTTCCTCCCTTCCTCTCTTCCTCCCGCAGGGCTCTCTGTACCCAGTGTGCACAAATCGTGGGCTCAGAAGGATATCGCAGGGAGGGACTGTGAGGCGAGAGGCCACAGACTCGCCCGCTAAGAGCCCTTTCCCGGACACCGCTGCCTGTGAGCCCGAGGCCTCCCCTCCCACGGCAGAGAGGGACCCGAGGGATGAGGAGGAAGGGGTGTGGGTACCCCAGGAAATGAGGCAATAGCAATGGTGCTACCGCAGGTGGGGGAGATGTCCTGACACTGGTGGGGGCAGCTCCCAGGGGCCCAGGGACACAGGAACCTCACCCCGTCCAGGATGGAGCAGAACCTGAGAGCTCGGGCTGACCTCTGAGAAGGGACATGTTGTCTTCTGGAAAAACCCTCGCATCCAGGGCAAGCTGGCCGGGCTGGCGGGAGAGAGGATCCCTGATCATCGCTTCACTAGTGCATGTGGAACAAGCACCTACCGTGCAGGTTGAACTGCTTGTTCAGGGTGCTGGGGTCTAATGGAAGTGGGGAACACAGGAAGCTTGCAGCAGTTTGGTTGCGGTTCTAACAAAACTCAGCACTCAGGGCTGCCTTCTACCTGGGTGTCCTGGCCGGGGGTGACCACGGGCCCTGGGAGGAGGGGAGGTCCCCACAGAGGCGACATCCCAGCCCTGAGCCTTGCTTGAGCTGTGCCGAGAATGGCGTTACGTTAACATGCACCAGCCCCACCCTGTCTGCCTGCCCTCCGCCATCCGGGCTGGCACAGACAGGGGCTGAGCCCCCATCCGGGGGACTGCATCCTTCGCCCCCTTGCTCCCCTGGGGGGTGGGCCCAGATGTTTCCTCTCACGCAAAGAGGAGGAGGGCAGCCTGGTTACAGGAGGTCCGTCATCCTCCCGGGTCTTACCATCTGGGTGGGGAGGATTTTGTTTGAAAGGAGCTGGTTGGTTCTCTTTATAGTTGAAACCTCGCCGGGCCTGATACTTGAGGATATTTCCAGCCTGAGGCCTGGGTCAGAGGCCAGCAGTTGTCACAGGGGAGCCAGGCCTGCTCCTGCCTAGGGACTGCGGTCTCAGCGAGGACGCATTCCCGTGCTTATCTTCTGATCGGGGAGCTGCAAAGGGCTTCAAGGCCCGTGAACATTCACTGCTTTGCCACCTCTGCCCAGGTTCTTTGTGCTCGATTACTGTGGGCAGAGCCCTGTGCATTTGCAGGGATTTGTTGGCCTTGCACCCTTACTGCATTAGAGATTCCGGGGTCACTTGGATGTTGACTATGGGTCATCATGTTTCCTTACCTTGGGGCTCTGCGGTTTACTTTAAGATGCAGTGTTAGGTGGCTTCTGATTTTCCACCTTTATGTGGCTAACACTGTGACTAACTCATACTGGGCACATAAATTTTGTATTCTGCCTTCTCTTCCTTGTCTTACTGTCTTTATTTCCATAGTGTAAAAACACAACAAAGAAATTTAAACTCTCATTACTTAGTGTCTGATTATCGTCTCGAAAGTAGCAAAGATGAATCCGTGTGTACGGCTGACAGCAGTTTTTAAGGGAGCGATTTTTCCCACGATGGTGGCAGCTTTGGCTTTTTCTCCTTATACCGTGTGGAGCGGTCTAATAGCTGTGTGATGATACCTCATACTTATTTTGCATTTTCCTAATGATTATCTATGACGTGTGTCTTCCCAAGTGATAACTTCCAGTTGGCGTTTTCTTCCTTTGCTTCAGAAGTTTCTCTCTTTTCATTTCTTCTGGCCTTTGCTGAGGTTTTACACGCCGAGATGCACGAGATTCCTGACAGCCTTTGCCTCCACCCAATCTTCCTTAAAGGAAGGAGGGTGCGCAGAGACGGGAGGCACGGAAATGCACAGGGTCCTCACAAGGCTCGAGAGGCACCCGGCGGGGAGAGCTGGGCCTGGACTTGGCTGCCCAGCCACAGCTCTGGGGCTCAGGGCCTGTCCCTCAGCTGCAGCTCTGCCGTCCGCAACAGTGGAGGTGGCCGTGAAGCTCCAATGAAGTTACCTTCCCCAAAAGGCACAGTACTTAGCATACACTAGATGCTCACTAAGTGGTACCCTTACTATTTAGCTGAGAAAGTGTGACCTTAGGACAGATGGACAAGGGACTTGTATACGCAGATTGGTGCACCTTAAGATGACATTGTGCTCCGTGGGATCGCTTTAGGCCTGAGACCTAACGTGGTTATAAATGCATTATCTGTGGCAGTGTTTCTGTAACTCACCCCTAACGTGTGCCATTTTGAACTCACCCCTCCCCGGCCCCCACTCTGGGCTTCTAATGTCTGTCTTCCCAGACCCAGCTCGAGTCCTTCCCAGATGGACCCATCATTGCTGCTTCTCGTGGCTCCCAGGACAGACTTCCTGGGTCGGGGACTGGAGGAGGAGCACGGGGGGCCCCTGATTTCCAGAGGTGGCTGTGGGCTCTGCCTCTCCCCAAGGAAAAGAGCTCAGCCTATGCTGCCCTCCATCCTGTAAGGAAATCCCACGCCTGGGGACTTTGAAACCTGCTCCCCGCCAACCTGGGGCATCTCGCTGAAGCTTGGTCCAGCCCCGCATCTGCTGCAGGAGGGGCTCAGAAGGGCAGGGCTCTGCAGAGAGGAAATGGCGCGACCAGATATGGCTTTGTTTTCCCGGGAAGAATAGAGCCTATTTTCCTCTCTCCTTTTATTTTCGGGGATGAAGCAGATATTTTTAATTCCTCTAGCTTCCTGCTGTCTACAGGTGTTTCCTACAGTGATGTGGTTGGAAAGGGCAGAGGCTGTGACATAACTTGCCTTACTCCCGAGATTCTCCAAACTCCAGCCGAGGCCTCTGTGTGTGGTTGCAGATCCCCCTCTACGCAGGGCGCCCTGGGCCAGCTTGCAACTCCACAGCCTGCTCCATGCTTGCCAGTCAAGCAGCACACTCCCCGCACCCTCTCTCTCTCTCTGTACCTGGGATCGCACTTGGAACTTTGCACTTGCAAGGCAGGAGGCAGAACCACTGAACTCAATCCCCGGCCCAGGACTCTCTCCTAGTAGCAGCCGACAGGAGGTGCAGCGGGCATTGAAGACGAATCTGCTAGGCAGCTCCCATAAAATCATTCTTTGTTACACATCAGGCAACTCCCCCTCCAACAGTGATAGCCCTGCAGAGAAGCTGAGGATGCTTTGATACGGAAAAGGCAGAATACAGGTTTATTTTTACAAGGAAGTAAAAGTCGTATGTAAATTAAAACTAGAGAAATCATCGTATTCTTCATCCACGAGAGAGGCCTGTGATGGGAAATCCTTTATAAAGTGAAGCAACTGTTTGTCAAGCAGCAGCGTCTCTCTGCTTGTTTATAGTCTATATGCTTTGCCGAGCATCACATCTGTCTCTGAGCAGGAATGGGACAAATATTTAGGAAATATTTTAATTACGCAGTTTATCTTTTAAACCCCTCTTGGCCATCCTCTCAGGCGGGTATTTCTGACTCATTTTACTGATTAGGAAACAAAGGCCGGGAACTATTACAGGGTCTAGCAGCTGCTGAGGGCAACAAGATGTCTCGAACCCAGGTCTTTTCACCCAGGCTGGATTTCTAGAGGCTGAGGCAGGAGGATCACAAATTCAAGCCCAGCCTGGGCAACTTTAGCAAGGCCCTATCCCAAAATAAAAAAATTTAAAAAGGGTTGGAAATGTATCTCAGTGTGAAGGCCCTGGGTTCAATCCTCAGTACTGGAAAAAAAAAAATCTATACATTGTACTTGAAGTTTTCCATTCTAATGTTCTCTTGAAAAAGCAGACCCTTTGGGTGATGTTGGGCTCTCAATGGACTTTTGAAAAGTTTTCCATGGTCTTACAGGTGGACGTTGGGCTGGAGCTGAGTACCAGGACCCCCTCAGTTTGGGTAGGGTTGGGGTCTGCAGTGCCCCAGCCCAAAGGGGAGGAACCGCAGTACTAAAAAAAAAAATCTATACATTGTACTTGAAGTTTTCCATTCTAATGTTCTCTTGAAAAAGCAGACCCTTTGGGTGATGTTGGGCTCTCAATGGACTTTTGAAAAGTTTTCCATGGTCTTACAGGTGGACGTTGGGCTGGAGCTGAGTACCAGGACCCCCTCAGTTTGGGTAGGGTTGGGGTCTGCAGTGCCCCAGCCCAAAGGGGAGGAAGAGGACATGGAAATAGGATCAGGACGCTTCATATTTGTGGGAAGTCCCACTTCCCACCTGCTGTGCGTGGGTTCACTGCTCCCAAGAGTCAGTTGTATCCTCAGAACGGCCGCCCCTGTTCACCATCTTGGCCTTCACATGTAGAACCGAAATAGATTTCACAGAAGCGGGTGCTGTAACATTATCGAGCCCAACCCTACCAAGATGGGATTCCTAGGTCTCGCGGAGCTGTGGCCTGTGACCATCCTTGCGTGCAGAAAGCTTTCCATCTGTATTGGTTCACACCCTCTTCCCCCTTCCCAAAACTGATGAATATTTGACCCTCCGGAGACAGGGTCTGTGTCTCACCAGTGGTGTTCAGGAGTCTAGGATGAATGGGCAGGGATGTGTGGCCGAAAAGAAAGCATGTGCTCCCGTCTCCTTCCTCGTCTCCGGTGACTTGGTTTCGGTATGGGGAAGGGGAAGGCACCGTTCTGGCTTCACCTTGGTCAGTTCTGAGAGCAGAGAGTGGTAGGGAAGAATAAAGAAACTGTGTTACCCTGTGTACTGAGCTCGTGGCTCTGCACACATACAGGCATGAAGTCGCAAACCAAGGGAGCAGGTTAGGAGAGTTTTTACTGGAAAGAAGAAGAACAGTTCCTGGGTTTCCGGGAGGTGTCCCGAGTGGGTGGCCGCAGGGCTGCTGGATCCAGAGTGAATTACAGATAAGCAGAGTACAGGAATGGACCTACTGTTTAGTGTTCACCTATCACAGGCGGTTGTGGATTTTAAAAAATGACCAGTTCAAACTCAGCCTCTCCAGCCCAGTTTTTCAATAGGTAGGGTTTTAAGGAAAGTGAGGTTTTAGAGAAAAACTGATTATTTTGCATTTCAAACTCCTGGGTGCTCAGGAGCTTAGCAGGGAGAGGCTGCAGCTCCCTTTAGGAGGGAGGGGACTGCACCCCGGGTAGCCTGAGGAAGTTCAGTCTTTGTTGATCTAAGTCCACCGACTATTTTTATTTTAATTGGTGTCCATTTGGCTGGTCACCCAACTCAGCCTCAGGCCCTTCCCGCTGCTCCTTACCTCACTCAAGAGCTAACTAAATTTCCACATCGGGGACCTCTGTGAATGAGGAAATCTGGCCTAGGTTTTAGTATGTCTCCTACTTCCTAAAAACAGTGCTAGAGCACATAGATTTAAATTGAGTAGTGAAATATCCTTCTGGATTTATTACCAACTTCGCCACCTCTCCTCCTGCCTCTGGACACATATGGCCTTTGCCCAGACGCCCAAGACTTGGTTTTGATAATTTGGAGAAGCTGACAACTGACAACAGCTGAAGCTAGCTGGGCCTTCTGGATTCTGGAGGGCAGCGCTTGAAACCCACGCGTCCACATTGAAGTCTTTGGCGGTATTGGATATTTTTCATGCTATGCTATATCTCAGCAATTTTCCTTCTTTCTCTTGAAAATATATAAGTTGGCTGTAATTTAGACACACACACACACACACACACACACACACACACACACGCAGTCACTCGCATGACTGAGGTCATACCCAGCATGCTGGGCTTATATGACAGTGTTTCGTTTAGATTGCTTCCCCCAAATCAGCTCCGGTTCCCTTTGTCCCAGTCTCTGGAAACCTCAGATCCCCCTTCTACAGAATTCCTTATGTGGCTGTAACTGTACAAACAGTTCCACATACATTCGACACATCTGTGTGCATGCAGATGTGCATACAGGTAAGCGGTAGGTTTTTCGAGTTGCTACCCACTGGGATCATATCCTGGCTTGCCTGCTCACTGTACAAGTTTCCCAAAGTGTGGGGTGCTCCCTATTCATTCTTGTCCATGGCTTCCTGGTACCCCTATGGGCTAGTTCATAGGCCGTTTCCTTTGTATGGCCATGTACTTTGTCTCCTCGTCCTCATATTCAGGGACTTGTAAGGCCAGGGTGGGTAGAGCGTGAGGCAGGGCTCATGGGTTTGTGTGATCTGATCTAACAGATGCCGCCAGGTTACTTTCCTGGGAGATTTAACAACTCCTGTGTCTCAGGCAGCGCAGGAGGCTTCCTTTCCCTGTCTCCTGATGTCCCTCCCTCCTCTTTCTGCTCTCCCTGCTTGCTTGATAAGGGAAAGAGAAAGCTTACTGCTAACTTAATTTACATTTCCCTGACAACTACACAGTCAGTGCCCGTGATGTCTTCTGTCTACCGGCTCTTTCAATTTGCTTCTCTCTGAATGGCCTGTGAATAGTCTTTGTCATGTGCCGTTCTAGTCCTCAAGTGAGAATGCTTTCTGCAGCACACACTACCACCTCTTCTGCTTGACGCATACTTTACCAGGTCTGTTGTTTCTCTGTACTTCACTTATGGTGTTTTGACCGTTAAAAAGTTTTGTTGCCGGGTGTGGTGGCGCACGCCTGTAATCCCAACACTCAGGAGGCTGAGGCAGGCGGATCTCTGTGAGTTCGAGACCAGACTGGGCTACATAGCAAGTTCCAGTTCAGTCTCAACTACATAGTGAGACCCTGTCTCAAAAATCCAAAAAAAAAAAATTTTTTTTAAATGTGCTCGTTTACTTGTCTATTGCATTACTTAGAATTGAACCCAGCGCCTTCACACTGAGCCACATCCCCAGTCTGTTTTCTTTCTTCTATTTTCTTATTTTGAAACAAGGTCTTGCTTAGTTGCTCAATTGCTCAAGCTGTTCAATTTTGCAATTCTCCTACCTCAGCCTCCCGGAGTTCTGAAGTTACAGGTGTATATCACCATACTTAGTTTTATTTGCTTGTTTGTTCTTTTAGATAAGGTCTCCCTAAGTAGTTCAGGCTGGCCTTGAACTGACTATGTAGCCTAAGCTGGCCTCGAACTCAGAGCTATCCTCCTGTCTCAGCCTCCTGAGTGCTGCAGCTGCAGGTGCATTCTACCGTGTTTGGCTAACCTTACATTTTTCTTTTAATAGAGGATCTTTAGGGGAAAGTTTTTAATAGCTTCTGAGCTTTCTGTCCCTGAAAAAGGGAAGCACTTTATCTTATCCCTCTCTTGGAATATTCCACTGTTACAACCTAGGTTTCAGCTAAGTCATCACCACTTGCCTTCCATTTGGAACCCTGAAGACCAGCATGTGAATTCATCAAAGCCTCGGGAAACTGTGAGCACAGGCCTCTGCTTAGTCCCTGTGCCCAGTCTGGCTGCAGCCTATCTCTGACAGCAGCTGGATTTCTCCGCCTGGGGCTCTCAGCCTGGGTCCCACCACGCAGCCCCTGCCCCACTGGCTCCTCACCCGAGTCTCGCTTCCTTCCTCCCAGGGCTCTTCTATGGTTTGTTTTTTTTCCTCTTTCTAGGAGAATGGACGCAGAATGGCCCTGAACTCTTCCTGCCCCTGACCTACGGCCTCCCAAGGTGCCAGGGTCCTTTACTGTCCTCTCAGCTGGTCTCGCATCCTTTCCTGGACACCCAGGCCTCCCTCCCAAAGCTGTCTGCCTCACTGTGGGGCGTGCCCGGGTGTCTCCTTTCGCAGACTTGGTTTGCCTGGTAAGAACTTTTCCCCCTGAAAATCCTTTAAGGATACACCCAGATACCCGAGCGACGCGCTGGGCATTTGCGATTCATACCGTGCTCTCGCTCGACCCACGCACGAGCAGGCAGTGTTGACTGTTTCCATCCCCACCTCACACACAACGCTCCTGAAATTCAGGGTTCAAGCTGCCTGCCCACCGGGCCGTCAGAAGCACAGGGAGCGCATGCGTCAGGCTTTGTCCCCCAGAGCACAGCTCCCACCACCTCCTGTTCCCCAGGGGCCCCCACTTCTTGCCCCTGCTGCATCCAGCCAGCCTCACAGCTGGAATCCTGCCCCTCCCGGATACAACCTCTGTGTTATTGCCCTCTTCATCTGCTGAATTTGCTTACATTTAATGTACCTTTGCTCCGTATTTCCCCCGCTAGCCTGGCAACCTCAGCAGAGCACGCAGGGGCCGGCACTTAATTTCTCTGGGAGCGCGGTGTTGATGGATCACTTTCCGTTTTTCAGGAACTTGCCCTGGTCCCCACCAAAATGAGGTCTCACCGGGACCCCTGTAGGGATAATTGAGTCTCCTGAGGTCCCACGTGCTTTCAAACACCTGCAGCTCTGAACCTACAGAGATTAACGTGAGATTGCCAAGCAGGTTGTCACCTGACACTTGCCCGTTCCTGGCCATATCATGAATTGGTGTAGGATAGGAACAGTCGGTATGGGCTGTTTGTGTTTAGATTTGGATTATAAGGCCCTTCCCATGTGTATTATTAGTCCTTTCTTGGGTTTCCTGTGAGGATGCAGTGGTCCGATTGGTCCACAGGCAGCCTTGAGCCTTAACTCTGCTCACAGCCCGAGGTCCGATTGGTCCACAGGCAGCCTTGAGCCTTAACTCTGCTCACAGCCCGAGCCCCTGTAAGGCGTCCCTGAAAATCTTCCATGAAGGATCCCACTGTGGAGAATCCTGCTTCCTGCACCCCACCTTGGTGTCCCGAGCTGTGAAGTGCTAGGGGTGGCCGAGGGCTCCACCTGGGGCCCTTGGCAAAGTAGACCTCAGAAAAAGTCACACAAATGAAAGCAAAATCTTTATTCCTTCTTTGTGTGACTTCTCTGATAAAAAACAAAGTGTGAGCTGGACACAATGCCGCATGCACTCAGGGAGGCTGAGGCAGGAGAATTGCGAGTCCCACTTGGGTAACTAGTGACAGCCTGATTCAAAACTAGAAAATAAAAAAGAGCTGGGGATGTAGCTCAAGGGAAGAGCACCCCTGGATTCAATTCCCAGAAATACCAAAAACAAAAATCCAAAGTGAAAGTTTTTTTTGTTTTTTGTTGTCCCCCCCACCCCGCTCAACTAGGCAATGGCAGGAAGGTATGGAATGGTTGGAGAATCCAGCTAGAACTCTCCCAGGTCTCTCCCCTCTGCACCCCTGTTATGGCTTGTGTCCAGATGTCCACCAAAGCCTCATGTGGTCATAGGTAGGGCTTTTTCAGATGCTGGCATTAAGGGTGTGTGAGTACTGAATCAGTCCCCTGGCTGGGTTGGCGCCTGCCAGAGCCGGGTAGCCTAGACAGAATACAGAGGGGGCATAAAGAAGCTGCTATTGTCTCTTGTGGCTTGCTTGCTTTTGCTGCCTTCTGCCTGTGAGGAACTGTTTCTCCTCGGCCGTACCCCTCTGTCATGTCACTGTGCCTTGGAGCCAGCTGATTATGGACTGAAGCCTCTACAGGCAAACTGAAATAAAACCTTTCCTCCCTTAACTTGAGGGTGTTGGGCATTTTGTCTCAGCACTGAGAAAAGTAACCAGACAGCCCTCTGTTCCCTTTAGCCTTCACACTTGTTCTTCCTTTGGCCTGTACGCCTTCATCCTCTTCTTTACCACTTTTCCCCCTATTTTCTTCTCTAGTTGCTCCAGAGGCCTCCAGGCTTTTTGAGCCATACCACTCTGCTTCCTGGAGTGCTTTTTCCAAGGGACTCACTGCCCCCCAGCCTACTAATTTATAATCTTCCTTGAGGGCAGGGAGGGACTCTTCACTTTTAGGTCCCATTAGGCTTAATTTCATAGGCAGCTGTGAGTTTCCTGGCAGTTTGTTCTGATTTTATCTGCACAGAATTGGGTTCCCCACCTCTGTTTCATCCGCATAAGAAAAATAACTCGTCTTCCCAGTTTTCTTCAGAATGATTTTAAAGTTTAAAAATAAGGTGTGTGCACCGGAAGGGGCCTTGGGAAGTGTCATCTGTGAGCCATGTCACAGGTGTGGGACACAGTTTGATGTGCTTCCCTGGCTTCTGGGCCAGCAGCCTCCCCGAGCTCTAAGCCGAAGCTGCCAGGCTCAGCTCTGACGAAAACTCACCTGACTTTAAAGTTTAAAAATAAGGTGTGTGCACCGGAAGGGGCCTTGGGAAGTGTCATCTGTGAGCCCATGTCACAGGTGTGGGGCGCAGTTTGATGTGCTTCCCTGGCTGCTGCGCCAGCAGCCTCCCCGAGCTCTAAGCCGAAGCTGCCAGGCTCAGCTCTGACGAAAACTCACCTGGGTCTTCCCGCTGAGTCTGAAGGCAGCTCGGCTGTCTTAGCGACAGGCTCGGCCCCCAGTTCCTCTCCCTGCTCCCCTGGAGAGCAGGAGCCCTGAGCATCCCTGTTCCCACTTGGGAAATTACCCAGAACTCGCAGCCAGTCCTGGGCTTACAGGGCCCTCCAGCTCGGGGCCCATACCCAAGGCTCGCTGCTGGGGCACTTGGCTCTCTTGGCCCCTCCATAGCACTGGCCGGGGGTGAAAGGCAAGGCGCTCCCCTGCCTTCAGAAGCCAGAAGCAGGCTTCCCTCTGTCCTTCCACCTGCCCCACAGCCTAGAAACATCTCAGTGATGAATGAATGGCCCAGTTATGAGCAGAAGTCTAGCTGGAGACCAGAGTCCCACTCCAATTAACCAGGCCGCTCTTTCCTGTGATTCGGAAGACTCCAGTTTGTAAATTCCTCTGCCATCCAGATGCAGCGTCCATCCGTGTGGTCTGCGATTTGTTCTGCAAGATGGGAATGAAAACAACTCGGTGGTAGCAGATTCCTGGCACCCCTTCTCAGTTAGTTCTTCAGAGCCAAACTGGCAACAGCCTGGCAGATCTACCAAGAGAGCAAGGAAGCCCCCAGTCCCTCTGACTCCTGCTCTGTGCCTTCAGCATCTTAGCTAGCACAAGGGAAAGATTATTGTGTGCTGGGTGCTGGGGCTGGGGGTTGTTATGTGCATGATCCCCTTTGAGCTTAATAACAGTCATAAGACATGTGCCATTCTAAACCTTCTGTTTCAAGTGGGTGGGAAAACTGAGGCTCAGAGGATCAGATGTTTTATCTACAGTCATACCTCCAGGAAGCGGCAGGGTTTAGATCAATCCAACCCAATCCCAGAACCCCCGGGAGGGTGGTGCTAGCCACGTTCCGTAGTCGAGGCTCTGAGCAGCAAAGTCCACTTTCCAAACCCCACAAGCCATGAACTGTGCTGTCAAGCTCCAGATTCCCAGCCGCCTCCACTGTCTGGCTGTAGGAGTTCTGGACGCAGCCCTGGGCTGGACACCGACCTTGGGCAGCCACAGCGCTTCCTGCCCAGGCCCTGGGGGCCTCCGGCTGGTGTCCTGAGACTAAGGCCACATCCCAGGTGAACAGCAGATGAAAGCGAAGCAGTGCACCTCAGCTTTTGTGTTTCTGCTATGATCGGCCCTTCTAAAAATATTTAACCCCCTCTGCAGGGTGAAATTCGTACAGAGTAAAACTCCCAGTGGTCCCGTCATGAAACCACCACAAGATACTCAGATCGCAATCAACGTAGTCAGTTTCTCACCTCACTCCTGTCCCGAGCAATCAGTGACCTGCTTTCTGTGGTTAGGGTTTTGGTTTTGTTTTTTTGTTTTGTTTTGTTTTTGGTACTGGGGATCAAACTCGGGTCCTTGTGCTTGTGAGGCAGGCAGCAGAACCAGTGAGCTAAATCCCTGGTCTTGGTTTTGCATTTTTAAGAATTATGCAAATGAGCTGGGCCTGGTGTTATGTGCCTGTAATCTCCGTACTCTGGGAAGCTGAAGCGGGAAGATCCCAAGTTTCAGCTCAGCCCCGAGCAATTTCACAAGACCATGACTCCAAATAAAAAAGTGGGCTGGGGATGCAGCTCAGTGCAAAGGCCCTGAGTTCATTCTCCAGCACCCCACAGTGTTGTGTAAATGGAATCGTGCTGGTGCTCTTTCCTTTCTGACTTCTTCCATTTGGCAGAATGCTTTTGAGATTCCCCCATATGGTCATATGTGTCTGGAATCCCTTCCTTTTTGTGTCTGAGTAATATTCCAAAGTGGCCTTCAGATGTTCGTTTATCGGCTCCCAGGGGATGAACTTTTGAGTTGTTTCCAGGCCTGGCTAATGAATAATACAGTTTTTCTGAAGATTTTCATGCAAGGCTTTATGTGGACTTACATTCACATTTCTTTGGGATAAATAGTCTACAGGTGAGATATCTGGGACATTAGTAGATGCGTGTGTATCTTCAGGAGATGCTCCCAAATATCTCTCCAACTGGCTACACTGGCACCTCCAGCGACATGTCCGAGACGCCCTGTTGCTCTGCGTTGGCATCCCCTTTGGTACTGTCCACTTATTTTGCTTTAGACGTTCTGTGGCTATGTAGTGCTGTGTCTTGTAGTCCCGATGTGCGCTTTCCTAATGACTAACGCACACATCGACCATTCATTTATAATTTTCAGTGAAGTGTCTGTTCAGACCCTTTGCCATTTGGTATTGGGTCATTTGTCTTATTATTGAATAATTCCCAAATATAAACTCCCAAATGCACATGGGGTTGTAGGTAAGAGCACAGGTGTTTGTAGAGCATCTGAGCAAAGAGAGCAGGTCTCAGTTTTCTCTTTGGTAAAATAGAGGTGAATAGGAACCCAGATTGCAAAGATGTCCTGAGGATGAAGCGAAATCATCTTAATGTGGGTTCACGCCATTCAGTGAGGAGCTGTTTTATTATTGTGGAGACAAAAGGCTGCGGCCAGTAATTCAGAACCAACTTCTGAAGAGAGCCCTGGGAGCAGGGGTGGTGGGTGCAGGTGGAAGCACTGAGTGTGCAGATGGCTCAGAGTACAGGGGCACCTGAGCAGCCCAGGGGCCACCACACACAGGTCTGGGCTCTTGTGGGGCTGCTGCTTCAGAGAGCAATTGGACAGCACCTTCAGGGGACCATCGCTAGGAGTCAGGGCCGCAGGGAGAGCTGTTCTTCTACCCTCACCTCTCCTGCTAGTCACATCAAACCCAATAGAACTTAAGCAGGAAGGATTTCCCTGGGTTTACCTGGGCCCCTTGCTGTGCCTGAAGCTGTGGGTTCCCCTGGAGGCAGAGGGATCCAGAGGCTTGGTGTCTCCCGGCTGGGATCAGACCAGGGATATAGGCTTCTGGTCCTGGCCAGCCGCTGGAGGGGGAGCTCACTCCCTTCTCTTTCCCAATTTACTTCTTGATGAAATGGGTCTGAAGATACCAAGCAGCCCACAGAAATAGTCAACCACTGTAAACAAAGAGACAATTTTTTTTGTTTTGTTGTTTTTTGGCAGGGGATCGAACTCAGGTCCTTGCACTTGCGAGGCAGGTGGCTGCACCACTGAGCTAAATCCCAGGCCCAAGAAAGAGACAAATTTTAAATCATTTTTACATGTCCTGTTTTAGCATAGGTTGGTTATTAAGCCAACCTGGAGAAGATGATACTCAGGAATCAGGACCTGTGATTCCAGTGGATTTCTTAGCTCTGAATAGAGACAGGAGGCTCTGACTGCTAAGTGATGGTTTGGTTTGGTTTGTTTGTTTGTTTGTTTTGGTATGGGGATCCAACTCAGGACCTTGTGCTTGCAAGGCAGACAGCAGCACCACTGAGCTAAATCCCTGGCCCCTAAGTAATAGTTTTGGTAGGGGAAATTTTCATTGTTTTTCCTTTAGTTACCATCCAGTGACCTTGGATGAGGGGCTGAGCTTTAGAAAATAGTTCAGCCCAGCAAGCTCAGGGTGATCCCTGGCTGACAAGTTGTTTCCATTTTCATCTCAAGATCGTGGTCTATATTTATCAAGGTTCTTAAGATGAGCCCAACGGTGTTGGTTTACTGAGGCACCATCCCTCCATGTTTCCACCCATCCACCCATCTGTCCACCCTCCCATCTACCCATCCACCTATCCTCCCTTGCACCCATCTACCCATCCACCCTCCACCCATCCATCCATCCATCCACCCACCCACTCATCCATCATTTCATCAATTCATCCATCCATCCATCCACCCAACCATTCATCCATCTATCCATCCATCCATCCATCCATCCATCCATCCATCCATCCATCCACCCATCCATCCATCCAACCATCCACCCATCCACCCAACCATCCATCCATCCATCCACCCATCCACCCAACCATCCATCCATGTATCCATCCATCCACCCATCCATCCATCTATCCATCCATCCATCCATCCATGCATCCATTCATCCATCCATCCACTTATTGAGTAGCTGCTGTGGGTAGGCAGTGGGCGAGGGTAAGGGCTATGAATGACACCTCACCTCTGGGCTCAGGCATACAGGAGAGAAGAAATCTTGCAATATTTTAAAAGCTGAGTTCCAACCACCCAGGCCTCCTTCCCATTCCTCAAACACCTGTCTCTTCTCACCGAGGCTTCATGCAAGCCGTGCACAAGGCTCTTGTCCACCTCCATCCACACACACTTACATACATGTGTGACACAGTCTGCCTGCGTCACGTCCACTGAGCGTGTCCTGTCTCTGGGTCAGGTCCTTTCTCACAGGATCTCCTACTCCTTTCTTTCTGCAGCACTGCTGCCCTGATAAGTAATAATCTGAAAGTAAAACAGCGACAGTCAAGTGGTGGGCTGTAACCTCCACTGTGGGAAGATCCGTTTCCTCGCTTTGTTCTGAGCACATGCCACAGGGCAAGGATTACAGAGCAGGCAAATGAGTCCCAGATGTGGTAAAACAGAAAGAGGAGCTGCTGATTTTGCCGCAGTGCAGTGGAACAGGCAGGAGAGGTTTCCCACAGGTTTGCCCAGGGCACCCAGAGGAAGTCTTGCTGGGCAGAAGCTCGGACACCAGTTCTGCAGGTTGCAGCCATATATATATATATATATATGTATGTATGCAGCTGGGTCCCCAGGGACTCTTCCTGCAGTTCTCCGTCGTGCTGGTGGATGTAGTGAAACACGTTGTGAATTCAGCAATTCACAAAAACTTGAGATCTTGTTCTTCTAATGTTATTCTGAGTCCAGTTATTTTTTGTCTTCTGCCCCCAAATGAGGAAGAATTCCCATGCACTAATTCCCAGTACAGGGCGACCTCACGCAAGCACACGGTGCCTGTGACAGAGTCTCCTTCCATTCTCTAGCAATCTGACTCTGACTTGAAAACTTTGGAAAAGCCTTGCTTTGGCGGGGAGGTAGGTCTTCTTATCTGAAATTCCCCAGGCATTGTGGTCAGATTAACGACTGGCAATTTGATCAAGTGGCACCAGATAGGCGTTGATTGAAGTGGGTGCTGTTCTTTTTCCTCCTAGCTTCTTGGTCTCTGTGGCCTTGATACCCTGAGGCCAGGCCTGTGGGCCTCCGCCCCTGGCTGTGTCCTGCATGTGCTTTCACTTTCCTGACCTGTCCGGTCCAGGCTGGCTCTGGGCTCCCACAGCCCTCACCCCACTTGCTCCCTACGGTTTACGTGAAGCTGTCCCTTCATGGGACGGATGTGAGAGTTCCCTGAAAACACCCTGGAGAGCGTTCCTGCCCCTTAGCCTCTCTGATGCCCCTGGCTGTGTCCTGCATGTGCTTTCACTTTCCTGACCTGTCCGGTCCAGGCTGGCTCTGAGGCTCCCACAGCCCTCACCCCACTTGCTCCCTACGGTTTACGTGAAGCTGTCCCTTCGTGGGACGGATGTGAGAGTTCCCTGAAAACACCCTGGAGAGCGTTCCTGCCCCTTAGCCTCTCTGCGCCTCAGTTCCCTCAGCCAAGCAAGCCGACTGTGGCTCTCTCCTTGGGCCAGTTTACTCCAGTTAGAGGCGACCACGCACGTGGCTGGCTGGCCTGTGGTGCGTGCTCAGGACACCGCAGCCCCTGGCACAATCATCAGTCCCTTCTTCCGCACGTGACCTGGGTCCACAGGCCAGGTGGAGGAATCTGGCTTTATTGAGAGGCCTCTCTCCCGCTGGGGCTGCCTGGTGAGGTTCTCCAGGGAAGGGCCTTGGGGACCCAGCACCACACGCCCTGCTGACCCTGGCCCTGCTGCCCCATACACCAAGCGCCACCTCCGCCCTAAGTGCTCAACTCCAGCCTGAAACAGGAGAGGCGGCAGCTGACTGGGCTGCAAGCCCGGTCCTTGGGAAGCTTGTTCTAATCTTAGACGGTTAGGCCTCACCTCTGCTGCACCCTGGAGGACAAATGTCACAGATCCCAGGACGCACACACAGCCACCAACTCCTGCTCAGGAAGCAGGGTGGCCCCAAGCCGGGGCACTGTGTGGGACCTCAGGACTCTGGGCACCCTGGTGAGGGGGCTGTCAGGGTGAGGGGCTCTCCGTGGGACCAGGGACTGGTTACTGGACAGACCGCAGGACAGGGAGTCTCTCTGAGTACGCTGGAGAGGAGGAGGTGCATTTATAGTGACTCTGTGTACATCACCCGTGCTGCCCCCTTCTCCTCTGCCCCGAGGACAAAACCAAACAAACAGAATGAGCTGTCAGGAGCTACAGGACCAACACGGTTTTGCAGATCAGCTCCCTGGCCTCTGTGTACCCTCCGGTGAGAGGGAGAAGGACCTCATGAAGTTGGTCCCGAGTGTAACCCCGCGGGCCCTGGTGCTGCTCAGCCACTCGGCCTCCTTGCAGCCCTGGTCCCTCTGGCTGTCCTGGCTCTGCCATCTCCTGATCACACCCCCGAGGGTCAACCCTGCTCCCTAGTGGTGCTTCCTTGGCCTGGGCCTGTCACCCTCGGAGAGGAGGAGCTCATTAATCCCCACTCAGTGGCTGAAACAGTGAACTCTGCACCTCCAAGAGACGCCTTCCGCCCTCTGAACGTAGGCCGGAGACACTATAGGCCGGAGACACTCTTGAGTCTCGCTCTATACCTTAAAGAAGCACCCACCGTGAAAGGCTGCCGGGGAGTGGCAGGTGCCGAAGGGGTGGACCACAGGGCGGGGCTACGCCACGCTGCACAGCTAGGAGTGGTTGTCACTCATAGGGCAGAGTCCTGATCCCAGTCTTTGTCAGGGGCCTTACTGCTTGCTGCTCCACCTCCCGAGTGGCCGGGACTATCCCCCCTCTGCTCCCCCTGCCGGCTCCTCTTTCCTCTATATGTGCAGCACTGGCTCCCCCGGGAGATCAGAGCCTGGAAGCCCAGCTTCCCTCTGCAGAGTCAGGGTCCGTGGTCAGCTTGCAGCCCCCAGCCCGACTGCTTCCTACCCTGTGGCCAGAAGCCCCTTGCATGATAAGTCACATGGCTTTGCTCTTTTGCATAAAGCCCTCCAGTGACTCTGGAGTCCTCCCTTGGCTGCTGGTTCTTCTCTGGCCTCATCTTGCCACTTTTACAAGCCTAGGGCTTAGGAGCCCCTCTCCCTGGACCCGGCCCTCCTCGGAGGCTTCACGTGACCCACTGCCCCGCTTGGCCAGGTTGGAATTTCCTCCTGGAAGCTGAGCCGGGCACCAGCTTCCCTGTCCCTCCGCAGTCACGGCACGCTCAGCTGCCCGCCCCCGTGCCCCTCCGTGCAGAGAAGGTGCCCAGCGGCCTCTTCCAGCCTCTAGCCCGCCAACCCCTCCCGTGCTCGCATTCACTCGTTTCTGTGTGCTCTGCGCACCTTCAGAGCCCCGGTGGATCCGCAGCAGTGGAGGTGGGGACGGGCACAGAGCAGAGGCAGCAAGCACTTGCCGGTACTCAAGGGGCTGTTTTAATGCCTGTGGCTGGGTAACAAAGGATCCCAAGACAGTGGTTCATACAATACAAACGTAGCCTCTGAGGTTTGGGAAGTCAGAAGCTTAAAGTGGGTCTCACTGTTCCAAAAGCCAGGTGTTAGCTGCCGAGCTTCTTCCAGAGGCTCTGAGAGGAGCCCTCTCTGTGCCTTTCTGGCTTGTCCAGCCTCCTGCATCCTCCAGGTTCAAAGCCGGCTGAGCCCTTCTTACCTCATCCTCCTCCACTCTGAGGTTCCTGTGATTGTGTGGGGCTCACCCAAAGAGCCCTGAATCCCTTCCCTGTGAAGGTCGGCTGGTCGGAAGTCTTCGTTCCACCTGCAGCCTTAACTGCCCTGTCCGTGTCACCTGGCGTAGTCACAGGTTCTGGGGATTGGGATGCGGACGTCTTTGGGGGACCTCAATCCGCCCACCACCATGACTGACATACCCTAAGCTCTCACTTCCTTATCCTGCTCCCGGGTGACCCACAGGTCTGGAGGTGTGGCCAGTCTCCCCCTGACTTCTCTGAGGCCTCTACCCCACTGCGTCCCTAGTGGCCCACAGGGAAGGGGGACGGTGTTACCCCCATCTTGCAGCGGAGGCGGCTGAGGCTTCGAGAGCTGGAGTGATTCGACCAGAGTCACACAAGAAAGAGGCAGACCTGAGTCTGAACTCAGGACTTGCAGCAAGTTCTGAGAGGCCCCTGCCTTGGCCAGACGTGGGGCACAGAACATTCCAGAGGTGGGCAAAATCAGAAAGAGAAACAGCAGGAGAGGAAGAGCACAGACCTCCTTTGGGTAGTGCTGCCTTCGAAGAGGACCTACCTGCTGCGGGCCCCGGGAGGGACTGAGTTATTCCTCTCCACCTCTGAGTCATCCTTCTAAGCCGCAAAGCCTGTCACACCTCTGAGCGCCCAGCGGAAGGGTAGGGGTTGGTTCGCAGTGAGTTAGCGGGACGACTTCACCCCTTGCACAGTCCTCATCACCTCCTCTGCACAGCCATCCCGATTTACCCAGGAAGATTTTTGAAAATTTCTTAATGCAATTTCTGCAGTTTTTTTATTGGTACATATTTGCAGTACATAATGATTACATTCCTTGCGGGGAGTTGCTTCATGTACATAATACCTCTCAATTCTTTTGTTTAGTTCTGGGGATCGAACTCAGGACCTCACACTTGCCAGGCAGGCACTGTGCCTCTGAGCTCTATCCCCAGCCCATCTTAATTATTTTTTATTCCCCCCCCCGATTTTTTTCTTTTGAGGCAAGGTCTCATTATGTAGTTCAAACTGGCCTTGAACTCACTGTGCAGCCCAGGCTGGCCTTGAACTCATGGCATTCCTCCTGCCTCAGCCTCCCAAGTATTGGACTCACCGGCGTGTGCCACTGCACGCGGCTTTCCTCCATCTCTTGATCCTCTTCCCACTTAAACAAAATCTCTCTATCTACTTCCTATTATCTGTCTTTTATTTTGCTCCTTATTTACAGTTTGAGCTTCTCATATAAGAGAAACCATGTGGTATCTAAGCTTGTGTGTCTGGTTTATTTCATTTATCATGAGGGTCTCAAGGTGCATCCATTTTCCTGCAGATGACTCAAGTTTACCCTTCTTTATGGCAGAGTAGCGTAGTGCTCCACTGTGTATAAATACCACATTCTTTATCCATTCATCTGCTGATGGACACGCAGGCTGCTTCCCAGACTGTGCTTTTACCAGTTGTGCTGCTAGAAACACGGGTCTGTATACGTCACTGTAATATGATGTCCGACTCTTCTGGGAAGGTACTTAGAAGGGGAAGAGCCGAGTCAAATGGAATTTCTAGTTTTAGTTTTTTGAGGAATCGCCACACTGATTTCCAGAGCAGCTGCACTAGTTTACCGTCCCTCCGACAATGCAGCAGGGTCCCTTTTTCCCCAAGGCCTTGCTAGCACTTGTTATTATTTGATCTCCGGATGATAGCTGTTCTTTCTGGACTGAGGTGGAATCTCAGTATTGTTTTTATTTTCATCTCTTAGAGATGGCATTAGATGGCCAGTGATGCCGAACACTTTTTCATGTATTTATTGGCTACTTGTACTTCTTCTTCTGAGCAGTCTCTACTCTCAGTTGCCCATTTTTGACTGGGTCTTTTATTGGGAGCGATCTAATTTTTTTGAGTTCTTTATATATTCTAGATCTTAGTGCTCTATCAAGGAATAGCTGGCAAAAAAAGTTTTCCCCATTCTGCAGGTTTGTCTCTTCATTCTGTGGACTGTTTCCTTGGTGTGCAAACGCTTCTTAATGTGATGGGATCTCATTTCTTGATTCTTGGTGTTATTTCTTGTGCCACTGGGGTTCTGATCAGAAAATCCTTGACAACGGTTTTACCAGTTTTATCTTCCAGTGATTTAAGTGTTTCCGTTTCAACATTTAAATCCTTGATCCGTTTTTATTTTAGTTTAGTATATGGTGAGATACCTGGGTCTCGACTCAATCTTCTGCATGTAGATAGCCAGTTTCTCCAGTACCATTTATTAAAGAGACTCTCTTTCCTCCAGTGTATGTTCTGGCCCCTTTGTCAAACAGCACATGGCTGAATGCGCCCGACCTGAGCCGATGAAGTGCCCCTCCATCACATCTCCATTGCAGGGCTGTGTCTGCTACGCACAGCAACGATATTTCCAAGCACCGTGGTATTTCTAAGTCTGCCTTTCAGCTCAGTGAGAAGGTCTAGAGGCTGGAGGATTGTGAATCTTCGTATTCACATTCCCATGTCTAGCCTGTGCCACACGTAGGACTCGTTCTGAACCTTGCTGGGACCCCGGGCTTACTCGTCTACTTCCTGCTGTCCTGGGAGAAGGCCGTGCAGCCTCCAAAAGCCAGGACGTGTGTTTGCCGAGTGGGGCGGCACAAAGGCTGATGGGGATTAACAACCTGGCTTACTAACGAGGAGAGCAAGGCTCAGCGAGGGTGTGTTAGCTCTCTGTCGCTGTAGCAAACATAATCAGCTGTGGAGGAGGAAAGGCTTACGTGGAGCACAGTCTCAGAGATTTCCCTCTGTGGTCCACCGGCCTGCAGATTTTGTGTGTCATGGTAGAAGCACGTGGAGGGGCAGCCCATTCACCCCACAGCAGCTGGGATGCAGAGAGAAGGAGCCACAGTTCCCAGAATCCCTTTCTAGGGCAGCCTCCTGAAGGTTCTACCTCCTCCCGCTAGCACCGCAGGCTGGGAGCCAAGCCTTCGACCCATGAATCTTGGGGGACACCTGAGGCCAAAGTCTCGCAGGGGTTCTCACCCAGTGGGCGTCAGAGCCGAGGCCACAACCCAGATGGGCTCTGGGTGTGTGGCCGTGACATCCGGGCTCTGCACGCCCCCACCCTCCACACCCCACAGGATGTCTTTCCTTGGGTTGGGACACTTCCCAGGTCACGAGCGTCCTCCCGGAAATCACACCAACACGGGCCTACCACCATAAGGACACTGAGCGAACATTTCCCTCCCATCTGTCCGTTAGCCAAGAATTCAGCTGGACACTAACCAAGGCTGTGCCCTCACCCCTACACCCAGCCTCATACCAGGGGACCCTCCAGGCCCCGGAGGCTGCGAGCTGCACTGATGGTAAAACCTCAGAGGCCGACAGGGCTACTGGGCAGCAGCATTAAATCTGGGGCTGACGGGGGGCACCCGGCCTGCACCCGTGGGCCCTTTGGTTAATGGTGCTTTGCATGGGTTTCACGCCCTTAAACCGTACAAGTGGGTTGGGACTCTTGATCCTGAACAGAATGTTTGTTCATGTCTACACATTTCTATTCATTCACCGTATCTACTCTTTATAGTTCTTCCCCTCCACCTCCCCCCAGAGGGTCATCCCTGTTACCACGGTGCCTTCACCGGTGTCTACAGATGCTCGAGAAAGGAGGAATAAATGGCCCAGCAGCAGGGACTTATATACGAAACGCAGGATTTCCTACCCACCCTGACTTTCACCAGCCCAGCCCGTCTGCAGTCTACAGGAGTCTGCAGCCAGGCCTCCCTGGGACAACAGGGGTGCCTTCACCCTGGTGGAGAGGACGGGGCGGTGCACGGCTCAGCCCGGGAGCCCTTCTTTTCCTGCTCTGTACTCCTTTGCTTAGGTCCAGTCCGCTAACTCAGACTCGGATGTGCGTTCAGCTTCCTCTGCTGCATCTTTGCTCTGGGGTCTGAGACCTCAACTTTCCGGGCCAAGAAAGAGCTCTTCTTGCCCCACCTGACCCCACCAGCCCAGGAGAGAATGCCCTGGGCAGAAGTCAGGAGGCACCTCCCATCCTCTCTGTCCCAACCCCCAGGGCAGCCCAGCATTTCTGCCTCCAGCTCCTCCTTTGTCACCCTCCCCATGACAAGCCTGGTCCACTCCACCATCACCTCTCAGCTGGACCACCCCTTCCATAAGGCGAGAGACCTGGAGACCTCAAGCGGTGTCCCTTTTGTGCAGAAGAAAACACTAGCTGTTTGCCAGGTCCGCCCGCCCAGGGCAGGGGGAGCAAGGCTGTATCCATTTGTGCTCCATCGACTGAGATCCTTTCCAGTTGTGGAGAACAGGAAAAGCAAGCATCCCTCGTCCCTCTGAGGTTCTGGGTCCTCTGGCCTTGCTCTGGAGAGCAAGGAGCCTGCCTTTGGCCCAGAGCAAGGGTGGCTCAGCCCCAGACAGAGTGCTGTCAGTGCTGTGGACCATCCAGCCTGCTGGTGCAGTTTCCTGTGCTGTAGCCACTTAGACCTTGGCTGGGGGTGGGGGTGGGGGCACAGGGCAGGCAGAGAGATAGGCAGGGCCCAAGCACAAAGGCTCTCTATACGGATGGTCTGAGGCCTCCAAGTTGTCTTTACCTGACAGGACACCGCAGCCTGCAGACACAGGGCTCGAGGCTCTTGGAAGAAAGTCCCAGGGAAGTGGGAAGAGGTCACTTTCTCCTGGCCTCTCAGTCTGATGCCCCCAGGGGCTGTGGCCCAGGCTCACAAGCTGGCCTGGTTGCCAGAAGGCTGGGGAAGAAAACTCTGAGCCCCAGAAGGTGGACAGAGGCCAGCAATCTGCAAACCAGGGAGGACTGAAGGAAGACGCGGGAGGTGATTTGCAGTTTCCCAGTCGGTCCTGTCTGCCTGCGCCTGTGTGATGCCTGCAAAGTCACTTGTCCCCTCTGGGCTCAGACTGGGCTGTCCCAGCAGGCCACAGACAGGATCGGTCAGTTTCCCACAGCCTGGAACAGAAGGGGTCTGGCGAGGGGCAGTGGAGAAGGGAAACAAGCCCTGGAGTCCTTGGACAGTCTAAGAAAACCTATTCTTGGGCTCCAGGAAGATGAATTCAGCTGTAGCATCTTCATTCCTTCCACACAGCTTTCAAACCCTGAGTGCTTCCAGAAGCCTCGGGTTCTCAGGCTGCTGAGCCTCTTGTTTGGAGACAGAGAAGTTGGAGAGTAATTTTCTATTCCCCCATGCTTGCTTGCTTTCTTTATTTATGTATTTATTTTGAGATGGTTTTGCTGCGCAGTTCAGGCTGGCCTTGAAATCACAGTGATCCTCCTGCCTCAGCCTCCCCAGTGCTGGGAACACAGGCGTGCACCACCATGCCAGGCACCGCACTCTATTTTTAGCTGCAATGCCTCCTGCAGCAGTGGTGGGCTCCCCGGAAGCGGAGCATGGTCAGCAAGACCCAAGCAATAAATAGCCAGGGACAAGGCCCATCAGCTTCACGGGCACCAAGCTGCCCAGAATGGACACGCCAGCTGCCAGGGGTCTCTGCCAAGGTGGCGCCGCTCACCACACGCGGTCTGACGGCCTGCACTGATGCAGGGAGGGCAGTGGGGGTCATGGCAGGTGTTGAGGGCAGGCAGGAGCAGCCTGGTGACCCTGCCGGAGGGACACCGATCTGCGGGACTCTGCGGGGAGGCCTGGTCCCTTGAATAGAGGTGACTCCCGGGACATCCCCGAGAAGCCAGCCTCTGGAGCTTTGGCTGCAGCTGGGTCGGACTTGCTGGACCTCAGGAACCGGAGCCGGGTTCTCGCACCCACAAACCCCAGCACAGCCATTCCCAGGGCCAAAAGTGGGGCCCAGCGCTGCTTTCCCTCTCTTCCCTACACATCTGCCGGCCTTAGGTTCCATTGCCAGTATAGGGGGCAAAAAAGAGACGCACACCCCCACCTCGGCGTAGGTCGGTGGGTTGGGCGCTCCAGCTCTGTCCACAAAACCCGCGCCTTTCTCGGGCCTGCCCCGCCGCGTGGAACGTGGAGTGTGCTCATGCGCACATTGCCCTCCGCTTGGCCTTGCCTTGCAGGACAGAAGCGCAGAGCCCAGCACCTGCGTGGACAGCTCGGCGTCCCCATCGGTGGCCCAG
The DNA here is from genome assembly GCF_012274545.1 of Fukomys damarensis. Lineage (NCBI taxonomy): Eukaryota > Metazoa > Chordata > Mammalia > Rodentia > Bathyergidae > Fukomys > Fukomys damarensis. The sequence continues at coordinate 41,377,202 of NW_022900931.1, read as the reverse complement.
CTGGCAGGGCACTTTCGGGAGCAGGCGGCTGCAACCAAGGAGGTGAGCCTGGAGGTGGAAGCAGCAAGGGGAGGTCTGGCCCGAGGAGAGGGAGGATGACCGAATTAGGAAGAGAAGCCACAGAGGGTCCCTGTGAAAGCGAGGAATGTGCCAGAGCGGGCCTTGAACCCTTCCCCACAGGAAGGCGGCACGCCAGGCCAGGACAGGGAAGTGATGCGGATCCGCTTTCATGCTTTTATCGTGAGCCTCCACACCAAGAGCCCGGAGGAGTCGGGTGGTGGGGGAGTCCCCAGAGGTCCCCAAACCTGGCTCCTGGCGAGCAGCCTAAGAGTCCCAAGCAGGGAGGCTGGGCAGAAGGAAGAGAGGACACTTGGAGGGAAGCACATCCCAGTGGGAAACCAGGGACCAGGGAGGCTGCTGCAGAAGACAGGGTGACGCCAGGCGTGGTAGCGCATGTCTGTGATCCCAGTACTCTAGGAGGCTGAGGCAGGAGGGTCACAAGTTCAAGCCCAGCCTGGGCAATATAGTGGCTTAGCAAGATCCCGTCCCAAAATAAAAAATTTTTAAAGTGGGGTGGGATGCAGCTCAGTGCAAAGGCCCTGGGTTTAATCCCTGATATTGAAAAAGAAAGAGAGAAAGCAAGCAGCAAACGAACAGTGGAAAGGGCCTCATCTTAACTTGGGCGAGATCTGGACCGCATTCTCTGTCCGACAGTGAGGCGCTCCTTACAACGAGATGACAAGAGCACCCCCAAGGTGAAAGGGGGCTTCTGGTGACCCCAGGGTAGGATAGGGGCCGCATGAGGGCTGCCTTACCCTTTTGGGTGCACCATTTGGCACTTTTATCTTCTCAACCAAGAAAACAGATCCCTCATTTCTAGACCCATCCTGAAGGACGAAGGAGACAGCATTGATCTTGAAGCTAGTGCTCTTTAAAGCTGGCTGAGGGAGGATGTGCCTGCTGGTGCAGGCTGGTGAATCCCAGGGAAGATAGGCAGGGACAGGACAGGAGGAGCTGCCCACCACCATTCCATCCTCTCCAGCCATCCCTAACCAAGCCTAACTGAACCACTTCCTTCCTCTTCCTCCCTCTTGCCTGATTAGCTGTCTCTCTGTCTGTCTGTCTGTCTGTCTGTCACTCTCCCTCTAGACACCAGCCAGTAAACCAACCAGAAGGAAACCGCCCTGCTCCCTCCCCCTGTTCCCCCACAAGGTAGAGATGGGCCAGAATGGTGAAGAGGTAAGTACTCCGCTACCGGGCCACTTGTGAGTTTTCTTCTTCTAGGAAGAGGCACAAAAATCATACCTTCAGGCTTTGAAATTTATGCAGAGAATTAAACCACTTTCTATTCAAGGACGCGTACTGGGGATTGCACCCAAGGCCTTTGTACTGAGCTGCTACATCTCCAGCCCTCTCTTATTTTTTGTTTTGAGACAGGGTCTTGCTGAGTCGCCAAGTTGCCCAGGCTAGGCTTGATCTTGCAATCCTCCTGCCTCAGCCTCCCAGAGTGCTGAGAAGACAGGCATCCACTCAGTTTGAATCCCTCTCCTAGTGCTACCTGCGGCTTTACTTTGGAATTTAGGTTTCTCTATAATCTGTCCTGCTGAGCCTCCTCTATGATCTGATCAAGGACAGAAACAACATTTTTTAAGCCTGAGAAATGAAGCAAAAAGAAAATCATTACCACACCCAATTCGGGATTTGGGAAAGTTGTGTTATTTTTCCAGGTCTCCCAGGCCTGATCTCAGGATTCTGTGTACAGAAGGACCCTGGATAGAGGCTGTCCTGCCATGTGGTGGGATTGTAATGCGGGAGAGTCCCACGGCTCCCCCTTGGGTCCTGGAAAAGCCAGGCTATTGTATTAGACCCTTGGAAGAAAACCAGAGCGCGCAGGAGGCCTCGTTGCCCTCAGATATAAATAGCCAGCGCTGGCGGCACAGATCATAGCCAGTAATAGATCCAGCCCGCACAGGCACCCACCCTGCTAATCTGGCTGCAGCTGCAGCAGTCCCTCTGCACACCCTGCCCCGGCACCCTCCCTGTGGTCCCGGCAGGGCCAGAATGGATGCAGCATTGGAAGGGCAGGCCCCGTGTCCCCCGCGGGAGGCCAACCCCAAACACGGAGCGAGAGCCACAGAGAGCTGGGTTGGCGAATCCCACTTCAGCCAGGCTTTTCTCCCCCTTCTCTCTGCCAGCATCCTGACCACAGACCCCGAGAATGCCTGTGTGAACTTGGGCGAGCCCCTTGGCCGCTGCATTTTCTCATCTAGGACGCTCAAAACAATTGAAATACACGTGGCTTTCCAGGCTTTGTGTCAACTCCCTAAGCCAAAGCCAGTCAGAAAAAGCCAAAACTAGAGCAGGACCTGGTCGAGGGTTGGCGGGGTCTCCTCGCCTCCCTCCACTGAACGAAGGTCTCATTCCAGAAGGGGAGCCCAAGCGGGCGTTGAGAACGTGCTGAGACCTTGCGGGGTCTGTTCCAGGGCTGGCGCTATGACGGGCAGCTTCATGGGGTTACCAAGCAGTGCTGAAACCAAATCACACCAACAACTTCCCTCTCTGTAGGCTGAGCTTCTCCTTGTGACTTTCCCCTCAGATTCCATGGCTCTGCGGCTGTGGCCACCCGAGGGTGTCCCCTGATAACCCGGCAGAGCTTGGGAAATCACTGACTCTGGTTCTGTGTTTGTCACATGAGGACAGGACCCAGATAGACCAGGGCGGCTGGGTGGAATAAAGCGGAGGGCTCAGCCTGGCAGGGACTTGGCGTAAGGGCTGTGTGGGGTCAACAGAGAGCTTTCGTCCCTCATCCAGGAAGTACCGGTGTGCGATGGCCAAGGGCTAGGAGAAGAGAAGGGGAGAGGGTTCAGGGGTTATCTGAAAATACGGTGAATGCTTAATTTTTAAAACCTTATTAGAGTAGAAGACATTCCCACGAAGTGACCAAAAATACAATCAATGCTGCTGAGTGCCACCCAACTGAAAGGCAGGCTCATAAAAACGTTACAGGGCGTCCCGATCCACCTCGTTCACCAGATCTGGCACTGCACGACTTCTGGTTCTTCCCCAGAGTCAAAATGACCATGAAAGGTAAACATTTTGAATCAACTCGGGACTAAAGGCAGCCATGACGGTGCAACTAAAGACACTCCTGAAACAGGACTTCCAGAACCGTCAAGACCCATGGGAATAAGCGTTTTAGAAGCAAGGGAAGTATTGAGAGGGGAATCCATGACAACGTGTCTTTTACTATCATTTTTTAAAAATGTAAATACACACCCTGTTTTTCGATCATACCTCCACAACCAACAACTTCCTGCCCCGAGGGACAGGCTGCTCGGATACAAGAAAGACGCTACCTCCTGGGAGGGTCAACTTTTTGCTGCCTTGAAACTCACACAGAAGTAAAGTGGGTGGCCTGGCGCCTGGCAGCTGGGGGGAAACTGAGGCCACACTTCCTCCAAGGTCCTCCAGGGCAGCCCGCGGCTGTCCTGGTGCTAAAGACTGGGCCAGAGGGCCGGGGCTCAGCCAGGCCTGGGTTCCTAATGCACAGTGCCAGTTTAAAGCTGTTGAAAAGGGCTGAAAAATGCTGCCATATGAAAAATCAGGCCCACGGCCTCTAGATATTATAAGACGCATTGGGATGTCATAGAAACATATCTCTACATACATGCAAAGGGCTGGGAAGCTGGGTTTTTCTCACGGATTCTGTTACCGCCTGCATGTCCCTGAAGCCCTCGGTTAAACGGTAAAGGAAATGCTGCCACCTGCTGTCGTCTATAGGAACTGCATATAGGATTCCACTTGTAGTTCAAATTACTAAGGGCGGAGTGACACCTCTGCTGGGTCCCCAGTACTTGCCCTGTGAATTTCTCCTGCCTTTGGAATAAAACGGCCAGTTGGGAGAGAGTTCACAGTATTACAAAAAAACAGCTTTTCCAGCAAAAATTGTTGCTGCGGTTTCTGATACAGTGCCTTCAACAACACCCATCCCCTTGAAATTCTTCCATAAAGCGCAGAAGCTGAGGACCGCCCAGAGGGGCTGGAAGCTCTCGGTACTCACCATAGACAGAGAGCTCCTTAAAAGGCTGCTGCAGGAATAGGTGTTACAGGAGGCGGGGGCTTCTGAGCGCCAGGAGGTCCTCGGCATCAAGCATCCCTCAAGCTTGATCTCTGGCAGAGTCTGAGGCCGGGAGTATCCGTGTAGTCCCTGTGTAAGGTAGACGCGGAAGGGTCTGGGTGTCCTGCGTCTTGGCCAGTGGTTGTCTCAGCTCTCTCTCTGGACACCGGGCTTTAATCAGGTCACAAGATCAGGGAGTCACTCTCCCTCGTGCCATCACTGAGATACCATCGCCCTCATGGACAGTCAGACTGTCCCCAAGCGGTCAGCGTGATTCTTTTGCTCAAGCAAATTAGTACCATGGAGTGAGGGCAGATTACCCATGTTGGTCCCAAACTGTAAGAGGAACCCCTTCTGTGCCTGGGCTTCTGTCCCACGTGGGAATCGCTGCCTTTTTCCTCATCCTTGTCATCAAATCCTTGTATCACTGACTTTGTTCCCACATAGCTGTGGATGTCTGACATAAAACAAGGAGTCACTCTTCTGCCCACGCCTAGAGGGCAGAGGCTAATGAGTCTTCATCTTCGCGTAACCAGCAGAACGCCAGGGATGTGGTAGATGTGTGATACTCATGTCTGCTTAATTAAAATGAATGCTCCGTGTTTTATTTATTTATTTGTTTTGTTTTGTTTTGGATTTTTGAGACAGGGTCTCACTGTGTAGTTGACACTGACCTGGAACTCACTATGTAGCCCAGGCTGGTCTCGAACTCGCAGTGATCCTCCCTGCCTCAGCCTCCCTAGTGCTGGGATTACAGGCGTGCCCCACCATGTCCGGCTTTTTATGGGGGGGGGGTACCGGGGAATCGAACTCAGGTCCTTGCGCTTACAAGGCAGGTGGCAGAACCGCTGAGCTAAATCCCTGGCCCTGCTCCATGTTTTAGAAAATGACAATTGACCAAAACATGCCATGGTTGGAATTTTCCAAAATACCATTAGTTGAGTGGAGGAGTTTCCATACTAGTTCTGTTGGATTTCATTTCATTCCTGGTCTGTAGTTTCTTGATTTTATTTTTTAAATTTTTAGACAGGGCCTCACTGTAAAGTTCAGGCTGGGCTTGAACTCACTGTGGAGCCCAGGCTGGCCTCAAACTCTTGGCGATCTTCCTGCCTCAGCCTCCAAGTGCTGGGATTACAGTCACGCACCACCATGCCAGGCTCTTGCTTTCTGTGTAATAAACAGAAAGGGGTGATTGCTTTGCCTTTGCTTTGGGAATTCCCTCCAATGGCTGGTTCACCTTGTCGAAGGTTACGAGGTGAAGACTTGTCTCCCACAGGTGTAGTTTCCTTTGCAGTAACAGCAAAGTCATTCTCCCTGGGCTGGGTCTCTCCTGCGTCCCGAGTGCCTGCCTCAGCTTCTCAGCTCGTACACTCGAGTGGTCATGCTAGTCATGAGGTGAGGGAAGGGCACAAGGGGAGACGGCTTCACCCAGGCCTGGGAGGTAAGTGGGCCAGGAAACGGAGGGGGCACCGACGTCTCCTCCCCATGTGGCCTCTGGGCCATCCGAGCCCGCTTCCCTACGCCTCACTCATTTGGTTATTCTGATCCGTTTGCTCTGTAGAAAGCGTCGCCTCATGGCAGCCACCCTCCTAAAGTCAAGGTGAAGAGCTCACCCCTGATTGAGAAGCTGCAGGTAAGGAGAAGTCACAGCGCCCGCGGCTCCCTCTGACCCAGCCCCACTTGTCACACTCAGTGTGCAGGGCTCGGGAAGGGGCCTTCGGAACTCCCGGTCGTGACACCGAAGGCCACCTCAGAGTGGCCCCTGCTTGTCAGCTCGTGAGCAGACTGTCCAGCGGCGAGGCTCTCAGGGTTCTCCCAGGAAAGCTCTAACCTTAGGGTTGTGTCAGGCATGAGCACGAGTAACGCCTCCTCGGGGGTGCGTGACCGCATGCCTCGAATGTCGCATAGGAAAAGCACATTGTGATTAAAGGAAACAGTCCAGGAGTAGCCAGCCTCGAGGAGGATCGAACAGAACCTCGATCGCTTCAGCATTACACACGCAGGGCCAAACTCCAGCGGCTACGCACGGCGACACCACAGCCCAATTCCTGGTGTGCAGAGCATTCCTCCTGGTCTCTCCGCCTGTCGCCCTGTGTGCCCAGGGCCCTCGTGAACTGTGCCCACGCTGGGCTGGCTCTCTGGGAGTGGTGGCCACACAGGTGGCCTTGCCCCTGAACGCGCAATCTTGCGGAGATGAGATGTTCATACCTGACACAATGAAAGACGTAGAGGAGAGTAGTGGCAGCGATCTCCCTGCGTTTCCTCAACCCACTCTTGCCCAGCCAGTCGGGCTCCTCAGCCTTGGCACGCGCAGAGCTGGGGCACTGAGTTCCGGGAGGCTGCCTGGCAAGGTGTTTAGCGGCATCCCCGGTCCCACCCCTCCGTGGCACCCGCCAACAAGTTGTGACCGTGAAGAAAATGTCTGCAGACTTCGCCAAATGTCCCCTGGGGACAAAATCTTCCCCACCACCTCCCCTGGTGCGAAACAGTGCCCCGGAAAGTCCACATGAGAAGGGAGTAGAGTGAGCGGGAGAAAAGCGCATCCGGCGCCAGTCCGATTTGGGGTGGGGCTGGAAGGGGTGAGGAAGGCGCTCCAGACCTTGGAACCTGAGCCGAAGCACAGAGAAGGGGCGGGCACCGTGCTGGAGCCGGGGCGGGGTCCTGATCGCTCCCAGCTTCTTCCGGCTCGCAGGAGGAGGGGCAGCGAGGCTCAGGGCACAGTCGGTCCCGCGCAGCTTGTGCTCTTCAGCGTCACCGGGGGATGTCAAGACAGAGCGACAGGCTCCACAGGTCCTGGCTACGGGGAGCTCCCCGGTTCCCGGGCTGGCTTGGGGTTGAGGTCCCCTGAAATGTGCTTCCTCCTGAAAGCCCTGAGGCCCTGCAGCTGCAGGGCGGCGTCACTGCCACTCTAGAGGGAAGGGGCTCCCACGTGGGCGCCGGCGAACTCTCGCAAGGGGCCAGACCTCCAGCATCCCGCAGAGGGGTGTCGCCCAGGCCCCCAACTCTGTCTCCCTGCGGCCCACTCGTCCAAGTGGCAGGGACGAGTTCCCAGACCCGGCGCTCATCCCCATTCGCAGCCACTGAGGAGACCTCTCGGAAACGCAGCAGGTTCAGAAGGTTTGCCTGTCTGGCTGTCAGTGTCAGCAGTGGCATGGCTGATGAGCTGAATCTCACAGAAGTAGGGTCCTTACTTCGTGGGCAACACATGAGCAAAAGAACCAAGAAAGGCAACCTCAGCTGAGATTTTCTTCTAAATGTTCTGTTGAACGAGTTATGATTCTGTCCAAGCTTGAAGGTCAGTTTTTCTGCTCACTAGCAGGGTCCATTTTATTTGCAAGCAGCTGTCTAGGGGGAAGTCTCTCTGCTGGCCTTTTAGCAGGGGAGGGGCCCTCCTGTAATGCACAGGTGAAGCCCCCCAGCCCTGCAGACCTCTGAACCAAGTCCCGAAGCCCTGGGGTCCGGCCCTCCCCGGAAGCCACCACCTGGCTTGGGCTCACAGTGCTGCTGCTTAACTTTTATATTTTGTGAATTTAACTCTTTCCCTGACTCAGCTGAGAATACCTTCCTGAACTCTGCAGTCTGCACACCCAACCTCCTCACACAGGAGCCCTCCCGGGGTGAAGGGAGCAGGAAGGGAGAAGTGTTGGGTAGTGGGCCAGCCGGGGTCAGGGCCCAGTAAATCGAGAGCAGCCCAAAAAGACCTTGGAAGTCAGGCTCGGAACCCGAGGCTCGGAGAGGCTGTTGGACTTGCTAAAGGTCTCACGGCAGCTGGTAAACGAAAAGGTCCACTGTCCAGAGTCAGGTTTGATGGTCTACAGAAGCCAAGGACTTCAGCGGCCACCATCTGCTGTCCAAGCTATTCCCTTCCCTGTGAGGCCTCACTGCTGTCTGCCTAGCAGCACCTCGGGTCTGGGGACCCCAGCCTTGCAGGGATTTGTATGGGGGGACAGGAGGAGGCGGAGGGGAGGGGAGGGGAGGGGGGAGAATTCCTTCTTGCCTCCAGGGATGGCTTCAGGACCTCCCCCCAGACTCACGTCCCCTGCAGCCTTGGTGACGTGTTACCCTGGTGGCCGGGGCTGTGCCGGGCGTGGCCCACACCGTGTCTGTCTGTCCATCACTCCTAGAGTGTAATGTCCGTCTTCCAAGAGGCATCTGCTGCCTGCAGGCTGAAGGGGACAGACCTGGTGCGGATCTTGGGCGGATTCCTTAGTCACCACCCTAATGAGTGCAAGCAGAACAAACTTAATTGCGGAGCCCAGGACTGAACCCAAGGCCTTGCACTGAGCTATGTCGCCAGCCCTTTCTAAATTTTTCATTTTGAGACAGTCTTCTTAAATGAAGTTGCCCAAGCGAGGCATCTTGGTTGGATGCACAGAGTATTCTGAAAGGCAGCCCGTGCTAAGCCAAGCGTCGGGGTCGGGGGGTGGGATGGAGTGGGCAGTGCTTACGGGAGCAGGGCGTGAGGTGGCTGATGATGGGGTGGGAGGTGACACGGAAAGCTTCCCCTTCACTGGTCTCAAGCAGTCCTGGTGACCCCCAAGCCAGGTGGAAGCTTAGTCCTTCTCCCCAGCCGTTTGAAACTCCTCTCCTTTCCGTGACAGGCCAATCTGACCTTTGACCCCGCAGTCCTGCTGCCCGGGGCCTCGCCCAAGAGTCCCGGCCTCAAGGCCACGGTGTCACCGTTTCACAGCCCTCCACCCACCCCCAGCAGTCCCGGTGTTCGGTCGAGGCCCAGCGAGGCGGAGGAGGTACCCGTCAGCTTCGACCAGCCCCCGGAAGGGAGTCACCTGCCCTGCTACAACAAGGTACACCTGCCTGTGTACGGTGGCGTGCTGCGGAAGTGTGCGGGGACAGCCCCCCACCCCGATCTGTCTGTGCCCAGTGGCAGGCTGATGGGAGGGAGGGAACCAAGCGCAGCTGCACAGAAGGCTAAGGTCAGAAGCTGAGAACAGAACCAAAGGCCTTCTCCAGACTCCCGGAGAAGCCTGGAACATCCCGGTCTAGCCTGATATGAATGGTCCAAAGTGACTCAGCGTGGCTCCGACCGTTCCTACGTAGGTAGAGGCCACCAAACTGTTCCCTTTGCAGAAGGCATCCGGCAGGGCTTGTGTGTAGGAGCTGCCCCGATCCTGTGTGTGTCCTCTCTTTATTTCCCCGGCCCCAGCAGGGGAGGTAGGGGGCAGGCCTACAGTCCAGTGCTGTCTAAGCAGGTGGCTAGCGATGTGGGACAGAACCAGGCAAAAGCCATACGGAAGGGTCTCTTGCCAGGGAATCTGAACTACATATGGCTTTGGAATTAAGGGTGGGGCAGTGAGATCTTCCAGGACGGCCCAGGAAGTCCACCCAGCAGGAAGTCACAGGGGTCCAAACAAGTAGGGCGAAGAACAGACTGGGGGCCAGCAGGTGGCGGGCAGGCTTGGGCCTGCTGGCTGGGGACAAGGCAGAAGCCCTCCATCTCGGGGTGATGGAGCCCCCAGAAGGCAGACGGAGCCAGTGGAGAGCTGTGGCAGGAGGATCCCAAGTTCCAAACCAGCCTGGGCGATTTAGCTACTCAGCAGAACTTTTAAAATTAAAAAAAAAAAACGCCTGGGTGTGTAACTTAGGGAACTCAGTCCCTCTTGTGGGGGTGGGTGCTAAGCTAGACACCAACCAGTTAATGTTTTACAAAGCTGTAGGATCATCTTTTTCTTGAGGGGAAGCATTTGTATCTTCAGGAGCCAGATGCCTGCGTGTGACTGCACAACCGCACAGGCCCTAGTTTATACCCAAAGGCAAACAAGGATTCACCCTCCTAGGAAGGGAGGCACTGGCTCGCTCCCGTGGGAGGCTGAGACTGCCCTGAGGGACACACAGTCCTTCTCTCACCTGTCCAGGCCTGGGCTGACTGTCCCTCGTCCCTTCTTCCAGGTGCGGACCAGGGGCTCCATCAAAAGGCGCCCTCCCTCCAGGAGGTTCCGAAGGTCTCAGTCGGACTGCGGGGACCTCGGAGATTTCAGGGCCACCGAGTCATCTCAGGAGAACGGCACCAGGGAGGAGAACGGGGATGAAGTGTTTGCACCCAAGAGCCAGGCCCCGGGGTCCCCGCCATCCCGTGGGGGTGCAGGGGAGAGCAGGGTGCTGGTCGGCAAGCCCCCTCTGCGGAGGACAGTGAGCAGCACGGAGAAGCAGGAGGACAGAGCCGGGTGGAGCTCAGAAGGGGCCAGCGGGGGCCCAGCACGGGTGGGGAGCCCTGAGGAGGCCGAGGGTGCGAGTGCGCCCCCCTCAGAAGCAAAGGCCTCCGGAGAGGAAGCAGAGCTGGGGAAGTCTGCAGAGGCAAAGCAGGGAGACAAACAGGACGGCCCCGGCCTGAAGAGCCAAGATGCAAAGCCGGAGGAGGCGATCCAAGGGGAGGAGACTGCCCAGGCCCCTGCCAGAGAGAAGGAAGGCGGCAGTGGCCCCACGCAGGAGGAAGGCAAGGAAAAGCCAGAGCAAGGGGCAGCTCCAGGCTGCAGCCCCAGGACGCACCAGGCCACACCGGAGCCCAGCAGTGACACCCAGAGGGGCCCAGGGCTCCCCACGGTAGGTGGCTGGGCTTGCTCACATGGGGACCGCTGTGCCAGGCCACCTGGAGCCCTTGCCGAGCGCTCTGCTCCTCTCTGTCCAGGGTGAATCAGTTCAGTGTGTGGAAACGAAGGTACCAGGCTCCTGCTGGTGCCGCCTGTGTGGGGACAGGCTGTGACCGGTGGCCAGGGACAGAAGTTCCTGCTGTGTCCAGCTTCTCACTGACGGGCTCCCTGGTGGGTTTTGGTGTCCGTGGAGGAAGCAAGACTGATACAGCCCGGTCACTGGTCCCTACAGCACCAGAGAGCGGCTGGGGTGAGAAGCTGGGGACGCTTCTGGTGAAGGTGGCATTGGAATTGGGCTTTAGGAAGGAACCTAACGTGACTTCTGGTCACTTACCTGTTGCACAGAAAGAGGGAGGGAACCCGTCTCTGTCCTCCTGCCTAGGCTCACCCAGCAATAAATAGTCTTTGCTGTGAGTGAAAACCAGCCCTGAGGCCTTGGAAGTCCCCCCAAGAGAAACACAGTCCTGGGCTGCGCGTGGGAGGCCCTAGGGTTGATCCCTGGTACTGCAAAAAGAAAAGGAAAAACTCAGGGTCCTGCCTCCTACCCCCAACCCTGATGGCCTCATCAGCCTGGTCACTCCCAACCAGTTTTCTTTCCCATTCTGTTAATTTGGTCATTTGTCCACTGTAAGCCCCCTGGGACAGCAGCCTCTTACCAACCCACCCAACTGGGTGGCTGGTGGATTAATTTGGATTATCTCTTTCTTTTATGTTTTTGCTGTTGTTTGTAGTACTGGAATTAATCCCAGGACCTCTGCACTGAGCTACACATCCCCAGCCCTTAAACTTTTTTTTTTTTTGAGACATGGTCTTGCTAAGTCAATAAATAGCCCAGGCTGGGGTCTAACTGTGATCCTCCTGCCTCAGCTTCCCAGACGGCAGGGACCACAGGTGTACACCAACGCACAGGGCTGGATGGTTTACTCTTTGCTGAAATTACCCAACGCTCTCACTGGAGTTGCCTTACTGAGTACCGTGAACTTGGAGGGCTTAAAACAACGGAAAATGTAGCTTCTCACAGGCCTGGAGGCTGACGGTGCTAACAGGTTGCTCGCTGTGGGCTCTGAGGGAGGACCCTGACCTCTTTGGGGGTTGCTGCCTGCCCCCCACGCCTGCCCTCCCCGCCAGCCCATCTTCCCATGGCCCTCTCTACGTTTTCTCTCTTCTCTAGTAAGCTGTGGTCATAGGATGTAGGGCCCCCAAACCCAGAAGTACCCTGCTACCAGGAAGCCAGGTCCTTGTGCCCCGAGAAACCGGCCCCTCCCTTCCTAGCCCTTGGTTCTTCGAACTCTTGGTGAATTTGGTGAAGACACCTAGGCCAAGCAGAAGTCTAGGCAGACTTTATTGTAAAGTAGATACAGAGGGAGCTAGGCCTTCAAGCGAGAAGATGGGCAGTGCCACGAAGGCATCAAAACATAGCACGAATTTGATACATTTCTGTGTACCCCAGAGTCACTCCTGGGGTCCAGGGAACTAGGATAATCGTACTGCATAGCAACATTTTACTTGGAAGTTACTTTGGAATTGCAAAATACCTTCCTGTCCCTTGTTTGTTTTTTTTATTTTGTTTTGTTTTTGAGACAGGGTACTGCAGTATAGTTCAGGCTGGCCTTGAACTCACTATGTAGCCCAGGCTGGCCTCAAACTCATGGTGATCCTCCTGCCTCAGCCTCCCAAGTGCTGGCATCACAGGTGTGAGCCACCACACCTGGTTTCCTGACCTTTTTAGATGGACAGTATTTCCTCGTAAGCTTTAATCATGGAAGAGAATTTTCTAGAACGATAAATTCTTGATTTAAGTCAGGTCCTGGCCCATTGCAGGAGGATCTTAAAGAATACTTCCTTTCCTGATAGCACCAGGCATGGGGCTGTGGCATCCAGGAATGCAGTGCAGGATGCCTTGTTCTGGGGTTAGATGACCAGGGGGCCAGGTATCAGAAATACCTGGCACAGTGTCACCCTAAGATGCCACTGTGCTGTGGGGCCACTTTGTGTCTGAGACCTAAGGGATGATTATAAACGTATTATGCACTGAAATCCTGTACCTACCTGGCAACACAGGCTGCCCCACCCATCCGGCTCATGCCTAACTGCTTGTCTAACACTCTCGTCTTTGGTCCTTTGTTACATCTACAAAAGCCCCATTCTGAACACAGTCACAGGCCCCTAGAGCAGGGATAGGACCTCCCACACCTGGCTGCAGCCTCCCTGTGGCCCCGCTTGGCTGATGTTTTTATTTTTCAAACGCACCGGGCTCGTTCCCCCTCCGAGGTCCCTCTGTGCCCTTCTCCCTGCCCAGAATGCCCCGATCCTCACACGGCCACTTCTGGCCCATCCCTGGGCTTTGGCTCCCCTCCCCGAGCCTGTCTCCACGTGGCTCAAAGGAACCTCCCCTGCACTCAGCCACTGGCCCTGGATTCACCTCTGTGCTGTCGCCGTGTTGATGCCACTTCGCCCAATCCTCTCATTCTAGAAAGGGAGAAACCAAGCCCTGGAGAGAGCCTCGGAGTTGTCCAGGGTCCCGAGTTCAGTCAGGGAGGAAACTCTTTCCAGGCTCCTCTGCCAGGCGCGCGGCCCTCAGTCTCCTTCCGCTCCTCCCAAAGCTGGGCAGAGTTAGGCAGGGAGGCCTTTTCAGGAAGTGGCAGCGGCCAGAATTCTCTCTGCCTGACCTCCTCCCCACCTTGTGCTCTGACTGATAGAAATAAGTAGATCACATAAGCTAACTACGGTCACACGCATGCAGCCAGCACTTAACAAGCAGCCACCTTCCCTTTCGCTATGGTCAAAGAGGAAAAAAGGCAGAAAGAAGTAAACTCAGAGCCAGTCGCAGAATTCATGGGATTCCCCTGCTAATGGTGCTCTGTGAACACAAAGGAGGAGGCCATTCACTCTCCAGAGAAAACAGGGGTGGTTGGAGATTTAGCGCAGCAGTGGAAAGCACAAGGTCCCTGGAGATCACAAGGTCCCGAGTTCAATCCCCGCCCCCCCCCGTACCAAAAACAAAACAGCAAGCGGGGGAACATTTCCTAATTTTGCCAAAGGCACCAGATGGAAGAGAGCACTCAAAAGGGTTAGCTGCTTCTGGGAATGTCAGTGTACACCTGTAATCCCAGCACTCTGCCAGGCTGAGGAAGGAGGATCACAAATTCAAGTCTAGCATAGACAATTTAGCAATTTAGGGAGACCCTGTCTCAAATTCTAAAACGAAAAAAAGGGAGAGGAAGTGTTCAGTGTTAAGATGCTGGGTTCGATCCCCAGTCTGGGGAATTTCAGACGAGCCCTGTTGACAAGGACAGGGAGCACTGGGTAGAAGGCACTGAGTCAGATGTAACTCTGCCACTTAAAATGAATCTGACACGCTCATTACGTGCCCATTCCTGAGGGGCAGGGGCTCTGCAGTTCGCAAACACCCACACGCAGATGACCCAGACATCAGCTCCGGGACTTTGATGTCCCAGCAGGAAGTGCCAGATTTCCTAACTGCCTGGTTCAAGGTCTTTTCCAAGTCATTCTCCTTGCTTTTGCAATATTGAGTTTGACATTCCGGTTGCCCTTTGCCCACCTCCAATGTCTGCTTTGCCTATTCCTTTCCTCCCTCCCGGGGGAGCTGGGTGCCAGGCACACAGACTCCATTGTTGGTGGCCCTTATCCCTTTTCCGTTCTCCTGTCCAGGGCACACTGCCCCTGCATCCACACCCGTGCTCCCCAGCCATTTGCTGTCTGTCTGAGGTCTCCCTCCTCCGCCCTCCTAGCCCCTCCATGATGCCAGTGCTAGCCTTTCTTTCTGTTCTGTGTGATCATAACTCACTCCCCCCAGAATTCTGTCTCTACCCTATCCTACCCATCATCACCGAATCCACCTTCCTAAAACTTGCTACCTCTGGCCAGCCCGGCCCATCATTGCATGCTTCTTATCCTAGCGTTAGGGAGGCTGAAGCAGAAGGATCACCACTGGAGTTTGAGGTCAGCCTGGGCTGCACAGGAAGTTCAGGACTGGCCTGGATGCTGTAGCAAGTCGTGTCTCAGAAACAAACACGTAAAAGAACCCACCTCAGCTGTCTCCTCTTCTACGCTAAACCTTTTGCTCTCTACCTGCCAGGGTCCCTGACCTTTCCTGTCCTCACAGCGGGGCCCAGGGCTCCACCCACCTTTCCACATGGGCAGTGTGCCTGCCCTGCCACCTGCTATGGCTGCAGCCCAGCATGGGCTCAGCCCTCTCCTCCTCCGCATCTCTGCCCTCTCCAGGCCTTTCCTGCCTGTCCCTAGGCAGGCGTCCCCTTGCACACCTGCTTGTGCTCACACCGGGGCCACATCCCCGAGTGTCTCTGAGTGTCTAAGCTCAGTAGTGACGGAGACAGGGCCTGTGCTTCAGCGCCCCTCCACTAGGGGGCAGACCTAACCGTGATACCTCTGAGGAGCTACGGAACAAACAGCCCATTCGCTGAGTGTGTCAGTCTTTATTTTTGGTAGGGCCATAGATCAAATCCGGGGCTGTGTGCATGGCAGGTAGGCGCTCTACCACTGAGCCACACAGCCGCCCAGCTCCATCTGTTCTTGCTCCACATTTATATTGCCAAAGAACCTTGAGCAGGAAGACAGAGTTGAGCGGAAATGAGAGTAGCTAAGAGAGCCAGGCGGTGGGACCCAAGTAAGCCAGGCATGGAGGGAGAAGTAACGGCCTAGTAGCTGAGGGCCAGAGCTCTGGTCCCTGGGTCTGAATCCTGACTCCAGCACTTCCTAGCTGTGTGACCGAAGGGAGTCACTTCCCGTCCCTGTGCCTCCAGGGTCTCGCCTGTGACACAGTTAGAAATGCCCAGTTCACACTGCTGTCGTGTGTGAACGAGCTGGCCTGCGTCAGACTTCCTGTCGGGCACACTCCAGCTATCCTTGCAGGATGTCGGCCGAGTACAGGACTTCTCCAGCCTTTCCTAATTCATTCTCTCCTCCCCTGTTCCCAGGACGAGCCCCCTGTCCAGGATACGAAGATGTGAAAAAGAGCTCGTGGTGCCCTAGCAACGAAGCTGCTGGAGGTGAAGGAGAGGAAGCTGTCTGTCGGCTTGAGTTTGTGTCACTAAATGGACTTTGTTTAAAACACAAACATTTAAAGCAGGGAGGAGTGGTGACTGCTTCGGAGACTGCAGCCCCTGGGCTTCTCACCGGCTCCTGGGAAGCTTATCAGATGTTGCCTGTGTAAAGTTACAGCCTTTTTACTATTCAGAAATGTTTACGGTTCTCAAATAGTGGTAAAAATTCATCTTAAGTGAACAGAAAAAAAGACAGTAGTCTTGCTGAAAAATACAAATAAAAGACCTCCAACTGTGTCAAGACCCTTGAGACAGCCTGTCAGCTTGCTCCAAATATGAACTGCACAATCGATTCTGAAAATATTGGTCTAGAAGAAATAACTGCGTTTAAAAAGAAAAAATAGCCGGGTGTGGTGGCTCACACCTATAATCCCAACACTAGGGAGGCAGAGGCAGGAGGATCACCACAAATTCAAGGAGAGCCTGGGCTACATAGTGAGTTCAGGGCCAGCCTGCACAACAAAGCAAGACCCTGTCTGAAAACAAATAAATAAATTAGCTCGTGGTGGTGGCACATGCCTATAATCTCAGAACTCTGGGAGGCTGAGCCAAGAGGATTGCAAGCTCAAGCTCGACCCAGGAAATTTAGGAAATCAGTGAGACTCTGTCTCAAATTAAACAATAAAGAAAGGCTGGGGATGTAGCTCAGTGCAAAGGCCCTGGGTTCAATTCCCAGTACCCGGGGTGTGTCAGTTCCAAGAGGAGCTTTTCTGCTCCCTTAGTTTTCTAGCTCCCAGCCTTCCGCCACCCTTGAGGACACGGTGGGACTCCTTGGAGAGGCAGGGTGCCAAGAGGGTCCTGCCCCCCTCTTGGCAGAGTGCGGCACCCACAGGACAAGCGCTTTGCCCCTGCAGGGATGAATTCCGCACTCACAGAGCCTCTCACCGGATTTTCACTTCCAGGGAGTGCCTGAGCAGGTGGTGTGCAGGCTGCCTTAGAAAACATCCTCCCTCGCTGCTGCGAAGCTTTTCTGAACCTAAGGCAGGTTTTCATCTAGCTCAGGAGGAATGAGCTGGGCCTCTTCTCTCCTAGGAAGCTTTGGCCTAACCCTGTGTCTGGACAGGCAAAGGAGAAGCGGCTGACCCCTGCCCTCCTCACACACCGCACTGAAAGGTGCCGGTCCAGGGAAGAGTCTCATCTTCTGGTCTTTATTCTGCTTTCAGCATTTCCGGGTCTCCGCTTGCTATGACCGGGCCTGCCTCACAGGGCTGTCTCGGGCACAGAGAGGCCTTGCCTTTGTCACCAGTGGTACCTCAGTTTCCTCATCTGATTGACAGTTTTTCTAATTTCAGGATAGTGTTAATATTTAGGGTATCTATATTTTTTCAAAGCTATTTTTCAATAGTTTGTAACTCGTAACCTGTTTGCAATAGATACCGTCACAACTATCATAAACTTTGGATTTTAACAGAATTTGGGAGACACGTGCATCGTCTTTATTTATTTTTTTTTTTGAGACGCGTATACTGTCTGTCTGTCCGTCTGTCAACAGAGAAGTCTGTCTAGATGACAGACGGTTTTACTTATGTGCCGTTGGGCTGTGTGGAGATTTGGGCAAGTGCTTTGTAAGTGGGAGGTGATTGTGACCATGTGATGAAAGGCAGGGGACACAGCGTGTGGAACATAAATGTGAAAACAGCATTCCTTTCTCAGCTGCGTGTGTGGTGGCAGATGCCTGTAATCGCCACAGCCTGGAAGGCTGAGGCAGGCAGATCACAAATTTAAGCCTAGCTTGGGTAGTTTAGTGGAGAAGGGTACACACACACATACAAAAACAGCAGCCCATCTATTTCTTTTTGGGGGGTACCAAGGGTCAAACTCAGGTCCTTGTGCTTGTGAGGCAGGTGGTGGAACCACTGAGCTGAATCCCAGGCCCCTATCTATTTCTTAATTAGTACAAAATGGACCAGGCTAGGAAGACTCTTTCAGGGGCTGGGATTTAGCTCAGTGGTACCGTGCCTACCCAGCAGGCTTGAGGTCCCAAGTTCTATCCCTGGTACCGAGGGGGTGAAAAAAAAGGCTTGAAAGAAATGCTGATGGTTCCACAGTGACAGGCTGAAGTCCTAACCCACTATCTTTGCAGTCAAGCTTCGTTCTTCCTTCTAGAGGAAGTAAGAGAAAAAAGCACAGAGACCTGGAGGGGACACGCCAGTATCTCACGGGGACATGATACTGCTCTAACCAAACAAGGTAACCAGAGGACCACAAGGAGTCCCCAAGGGACCATGGCTCTCAGAAGTCACCGAGGCCCAGGTTGCAGGCAGACTTTGGCAGGAGGCTGTTGACTAGATGTCTAGTAACAGCTATGTCCCTGGACAAGGTCCTAGGAGGCTCTAAACCTGCCCTTCCCATAGAATTAAGCTGTAGGTTCACTGATTTCCATCGTGGAAAAAAAAAAAATCAGGACTCATCAGTAAGAGGCAAGAAAGGATTTCCTAGACAGGCATTTAAAAAGTACAAACTCAAGGGCCAGGGATTTAGCTCAGTGATTCCACGGTCTCTCTTGCAAGTGCAAGGTCCCGTGTTCGATCCCCAGTACCACAAAAAAGTACACACTCAAAAGAATAAGAGAGAAAGAGGGAGAGGCACCTTGTATGGAGCTGGAGATATCTGGGGTGCCCAGGGTGTCTTCAGGGTGGGTGGGTGACCGGGAACGTATGTCAGCTCCCCCTCTGGCTGTGTCACAAGCCACTCACACTGGCTTGAAGTTGAGATCCCTGGCTCCTGAGGGTGGAGTCCGTGGGAGGAAGGTGAAAAGCACAGGTCCAGAGCCCAGTTTACAGGCTTTCTGTGTCTTTCAGAACTTTAGGAATTTTTTAAAAGTGAGTTTCCTAAAAGAGGCAAAAGGCTGAAGTAATGTTGCGTCCCCAACCTGCAGTTTTGCAAAAAGAGTTCCAAAATTCTGATTTTCCTTGTCTCTTTTTCCCCCGTCTTTATTTCTTCCATTCTGCCTCATATGTCAAGGAAATAAATGAGTGGCGCTGCTCTGCTTAGGCATTTTTGATCCCAAGAACGAGGAAGGGCGCGGCCGCTGACCCCAGGGACCCGGTGAGGAGTGGCTGAGGAGAGCACAGCCCTTCCTGCGGTTCACCTCCGCACCAAGTCCACCGGGAGACGTGAACACAGCTGCACCAGCCGAGCCAGGGAGCTCTCAACATTAACCTCTACTTGCTCCACATTGGCCCCAGCACAGGCAGGCTCCCTCCAGGGAAGAGCTTCTCCCTTCCCAGCCACCGTGGAAGAGTCCTCAGGGCTTCCCGCAGGCCCAAGAGAAGCGAGTGCCCATCCCTGACCCCACCACTGCACACAGGAGAGGCAGGGACCGCTCCTGCGCCCTCTTCCAGAGCTGGGGCCGGGGGAGTCGGTCCTGTTCAGCCCCCGAGGTGATTCCACAACCTACGTCCAGGGTGCTGTTCACAGGTGGCCAACATGATAAAAATGAAGCAGTCGGAGAGGGACAGGGCTCACAGAGAAGTCAGCACAAAAATAAAGACATCAAAACTGGCTGGAGGCGCAACTAAAGAAGGCCAGGCCTCAAGATAAAGACACAACCCGGGGTGGTGGTACAGTACCTACACTGTATGGACAATGCCTACAATCCCAGCACTTGGGAGGCTGAGGCAGGGGGATGGCTACAAGTTCAAGGCCACCTTGGTCTGCAATAGTGAGTTCAAGACCAGCCTGAATTACACAGCGAGACATTGTCTCAAAAAAATAAAAAAAGATAAAAGATGTAATGGCCAGGAACTACTTGCTTCTCTAAAGAATAAACAGTAACCAGTGCCTGTCTGGCAACCATGGTCCTGAGTTTGATCCCCGGTACAAAAATAAATAGATAGATAAATAGTAGCTTAAAATTACACTGTAATTTGTACCACCTGGTCCAGGAAGTCCAGATAGGCACCAATCGCCCAGGGAGGTGACCAGGGCACCTGGATCCATCCCTTCCCCAGAATGCCTCTGTTCTTTCCACGCCCCCATGGGATGTGACTCGTTTCCCTATTGGATCAGTATCACCTAAGCGGCTGCACTTGCAACCCTATAGGTCGATTGCAGTTGGGCCCATTGTGACTTTGCTGTCTAAATTGCCCCTGACAAAGGACTGCCACCCCACTGGGGACCCCTGCTGGAAATCCAGGAGCTATTTTTCTCTGCTTGTTTCCAATAAAACTCTCCTAACTTCTTCCTTGGGTTCGAAACTTCATTCCTCAACGTTGTGGGACCGCAGACGTAGCGCATTTTTCATCTCACAGGTCAGGAGTTGTTTTTCTCCTGTATCACCATGAGCTAAAGAAGCCACGCTAGGGAGGCAAAAACAATAGTTGTCCCTAGTAGGGCAATTACCTGAAACACCAAAATAGTCTAAGACCAAAATACTCTTCTATGGTTTGCTTCAAAATTATATTTTGCTTAGTTCTCGTTGACTTCCTGCACACCAGGTAAAAATGCTTCATGGGAGGTAGAAGCAGGTGGCAGAGATGTAAACAGTGCTGAGAAAAATCCAAATGTCATCAGATAAAATGATTCGTAAGCCACCCAAGAACATCAGTCCTATTGTTGTACATAGTTACATACTGCTCTGTCTAAAACTAAGCTGGAGCTCTATGAGGGTCAGCATCTGTATTATTCTTTACTGTTCTCAGTGCAACCTACATGAGAGGTGCTTAGTAAATATCTGTTAAATAGCAAATGATTAAACTGGATTGGGGGGATTGTTTCTCACATCACAGGCCACCCAACATCCTCTTAATCTGATGCCTGAAATGTCAACATTAGCTGCTGATTCCTTTGACATCAGTCCTACTTCCTGGTCAAAATGCAAACACTCCTGAGAGAGATCGCATTTTAAGTCTCCTATGTCATTCACATCTTGTTCTGAGTGGGTTTGGTTTGATTTGGTTTGGTTTCTGCCGCATGGGGAATTGAACCCAGGATACTTTTCCACTGAACTACATCCTCAGCACTTTTTTTTTTTTTTAATTCGGAGACAGGATGTCACTAAATTGATTAGGCTGATGTTGAATTTCCCTGCTTTAGCCTCCCTAGTATTTGGGATTACAGGTGTGTGTCACCTGCCTGGTGTGAGCTGACTTTTGAGATCTGTCCCAGAGGGGGTTAAAAATGAAGGGCGAAGTGCACAGCGGTCTTGGGGCAGGAAACCATTTTTCTGTCAGTCTTGCTTGGGGTGATCTAGGCTCACGGGGAGACCAGTGCTCTGGCCAGCCTGGCTGTGGGTGCTGAGAAAGGAGCACTATTTGTTTTGCCCTCAAATCCTGAGAGAGCTGTGGGAACTCCAGAGTGGAAACTGTGGTTCTCTGAGACTCTGCAAGGAGGAGGAGGCGAGGATAAATGTATTGTGCGCCTCATGGTGAAAGGGGGTCAGGAGAATAAAACCACCACAAGAGCAGAAAGATTTCTTACTCTTCCTCCTAATCCTGGACAGCTGGTCTTCTCCACTTTGGTCCTGGCCCAGCCAGCATAGGAGAGGAAGAGGCAGAGACAGGCTGGCATCCCCCGCTGGACATTCAGGAAGTAATGACTCTGGCCCTTCATGATCTAGTTCTACATGAAATTTGAGAAAATTCATTGAAAATGGGCAAACTTAGAAAATCACTTACCACACTGCTATGGTTTAGATCTAATATCCTCTCCCCATCTCATGCGATCAGAAGGTGACCAGATGGTAGAGGCACTTATACTCCTCAGTAGATTCATCCATGGCTGAGTTCGAGGTGGGATGTGCTTTGAGGAGGTGGCCCCACTGGCAGCAGGTCACTAGGATGTGACCTGAAAGTGTGCATCTCACCTTCCAGCTCCCTGCTTCCTGGATGCCAGCGGGGTGAGCAGCTCTCCTGGCCCATACCTTCCACCATGGCGTTTCAGCATTGGAGCCAGAGACCATGGACTGAACCCACTGAAAACCATGAGTGTACATAAGCCCCTCCTTTAAGCTTTGAGTGTAGGGCATTTTTGTCCCAGCAACAGGGAAATGACTAATGCACCTACTTATCAATGGCTTCTGTTTTTAAAGTATGAATGGAATGAACTATATTTTACTCAGCCTTTCAGAAACAAGATCATGGAACCATTGTACGGTTGGTACTCAAAAGATGGCTTTCACCAGGAGGTCAATACTCATATTCTCCTCCAAGAAAATAACAGCTTCTTCAGCAAAGCCCCCAGCCTGGTTATCACTATTGCTCAAGGAAACCAGGGCTGCTGAACAGTCTCAGGAGTGACACAAATGGCTCCACTGATGACCTCTGGAGTCACGGGCTGGGAAAGCACAACAGACCTATTTTGCAGTGCCTCTAATTCTGCATCCCTGTTCATTCTACCAAACACAAGGAAATACAGTTTTAAGGGCCCTGTTTTCCTTGTGGTTTAAGAACATGAATTATCCTTATATTTCTTCTCACCATACAATCAGTACATCTTCATTTTATTTGTTTTGTTTTGTTGGTACCAGGTGATCGAACTCAGGTCCTCATGCTTGCAAAGCAGGCAGCAGAACCACTGAGCTAAATCCCCGGCCCCAGTGTATCTTTATTTTAGAAAACTTGTAGAGGGGTAAACCATTTTTTTAGAAGCCAATAAAAAAAATCATTCATAATTTCACTACCCAGAGATGACTGATGAGCGTTAACAGTTTATAGATTTCTTTCTGGTTTTTTAGTGCATTAGGTTTTCCTTTTCACCCTTGGTTGTTACAAAATATAAATGTGGCACTATCTAGTTTTGTATCTTTTTCTGTATCGTATTGTCAAGAGCATGTCCTCATAAACAATCAGAGGTTTGATCACGAAAACCATACACTTCAGTTGTTTGTTTGTTGAGACGGGGCTTGCTATGTGGTCCAGGCTGGCGTTCAACCCTCAGTAATCCTCCTGCCTCAGCCTCAGCAATGCTGGGATTACAGGCAAGCACCACCATGCCTGGCTTGAACACTACACACTTTTGCCCTGTTAGCCCAATAACATATGGACATGGTCTGCTGCCTAAGACGGAAAGGTAATAAGATTCCCTGGCAGAGGAGACTGGTCCCTGTGGAAAGTTCTTTTATAATTTAGATCTGATGTGATATCACCTCATGCAGTCCCAAAACCTACATTGAGGGAAAGCTTCTGAATGAAAAGTGGAGAGAAGCCGGCTCTGATAAATGAATGGTGACTCACAGAAGGGAGGCACGGAATAAACGTCAGAAAAAGTATCACTGGGGGAAAACCAGACCGAAATGTGTTTTATGTAGAAAAAAAAAATAGTTGAAGCTACTTCAGAATATTGGAGTAGCAGTTACTAAAGGACATAAATTTTCCATCAGACCCAAGTTTCTGTTTAAATCAGGGCAAGACTTGTAACGGGGGAAACAGGCCCACCACGGCAGTGTCAGCAAGAAGGCGTCTTGGACGGGAGGGCCCAGATGCTGCCCTGTATTTTCACTTCGAAGGGCTGACTTCTCCAAGTCTGGCCATGTCTGCATCGCGTAAGCCTAAACTGGGTCAGAACTCAGGGGTAAGCAACACTGTTCACCATCAGGTTGTGAAAATAGTCACAAAGTCACCCCTACAAACGATTAAACGCCCACTCACAGTTTCAACAACCATCACCCTGGTTGTTCTAAACCATCTCTGAACGGTCCTACTTTTTCCCTAAGTTCATGAACAACATAGATCTGACCTAAATAAAAATTAACATCCTCACCATTCTCAAAAGCTTTGATGTCATCGAAGCCCTTAAGTGGAATCAGAAGACAGAGTTACACATTTCAAAGTTCTCTCTGAGTCAAGGTCGTCTCTGCTCCTGGTTCCAGCTCACTTGCTATCCGCAAACCAAGCATCGAGAGCCGTAAACAGGATCGATGCACACAACCCCAAATATGAGAAAAGTATCTACGCAAGTGGCTTTACCAAACAGTATTTATCTCCATGACATGTTGGACAGCGCTTATTTACCAAAGAGTAGAAGAATAAAGCGGGCCTGGGATTTAGCTCAGTGGTGCCGCCTCACAAGTGCAAGGACCGCAGTTCTCCCTGGTACCAAAAAAAAAACAATAAAGAAAAGTATTTGCACTGAGTCTCTGAAAGAGCAGGGAGCTATCACAGACAACTCCAAGGCATGGAAAGGCAGGCCTGGGGAAGCACAACAAGGAACACAAAAACTTTCAGGGTGCATTCTCAGGAGACAGCAAAGGGTGACTCCATCCCCAAACCACCCAAGAGTGGTTTAAAGGCAACACCCAGCTCACAAACCTCGGCTCAGTCGGAAGAGGGAACGTGGTGTCGGGCAGAAAGCGGGTATCCACAGTTTCACCAACTCCCCTGGCAAAGGCAAGATTTACAGCTGCCCGCCTCTGACACGGCGCCCGCACGCGGACACCCCGACACCCGGACCCAGGTCGCAGGAGATCCCGGAAAGGTCTGACTCTTGAGCGTTGGTTTCCGGATTCTCCATGTGTCCTTGACCTTGGGCGCTCCCGGAAGGCAGAAGCGCTGGTCCTGACCGGCCGTCAAGGTGCCCCCCAAAGCGCACTAGCGTTAAACCGAAGCGAGGGGGAACGAAGGGAAGACCAGAGAAGCTGGCGAAGATAGAAGCTTTCCGCTGAAAACGCAGCAACGCACCCCACACACCCCGAGTTAAAGGCAACCCAAGAATGCAGGAGGGCTCTGGCAGTGGGGGTCTTGTGGATGCACCTTGAAATCAGACAAAAAGGTTAAATAGCTCACGGTTTTTCTTATATGTGGATCCCAAAGTATGAATGATTTAAAGAGCAAATTTACAAACCACAGGAAACAGGAGGACTGTGTGGAGACGGGAGCGGGGAGCTGGGCATGGAGGGAGGAGAAAGGGCAAAGTAAAAGGATGAATTCCCCACGGTCAATGCATTCATTCCTCATCACAGACATATATTACTAAAAAGGGGGGAAATACAGCTGGATGTGGGGGTGCACACCTCTAATCCCAGCACTAGGGAGGCTGAGGCAGGAGGATCGCCCTGAGTTCGAGGCCGGGCTGGGCTACATAGTGAGCTCAGGCTAGCCTGAACTACATAGCACACACTGTCCCCCAAAATAAGAAAATCTGTGCAACCCCCGCAAACCGCAAAGAGCAGGGCCATGGTGAGAGAGGATGAGCCAGCCGGGAGAGCAGGTCCTGGGACCTCTGCTTGGCTGGGCCTTCGGAAGGCTCAGGTTGGGGCGGGGGCGCGAAGGCCCAGCCCGGCCACTCCTCCCCACCTTCCATCCCGGCCCCGGCGCCCCAGGCTCCCCCGCCAGGAGCCACCACTTTCCGGCCACGTGGCCCGTTTTTTAAACCTTTCTTTCTCCACCCCCATTTCTATATTCGTGCGTATTGGTTACACAGCTGAAGGGGCTTCCTTCTGGCCGACTCGTACTGCACGCGGCCTACTTGAATCATTTCCTTCGGTCGCCCGCCCCGCGTTTCACATTGTGGGGGTCCGGCGTGTACAAGGCATGTTGGCCCTGCGCGCGCACCCTGTTCCCGGCCCTTGCGTCTCCTCCCCCACCCCGTCTGGGCTTCAGCTTCCTCCTCTGCGAAATGGGAGAGCGGTAGGGCCTCGGGGATTGCCTGCGACGGTTTCAAAGAACTCCCGTGCCAGCGACGAGCCGGCTGAGCGGCGGGCAGGGACCGCGTTCCCTCCCGAACGATCTCCTTTTCCGTCCGTGAACTCCTCGGCCGTCAGCGATCCAAACCCGCGGTGCACAGAGGGGCCCTGGATCCTGAGCCAGGGCAGCCGGAGTGGGACGCCGAGGCACGAGGGTCACTGCAGGTCCAAGGGGGAGCGCGGGAGAGGCGGTGTGAAGCTGAAGGGAGGTGCCGGCATCCCCGAGCCTGAGAGCGGCTCGTTGGTCTAGGGGTATGATTCTCGCTTCGGGTGCGAGAGGTCCCGGGTTCAAATCCCGGACGAGCCCGGAGCTGGTTATTTTGTTTTTTGTCTTTCTCTTTCCTCTCTCACCATCCGAAAACCAAAATTATTTTTCTCGGACAGCCCATTCTAAACTGAAACGGGGCCTCTCTGGTCCCGCGGGCCAGTATGCCGATCTCTTTCGTTTTAGGAAGCTAGGGATCGGGGGAGCTCAATTCACACCATCTGTGGTTTCGGTACAACAGACAGCGCGGCATTACCTAAGTCACACGCCCCAGCTTGCACACCCGGTCGGAGAACGCAGGGACCAGTGGGGTCCCCGGGGAGCTCGATCCCGCAGCCCGGCCAGCGCGTCCACCCCCGCCTTCACCCCCGGGCGCGGCGTTCGGCGCGCTCCTCCAGCACAGGCGCAGTGACAGCGACGTCTACAGTACGCTCCAAGCTCAAAAACTGTCCGTGCTTTGGTTCCCGCTTACGTTTATTTATGACATTTATTGATCACTCCCCGAAAAATTCACTCTTGAGGGCCCTGTAAAAACATAGGGCTCGTCCGGGATTTGAACCCGGGACCTCTCGCACCCTAAGCGAGAATCATACCCCTAGACCAACGAGCCGCCGTATGTCGTGCTTTTCCACCATCCTAAAGGTCCATGGAGAAATTGAGTCCCGCGCCCCCAAGTGGTTGTGTCGTTCGTTTGCAAGTTCCTTTTAGCTATTGTATTTTATGGATGTTATGTTTCTGTTCCCTCTTTGCTTCTTGAAAATAAGTGACATAGATGAAAACAATGTCGTCACTAGCGTGATATGGACCTCTTGTTTGGTAAACCGTAATTCTTTTTATGTTCTTGGTTAATAAATTGCAACGAGCCTGTGCCAATGTCCCCGTGGTGCATTCCAGACTGTCTTCCTCGCTGACTTGTGCCCGTCAGTCACACTCATTCTTTGTCACGTTTTCCAATAATGGCAGAGTCATCCGGTTCTTGCCAATACTTTTTTATGTTACTGTTCAAAGCTCCCTCCCCCTTTCGAGCCTTGTGACTCCCCACTGCTGTGTTTGTACTCCAACTGTTCTCTTCAGCGGGAAAAATCTATTTGATTTTTGGGAAAATCCCAGGCTCTAACCTTCCAGTGGGGGAAAAAAATCCTTTAATATATCAATCCAACTGTATATGGTATACATTTGGGTTGCAGTTCCCCGGGCTCCAATTTCTTGGAGGACAAGACACTCAACATGAATTTTGTGTAATTGACAAAATTTTGTGTGATTGTTGCCTGATTGGTGCTGATACCTTTAGGTAGGTGAAGAAGCCATGATTTCTTAATTATACTTTTAACCCTTAAATCCTTCACATTGTTGCTTACAATAGATAGCGAGATGGTACTCAACAATTCTGAATGAGCACAGATTGTCCCCAAATCCTTGTCAGTACAGATTTTCGTACTTTGATACATAGTAATTGTGAATCGTCTCTGTAGCAAATAATCGCGGAGGAAACAACAGGCAGATAGAGTGATGCTAAGTAAACCCCTGGTGAATGAAGCCTGAGGTTCCTCTGTTGCTGCCTGACAAAGTTCTAGCAATGACAGGCCTCAGGTTGAAAGCATCTCTCTGCCTTTTATTTTTGATTGGCTCTATTGTGATTACGGGAAATTCGGTCCTAGTGAGGAAACCTGTACAAGCTACGTCTGAGAAATATGTGTCAGTCGTGTCAGTCATTGAACCCCTAAGCGTGACCCCTGATCCGGGGGCTTTCTTTGAAGGGGTTTCCAGTTCTTCAGGAAGGGAGGATTTCACTCCGACAAAAGTCCCCCAGCTTTCTTCCGAGCGTCCAGTTACTTATAGGGATCCCAGAAAGGCGCTCAAAGAATTGTGGTGGAGTGATCTCATGGCCACTAGGCAACCCCCCGCTTTTTCTACACCGGGGCTTACATAGATGGAGTTAGAATGGTGTGGAAAGATGGAAAGAGTAAGATATTTAGATTTGCCCTTTATGAAAAGAATGCAACGTTCAAGACCAATGTGGTGTCTAGCAACTAAAGAACAAAATATGCTATAATTAGACAGCTACACAGATATCATAGAAAGTCTTAACCAAGTGCTAAATACTTGCTTATAGACTACATAGAATAAACGTTTAACCAAGAGGTTGTGTAACCACAATAGTTCTTTATTAAAACTTAGCGATCTGCCAAAAGTTAACCACAGACTTTCCCTTTCCATTGTAGCCAAAATAGACATATGAGCTTTAGAAAATAGGGTTTAAGCTTAGATTGTTCCTTTGATTTCACTTACCCTTTTACTAAGAAATTGTTTGATTAAAAATAGCTGTAGTAATAGATGAAATGTTCCCAGATGGAACAATCATAAAATAGGTATGTGCTTATAGATAGTTTACTGGGAAAAATAACCTTAAAATTTTCATTTAGAAATTGCAAACACAGGGGCTGGGGATTTAGCTCAGTGGTTCAGTGCCCTGCCTTGCAAGCGCAAGGACCCGAGTTCAATCCCCGCTACCAAAAAAAAAAAAAAAAATGCAAACGCATGCCAAGTTCCCTGTATAATATAGATAAGTTTACTATATGATATAGATAAAGAAGTCGAATGTTCAAGAGGCACCCTGCACCTCCCTCTCCGGGCCTCGATCCTCCCACACCAACTCCACCCTTCCTCTTCAGGACCTGAGTGGCAATGCCCGTCCTTTATTTTCTCATGTGTTCATTGTTCTTTTGACCAACAAACATTTGGCAAAAATTGTGCTGGACACGGAACTGCCCACTGTCTTCCTATGGTTTGACGCCAGAAAGTTATAGCCTCCGACTTTCTTTGTTTTATTTGAAACCACTCTAACTTGAGTCTTTATTCACCAAAACCCACAGGACAACAATAACCAGTTGAGGCCTCCACGTCCACAAACTAAGACGTCCCTATGTTCTCCTTCCTCGCCTGGATTTACTACAGTGATGAGCAGTTTAGCTCCCCGCCCCTCTCTCTTACTTCTCTTTAGGGATTGAAAAGGAGTTTGGCTTTTACTCTGCAAACTAGATACCACAGCATCTATCACAAGGATGCAGGAAGCAGACAGTAACAAAACCCGGAATCCCGATTGCCTATCCTATGGTAGGAAATGTCCTGTCTTGGCAGGAGGGATGCCTGTGGCCTGTGTCCAGGGTGAAGCAGGGAGCAGTTGTAGTGAAGTTGCTTCAGGGAGACAGAATCTCAAGGAACATTTTATCCTAGCTATGCTCAATGAAGAAACCTGGTAACAAATCTTTCTGTAATAATCGACACCTCCCCAAGGACTCTGTGTCCCCTAATTGAGTGTGTCAGTATCTAGGAGACACTAAAATCCTAATTTTCAGATTCTCAAAATTTTCTATCAGAGATACCTGTCCAAGATTAAGACACTTTTTTTTTTCCTATAGGATTGATTGTTAATGAAGCTGATTTGGCTTCAGGCAGATCTATTTCAGGTGATCTGGTTTCCATTTTTTATTGTTGCCTGGAACATCTTGCTGTCACCACCCACAGATCACAGCATTCTGATATTCTTGTGATAACAGATCTTAAAGACAAGGACAGGCCAGAATTAAGACTCCTTCTCTTTTGATTATACTGTACTTCCCTCCTGGTTGTCCTGGTTTCTTTTTTCTGAAATGTCTCTCAGATTCTGTTTCTTCTCCACTCCCCCGCTGCCAATAACTTACGCTTCACTCTTATCCTGTCCCTTCGAGTTGTCACCTTGGACAAATCCAGACCCGCCATCCCCTTACATCACACTCCATCGCCCACAGACAAAGACAACTTCCGGGTCTTCCCAGCATGACCACAGCCTGCAAAGGAAAACAGCACCCTCTCTTTCCTGTTTCTCTCCCTCTGGGAAAGTTGGCAAACCACACACCTGATACATGCCTTCCTGTTTCCCTGAATTTGCTATTCCTGTTTTTGTTTGTTTTTAATTCATTTTACAATACTGAGGATTGAACCTAGGGGCTTTGCACTGAGCTACACCCCCCGGCCATCATCCCCCACCATGTTTCTTGGAGACAGGGCTGTAGGGGTGGATTAGAGGGACATAAAAACTCAGGGCAAAGCACACAGGTGACTAATTGTAAAATCATCATGCTTACCTGTGGCTGACGACTGTAAGATCATCACATGCTTACCATGTCCCATGTGCTTGAAAAAATGTACCCTCCTGAATCCTTTGAGAAAATGTTACTCATTCACTGCATGCTGTCCCCTTCCCAGAAAGACCGTTGCCTGGCCTCGCTCATCAACAGAACAGTGCCCTGTAAGCGGGGACGAATGTCATAGTCACCAGGGCGATTTCTTCTGCTTACTCTGATTTGCCACACTGTAAATAAATGTTGCAGCCTTGATGCCCTCATCTCTCACTTCTCGGGAGTGAGGGCGAGGACATGAAGAGAGGCACAGGGTCATTATGGGGGAGGACCCCCAATGGCTGCAACAGGGTCTTGCTGGGACTACAGGCATGCACCACCACATCCAGCTTCATGTTGGACTTCTTGTGGTTTTTTTTGTTGTTGTTGTTGTTTTGTTTGTTTTGTTTTTTTGAGACAGGATCTTGCTATGTAGTTGAGACTGACCTGGAACTCACTACGTGGTCCAGGCTGGTCTTGAACTCACAGCGATCCTCCTGCCTCAGCCTCCCGAGTGCTGGGATTACAGGAGTGCGCCACCACATCCGGCCTTCTTGTGAATTTTTGCTCATCCTTAAAAGTCCAAGAGTTAGGTGTGGTGGTGCACGGCTATAATCCAAGCACCAATGAGGCAGATGTAGGAGAATCACCGTGAGTTACAGGCCAGCCTGGAATATATAGTGGGACCCTCTTTCAAATAGAAAAAAAAGTTCATCTCAAATATGACAGTTTCTGTGCATCTTTTGCAGATGCCAGTGGTTCTCAGGAGAGGGAGGGATTCTCCAAGTGTTGAGTGACATCCTAACTATTGGAGGAGCTTTAACACTACACATGCCTTTGAGAGCTGCTGTCCCTGTTGGCTTGGATTTCTCCTTTATTTGCCCTTTTCTTCGAGCACTTTAAGAAAACCTGAGTGTGATTGTCAATGCCAACAGAGAGCAAAGCCTGTGAGTGCTCTGCATGTATGATCGGTTCGTGTATTTCCATCCTTTCCTACCAGTACCATTCTGGCCACACTTCCAAAGGGCTCTGAGAGAGGAACAGGACAGTGTGGGGCCTCTCGCTAATGGAAAGGCTGCCATGAGGTTGCCATAGGAAAAGGCTAAACCTGCAAGACGGTGGAAGAGTGCTGGGAAGACAGACTTTGGACAGAAGCTCAGAGTGAGAGATTTGCATCTAGGGTTCCTCACATTTGTCCTAATTATCTAAAACTTATTTCTCCTCCCTTACTCTAGCCGTCTCCCACTCGATTCTTTCCTTTGTCCGTCTCACGTCTTTCTTGGGCCCCGATCTGTCCAGTTTCCCCTTTTGTAGGCTATCTGCCTCACAGTCTTTCAAACAAGGCAACACAGTATTTGTTGGACAACCAGTCAGTAGGTCGAGGCGGTCAGTTCAAGGCTGAACTAAGCAAGTTGAGCAGGCTCAGCCAAGGCAGTGCAGAGCCAGGGACAGGAAAGTTCCCCACCAGTTTTTACTGATGCCTAGAGAAACAGTGGCAGGCACTGGCACCACAACAAACAGCACGTCACTTGTGATCTGGGCAGTGGGAAGAGCTCCACTCCCACCCTTGTTCTGGCAGTTTCGAGCCAAAAACAGAAGGGGCTCGCTGGCAGCTGTAATCCTCCCACTCCAGAGACTGAGGCAGGACAATCCATGCAAGTTCAAGGCCAGTCTGGAGTATATAATGAGTTCAAAACCATCCTGAACTACATAACGTAGTGAAATCCTAGCTCAAGAAAACCCAAGCAAACTAAGACAAAACAAGTAACAACAGTAAAAAAGAAGGGACTCCACCCAGAAGGTTAAAGCAACACGAAGACTTCCTTTCACACTAGTATATTTTCTCAAGAGGAAATAGAAACAATCAAACGCTGTATCTCTATGTACCATTTCCCCAAGATGTTTTTGTTTTGTTTTTGGTACCAGGGATTGAACTCCGGTCGTTGAGCTTGCAAGGCAGGCGGCAGAACGACTGAGCCAAATCCCCCGCCCTCCCCAAGATGAATGTAAATACCTCATATCACAAATATATACTGCTAATAAGAAAGAAGTAAACGGGCGGATTTCTCAAGGGGGAGTAAAATGATCAAGCTGTGGCATGCCTATGTACCAATTCCCCACAATGAGGCGAGGGAGGGAATTAAGATATGTTCTGTACAGGTACCGACCCCCCACCTTGTGAATGTAATCATTATGTATTGCAAACATGTACTAATAAAAAATTTAAAAATATTCCTCAAGATGAATGTATCTTGTTATGTATCTCAACTACATACACATATATATCATATCTCAACTACATATATGTATATATTAGTAATAAAAAACACAAAACGTACCTGGCAGAATTTCCCAAAAGGAAGTAAAAATAATCAAAGGCAATGTCCATGTACCAATTCCCCAAGATGAATGTAAAATTACTATGTGCTGCAAACTTACACTTACTAATAAAAATAAAAATAAACCGGGCAGATTTTTCTAGTTGCAACACACAGATGATCGCGCCCAGGTAAAAGACAGACCTCGGGGACAGGGAAGAGGGAGGCATGTTGGAGCTGGTATACTGAATCACTCTTAACCGTTCCTTTTTAGCTAAATGAATCACTTCTTTTCTTCGGCCGAGGCGGCGAACTGAGAGACCGATGCGGAGGACGCGCAGTTAGTTGCCCTCTGGGGCTAGGAGCCGAGGCGCCCCTAGTTCCAGGCCACGCAAGCGGGCCACAGCCCCACAGCCGCCCCAG
>NW_022900931.1:41339071-41344280 GCF_012274545.1 Fukomys damarensis | reverse complement strand
GGCGGGGCGCGCAGCCGCCTTCTTCTCCCGGGACCCCCAGTGCCGGGAGGGGGTCCCCTGCCAGCCCGGGTCGTGGGTTCCCTGCGGGTGGCCCAGGCCCTCCGGGACGCCCACCGGGAACCGGGATCGGGCGTTCCCCACTTTCGGGAGGTGGCGGAAGGCTGCAGGTTTTCCAATTGCGGGGACTTTGTTGGTTTGTTTCCTTGTTTGAAGCCAGCGTTTTGTTCCCCCTTGTGACCTCTGCAAGGAATGTGCTCGGATCCATTCTTCGGAATGGAAGAGCCCTGGAATCTCTCATTTGTCTTATCTACGGGGTCTGTGAGGCTCCCAGAAGAAATTTGCATTACGTCGGGACTAGAATGCAAAGAGCCAGCGACACCAGTTAGATGTCCTGGTTTAAAAGAATTTGGTCAAATCCGCGATTCCGTGTCTAATTCCATGTCGAATTCGACAAGATACAGAGCATTTTGAAAGCACGATTTTACTCAAGCCAAATATCCTGACTCAAGTTTAGGGAAGACAAAAATCAGAGGAGTTATTGTATGACATCAGAGGCGGTGTCTTGCCTTAGGACTTTTTCTGTGTTGTTCAAAGTTACTTGTTGCTGTCTCAGTATTTGGTTAAGTAATGGTTATACGGAGGGCTAACTGCTAAGAAACCAGTCTTTTTTCCTTTTGTTTTGCAAAACTTTGCAAGATGTGAGTGTCAGAGTTCATGCAATCATTTCTTTCATGGAAAAGATCTTTCATGGCAAATTTTTGGGACCAGGGAAAATAGGGAACGTTTGGTGGGGTTACCTCCATTCCTTAGTTTAACCATTGACTCCAGGGCTGTGGCTTAGAGCCCGGAAAGTCCCTATGGCCTGTGGAGTTGACAGAGGAAGATATGCTTTGTACAGAGAAGACACGATCTTCTGTATTAATATCTCTTATAAGAGAAAAGAAAAGGTCAAAAGTGTGTTTCTCAGTTGTTGGTGGTTGTGTCTGTGTTTGAGAAAACAGCCTAAAACTAGGTTTTATCAGAAGTCGTCTGTATGCCAGGAAGAATTATTATGTGTGAAGTCAGACACTGAGGGGAGGACAAAAGCAGTCAGGCTGATCTTAAACCCAGGGTTTACTAAACAGAACTGGGGAGCAGTTCTTCCACCCGAAGACTGGCCTTGAACTCCTGAGCTCAAGCAGTCCTCTTGCCTCAGCCTCCCCAGTCTGTCCGGAAGAGTTCAGGGGAGAAACACTGTGATAAGTACTATACGAAGTCTTCCGATGCAGGTGTGTGGGGGCATCAACTCCTCTGAAGTTCAGGGGTGAAGGAAGGGCTGTTTGGAAGGAGTAAGCTTTGGAGATGCGGACAGTAAGGGGGGGAGGGGGAGGGGGGAGGAGGAGGAGGAGGAGGAGGGACCTAAATGAAGGCTGTGGGGTGTGAAGAGGACAGATTCCTGAGCTAGGGCTTGAAAACTGACTTATGTGGGCTTGAAATAGCAGGTGGATACGATGATCCACAGAACTGGGGCTTGGGAAGATGGGTGCACTCTCAGAAAGTGGGGCTTTTGGAGACGAAAATGCGAGATGAAGGAGTAGGAGTGTCAGCGGAAGAGGAGAGGCACATTTGTACACGTGGAGTCTGACATGTGACTGAGACATCCACATAGATTTGGAAAACAGCGACTAGCAGGCTCTGGAAGGGAGTGGAAAGATCTGGTTGGAAACACAGATTTCAGAGGGTTTGTGTGACCAGGACTTAAAGTTTGGATTCCTTGGTTGAGTCCATCAAGGGTGATGTGTGAAGGAATTAGCAGAGAGATAGAGCCCTGGGGTAAATGGAACCTGAGAAAGAAGCTCTGTGAGTAAGAGAAAAACCTAGAGAGTTTGATATTTTAAGAAAGTCAGATGTGACACCTGTAATCCTAGCACTCTGGAAGGCTGAGGCAGGAAGATCACAAGTTTCAGCCCAGCCTGGGCAATTAAGTGACTCAGCAAGATCCTGTCTAAACATTTTACAAAAGGGGATAGGATGGGAATGTAACTCAATGCAAGTGCTCTGGGTTTAATTCCCAGTACCACAAAAGAAAAAAAGAGGAGAAGAAACCAAGAGAGAGTGAAGTTTTAAGGAAGGGGTAGTTTAGCAATGGAGAGAGATTAAATGTGATCTTCACTGAGTTTGGCAGTTGAAAAGTCTTTGGCATCCCCTAGGTTGGAAGGCAGTGCAATGTGTAACATACATTCAGTAATTTCTATTGCCCACTGCAGTCATTGGCTAGGCTGTCCATCTAACTGCTCGACCCAGAAACCTAGGATCCCCGTATGATTCTCTGCTGTCCTCTATTACCCCACATCCCATCAGTTCGCCTATCTGTAAAATACATCTGACTGGGGTGGTGATGCATACTTGTAATCCAAGCCCTCGGGGAGGCTGAGGCAGAAGGGTCACAAGTTCAAGCCCAGTCCGGGCAACTTGGTGACATGGCAAGACTCTGTCTTCAAAATTTTAAAAAAAAGTTTCGGTCAGTATTTACTAGAAAAACAGGTATAGTACAAGCTATGCAAATATATGAATTTACAAGACTGGCTTACAGTGGCCACCAAGAGTCGGATGAGAAAGAGTGCTGAGGGCCTGTCTGCATACTGGAGCCCGGAGGATGTCATCAGAGGTGTGCAGCTCACTGCAGTGCCCGGTGCCAGCCCACCTCAGGAGGCCCCTGGGTCCGCCATGGAGCCTGGAGTCTGCACCCACAGGCTGAAGGATCCTCACCGGAAGCTAGGAGAGGATGCCCAAGGACAAGACCGGAGATCCTTGGAAGGGACCAAGTAGCAGCGCCTTTCCTGTCTCCCCTTCCTACCATAGTGGGATTGCAGAGCCGACGTGGCTAAGCTTCTCTTAGCCAAACTTCTCAAGTGGACACCATCGCTCCACCGTCACCACTGGGGATGGGCTCCGTGTGAAGGCCCTGGGTTCAGTCCCGTAAATGAACAACACACAGGTAAAACGCACCTGATGTTAGTTCCCCCCACGCCTCCACTCCTAGCATTTCAGTCTGCGTTGCCCTCGTTTCTTGCCTATTTTACTGTGATTGCCTCCTGGCTTGTCTGCCCATTTCCCCCATTGGTTCTTTTCAATCCATTTTTATTCAACTACGGGAAACACTTTGTTAAGATACAAATCAGGTGATGTTGCTTTCGTGTTTCAAATGCTTTCTGGCTTTCCTATTGTACTTGGAATGAAATCCAGATTACTCCCATGGCCTTAGAAAAACTCTACATGGTCTAGTTTCTGTTTACCACTGTGACTTCAGCTTGGGTTTTTTTGTTTTGTTTTTCTTGGTAGCGGGGATTGAACTCTGGACCTTATGGCAAGGCAGGAGGTGAGAGCTTGTGTCTCTTGTTGCCTTGCTCACTATATTCAAGCCACGCTGCCCATTCTCACCTCAGGACCTTTGCACTTTCCCTTCCTGCTGCTTGTTCCACTCTTTCCTAGAACCCTCTAGGCTGACTCCTTCTGCTCTCTGAGGTCTCAGTAGCGTGTGTCACTTCTGGACCGCCCTATCTCGGGAGAGGTACAATTTACTGACCCTTTGTTTACTTCCTTTTTGTAATTTTCAGCCCTTTGGGTTTTCCTCTGTTTTTTCCTCCACCAGAGTCTGGGCACATGTCTCTCATGGAAGTACCCCAGGTGCTTAGCACAGTGGACGTGACAGAGGTCAGGGGATGTTGCTAAATGGCAGTGAGACGCAGGCAGGTCTGGACAGCAGTTTGTTGGTGGTTTGCAATGCACAGTCACGATTTAGTGTGGCACACAGTGAGTACTCAGTGAGTGTTCCTTGAAAGATACTTTTTTCCAAGGGTGATTTCACGCACTATCTGATGATTTTTCACTCTTTAATTTTCATTTCGTATTTCTTCAGAGAAGTAAGGAATACTTTTTCTCCCTGCTTTTTTATTTTTTACGTTGAGACATGATCTTGCTAAGTTGCCCAGGCTGGGCTCAAATTTGTAATCTGCCTCAGCCTGCCCAAGTCCTGTGATTATAGGCAAATAATGCCTCATCTGACTCATGAATTTACATTCTTACCTACTTTCAACACCATGATTTTGAAATTACTAGTTACTATATGTTTAAATTATCTTATCATATATTTGCTTCTAAGTGTCTTATAAATAGGATTTTATTATTTTCTCATGCTTGTTGACCAAATTTAGACTTGAGACGTACATTTGTTTGTTTATTTGGTTGGTGGGTTGACTTTTGGAGACACTTTGCACTCTGCACTTTGTAGTGCAGGCTGGCCTTGAACTCACTGTGTAGCCCAGGCTGCCTTAGAACTAATGGCGGTCGATCCTCCTGCCTCAGCCTCCTGAGTGCTGTGACTACAGGCGTGTACCATGACATCTGGCTTACATTTGAGACTTTCGACTTGTGGTGGAAACCTCAAATCTTGTTACCATTTTCCTCAGATTTCAGAGGTTTTACATGACCAGGAGTTAAAGCTTGGATTATCTGGTTGAGGTTGAGAGAGAAAGAGAGGGAGAGAGGGCGAGAGGGCCCTGGGGTAAATGGAACCTGAGGAAGAGGCTCTATGAGTAGGAGAAGAGCCTGTAGAGCCT
The DNA here is from genome assembly GCF_012274545.1 of Fukomys damarensis. Lineage (NCBI taxonomy): Eukaryota > Metazoa > Chordata > Mammalia > Rodentia > Bathyergidae > Fukomys > Fukomys damarensis. Next base: position 41,339,682 of record NW_022900931.1, on the reverse strand, counting down.
GTAGTGGAGAACTACACGGCCATAAAGATAAACTGGAGTCATTTGAAGGAAAACAGATGCACCTCGCGACCATGATGTTAAGTGAAATAAATCAGACGCACAAGCTTAAATATGACACGGTTTCACTACGTGAGAAACACAGAGTACAAACAGAGCAAAAGTAAAGGTACTAGGAATTAGGCAGAGGGGTCTTTCTCAAAGGGCGAGGGGACCAAGAGGTGGCGTGGGGGGAGGAGTTGGGTTGTGTACAGGGACCAACTTCCCACAAGCAGTGTGAACAGTATGTAAAACACACATGCACTAATCAAATGAAAAATTTTTTAAAAAGGAAACCAAGAAAAGCCACTGTGGTGGTTCATCCCAGTACCAGTGCCTGTTTACTTTTGGAACCCAATAAACATGAGGGGCCTTGGGAACGGAGCTCACTGACTGGTACACTTCTTGCTTAGCGTGTGAAAGACCCCAACTTCAATGTCCAGCACTACAAAAACCAAAAGCAACTTAAATCTTTAAAACATGTACTTGTATTTCTACCATTCATCTTTTACCCCAACTCCAGAGTATTCTCTAAGCCCAGATGCTACCAAAGGCTAGCGGGGGGGGGGGAGGAC
>NW_022900931.1:41321034-41339052 GCF_012274545.1 Fukomys damarensis | reverse complement strand
GGGGGGGGGGGAAGACAGCATATATATATAAATTGCATATACATGCAAATTTATTCTCATAAGTTCATTATTTATGTATTCAGTTAAATGAACGCCTAGGGGCACCAGACACTGTTTTATGGGCCAGTACTGTGGGGAGCCTAGATTCTAGTGGGAGACGTCACACAGGACGGATGTTCTCAAATATATAGGGCATACCAAGCGGTAGATCACATCCCTGAGTCTCTGCTTTGAAGAAAATATGATTCACCCACTGTGAAATGTTGCAGGGTTTTTTGTTTGTTTGTTTGTTTGTTTATTTTTTGAGATAGGGTCTCACTATGCAGTTGAGACTGACCTGGAACTCACTATGTAGCCCAGGCTGGTCTTGAACTCACAGCGATCCTCCTGCCTCAGCCTCCAGAGTGCTGGGATCACAGACATGCGCCACCACGCCCGACTGTGCAGTAATTTTTTTAAAATATGGAGAACGCTTCTTTCCATTACAGAATATTTGTGAAATGTAAAAAAGACACATTATAGGGTCTCTAGAGGGTTTAGAGTGTGACTTAATTAATGAAACACAGCTTTGCAGAATTATTGCCGCCTCCTCCCGGTTTCATAAATGCTTGTCTACTGACTAAATCTCTCTGGCGTTTCTTTCCACCCTTGCTGAAACTCTTAGCTCAGCCATGCAGTACACCTCCAGGGATGTACACCGCCAGGGACACTAAGAGCCTGCTGACTGGGGGCTGGGAATTTCAAGTTGAATCTGAATTCTCCCTGTGAGACATGCCTCTCACCCGTACCTTCCGCCTTGGGAGGACCCGTGATGCCATTTCAAAAGGGGGAATAAAACGGTGTGCTCTGGCCTAGAGTTTGTCATGCATTAGTTTTCTCACTTGCCCCCCACGAGGGGAATTTAATTATTTTGAAGAACCAGAAGCTTCTCCCTGAGGGCTCAGGCATCCTTTGGCTCTGATTCGTGGTCCCCAAGGCTGGTGACTTAGGAAGTGTACATGAATTTATTTGAGTGATGCTCCTTTTTTTCCTTTTCCTCTCGTACTTTGCCAAGAGCTTGACATTAAGGATGTCCTGGATTCTGGCCAGAAGTCCTTGGGATCTTGACTGCAATAGGAGGGCAGAGGTCAGTTGATTTTGAAACCATTCGTAGTGCCTGAATTGAGAAATTATAGTTTTTCTCCCAGGACCTTTAATTTTTGCCCTTAAACTCTTGTATTTATTACCTTTTCAAAGGCATGAGATGGCTATAATTTTGAATCCTTTTGTAAATTTCCTTTGGCCCCATCAGACTTTTATCCAGGATGATTTCATTGATTATAATTAGGTAATTGAGTCTTTTTTTTTTTCCTCCTCTTACAACTCAGTCATTTTTGAAACTGTGGTAGCAGGTTTTTTTTTTAGGTCTTGAACTCACAGCGATCCTCCTGCCTCAGCCTCCAGAGTGCTGGGATCACAGACATGCGCCACCACGCCCGACTGTGCAGTAATTTTTTTAAAATATGGAGAACGCTTCTTTCCATTACAGAATATTTGTGAAATGTAAAAAAGACACATTATAGGGTCTCTAGAGGGTTTAGAGTGTGACTTAATTAATGAAACACAGCTTTGCAGAATTATTGCCGCCTCCTCCCGGTTTCATAAATGCTTGTCTACTGACTAAATCTCTCTGGCGTTTCTTTCCACCCTTGCTGAAACTCTTAGCTCAGCCATGCAGTACACCTCCAGGGATGTACACCTCCAGGGACACTAAGAGCCTGCTGACTGGGGGCTGGGAATTTCAAGTTGAATCTGAATTCTCCCTGTGAGACATGCCTCTCACCCGTACCTTCCGCCTTGGGAGGACCCGTGATGCCATTTCAAAAGGGGGAATAAAACGGTGTGCTCTGGCCTAGAGTTTGTCATGCATTAGTTTTCTCACTTGCCCCCCACGAGGGGAATTTAATTATTTTGAAGAACCAGAAGCTTCTCCCTGAGGGCTCAGGCATCCTTTGGCTCTGATTCGTGGTCCCCAAGGCTGGTGACTTAGGAAGTGTACATGAATTTATTTGAGTGATGCTCCTTTTTTTCCTTTTCCTCTCGTACTTTGCCAAGAGCTTGACATTAAGGATGTCCTGGATTCTGGCCAGAAGTCCTTGGGATCTTGACTGCAATAGGAGGGCAGAGGTCAGTTGATTTTGAAACCATTCGTAGTGCCTGAATTGAGAAATTATAGTTTTTCTCCCAGGACCTTTAATTTTTGCCCTTAAACTCTTGTATTTATTACCTTTTCAAAGGCATGAGATGGCTATAATTTTGAATCCTTTTGTAAATTTCCTTTGGCCCCATCAGACTTTTATCCAGGATGATTTCATTGATTATAATTAGGTAATTGAGTCTTTTTTTTTTTTCCTCCTCTTACAACTCAGTCATTTTTGAAACTGTGGTAGCAGGTTTTTTTTTTCTTTCTTTCTTTCTTTCTTTTTGTACTGGGGATCAAACTTGGGTCCTTGCGCTTATGAGGCAGGAGGCACCATCACTAAGCTAAATCCCCGGACAATTTTTGAAACTGTGATACTGTGTGACAGCCCTGACCTATTGTTGTCAATTTGAGTACTTTTCTAGCAGTGTGATTCATTGTAGCTAATCTTTAGATTAACTGATTGAGGTTAGAGATGTAGTATGTCTTTGCTAATCTTATCAGTTTTGGTAGATAATGTTATACCCCATAGAATGAAGTCCACAACTTCAGCTTTCTTAGTTCAGGTTGCAACCAGCCAATCAAACTTTGATCAATTTGAAGCCAGATTTTCTGGTGTACACCCATAATCCTGGCCCTCAGGAAGCTGAGGCAGGAGGATCTCAAGCTTGAGACTCTGATGAACCTGGAATGAACATTTTTTTTTTTTTTTTTTTACCTTGTACCAAGAGAAACGAGTGAGTGCTGTAATAAGCAGAGGTGGTGCTGGCTTGTAATCATGTTTAACAATAGGGATTTCGAGCCAGAGCTGCTGAGGAAAGGCACTTTCTCCTTGTTTCACACTAGAAGTCTGCTGTGCTTATCTGCAGTTCCACCATTTCTGAAAACCAAACATTTCTTCCTAAGTTTGACACAAAGTTTTTGGCAGTGAAGTTCAGTCTGACCTAATGAGACTGTGTGAAGTGAGTCTACCTGGTTCATGACTGAAGTTTTCCACCCCAGAATATTACTGTGTTTCATTGTGGGATGCTGAACTCTGCCCTGCTGTGGCGGTTATAGAGTGGGGTATGGGTGTCCTGTCAGTTTTCTAAAGCTAGAAAAATTCTCTATTGTGAAACTTGTCCTGCCTCCAAGGTTTTTTGTTTTTTGTTTTTTTTTTAATTTGCTTGTTGGCCTGTACAGTATTTTATGTCTGAAAATTTCTTCTACTCTTATAAATACTAAAAACTACAAAATATTTTTCAGTTCTTTTTTTTTTTTTCCTCTGCGGAACTGAGATTGAACCCAAGGCCTTACATATCTTAGGCAAGTGCTCTGTCCCTGAGCTACATCCCCAACCTTTCTTAGTTCACTAAATTGGCCAGGCTATCCTCCACCGTGAGGTCTGCCTGTCTCAGCTTCCTGAGTACCTGAGATTATAAGTGCTTGCCTCCACACCCAACTACATGTTATCTCTAAATATTTCCATACGTAAAGCTGGCAGGCTTTCCACTTCCGGACCTTCATCAGGTTTTTTTTTCTTAAATTGTGCTAGTTTGGACCCAGGTACCAGAGAGTCTATTTGCCATTATTTTCTCCCATTCTGTAGGTTGTCTTCTCCCTTTTTTGTTTGAAGCACACATTTTTAATTTTGATTTTTTAAATCTATTTTGATTGTGCAATTTGCCTATTTTCTTTTGTTGCTCATGTTTTTGTTGTCATAGCTGAGAAATCATCACCTTATACAAGATCAGAAAAAAATATCTCCTGTGTTTTCTGCTAACAGTTTTATAGTTTTAGGTGTTCATTCAAGTCTGTGATCCACTTGAGTTAATTTTTATTTATGGTGTGTCTGCTTTTACTTTTTTCATTTAGTAATCTAGCTTAGAGTCTGTTTCATACCAACACTAGTGAAATTCTTTACTCTCTCTTCTGTACCCCTTTACCTTATGTGGATGAGCTTCTTTTAAGACCCCCCAGGATGAAAATACACATAAATATTTGGGTTTGGAAATATGGTGAAATGTCAGTGTAGCTTGAAAAGAATTTCATGTTAATTTCATCAAAAGCCAGTTCTAAGCATTTGACGGACGTGGTGGTTCTAGGTAGTTCTTACAATTGAGAGGCTTTTCAAAATCTAGTCTCCTGTGGAGAATGACCCTACGAATGCCAGGGATTTTTTTTTCCTCATTAAGTTTATTGGTACATTTTAGGTATCCAGTACAGTTACATTCATCCTTGGGATCTTGTACCTCCACATGACAGGTCTTGATTCTCATTTTTTCCCCTTACCCCTGCCCTCCCCAGGCATTTTATTCTGTTAAACATTTACAGTGAGCCAGGAAGCAGATTTGGTTATATGAAAATACCCAGAACATTTAGGTGGACCAGGTGCTGTAAAATTTTCCTTGACATTCTGAGCCTTACCCAGTTCACATGCCTTCGTAGCCTGCATTCTTTTACTCTTTGTTGTCCTTCTGTGTATAAATCAAAATGAGTGATGATATAAACTTTGGGCAGTATACCCAGCCGCTTGGTGAGCTGTAAAGAACACGCGATGCGGGGCTGGAGGCCACTCCTGTTAACTCGGGATGTTAGTGCAGTCTTCTAAAGTATGCGTTGGATTTTTTGCGATTTATTTCTCTGGAAGCCTTGAAGCTTTGCAGGTGTGTCACTGATTAAGATGGTAGACTACTGCCCTGGTCAGTTGCAAAAATCAGGCACAGGTGCCCTTCACATCTGTTGTTCCAGCGAACACACCTTTCCCTAACTTGCCCTGCGTCACGTGCCCCCGAAGCCTGGCTCATCGGCTTCGGGCTGCCACAGTGCGGCACCTCACTGGGTGCCAGGATGGCCCAGGCCACACCCAATGCCAATTTGAGGCTCTCCAGCCCCACCCTGGGAGCAGACCCAGGGCTTCGTGCCTGTGAGGCAAGCACTGTGCCGCTGAGCTGTCCCCAGCCCAGGTATTTTTAAAAGCAGACCGCATTCTTAAGAGCAGGTATACAGAAAAGTTGAGAGGAAGGTAGGGAGATTTTCCACACAGCTCCTGGCCCTACACAGGCGCAGCTGGCGCGTTGCCAGCGTCCCCACAGATGGTGTATTTGATACAACTGTGTTAGCTCCCAAAGCCCCAGCGTTTGCAGGGCGCCTCGTACTTAGTGTTGCACGTCTTTTGGGTTTGAACAACTGTATCATGTGTATCTGCCACTTTAGAGTAACGTATCATACCATTTTTCAGTAGGTTTAGTAACCACTGGTTGTTTTTTTTTTTTAATTTCTTAAATTTTTGCCATATTTTAGAGGTGAGGGAAACCCTCACCGCCACTGGGTATCTTCTCTGCAATCTCTGGTTCTTGTGTTGCAATAATATCTTTTGTATTGATCTTTTCTGGTTACATTTTGGTTCTGATATCTTCTGATGTACCGTAAAGCTCCTCTAGGATGGAGGGTTGAGAGATTAAAGGTACAGTGGTCTTCTGCCTGAAGAAACTTCAGTGTGACATTTCGGTCCCTGGGCGTATAAACCGTGAGCGAGTGCTGTATGTCAGGTCTGTCCCCAGACCTGTTTCCCCTGGTCTTTCTGTTAAGCAGTGTGGTCTGCTGTTACCTGGCCGAAGTAAACCGGTCCGATTTCTTACCAGGTGTTGGTGGTTTTCGTCTGCCGGCTGAGAGCTGAGAAAGTATCTGGGTGCTGGATGCAGTGATCGACTCTGGCCAGCCGGGGCAGCCCCGGCGTTGGTGTCACCTGCTTGCTTGTGACATCCGGGAAGGATACCCTGTGGAGTGGCTCTGCTGCTGCACTGAGGGTGTTTGTCGTCTCCCCTGGGCTGTTCGTGTGTTAGGCAGAGGCTGAGACCCAGCACGCGCTTGAAGGAATGAATGGTTGATTGAGAAGCGGAAGTCAGTCGCGGGAGAGAGAGGCGAGCAGTACATGCATAGCGGAGGAGAGGAGCTCCAGGGCTTCAGTCAACTGCTTCGCTCAGTGACTGGCTTGATTCAGGACCTCCCGGACATTGCTCATTCCCGAGACAGAGAGGTCTTTGTTGGTGCAAGAAAGATTAAGCATAGAGATGTGGCCAGCTGGACCTCCGTCGCGAGGGCAGTGAACGGACTCCGGGAGGGGTTTGGTAATCCTGTGTGTCACTCAAAGTACACGGAGTTTTGTTTTTTAATGGCTGAGATTTCAAAAGATAGATCTCCTTTGATATTTTTCTTGCCTGAAAAGGAAGAAAACTCTTCGAAGAAACCCGTGAGTCTCCTGCAAGGTAGAGTGGAACAAGTGATTCTTTTCTAGAGCTGAGCGTATCCGAGTTTGATGTTTTCCTCATTCATTCATGTTCCCCCAACACTCAAACAAGTGTTGGTGGAGCATTTTGAGAAAGAGCCGGCGTTTGTCGGGTGGCCAGGCTCTCAGGTGGGCCAGGCAGATGCAGCCCCTGCCCTCTGAGGGAGGGCCGTGGTATTGTCCAGCATAGGGTGAGGGAACACAGATCGCCGGACGGATGTCTGTGAGCACAGGGTGGGGACTTTGAGGCCAAGCGGGAAGGAAGTCACTTTGAGACTGAGGCCCGAGGCATCTTTTCAGATGAAGAATGCAGAGGCTTGGAAATTTTAACTTATTGACATTCCACGCTCACCAGACGGGAAGTATGGCCTCTTTTTTCTACCCTACAGATCCCAAGCCTTTTTATTCTTTGTTTTGTTTTGCTTTTTTTTGTTTGTTTTTATTTTTTTGAGACAAGGTCTCACTATGTAGTTCAGGCTGGTCTTGAACTCACTGTGTAGCCCAGGCTGGCCATGAACTCACAACCGTCCTGTCTCAGCCTCCCAAGTGCTGGGATTATAGGCTTGCACCACCACTACTGGCTCCAAACCTTTTTATTCTGACTCCATTCAGCAGCCCTAGGATATTGTGAACTACTTCTGTCTGTCCTCTATCCATGCCTGTAATCCCAGCGCTCTAGGAAACTGAGTAAGGAGGATTCCAAGTTTGAGCTCAGCCTGGGCAACATAGCTAGTGAGACCTTGTCTCAAAATAAATAATAAAGGTAAAGGCTGGGAATGTAGCTCAGTATAAAGGACCTGGATTCAAGAGAGAGAGAGGTGGAAGGAGTCTTTTTCAATCATTGTATTAATGTCGATATCTTCCTGAAAAATTTTTTGTGGTGCACACCTAAGAGATTATGTTTCAAAACAAACAAAACATTTTTTTGTTCTGGAGAATAAAATATAGGAGGGGGAGCACAGTTTACAGAGCTAGCTACTGGCTATTTATGCATGTATTTATTTATTTAGATACTGGATCTTGAATGCAAGGCCTTCACACAGAGCTACATCTTCAGTCCTTTTTGTATTTTTTATTCTGAGACAGAATCTCATTAAATTGTTAAGTTGCCTGTGCTGGCTTTAACTTGTGATCCTCCTGCCTCAGCCTCCTAGAGTGTGAGCATTCATGCACTCAGTACCCTGCCCTGGCATTATCCTGTCGCATGTAGCCCCATCCACCCTGTTCTAGCAGTATGCATTACTCTAAATTTTGTGTTTAGTGTTCTCTTCTGTTCTCTTTTATAGTATGTCTTAAAAGATCATATCTGCGCTTGTCTTAGGAGACACTATGTATCACCATCTACTAATACAGAACAGGAGAAGGGCCAGGAAACTGTTCATAAATGAATGGTTTGATTGTACCCTTTTAAGCAGGAGAATGTACTGACTTCAAAGTGCTTCAAAGGAAAACAAAAGCCCCCTTTCAGTTTCAAAGAAAACCTTAACCAGATCTGTTAGAAAGACAAGGTTTTTCCAAATCAGCATACTACAAACAAACCCAGCAGTGACCTGCCTGGAATTTCTTCAGCCAGTACCTTTCCAGGATCGCTGCTAGGCTGTGGAAGTGTTTATTTGATCATGACGATGCCACTGCAGTGTGCGTCTGTGCGTTTTGTGGTGTGAGAGTTTGGATTTCCCTCGAGTAAGCTCATGCTGATATGTAGTTGGGATGCATCACTGACTGCTACTTTAATAATTCAGAACATTGAACTAGATCCTGTCAGCAAATGGCCTGTTGAGCAAACCAATCTTGAATTTGCTTTTTTCTTTGCTGTGATGGATGTGGTTTCATGCTCTGTATTTTCTTCTTTTTTCCCCACATCCCCTGATTCTCCATTCAGAGTCAGAGCATGAGGTTCTGGGTATCATTTGACTGTTGCAGAAATGACCCTTGGTCAGATGGTACTGAGGCATCTTGCATTTGAACTCCTCTCCGGTTTTGAGCTTTGGTATCATTCCTCTGCTAACTGGTATCTTTGGTCAACATTGTCCGTTTTAGAAACCATTCTCTAGAGTGAGGATGGGTTGTTTTGGTTTTCCTTGTTTATTTTCCTGCCCTTTCAGCTCTGGCCCAACCCTGCAGGGTTTTCAGCCCCCGTGCGACCTTCCCCAGGCAAGAGCCAGCACAGTCCCATTACCGTGTTGACATTTTTGTGTAAGAGTGTTCGCTCAGAGCGCAGGGCTGGCGAGGTAGGGAGACATCTGTATATCACTTCATCTTTTTACTGCATATCTTTCTAAGTTTTTATTTCTAAGGTGGTTGGTTTTCGTAGACGTCAACAGGAAACCTTGCTTCTTCCAGCTATGAGTTTTCGGGCAAAAGCTTTAATACATTACCCAGCCATTTTTGCCACTCTGTCATAATTGTAAACCCTCACCCCAAGAAGAATCCTTTTAATGTCTTATTCAGATTGGGATTCCAATCTTAGTGCCATGGAATGTAGATTAGAACAATACTTTCTGTATGCTTCAGTGTCCTTTACATTTTTAGCCATGTGAGGGAGCCCCTAAAAACTCCCTTGTATGGGTCTGAAAAGCTGAGCTTTCTGAATCCACAATAATTTTACTATGCGTTTCCATAATACGGTAGTCTTAGTCACTTAAAAAGGTGGTGGGGGTGCTAGACAAGCAAACCATTCCCAATTGTTTAAGAAACCAGTGAATTCATCCCCTGCCAGGCTGCCTGGGATGTGCTCCAAGAGGCAGACGTCTGGTTTCTCTTCATCACGCAGGAGAAGGCGTTGGAAGCCACACAGTGCAGGAGTCCCGAAGATTCTAGATGTGTGTGCGCATGGAACAGTGGGCAGTTTAAGTGAGGTTTCCCACCGCAGCTTCTGCCTGGGGTCTGCTGTGCATCTGACAGCTGACTTCTCCTCCCTCGTCTCTGAGCGCATCACGGTCTCCTCGATCCCCCAGTTATTGTCAGTGGCGTTCTCTGTTCTTAGGTACACCTGTCACCTCAGCCAGCAGAGGACAAGGCCACCTCAGTGGCTGCTGCACTGTGTTTGAGGTGGAGAGGGTAGGGGATGAGGCAGCTCGTGGACCGGACAGTGGGGAGCTGTGGATTGGGGTTGGGGGCTTTTATGCAGTTCCGGGTTGTCCTCAGGATTGAGGATCTAGGATATGCATTTCCACTTGTCCATCAGGCTACCCCTTCCATTTAGGCGTCTGGTTAGAATGCATACCCTTTGAAGTTTAGAGATCTGTTGCCCACTTAAGACTGCTGCTTCCTGGAGGATGGAGGTCACTGGAAGTAAAAGTTCAGGCTCAGCTTACAGGCAAAAGTATAGCTCAGGTCACAGGCTTATTGTATCTTTCCACCACATAGGACCTTTTTTTGGAGTCTCTTGAAAGGGAAAAAGGCACTGTGACCTTGGGTACCTTTGTGTTGTACCAAGCCAGTGAGAAAACACCAAGTACCTGGACACAGATAAAAACTGAAAGAAGTTTATTACGCACGTGTAGACTCCACTCTGTAAGAGAAGTGAAGCCCCATTATAGGATTGTATATAGGTTTTATAGGGTTTACAGCCATGACCTCATTCAGGTAGTTACATTTCATTTATAGATATACAAATCATGGTCACAAGACAGTTAACTTTCAATCCAGATGTAACAGTTCTTTGCTGTTGGGGAGTTTACCTTGAAGATTCGCCTAGCTATCTATCCTAGCCCATAGGAAGGGGGTGTTCAGGGTCAGGAAAGCAAATGTTAAGAATGGTTCTTTCATTTAGACACTTTTACAATCAGGTGGCCCCAGTCTCATCGGAGCTCAAGACCTTGATGTGCCCGTTATCTCAGGGTAAGGCCAAAGGCTCATTCACCAATTAGTGTCTTCGGTGCCTATTAGATTTGAGCTAAACAAACAAACTGCTGTTAGAGACAGCAGAAGCCATTCTGCATTACAATTTACAAAAGTTCTCTCTATCATTCCTCCCTTCGCTTTTGGGGTATCTCCTTACCCGTTGTTCTGTTCATACCAATTTTCATCATTCCCCATAATTCGCATCTGATGTTGGGCAGCAGTTGCTCTCTGATGTATGAGTTTTGATCTCCATTTTTCCATGCAGGAACCAAACATGAGGACGAGCAATATAACAATAATTGGTCCTTGAGGGAGCTGACCCCAGCTTTCCATCCCGACAAGTTAAGGCCAGAATTGAATGTTGTGTCCTTGGTACCTGTTGTTTGATAAGGGGAGGGGTGCACAGCAGTCTCCGGTCATTAGCCGGCCAGCAAGGAGTCGCTTTAGCTCAGTCAGGTCTCACATTTGTGCTCTGAAGCTGCCCTTCTCCTTAAAAGTATAACTAAAACTACTATTTTCCTGTCTTTCTTCCTATCTTTGGCTCCTCTGCCCAACCTCATTTTGCAGGCAGAACCTTGGTACAGACTTGGGGAGAGATGTGGTCTGGGATGTGGGGAAGTTGTTTTCTGATTGCTTCGGATTTCTCATCGAAACAGCTCTGTCATAAGCTGAGGAGCAGTTGGAGGAGGTGGAGATTTGAGGCTGAGGAGATGGTAGGACAGCCCTCTATGAGGATGGCTGCTGGGAAGCACCGAGCATCTCCTTGAGGCCCTGGAGTGTAGCTCAGTGGTGAAGTGTGTGCTTTGCACACCCGAGGCTGGCGTTGATCCGCATCCACACTTGCACACACGCACAACACACACTTCCGTGAGGTCAGTAGCCGTGACTATAAGTGAGCCAGCCGGTAGGGTTGTGGGCATCTTAAGAGCTCGCCAGGTGAGTGCAGGAGGGGAGAGGCAGGGGGCTGGCGACCACAAAAGGGCGAGTGTGCAGTGACCAGTGGCCGTGGTGTCCCTCAGTAGGGCACAGGGACACTTGCAGGATGGGCTGTACAAAGACTGCTGGTCCTGATGGAGGAGTAAAATCAGGGACTGGAGGGCCCCGGGAAGCTGGGAGGCGAGTGAGCCAGCCCGAGGCTGTGGTGAGGCCGCGGGTGCTGATTCAGCGTCTGGGGCAGCTCTGCTGGGCACACCTGGAGGCACAGCTGCCCCTGGCCCGCCGGGCGGGGCCGGGACGCTGCTAGATGCTGCTAGATGCCCTGCAGTGCCAGAACACGCAGTTCCCAGCAGATGGGGTTTTCGGGCGCGTCCCTAATGCGTGCGCAGTGCCTGAGGGAGGAGCCTGGTCTAGGAATGACGTGGGAACGAGGGTCGGGTCGGGGTAAACAAGGAACCGGGGACTACAGGAATCCTCAAGACTCACAACCAGAAGGGGAGACAGCCTCGAATAGGGGAAGTTAGTTAATTTGCTGTGAATAGAGTCACTTTCTTTTTCCGGAACCGACTGTCTTGTGCTGGAGTTCGCACTCCTGAATTAGAGTTCATAATCCAAGAGCTACACTTCGAAGTAGTGATAGAATATTTAAAGGTAGAAGCCATTTATTTATTAACTAGCTTTGGTGTGACTAAATCAAATCCATCCTAAATAGATCGCCTAAAACCCATTTAGGGACTTAGTTATTTTGCTCAGAATTCTTCACTGTAAACTTGAACATTTGGCATAGTTCTAAAAAAATTTTTTCCCTTTGTAGTCCTGGGAATTGGACCCAGGCCCTTCACACTGAGTTACGTTTCAGCCCTTTAAAAACTTTTAGTTCTACAGAGGCAGGGTCTTAGTAAGTGGCCCCTGCTGGGCTCCAGTTTGAGATCTTCCTGCCTCAGTCTCTCAGAGTGCTAGGGTTACAGGCAGGAACCCCCACCCCTGACTTAGTTCTGTTTTCCAATAAACACCTCAAGGCAGCCTCTCTTTGCAGCCAGGCCTTGAGACAGGGATCTGGTTTAGGAAAACCCTTGAAAAACTTACTTGTGGACTTTAGAGACTGCCTTTCCTCCTGGTGCTCACTGCGGTGGAGAAAACCAGTCAGGAGCTCACCACTGACTCAGCAAACCAGCGCGCTTCCTGGAATAAGCTGGTGGTTAACTGGTCTGCCCAGTGCTTTTCCCTTCTTTCTGAACTCTAGTGCCTGAGGGCTGCGTCTCCGCCTTCCCACAATAGCAGGGAACCGCTTTTGTTTGCTCCTGGCCTGAAAGAAGGGTTTGTTTTGAGGTTTGGATCACAAATAATAATCCATTGTTCCTTAGAATAATAATCCACCCTCCTTCAGCAGAAAAAAATCTGCTCGATGCACTGTGGCTGTCAGGCCATTTAGAATAGCCCAAAGTGCCCCTGGTGTCCGGAGAATAAACATTTGGAGGAGAGAGGGAGTGTGCTGGGCTCGCTGTCCCAGAGTCCACTCAGGGCCTCAAGAAGGCAGCTCTGAAAGTGACCTTAGTCCTGGTGACAGTGCCCTTCCTTCGCCTGCTCCTCAGTTACAGTCTAAGAACAATCGGAACACTGCAGATACTTATCCAGATGACTTCGCAAGGTGTATCTTATTTTGAAGATGGGTGTTTTCAAGTTAACAGTTTTAGGCCAAATAAGTTTTCTTTCGCATCTTTATTGAGCGTGAAGTGACTCTTTTGAGTGAAGACCATCTTATTTTTAGCTGCAGTCCACAAGCATTCCTGCAGTTGATTCTCATTGCAGATCTTCCCTCCAAAATTAAAAAGCTATTTGTATACTGCAAGTGGCAGATACTTTAATTATTCTTTAATTACTCTTTCCTGGGCTTCGGCTCACGGAGAAAACTCGACCGATGAAATACGCTTCTGACGGCTGTGGTCCCCCGTCCTTGAGTACAAACCTGCATGTACTGTACAGTGTGGGGCAACCTTGGCCAGAAGATTTCACTCCTCAAGTGTGCTTTGCATTTTCCCGTGAGTCCTTTATAGCAAAAGGATACGTGAGATTATAAGCATGGCCTTAAAAGGAAAGAATATATTTAAATAGTTAAATTACTTTAAAAAAGCAGGTAAGAAAAATTTAACGGGCATCTGCAGAATATCGTCAGTATGAGAACTGTTTAAAGAAATAAAAATGTGCCCTCACGTATTAATGGACCCATCCATCAATCAGGGAAGCGGCCAGAAAGTCTTTTAGTAGGTGAGTGAACGAACTGTGGTGCATCCATGTAATTAGATATTACTCATCAAGGAAAAGAAATGGACCCAGGCACGACCGTTGCTATGGTCAGGGGTGGTGCATGCCTGTCGTTCCAGCATTCCTGGGAGGCTGAGGCAGAAGGATCCCAAATCTGAGCCCAGTCTGAGCAATTTGGCAACTTAGTGAAAAACTGTCTCAGAATAAAAAAGGGCTGGGGGTGTATGTAGCACAGTGCAAAGGCGCTGGGTTCTATCCCCAACACAATAAAGAGACAGAGGAATTGAGATTTCTCACCCCAGAAAGACACAGAAGCAGCTTAAGTGAATATCACGAAGGGAGCGAAGCCAACCTGAAAAGATTGCTAATGTGTGATTCCAGCCCCTAATGCTTCGAAGACAGAAATACACAGTAAGAGGCGGGGGTGCCAGGGGCTCAGGGGGTGGGCAGGCAGCCGTGTGTGATGTGGTAGGTGCTGTTACATCTGTCTGTCAAAGCCGTGGTTTGACAACGCAAAGCGTGCCCCTATTGTAAACTCTGGACTCTGGTCCACGCAGTATTTCCTCCTCGGTTGAGACAAACGGTACCACACTATCGCCAGGTGTGAAAAGCCGAAACTGGGAGAGGGTCCTGAAGCTCTCTGCTTTCCATTTAATGTTTCTACCGGCCTGAGACTGCTTTTTAAAATGTCTATTAATTTAAGAAGCAGCCAAGCGTGGTGGCGCACGCCTGTAATCCCAGCACTCGGGAGGCCGAGGCAGGAGGATCGCTGTGAGTTCGAGACCAGCCTGGGCTACATAGTGAGTTCCAGGTCAGACAAAAACAAAAAACACACAAATATTAGGTATAGGTCAACTAGGAAAAAATAGCTGTATTCCCCACCCCCAGGGCCTTCACGCTGAGCCTATTTTAAATTTTGACCTTCAGGTTTTTTTGTTTGTTTGTTTGTTTGTTTTTTGGCAGAGTTTGGGATTGAACTCAGGACCTTGCACTTGCCAGACAGGCGTGGCACCACTGAGCTAAATCTCTGGCTACTTTAAAATTTTGAGACAGAGACTTGCTAAGTCACTAAATTGCCCAGGCTGGCCTCAGATTTGGGATCCTTCTGCCTCAGCCTCCAAGAGTGCTGTGATTACAGGTGTGTGTCACCAGGCCCAGCAGAAAAGTATCTTTTTACTAAAAATGCAAAGCAATAGAACCCCTGACTGTCGGTAGTTACCCCTGTGGGGGCTCCTTCGCTGTGGAATTGTACAGTGGAGTAGCAGCGGGTTGCTAAGAGTACCCAGTAGCCGTCCGTGCTGCCTTCCCTGATGAATATGAACGTGGTTCACACTAATTCCTGCTTGCTCACCATCCTTGTCCTTCCCTTCCCTGTGACAGCTGAGGTGTCGGCCTTGGAGGTGTACACACCGAAAGAGATCTTCGTGACCAACGGGACGCAGGGGAAGCTGACATGCACGTTCAGGTCCAGCAGCACGACGAGCAAGCTGACCTCCGTCTCCTGGAGCTTCCAGCCCGAGGGATCGGACGCCACCGTGTCGGTAGGGACGCTCGGCTGCCAGCGGTCCTGCCTTCCTGCCGCTGAGGCCAGCGATCCTGTCTCCATCTTCCCCTCCCAAAGCGGCGCCTTTGTCACCTGTCCCCATCTTCAGGGCTCTCCTCCTGCCTTACGTGCTCCAGGAAGAAATGTCTAGCATCTCTAACATACAGCTGCTTTCCTTTTTCTCACTGTTGCCCAGTTGCTATTCGTCAACTCTACCCCTTTTGTTTCTGTTTTTTTGAGCCGAGATCTTGCCTCTGTAGTTTAGGCTGATTTTGAATTCACTGTGTACCCAGGCTGGCCTCAAACTCACAGCAATCCTCCTGTCTCAGCCTCCCGACTGTCCAATCTCATTTTGAAATGGATCTTTTCCACAGGATAGGTAGCCCTTTATTGACCGTGCCCGTCCTAGTCATGGTTTTTCACCATTCATTTGCTCCCTTCTATTCCTGTTTCTTTTATGTGTTTCTGATTTTCTTATATGTGTGCTCCCATCTCGTTTAAGTATGAGTCTCTTGTGTTAGCAGTGTTTACTGAGAGTTTACCACACACTGGGTATGGAAAGTCTTCAAAAAAGGGCCATAACTCAGTCTTTCTGTCACCCATTACAGTAGTCAGGGTTTGCAAGGGAATGGATTTACTGCAGGACATGTAACTTACAGGATTATTTTTTATATTCACCCAAAAAGTCAAATGCAGAGGAGTTCAAGAGACCTGAAGAATCCAGGTGAGGGCCTGGATCCCGCGGCAACATCCTGCTTGAGTCCAGCCGGAGGCCTAGAACCCAGGGCAGTGTCTCGTGCTCGTCTGTATCGAGATCTGCACTGGGAAGGCCCAAAGGCCAGTGGTGGAAGCTGGAAAGTCAGTGCTGATGAGGTGAGAAGTCTGTGCCACCAGGCCGAGGAATCCGGCCTGGACCCGGAAGTGACGCTCAAGACAAAGGTGAAGACCAGAGCTTCCGGGGAAGAAAACAGCAGCCATCCCTGGTGACAGCGGGGACCCGAGCTCTTCCTCCAACAGGAACAGCCGAGTTCCTATCAGGAAATCCAGCCACGACAAGCTTCTCCGGGAAAATCAACAGCGCGCTGCTTCCCCTCCTGCTGTCCTTTTATGTCATTTGCCAGTGGTCCTCAGGTGTGTCCTCTGCGCCCAGGACCACACCAGCTCAGCTGGGGCCCCACCTGTTAGTGCACCCAGCCAGGCAGTGAGGAGGCAGCTGGGGCACAGACGGCTTCAGGGCAGAGGTGGCTGGAGGGTTGAGAAGGCCAGGCTGGGTGCTTGTTAGCCGTGGATGGGTGATGCTTGTCCATGAGGTGGCGACAGTGAGGCCCCTCACGGGTGTGGAGAGCAGGAGGAAAGTGAGGTACCAGACCCTGCTCGGGATGGTGCGCAGCTTTAGTGGTGTTGCACATTCTACGTTTCTGGTGCTCAACGGGGCAGACTGTCCTCTGTCTCCTTTGGTCCTGCTGTAAAGCTTGAACCCTGGGAACACCGAGCTACCTCCCCAGCATGCATTTATTATTTTCTGTTCTTTTGCGGGACTAGGGCTTTTGACTGAGCTACGTCTCCAGCACTTTTTCATTTTTTCTTATTTTGAGACAGGTTCTTGCTAAGTAGCCCAGGCTGGCCTCCCACTTGTGATCCCCTGCTCCAGTCCCCCGGGTAGCCGGGGTCACCGCCTTTAGGGGCACCTGGCTTGGGATCTCAGCGCCGTGGTGTGAACGCGTCCCCCGGAAGTCTGTGTGGGAACTTAATCCCAAGCTGAAATGTTCATAGTCTTTAGAGACGCTGCACTGGCAGATGAGGGTTGGAGCTGATGAGGTCTTGAGGGCGGCCGCACGGGACACTGCGGGCTTCGCGAGGGGAGGGGGAGCTCGCCAGGCCGTGCCCGTCCTGGTGTGGGAAGCGAAGGCCCTCAGCAGACGCCCAGCGGACTTCCCCGGCCTCCTGAGCTGTCAGCCAAGTAAGCTTCTGTTCTTTAGAAGTTAAAGTCTGCACTGTTAAATTAATGTCAGCTTTAATCCAGATGTGCCCTCGGCTTCCCCCATTTAAGAAACCGGCCGCCGATCAGTGGAACCCGTCCCCTCCCGTCGCTTGGTGCCTGGGTGCCCTCGGCCTGGCTCCTGGAGCGCCCCGCAGGCTCCTCCCTGGGGCTCTTCCGCAACCGCCCACCGCGCACTGACCCTGGGGACGAGTTAAGCTCTTCCCCTCCGCTGTGGGTGTAGAGTTTTGCGTCTCAGCTTCCGAGAGGAAAGGACTGTTTTCCTTCCTTCATGCAGAAAGGGGGCGCTGCTGACGTCGGGCTTGTTGTTCACCCACAGCCATGCTACACAAGTTGGAATCGCTCAGACCGCTCTATCTAGCTCCAGATACCATCTTATTTGCCTTACATGCTATTTCTCCCAAAGATTAAAAGGGTGTGATGAGACTTTTTTTAATCCCCCTAGTAATAGGGATCGAATCCAGTGCCTTCTCACTTAATTACATACTCAGCCCGTCTTTTAATTTTTATTTTGAGGGGAGAGTTTGAAAGAGTCTCACTATGTGATAGTTCTGGCTGGTCTTGAACTCATTATGCAGTCCAGGCTGTCCTCAAATTTGCAGCGATCCTCCTGCCTCAGCCTCCTGAATGCTGGGATTACAGGTGTGCACCACCATGCCTGGCCCCGATGAGAATATTTACTGCCTCTAGGCTTTGAGGATTGTGCAAAGCAGTGCTTCTTCACATTTTTAACCATAACCTTTCAGAAGAAAGCTTTTTGCATATTTTTTTCCTAATCTCTCCACTGTCTCATGAAAATTTAGTACTACTGATAGTGTTTATCTGTGCTTTATATATGAAAAGTAAGATTTTTCTCAAACCTTCCCACCCAGCAGCTTTTATGTTAAGAATTTGCCGTTGGGCTGGGAATTTAGCTCAGTGGTTTCACAGCCTACCTTGCAAGCACAAGGGGCTAAGTTTTTTACCAAAAAAAAAAAAAAAAAAAT
>NW_022900931.1:41256389-41320879 GCF_012274545.1 Fukomys damarensis | reverse complement strand
TTTTTTTAACAAAAAAAAAAAAAAAAATGCTTCTGGCGGAGCATGAGGTATGGACCTGTAATCCCAGCACTTGGGAGGCTGAGACAGGAGGATTGCCTCGAGACCACATACTGAGTTCAAGGCCAGCCTGAACTACAAAGTGAGACCCTGCCATTCCTGAAGGAATTTGGGGTTTCCTCTGAGGAAACTTGGAGTATGTACAAGAAGACTAGCAACTGGGATAAAAACATCTTTCTGCTTGGCCTAAAAGGCTTCATTTTCATATATGGTATTATCCAAGCCTTGTACTTTCTGTTGAAATAAGTTTCCGGGAACAGGGCCGGTGCCCTAGGGTGGACCATGTAATGATGTCCGTGTTTCTGAGTTGCCCCGTATCCCCGGGGCTCATAGAAAGGGAGGACCTGTGAGTGTCCTGCCTGGGAAGGACAGAGGGTGGGATAAAGTCAGGGATTTCAGATGTGTTTAACCTCCTCGCTGGGCGCGGGTGGGTGGGATTTGGGGGTGAGACAGAGTGCGCAGGCGCGTCCTGGGGTGTGTGCGAGGGGTCGGAAGAGCTAGGGCAGGCACCTCGCGGACGTCCTGGGGAATCGGGAGCCCCGATGCCCTCCTTTGCGGGTGAGGAGGGTTTGTGTAACTCAGGCTGACTGTTGAGAACGCACTGCGTTTCTGACTAGTGTTTTTAGCTGGTCACTTTCCACCCCCACGTTAGTCTGATTACAGTTAACTTTTCCAGGATGGAGCTATTGATACAGGATGTTTCATCTCTGAAACATCAGGACACATTCCATCAGATGAGCAGGCAGCTTTCTGTTTTTGTTGATTTTGCAAGAAAAATATTTAATTCAAACCCAGAACACTATAGGCGGCCTTTCCAGTCCATGGAATCAGGTCTCGGTGTCTACCTTTGAACTCACTTTTTTCTCCCTGCTCGTTCTTTAAGAGTGGTGATATACTTTAGGGACCGGGGTTCTGCAGAATCTTCCCCTCTATCCTGCCACTTCCCTTCTGCACCCTAGAAATTAGCACATTTGCGGGGTCTTCCTTCTCGGTGTCTGGCACCTCGGCCTGTCAGCTTTCCTTGTTCCCTGCCCTTTAGGAGGTAGCGTTAATTTTGAGCCTGGATCTGGAGCAGTAACACTTGTTCTTCTACTTCTGTTCTTTCATCATTTTGGTCTAGCCTTGAATGCCATCCGGTAGACCCATATGATCTTAAAACAATTCTGCCCTGTCTCCTCGTTTCCCTTTGTTAGCAGTGCTTGTTTAAACATCAAAGCTTGTTACGGTCTCAGCGTGACTCCTAGGCCTTGCTTCTATTCTCTTACAAGATCACTTATAGTCTAATAAAAAAAATGCCTTCCACTTTGTATTCCTACTTCTGAACTCTCACCGTTTAGTTTTTACCCCATCTTTGCCTCCTGATTCCTCTTTAAAACACATTTCAGCCCTTATAACTTACTGCCTATGTAATCTGGACACTTCTACAATACAGATCAGATCCCTTAATACGGCATTTTCTCCTTCTTTATCCAGAATAGAAGTGTTTTGAGAGAAGGTGGACCTGTCCTTACAGCTTTGGTGTCCCTCATGGCTTCAGTTTAGCGGCACGAACTTAACAAATGTTGGCTGATAAGAAGTTATAGTCTTGTGAATTTTTACCATTCGGTTCCTATTTCTCGCTGGTTTGACCAAGGCATTTGATCAATTCAGTTCAACAAAGGCGATTCCCAGGATGTGTGGATTCCATCTCTGAGGCCCAGGCGGGTCACTGAAGTTGCCGGGCCTCCTTTTCCTCCTTCATGGACACCAGACCTTGCAGGATGGCTGCCAGAGAAGTGACCTGCTTTGGAGGACTGAAATTGTGTCGCTTACCGTCCACATAGTGAAGATACCATGTGTCCTCAGAGTAAAGGGAGACAAGCCTGTGGCTGTCATAAAGAATCGGGGTTCTAGGCCAGCCGCAGTGGGTGTGCCTACAGCCCCAGCTGCTCAGGAGGTTGAAGCAGAATTGTCTGAGTCCAGCCAGAGTGATTTATAAACAAACAGATATTTAGGTCCCCTGAGCTTGGAGTTCTTGGCAGTGGTGCAGTGCCCCAGCATGTACAGTGCCTATCTGAGCCCGCTGGGCCTCCCTGGGGACTTGGGAGGCAAAGGGACCCCATAACGAAGTGCTTCCGCTGTCATAGGAATAAGGTCCTTTGTCTCTGGTTCTTCTGCAAGGGTGTGAAGACTGCAAAGGATCTTGGTTAGTTCGCAAGTAGGGTAAAATCTCAGGCCCCGGGAGTCATATTAAACACGGTATAGATCCACTACATGGCCATAATGGTTACTTTGTGAGTGCTTATCCACGATCGCTGAGGCATTGTAGGAGGGGATTAGCCGCCATTCTGAGGCTACAGTCAGATCCCCAAGAAGACACCATCATCCAGGATGCTGAGAGCATCACATCTGGTGATGTAGAGGGAGCTGAGTGGATTTGCCAGAAAGTGTATTTGTGAGGTAGACTGACACTGTTAAGCTGTGAATTTCATAGGAAGGAAGACAAAGGAGTGCTCCAAGATTTATGGTTTGGGAGACAAATAGTAACTATCTGAACCCATTCGGTGCTGCTCGAACAAGATGCCACAGGCAGGGGTGATTTACTGAGAAGAGAAATTATTTCTTAGAGATGAAGCTAGAGAGGCTACGATCAAGGGTCTGACATCGTCCAAGGGCCTTCGTGCTGTGTCATCCTGCAGAAGAAGGGCAGAAGGCAGCACATTCCCTTCATCCAGCACCCGAAGCCTCAGCACCTTGCACACCGTCACCATGGGGACTAAGTTTCAGCACAAGTTGGGGAGAAAATGTTCAAGCCACAGCAGCAGCCATCAGACGAGATTCGTGGGGAGAAGGTGACGTGGTGGAGGGACGGGGGCTGTCCAGGTAAAATGCACAGGCAGTCGGGTGAGACGTCGTGGTCTCGGGACACTGACCACGGAGGAGAAGGTTGAGGGCTTCACAAAATACAGGGGGCCATTTATCTGGGGATGCAGCAGAGGATGAAAAATAACAAATAATGAAGAGTAAAGAACGAACAAGCGTTTATTACTTGGGGCACCAGGATTTGATCTTAGCTCTTCGTGGCTGTGACCACCATCTCTGGACTAGTTGGTATTTATTGTTTGCACAGCGTAGCCGAGGGTATAAACTAATGTGCATTCTTTGCAAGGACAGGTCATGTTGACAAGCCACCCGTGTTGTCTTGCCGGTCGTAGTTAAGGCACCTGCGTTGTCGTTAGCTAACGTTTGATCTGGGAGAACAGCTGCCCGAGGGTGGTGAATGCTCCGCGGTAGTGGTTTCTTGTCATAGAGACGTCACGTGCCCATTGGTCATTGAGATCTCAGTTATGGCCACTGACATAGGGAATTCTGTATGCTGGCTGAAGGCTCATTTGGTGACACACGTGTAGGCCATGGATTGATGTACAATTCAATAAATAGCGAATTTATAAATAAGCCAGTTCACCCTGTATTTTATACCATGCCCAATGCAGTTTCAGGCTGGTCTCCTGCAGCCATGAGCCCATGGATAGTGCTGGGGTTTTCAGCACCCTCATGGCGTCCTAAAAATACTCTATTTTGATTGCCAGTGGAGCTGATTTCTACCCCGCCGGCACCCCTGTGGAACAAGAACAGACGCATCAAGCCTCCCACAGAGGCTGACAGCTGAGGGTGCCGTCAGGCTTTCCCTGACTTCCCAGGTGCCGGGTTTGAAGCTCCACTTTGAGAAATGAGCTTCTTTGCTAAAAACAGGTCTGAGGAGAGAGTGAAGAGAAAATGTTAAAGCTGACCCTTCAGAGGCAAGAGAAGGTGTTTCGTGCTTCCTGGGAATAGGTAAGAGGGAGCAGCTCACAGTACTAGATCTGTGACCTTTAGGCCCTGTTTCTGCCTCTGTATAGCTCAGTGGCCAGGCGCAAGCCTCTGCTTCACCAGAGCGGCCGTCCTGGTGTTGTCACTTTGAAGGTTCAAGTGGGCCTTGTTTCGACGCTGGGTCCACCACGTCCTATGACCTTGGGGCAGTGGCTTTTTCATCTTGCTCCTTTCTTATAGAAATTAGATGACCATAATTATACCAATGGGATATTGAGAGGCTTGGAGATGATATACATGTCTGTTTCTTCAGCTGATACCTGGGGGTTCAACCTTGGGATCCCGAATCTCTGTCTGGCCTGGATTCCACATCCTGAGATGGATCATGTGATTTGCAGTTCTTTCTGTGCCCAGTGTTTTGTTTTGTTTTTTTAAGAACTTTTCTCGGCAGACCTGTTGCAGACTGTAGGAATTCTTCCTCTGGTAATAACTCCAGTGTTCTCCTTTTCTCTTTGCAGTTTTTCCACTACTCCCAAGGGCAAGTGTACCTTGGGAATTACCCACCATTTAAGGACAGAATCAGCTGGGCTGGGGACCTGGACAAGAAAGATGCATCAATCAACATAGAGAATATGCAGTCTATACACAACGGCACCTACATCTGTGATGTCAAAAACCCTCCCGACATTGTGGTCTGGCCTGGACACATCAGGCTCTATGTGGTGGGCAAAGGTACTTCCTTGCAGTCATTCAGCAGTAACCCGCAGTCCCCCTCTGAGTGACATGTCCGGGTGTGTTTGGAGGGAGGCCCTCACCATGCACCTGTGCTCCCTGTTTCTGTGGACCCGTGGGTCTCCCAGACATACCGGGGGGGGGGGCTGCTGCTGAGTTAGCAGAGGGGCCTGATACTTGGCTTCAGGAGGATCCATTTTCCACAGGTAATTACAAGTAATAGTAAGTTCATTGTGGTTAAGTGCAGCGGGCAGTAGGAAGAAGGGGATTGATAATGTGTTGATAATCGCTGGAAAAAACTTTGACATCTCACGGCACTGCTCTTCCTTCCCTTTTGTGAAGAATAAGCAGGAACTGCAGGTTCTGGTGTCTCCTTTTGATACAAAGTCTGCTCTCTGTTGGAGAGAGAGGAATGCACACCTCCAGTTTTTCTTTTTTTTTTTTTTGGGTATCAGAGATCGAACTCGGGACCCTGAGCTTGCCAGGCAGGCGGTGGAACCACTGAGCTAAATTCCCAGCCCTCCAGTTTTGCTTTGATTTTAAAACACTGAGAGAGGGACTGTGGGTATAGAAACACCCGGTTCTGCGTTTCATCCTCTTCCAGTTAATAGTCATGCATTGTCAATTAGGTGCGAGTATTGTAGCTTAGGTGGTGAGAGAGGATAAATGAAATAACCGCTGATGAAAGGCTTGCTCGCTAACAGTAAGATTCTGTTTCTCCCCTTTGCAGCAGGGAGCCTCATTTCTGCTTTGTTCTTTCTGTCTAGATCATCTGCCCATGGTGGTGGGTATAGTGTCTGCGGTGGTCCTAGGCATCATTCTGTTCGTCAGCGTGATCCTGGCCGTGCTCTATCGACGGAAAAACGCTAAACAGGATTACGCTGGGTAAGCAGCGCCCTTCTGTAGGGGAAGGGGAGGGGAGGACATCAGCTTTATGGAAAAAGGATGGTGAAGAATGGTGTACTGTCAGCTTTCCTGTCAGAGCCAGCAGGCTCCCCCAGAGGCGAGCAGAAGTCGGCGGCCTGCTGTTCAGGGTAGAATATGATTCTAGTCCCCGGTCTACAGTTTGCTTCTTAGGTTTGGGTGAAACAAACTGCTCAGCAGTCTGGCCTCTCTGTTTCAGCACCATGCACCCTGCAGTTAGTATTCCTGAGCCACAGGCATCACTTACCCATTTAAAGAGTTTTTTAATGTCTTGCAAATGATCTAATAAAGTTCTTCATTGCAGTTGGGTAAACATGAAACCCTCCTGAAGAAGGTAAGCTGGTAAAACTCCCATGCAGCCCACTGAGTTGGTGCAGGGCTTTTCCTTTTTGTAGTTCCCCTGCCCCAAACCTGAGCAGTTGTATTGCTTTGATCATTGTTGGCTGGATTCACCCGAATCGAGATAGTAAGACTTAACACCATATACCAGCAATAAAGAAAAGTGGACTTTCTTTTTGCTTGTTGCATCTCAGAAGGTACATCTTGGAGCCCAGGGTGTGTGTCTGATTACAGGTCCTTCTCTTCTCCCACTCCAGCTGGAAAGCTAACCCATATGAGCGTTATAGAGTGCCTGGTAAGCCTGGGACGGGTGTGCAGTCCTCCCACCCTGTGACTGTCCCAGAGGTACTGTGAGTGGAGAGGACAGCATGCCCCGGTCTCCTGCTGTGGACGGTGGGAACCTCTAACTCGGGGCCCTGCCGACAGGGTACTGAGGTGTGTGGTGGTTAAAGAAGTCTGAGTGTTCAAGTCCAGATAGTGCTTGCTTGGAATGCCTCTGTTCTGCTGATTGTGTTGCTTCCTGCGTGGTGAGAGTCCCACGGTTAAACGCAGCCGGATGTTGGTTTTCCACGTGGCACTAATTCAGGGCAGCGACATGCCAGTCTGCAGTGCTTGCTGCCGGGTTAATGGAGGGGCAGGGAAGTGTCCCTTGGAGTCCTGCATGGCATCACCAGTGCTGCTCTTCTTACTTTGCACCCCCGCCCCCGCCGCTCTTTTTCCTTGCTCTGCTGGCATCAGGTCCTTCTTACCTGCCACTTCTTAAGAAAAGCTGACGTAGAAGACATTGGCACTGTAACAGGGCCGGGTCTCCTCTTCCACCCCCAGTAGACATGTGGTAACTAATCGGATCACCCGTTGCTGCGCTGTTAATATTCATGTTTGTATCGGCCGTTCCCCTTGTGGACAACTAACCAGCTAGCCCTGCTCTAACCCAGGAGGTAGTATGGTGTGTCCGCAGGTGTGTCTTGTCATCGCCCCGGAAGCACGTTGAATAGAGTATCCGGGTGAAACTGTTCGTCTGCATATACACGTTCTTCACGGAAAGTGCCGTTGTGTGTGCGTGCATGTGTGCGTTTCTTTTCTTCACACATGAACTTTATTGTCGGTGACCGCAGCCCTCCTAGTGTTAGACTCATCGAGCCCTTTGGGCTCAGGGCCTGTAGCCTCCCACCTAAGAAAGTGGTCGAAGAACCACCTGTGTGCTTGGGTCTCGGTAATGACACTTTGGGTGTGATCCTGCCAAACTCTTAAGCCATCACACGAAGGGCTTTGAGCTGCCGTGATGACGCATTTCAGTAGGAAGTCCCCATGACTTATCACTGAGAGCACTGTCTGCCCAAGGTTCCCTCTTCCCCAAAGCAGTTCATTTCTGTAGTTTCACTGTTTATTACTTCCTGGATGGTTTGTTTTGGAATTCTGTTTCTTTTTTGTTTGGGAGTGTTCTGTTGTGTTATTGTGGGAAACCAAATGCAGGGAACTAGAGAATAGGGAAAACGATACAGGCCAGACTATAATAAGCCTGCCTGTATGCCTGCAACTTTTAAAATACATTCAGAAGAGATTCACCTTCAATGATCATAAAGACAAATTGCCATTAAAAAGATGAACGAACGAGTGTCAGGGATTAAAAACATAGTTTTAAGATCCGTGATTGTTGTGATACCGTGGTTTTGTTGTCTTCTGTTTTTATACATCGGCTGTTTCATCTTACCATCACTTGCATTTCTGTCCTTTTGTTTCCATTTATTTTCATTTTTAAATTTCTTTCTGCTTTTTTTACGTTTGTTCTCCAAATTGCCAGTCCCATCACCTGCAGTGCATCAGAGAGTTTGTCACCCAGTAAGGAGGCTCCACAGACGTCCCGCTCCGACACAGAGGGTCTAGTAAAGAGTCCTCCTTCCGGATCGCACCAGGTAACAGCTGATGGCAGTTCTGTCCTCCGCCCTGGCTTTGCAGCTTGGTGCCTGGTGCCTGGTCGCTGTCTGAGTGCAAGAAAGAGTGCGAGCTATGAAAGACAGACGGACAGATGGACAGACAGACAAAAGAGACAGAGAGAGAGAGGGAAAGTAGGGCAATTAAAGGTCTGGTCTTAGAAGACCACAAAAAAATGTGTGGAGAAGACTCTGACCTGAGTACTTTTTTCCAGCAATATGGTTCCTTTGGCCTGAGTAGAATTAGGAAATGGCTCTGACAGCTGTAAAAAGTTCTTTAATTGCCTGCAGAAATAAAAGCTAACGGACTGTATTCTCTACTGAAGTCCTCTGTGAGAAATTCACAGAAAAAGTTAATATTCTTCATATTAGTAAACACACACACACACACACACATATTTAATGATCCTTTACAATTGAAAGTATCTGAATAGTTACAAGGCTTGATGAACAGGGAGTGGTTTTGGTCTCTACTACAGAGAAGTCGCTTGTTTGGTGTCTGGCATTGTGCTCCTGCTGTGCTTTGGCTGTGCCGTTGTAACTGTAGCGGTGGCAGGGGAGATGATTCCTAAGTGAAGTCAGTCAGTGTGGTTCTTCTGGGTCCGAAGGCTTTCTCAGGAATTCTGCCAGTTACACTTTGCCCTGAGGAGGTGCTGTGGGCGGAATGGATTTAGCAGGAGGCAGATTTTGCAAATACGTCCTGTAGTCTGATTCCATAGTTATCTCGTGGTGAGGAAAGTCGTGTCAGTGAGGAGACTCAGGCGTGGCTACAGCAGATAAGGAAAACCACACAAGTGAGTAACAGATGGGGACCAGTCCCAGGTTCCTAGACAGCAAGTTCTTTGCTACAGCTTCAAGCTCCCGCCTTGTTTGTTCTCTCCCTCTGTGTGTCTCTGTCTTTATCTCCGTCTCTCCCCTTAGCATACCTCAGGCACACCAGTTTGCTACTCAGAACTGTGAGTAGGGTTGTAATGAAGCCAGGAGAGTTCAGTAGCATAGTAGCAACTAAAGAAGCTTTAGAAAAGTCAGTTCTGCCCTTGAAGTTCTCCTGGCGTTGCTGTCATGCTGAAAACAAACTAGTAAAAAGAGGAAGGAGGGAAGGTTTGTTTCCAAGATGCTGGGAAATGTGTTCTATGGCATTGTGATCCTTGAGGGAAAGGAATCAAAGAGTACGAGCCCTGTGATCGTCCCAGCTCCCTGTCTGAGGCCTTCCCACCTGCATTGCAGGGAGGGAAATGGAAAACAGAGCCCAGCATTCTCAACGGGTGTGGGCAATTATTGACTTAGCAAGACTGTCTCCATTTTTACATTTTTTTTTAAAGGGAGCTGGGGATGTAGCTCAGTGCAGAGGCCCTGGGTTCAGTGCGCCATACAAGGAGGGGCGGGAGACAGGGAGGGAAGAGAGTGCATTTATTACTATAGTGAAGTCGTACAATTAAACGCAGCTGAGCCAGTGATTGCATTGTCAGAACACTCCAGTTCAAAGAGGGGGCCGGGGATCTAGTTCAGTGGTTCTGCCACCTGCCTCGCAAGAGCAAGGACCCAAGCTCCACGCCCGGTACAAAAAAAACAAACAAAAAAGAGGGGCTGGGAATGGTAGTTCAGTGGCAGAGTGCGACACCTGGAGTCCAGTTCCCAGCACCAGAAAATAAGTGAATAAAACTGAGATGGTCAGATTGGATAGAAATACTCTTTGTCTCAGTTATTTTCCAAGTCACATGTGCATCTCTTTCTTCAGACTTAAATTATTATTAAAGCCATTTTCTGGGGCAACATGGTGAGACCCTGTCTCAAAAAAGAAAACAAGAGTCGAAAAACCAACTATTTCCTGCCTTGCCTGTTTCTGGAACTTGTAAATTCTTTGTCAGTTGCTACACGTCTTTGAGTGGACCGTATGATTTCCAGCAGACCTGCCGAGTCATTTTTGTCTTCTGTTTGGTGCTTAGGCTCACTTACATCGCCAGACGTGCTCTGAGGTTAAAAACTTGGCTGAGCGCTCTGCACCCTGGCCCTGAGCTCCCTGGAGCTCCAGGGAGGGGCCCTCAACAAATTGCAGCGCCCCATCAGTTAGGGACTTGGAGTGTGCTCGTCAAAGAGCCGGTGTTTCTCTCACCCGAACCCTCGAGGTACAGCTCTTCAGTTGGTTCACAGAGAAGGAAAGGATTTCCCGCACCGTGGGAAGAACTTAACCTGCTCTGTTCCTCTTGTTGTCTTGTAGCCATTTTGTACATAGCATGGGCCAAACATGGAGAACGCAAACAGCAGTGTCTCCTAGGATGTTCAGATAACATCTAGGCTTTTCTGTGCTGTGGAGAGAAAAAAAAATTTAAATATTCTGGCAGATAATCTCGAGGAAATTTTCATATTTAGCTAAAACTCCAAGGTAGTGCTTTCAGGATTAGTAATGTTTTGCAAGCTAGGATTAATTCTAGAAACAGCTAGTGGAGTTTACCTGGGGAGACTTTTAACCTGGATGTCATCTTCAAAGTGGTGGGTTGGAGCAAGGTGACCTCATCCCCTCCTCAGTCGCCCAGCCGTAAGTATCAGGGCCCGAGGTAGAGTGATGCATGCTGACGGTTTAGGTGGTTTGCCCTCCACAAAGATCTGTGAGATGCTGGCCTGCTAGGAGCTATTGCTTGGAGGGTCCCATCATGCCTTGCTTCCAAGCAGCAAAACTTTGTGTTTGCAGGCTGGGGAGTTAGCTCAGTGGCACCTGCCTTGAAAGCTCAAAATCCTGAGTTTGATCTCTGGTACCAAAACAAACAAACAAACTCCTTCCTATTTGCACCTGAGAGTCACAGTATTAGAATGGTGGTGTCTCTGTGAAGTTAATTCTTTCTGTGATTCTAGTGGCAAACTGAATTTGACAAGAATCGAAGTCAAATTCAGTGATTAGGTTCAATGTCGACCTCTCAAAATTTGTTTTATTTTGTTTTGTTTTTAATACTAGGGCTGAACCCTGGGCCTTTGCACTGAGCTACATCCCTAGCCCATTTTTAATTTTGAGACGGGATCTAAGTCACTAAATCGAGCCCAGGCAGAGCTCAATTTATGATCCTCCTGCCTCATCCTCCCGGAGTGGTGGGATTACAGCATGTGCTGCCCTGCCCGTCTTGATATGAAATTTTTATTTCCAGGGGGAAACCTTTACCAGTAGCCCCTGTTATGACTTGTGGCTAGACGTCCCCCCAAAGCCTCATATGGTCACCGGTGAGGAGTTCCCACATTGCTGGGTTGGGGTGTGTGATTGTGGATTAAAGGTGTGGATAGTAGAAGTCCCACCCTGGGCGGACTGCGCACTGATCAATGATGGGCTTATCACCTGGACACAATACAAAGGGAAAGGCAGGCAGGCTGCTGTTGTTGCTTGCTGCTGCTACTTGCTGTCATGGACTGTTTCTCCCCTGCGATGCTCTGCCAGGCCACCCTGCCTTGGAGCCAGCTGACTATGAACTGAAACCTCTACAAACTGTGAGTCACATTCTGGCACCCCTGTCAGTCACCTGCCAAGGGACAGGAATTACAGGTGGCTTAGACACTGTCCAGATTCACTGCAGGGGTGGAGTTGGGCTGGGCCATTAGCCTGAGCCCAGGGAGGGTCCTGCGCGCACAGGGAGTGGGCAGCTGCTTGGGAGGGTGGCAGCTGCCTCAGCCTTGAGCTTGGAGTGTTACTGAGTGATAAGCAAGCCATTTCTTATAAAGCTTAGTGTCACCAAGATTGACTTGAAGTGATTTTTGTAAAATGTTTGATGAATAACCTTTCTGGAAATGGTTAGTGCTTTGTATGCTGGTAGTTCCATGCTGTTTTGTTGTTTTTTTATTTCGGGAATTGAACTCAGGTCCTTGAGCTTGTGAGGCAGGCGGCAGTCCCACTGAGCTAAATCCCTGGCCCTAAAAGGCTGGTAGTTTTGGAGAAGAGCAATTAAATGGAGTAATTACATGTTTGCCAGCCACAGAGCATACAGTAATGTTTGAAGAAGTACCTTGGGTGCATTTTGTTGTTTAGTCATCACATGTGTCCTATAAGACGTGCTTTTTTTTCCCCTCTTTTTAGACATGAAGAAACTGAGGTGTAGTTAATTGAGTCACTTGCTCCAGGTCAGTAGTGAGTAGTGGAGCTGAAGTTAGCTCATATCTGCCTGGTTCTAAGGCATATGCTTACTCTAGTCTGCTTGTCCAATTCTTTTCAACTCTGTGTTGATAATCAATATTGTCTCATTTATTTCAAAGAAAGTCATAATACATAGGTATGTTTTATATTTATATTTGGCTTTAAAATATGTCACAAATACTGAGAAAAGTGCTTTGCCTACATTTGAAAAGCATATGGTAAAAGCAGATACTGTTTCTTACTGATCCTGTGCTAGAGTGTTACAAATGATTTCTTTAATGCCTAAAGGACCAGAGTCAAATTATAGAAGACTTCAGAGACTATGGAAATTGTACTACAGGAGGTACTGGAGTGACTTCTGAGGAATTAGTTCAGGGGGATTAAAATGCAGTGAATGCTGCTGCCAGTGCCATCCAGTGGAAAGGGAGGCTCATAAAAACATGACAGTGCGTCCTCATCCATCTTATTTGCTGGTGTTGGTACCATGTGAGTCTGACTCTTTCTCAGAGTCCAAATGACCATGAAAGGTAAATTAAATCAGGATATAGAGGCAGCGCTGATGATGCAGTGACAGACCCTTGGGCCGGGGATTCAGCTCAGTGGTTCCGCCGCCTGCCTTGCAAGCCCAAGGTCTTGAGTTTGATCCCCGATTGAAAACAAAAAGACCCTCAGGAAAGAGGGTTTCCAAGACTGTTTCAGAAAGTGGAAAAAATGCGGAGATAAGTGGGTGTGAAGTGAGGCAGATTGGGGAATATTTTTGAGGGGGATTGATGTCACTGTCTTTAACTGTAATAATTATTTTAATTTAAACACACTGCACTTTTTTTTTTTTTAAATTGCACTTCAGGGCCGGGGATTTAGCTCAGTGGTTCCATGGCCTGACTTACAAGTGCAAGGACCCAAGTTTGATCCCCATACCAAACAAAAAAGAAAGAAAAAAATTGCACTTCATATATACTTAGAGGCATATTCTTTGCTATTCTGGACCTTTCCCCCATGTCTTAGGTACTTTTCTCATTGCTGGGACAAAAAGTTATAGGAGGAAGGGTTTCCTTTAGCTCACAGTTTATAAGGAGTTCAGTCAGATGGCTGCTGGGCGGGGCAGAGGAGAAACAGTCCATGGCATTGCAGGTAGAGGCAACATGACTTTCTTCTTTCTCTGCTTCTTCCATCCAGACTACAAGCCTATTGCTTGGTGCCACCCAAACCCAGGTCAGTTTTTCCCCTTCAGCGCGTCCATCATCCACACTCAGAATTATGTGGCTCAATCAGCGGACTACTCCAGCATCACATACCCATGATCTAGTCACTTCCAAAGGCCCCACCGATGAGTGCATGAGGTTTTGCAGGGACATCTAAATACAAGCCTCAACAACCCACCTCCAGCAGTATGATTGTTTTTGTGGTACCAAGGGGCTTTGCACTGAGCTGCATTCCCAGTCTTCTTTTTAGTTTCTATTTTGAGATGGTCACGCTAAGCTGCCCAAACTGGCTTTGAAATTGCAATCCTCCTGCCTCGGCCACCTAAGTGCTGGTATCAGGTGTGCATCCCTGCACCTGGCAGTTTTTATGTGGTAGTAAAGGAGGTGTTACAGGTAGAACTCCGAGTTAATCGGTCACTACTGACAACTAAAAGACATGCCATGCAGTTTGTTTCTTGTGATAGTTTCAGTCATTAAGGCCTACCTGTATAGTACATAGTTGGGTGAAAATACAGCCAAAAAGAATTTTCACTTAATTTCTGTAATTTTTTGGGGGATTTAAAAAAAAAAAAGGATGAGGAATGTGAATGCAAGGATGTACAATTAAAACAGCCAAGTTAGTGTGGGTTTTGTCGCCATTGCTCCCTTCTTTCTTTGTCTTTACAAATCGCATGTGGTGGCAATGGCAGGTTCGTTTCTGAGCTGGCCCTGTTTCCTCTGGTCCCCCTGCAGTCCTGAGCAGCCAGTGGCTGTCCAAGTCGCCGTCCTGTGGCATGTTCCACAGAGACCAGGTCACCTGCAGCACCAGGCTTCGGTGAGCTCCTCCAATCTGTGATTGGCCCACATCATCCGGTTCCCGCGGACCCATTCTCTCAGCCAATCCTTCATCCGGCCCTTAGCTCTTGCCAGTTCACAAAGTCCCTAACGTGAGACCTTATTACTTTCTAAGGGGAAAGGAATGGGAATCACATGAAACAGTGGCAAACAACTGGAAGAAAACCACATCCCTTGTTTCCCTGGTCACTTTCAGCAGCCTGCTGCGTTCTCTTGCCATGGAAGACAGTCTTGTCTCCCCCAAGTGGACTCACTGGTATAGTAATGCTGGCTGGCTGGTGCACATGCGTTCTGTATTGTTTTTCTTCTTTGCTTTGTTCATTTTCCCTTTGCACGGTGTTTCCGTTCTCTATTGCTGTGTAAAATCACCCTAAAACAAAGTGGCTTGAATCCACCATTTCTGTCTTTGGCTGCCCATCTGCAGAGTGGCCAGCGGGCCTTTCATCTGGCTCACTGGGTGCATCTGCCCTTGCTCAGAAGGTTGAGTGGGTGCTGCACAGTCGGCGGTGCTCTTCCCCAGAGCTGACGGCTGGGCCCAGTATTTCTCATTGGCCAGCGCTGTGGCGTGGCTTCTTCACAGGTGGTGGTGGCCATGTGGGTCCCAAGATCAACAAGAGATGACTGGACCGATCTGCAAAGCCTACTGAGGTCACCGTTGCAGTGTCATTCTGTCTCCTTCTGTTGGTCAGAGTAGGTCCCAAGACTGGCCCAGAGTCAAAGAGCAGAGAAATCCATTCTTCCCCTGGACAGAAAGATGATTCATGGCATTATATTGCAAAGGCTGCCTTTGCAGTCAGAAAAGCATTGTCAGTCCTTGAGGGTCTTGAGAGATTGTGGTGTGGGACTTTATTAATAATCTAGGAGGCTATATATCTTAATCTTCAGAAGTCTATCCTGTTAACTTCTTTGTTTGCTTTTTTATTGCCATTTCCTTTTGTTACCTTGAGGCTTTCTGGGATGAATCAGGAGGGTCTCTGTATGATTCAGGATGAACGATGCGAGCTGCTGATTTTACCCACAGTGGACCTTGGGGAGAATATCTGCACACGGAACACCATGCCTGGAGTTTGACATTTTGGTTTCCTTGCTCAGTTACTTCATTTTAAAGTGTATTTGTGTATATGTTGATAGTAATATTAATGCGTATTAAATGCTAACTAGTTATATATGATTGTCCTCTTATTTACATCTCAGAGCAATGAAAGGTCTAGGTACTGTTATTAATGCCATTTTAGAGATGAAGAAGCTGATGTTTAAAGGTTCAAGATATACTTGAGGCCACGTGGCAGGTGCTGTGCTGTCCCAGTGAAGAATTTCAACGTGTGCGTGGGCGCTGCTCTGCCCCAGCTCAGATGCGCCTGGTTATTCTGTAACTCCGCTGGGGCTGTCCCTCCTCGGGAAGTCGGGGTGCCTGCATGCCATGGGCTCGCAGCTCACACACTGAAGGATGTGGGGTGCATGCGTTGCTTTTGGCTGCTGAGTTTATGACTTGAAAGTTGAGAGCTTAAGTACGTCATTGGATTTTTCAGCAACAGATCCCTGGGTTGGAAGAGAGGTTGTCAACTTTGGTGTATATTAAATTTCTTTTTTAAAACCAAGGTTGTTCTATTGTTATTTTTGTTTAGTTGGAAGGGACTGAACCTGCCTGACGTTTGAGCCCATGGCCTCTGCCCAGGCCTCTTTGCCCGAGTCAGGTCCTGGCTCTGCCCAGCAGCGCAGGTGTCCCTGGAGTCAGGGGTTGGCCCTGACAGCTCTCTGGGACATTAGCTTCTTCTTTACTGCCAGGAGGATGCTTGGGGTGTAGCTCAGTGACAGAGCTCCACGCCCTAGGGCTCAATTTCCCGACACCAAACAGAACAGGAAAAAAAATTCAAAAAGAAACCAAATTGATTCCATCTTTACTCAGTGTGCTAGGTTTTATGTGGATTATTCATGGTCTTCAGTGGGTTCCACATCGATAGAAATATTCATCTTGGTCTCAGAGAGCTCTGATTCAGTGCAAAGATCGAAGAGTTCTGCAGTAGATATTTAAAAATGGGACATTTCTAAGAAGGAAGAGTATATTCGTACAGACGTTTTCTTTCTTTTTTTTTTAATTATTAATTTTATCGGTACATCTTAGATAAACAATATAATGGCTTTCGTCACTGGGAATTTGCGCCTTTCTATCTTGGTTCTTATTTGTTTCCCATTCCCCTGCCCACCCTTCAACCACTAGAAATTTTCAGTAGTATAGAGAATG
The DNA here is from genome assembly GCF_012274545.1 of Fukomys damarensis. Taxonomy (NCBI): domain Eukaryota; kingdom Metazoa; phylum Chordata; class Mammalia; order Rodentia; family Bathyergidae; genus Fukomys; species Fukomys damarensis. Next base: position 41,304,718 of record NW_022900931.1, on the reverse strand, counting down.
ATGTAGCAGATCCAGCTTTAACAATTTCCAGGGTATGGCTGACTGTGTTTTAAAGCCCACCCTGGAAGTACTGTTCAGCAGCGGGGAGTCTGCTTTGGAACCATGGTGTTGCTATTTTAAGGATTGCTTCCACTCCTGTTCCTGCAGGCACCGTCAGCTTTTCCAAACCTCTAATTCTGCGTCTCCTCTCCAGGGCCCAGTCATCTATGCGCAATTAGACCACTCCGGCGGTCATCACAGTGACAAGATCAACAAGTCAGAGTCCGTGGTATACGCAGACATCCGGAAAAATTAAAGAGAAGCCCCAGAACATATCCTCAGCGAGAAGCAAACCCAAACCCAAACTGGACTCTGGTGCAGATGATGCAGCCCGTAACCATGCATGGTCTTGGGGAGCTAGGAAAGACAAGCACATGTGTACTCGGAGAGGGACAGAGTCACGTATAAATGTTCTAGTCAATCTTCCTGACGTGAGGAGCCGGTGTTGTGATTCCGCCTATGTATAAATTGTCTTGCTGTTTTTGTACATTCTTTCAGGGTCATGTATAGTTGGGAAATTTCAGAAACCTTCCTGTCACCATCATTTGCTTTAAAGGAGACAGTAGCAGCCTCTTGGTAGTCCCAGCAGACATGGCCTTTCCATCAAGGGCTCAAGCGGTCTTAGCAGTTGTTACAGTCAGAGGATGGAGATACCGTGATGTGAGCATAGGATAGCCTGTATTTACCACAGTGACAGGCACATTAGGTCGTAACGTCCATTAGCTGTGCCACTTGAACTCAGCCTGAGAAGTTTTTAAAGCTTTATAGGTTGTGTGGACTCACTTTAACGTCACACCATTGAACTACAGTATATAGATCTGTGGGTTCATTTGGGGTCGGGGATTTAGCTCAGTGGTGCCACCACCTGCCTCACAAGCACAAGGACCCAAGTTCGATCCCCGATACCAAAAAAGAAAAAAAGGTGCTAGATTTGAGGGTTCATCATACCAAAGTTAGCAAAAGGTGAAGGCTGGGGGTCACTTCCCTCTAGGTGTGTTAGTTAGCTCAGTGCCGTAGAGGTGATTAAAGTAAAAAGCCCAGCCTTTGCTTGAGCATGGCAGCATTGGAGGGAAAGCTATCTCTTGTTACCTTCCTCGATGAAGTCCTTCCTGCTTGAAGTTGGCCCGTATGGAGGAAGACGAAGGCAGGCTTTTCCTTCCTTCCTGGCAGTCAGAAGTGGGGTGGCCAGGTCGCCACTGGAGCACTTGCTCAAGAATCGCCTTCTTTCAGTCCAACTCAGAGGCTGCTTCTGGACACCGGGCCACCTCTTATCATAGCTTCCTGATACCTCAGACCTGTGAGGTTGAAGGACGTCAGGATTTAAACAAAAATCAAGTAGGGCTAGAACTGGTGCTTTGAAACTCTCTTCTCTGTTTGTTTTGGGTTGGTTTGGGTTTTTTCTTTCCCCCCAATGACTTGGAATTGATAAACAATACGACGAGGAAAAGAATAGACCATGAATTTTCTTTCCAAAACTCATTTCTCCCACTGACCCTCCTGTGCCCCACCTTGAATCTGGGAATGACAGGCGTGGTGAAGTTCATTAAACTTATTTATGTTGTCATTCTCCCATTTTTCTTGATGGTTTTATTTTAAAAGAAACTTCCCATTAAAACTGTCTGGAAACTGCGGGTGTGGAGGCAGGACGGGTAGATAGGTGGCTGCAGAGCGAGCTGGGGAGAGTGGCGGGGGGCGGGGGGCCCTTCCAGGCTGAGTCCCCGGAAGCTGCTTCTTTTTTCCTTCCTGTCTTCTGCGTCTCTGGGGAGTGCTTGAAGGCTGAAGACTGAGGGGGTGCAGCCCGATTTAGGTTTGATGGTGTGCATGAGGTGAAAAAAACAGGAAAAGGGCCTCAAAGGTGAGCTTGAGACCTCACCTGTCCATTCCGTATGTGTGAGTGGGATCGGTTTTGTCACCACATGCGTGGGCTGAAGCTGGGCGTGGCCTGGTTGGCGCCCTGTGTCCCTGCTTCTCCAGCTCAAGGGGGCGCAGGATTCACACAGAGCGCTTTCCCTGGGCCACCTCCCAAAGCGGTCCCCTCTGCCTTGTACCCCACTGGCAAAGACAGGAGCCTTTAGAAGGCCTCTTTCATGTATTTTGAGGGGTTTTGGGATTGTCTGCTCCTCAAACCGACGCCGAGATGCCAGTTCCCTTACTGGGCCTCCACCACATGGCCTCTTCACGTGGAAAGGGTACAAGTCGCCCAGAGCCCAGGGTGCGTGCCCGTGTGTGGAACTTCCTGCACCTCCTCACAGCGGCAGCCCTCATTTCTCCTTTAGGTGTCAAGGCTGTCTCTGTGTGGAACCGACACCCGCGCCTTTCCTCCATGTCCTTGATCCGCCTCCTTCCTGGCCTCTCCGACCCCCAGGGAGCACAGTCAGCTGCCACCCCTGCAGAGCATCTCAAGAGCGGCCCAGCCCGGGCCTCCCCTGACTCTGGCCAAGGTTCCGGCCCTTTGCCGTGCCTCAGTGTCCCCACGCCTGGCTGCCAGCCACAGTGGGGGTCACATCCCGGTGGCAGGCCTGCCCTTGCCATGCCTTAGGCCTCGGTAGAACAAGACCTCTTCAAATTGTATATGAATTTTGTTTGTTTGTTTTTTGGTAGCAGGGATCGAACTCGGGACCTTGCGCTTGCGAGGCAGGCCACAGAACCACTGAGCTAAATCCCCGGCCCTATCAATGAATTTTGTAGAGGTCCCTAAAAGGGATAACTTGGAGGTGAAAGTGCCTGTCCAGGCTCTCCATGGACATGTGTCCTGCTGAAGGAAAGCTATCAAGTTCATAATTCTTTTTTGATTGTACTTCTATGAGTATTTTAATACATCTTTTTCAATTTTTAAATGGTGTCATATGTTCTTTTTTATGACATAAATGCGATAAAAGCCTTTCTCATTCGTGCCACACTGGCCTCTTTATTCTTTTTTATTTTTTGGTACTGGGGATTGAACTCAGGTCCTTGTGCTTGCGAGGCAGGCGGCAGAACCATGGCCTCTTTCCTCTCGAATCGCACCACCCGTGTGCCAGCTTCAGGATCTCTGCAGCATCGCTCGACCTGAAACCCACCTTCTGCGGATATCTGTGTGGTCTGTTCTCTCACTTCCTTCGTCTCTGTCCAGACGTCACCTTCTCACAGAGGGACCTTCAGCGACACATTAAGGGCAGCCTTACCCCCAGCCCGGCTCTGCTGAACTTCTTGGTTCTGTTCTGTATTCTCCCTCTAACCAAATATATATTTGCTTATCTGTTCTCCCAATTAAAACATGAGAACAAGACGCCAGAACCTTGCTGTTTTGTTCACTGTTCCGCCTGTGGTGTGCAGAACAGTAGTGGGTACTTTGCAGCTGCTTAGTATTCATTGACTGGCGGGATAGAGGAATAGATGGATGGACGGGTGGGTGGGTAAATGGATGAATGGGTGGCTGGGTGGGTGAGTGCATTTATCCATTCAATGTCCTATTTTGAGAACTACCCTGTGCTGGCCACTGTGCTGAGCATAAGAAAACAAAGTTAAATTTCAAGGAGCTGGCTGTGGAACAGGGTAGCTGAAGGTGACATAATCGTAAAGTACTCACTAAGTTCTTGCCTGCCAGGGACTCTGCACTCCTTCCTCTGTTAGCACTACCAGCCAGCAGCGCTAGCTGTGCCCATCTTGCAGCCATTTTCAGGAGGTCAATGTGTGGCTGCGGTTCTGTACTGGCGGGCAGAGCATGACTCAGGCACAGAAAAGCGGGGCTTCTGAGCTGCTTCCTCATTCTGGCGGGTGGGCTGTGGGCCTGCTGGCTTCAGAGAAACTTTGTGGAAGTTGTCCGGTGATCTGTGAGTTTTATAAGCTGCTGTGTTCACCCCGAGCCAGTGGCTACTGTAACTATGGTCTCTGGGCAGGGACAGAAGAGTTGGAGTTGGCAGGAGCACCTCTGGGCGTGACTCGCCATGAACAGCGGCCCTCTGGGGTGACGGAGGAGCACAATGCTCTTCCCCGGCACATGAGGGCAGCAGTAAGTGGGTCCTGGGCATTTCACAGCTCTGCGTTCCTCCCCAGCTCCTCAGGGACCACGCTTGTCCCTTGTGCAAGAGCTGACGGCCCCTGCATGAGCCGGGCAGGGCAGTGATCAGGAGGAAGCCCCAGGTGGTCCTCCGGCCCCTGATGCCGCCCACCTTCGGGCTGCTGCCTTCCTCCGTCCGTCCCACTGCTCTGGCAGGGTGAGGAGGGGAATGTGCAGAGCTGCTGCTGCGTGTGGCTCTGGTGGAGGGGGTGGGAAGTGACCACGTGCTGTTCCTCTGGACGCCCTCCTGCACTCTGTGTCTAAGACTCCAGTAGGAGAACTTCAGACCTAAGGGAGTGGGTAAATCAACCTCCATGTACTCAACTTTCAGTAATTACTTCATCCAGCCCTTCTCTTTTTCTTGAGTTATTTAAAAACAAACCTCAAAACAATGTCACTTCCTCCCTGCGCTCTCTCATGTCCATCTTCAAAAAATATGGACACTGTCTGACGTAACTGTGTGTCACATTTAACGAAAACATTTCTGAAACCACATTTGTGGCTGGGCTTCCTGGCAGGAGGGTCGCTGCTCATTCAAGGCCTGCCTGGGCCACATAGTGCGTTCAAGGCTAGACTGAACTCCATGGCAAGACCTCGTCTCAATAAACAGACCCCCCACCCAAACCAAATCAAATCCTTGGCTTTATCTGCTAGTTTTTAGTCACATTTCCTTTATTTTGAAAATAACGGGCCAGGGATTTGGCTTAGTGGTTCCGCTACCTGCCCTGTAAGAACAAGGACCAGAGTTCAATCCTCGGTACCAAAAAAAAAACCCAGCATCTTACAGATGGTTTCTTCAAATCAGTGTCTAAACATGGCCCCAGCAAACTTCTTTTGTGTGTGTTTTAAATGCAAAAAGGGAGGGCTGGGATTTGGCTCAGTGGTTCCACTGCCTGACTTACAAGCGCAAGGTCTGGAGTTTGATCCCCAGTACAAAAAAAAAAAGCAAAAGGGGATCATGGTGCCCGGTGCCAGGGAAGAGTCCACATCCTTGTGCGAAGAACTGAGCCATGGGCCAGGGATGTAGCTCAGTGGCGCTGCACCTGCCTGGCAAACCAGGTCCTGAGTTCGATCCCTGGTACCGCAAAAAAAAAAAAAGAATCGAGCCATTAGTTACTAACAGCTCCAGGCCTTTCTCTCATCTGGAGATAGTGTATGTATATTTGCACCATAATATTTTAACAGTTCCTGAATGTCCAGGAATGAAGTCATTTCCTGTTGTTTTATCATGGTCTATTACCAGTAGGGGTCTAATTGTCATTTATCCTTATAAAAGAAAGAAACAAATTAAATAACCTGCAGCCAGGGAAAAGTGGGGGGGGGTCAGAGGCATCCCCCTGGCCACCGGAAAAGAGATGTCACGTTGAGGGTGGTGGCTTCCTAGCTCCCCCCTCCCTGTCCCTCTGGAAGCCATCAGGAGCTGGCCACAGGGCCGGCTTAGGTTGGATGGAGTCAAGGTTTGTAAACACCTGGGAGTGGAAGGCAGGAGGGAGCTCCAGAATCGACAGGGGCCGAGCTCTGTTTGTGGGGAGGGAAACGAGCTTCTTAGGCTCCATTTCCTCCCGCAAACCGGATGTGAAATTCTTTATTGTTCTCTCTGGGCCTGGCTTTTGGCTCTCGTTGTCCATCTGTTTCTTGCGGGTCTCGAGGATCTGCTGGTTTGGGTTTTGTTTTAGTTTTTAGTCTGTACATCTGGGAAAGGGAAATCTGGCAGGGTTAAGGTCCTCACCTTCGTGTGGAGCCTTTTCTGGGCTGGGTGGCCGTCACATGTGGTGACTTCAGGACCTGTGGCGTGGGGCTGAGGGACAGGACAAGGCCAAGGCCAGCGTGCATGGGGCTTGCATTGTGCCCCTCTGATAAGGCCCTGAGGAGACTGAGTTCTGAATCTACACCACACTCTTGGTTCTTTGTCTGCCGCTCAATGGCATGTTTTTTAAATTTCAGAATTTCTTTTATCTCAGTGAGAGAAACAAATTTCACGCTCATTTTGTCAGTAGACCCACAGGGTTGCGGGGTGGGGTCACTGTGAAAAACCTGACCTCACCCAGCCCGGCCCAACCGGAGCCCTGGCCTTTGTTTCTGCGGGGTCTGGGTGTTCCCAGCTGAGGAAAGCCCGCGGGTCTCTAAGCGGTTCTGATTCTGGGGAGCTGGCCAGGCAGGCAGGGCGGCCACACCGTGCAGAGGGCTGCCGAAGACCCCTCTGGCCCAGGCAGGACATCCAGCTCTTGGACAGAGGGTGAACAAACAGTTTAGTGTTGACTATGGAGCTTTGAGTAAGGCAGAAAAAAGCCCAAGAAAGAGAAATGAAGTAAACAGGAGAAGAGCTAGCACTTGGCTGGAAGTAACTGGCCTCCTCCCACGTCCACATCCTCTCTAAAAAATACCCTAAGAGAAGTTCAAGCTTCGGGTTCCATGAGTGTGTGTGTGCGTGTGTGTGTATGTGTGTGTGTGTGCACATGTGCATGCACGCACTTTGGTTTGGTTTTTTTTGTGGTGCTGGTGATTGAACCCAGGACCTCCACATTGAACTCTATTCCCAGGCCTCTTTTGGTCTTTATTTTGAGACAGGGTTTTGCTAAGTTGTCCAAGCTGCACTTGAACTTGGAATCCTCCTGCCTCAGCCTCCCAGAGCGCAAGGATCACAGGTCTGTGCCACTACACCCAATTCTGGTCCAGGCTTTTGGATGGTAATTCCTCCATGGCCATCATTCATGTCTCTTCCCTATCAACAGCCTGGCATTAAAATCATCACGAAAAGCAAACCCTGCCCAGAGAGGCAAAGAGGTAATATGGAGGAAGACCAAGGAATAGGAGCCGCTGAGCCCTGTGTGACCTGTGCATCGAGCTAATGTCTACCTAATAAGTATTCTTAGTCATTAAACAGTAATTTTACATCTAGAATCTCTGTGTTGGATTACTATATATTGATAAGAGGTTTCGTCCTTATAGCCTGATAGTTTTCTCATCCTCATTGTACAGTATTTCCCTTCTGATCTGTGCTGGTATTTTTTTGTGCTCTAGAAATGTCTCCATTGAAACTTCAGCGCTTGGGTTTGGCATTTGAAGGTTAATACGGATATATACAGCCCTATGCTGTCCCAGGCGGTCGCCCCCTGGTCACAGGTGGCCATTCAAATTGAAATTAGTCAAAATGAAATGTGATCCAAATTTCAGCTCCTGTCACACCAACCACTCCTAAGTGCTTGGTAGTGTCGGGGGGCAGCCATTGAGATCATGGGGCCTAGGACAATTCCTCCGGCACAGAAAGGCTGACTGACAATGGCACGGGTCTAGGGGACTCGGGAGCGGGTGACCTTTGGTCGGGTGGTCCAGGTCATACACATCATCACAACAGCACCCTTGTCCCCTTGCAGTGGAGGTGTGGGGGGTGGGTGTGGGCTCCTCAATCACCGTACCTGGTAGCCACCACTTTCTGGTGATTGGGCAGCGACACATGGCCCTTATTCACCCACTTTTTTTCTCATTAATTAGTTTCTGTAGTCAAACCCGTGTAGATGAGACCTCACAGATTTTCTTCAGCATATTGCCCCCGTACAAAGGGAAACCAAAGCCTCACATTTCCAGCCCAGTATTCCCGTCAATTTCGGTTCAGTGCCGGCTCAACAGAGTAAACCGGAAGACCTTTCCACAGCACAGCTAAAAAATTCAAATTCCAAAATGCAAGGAAAGGACTGATACTACCGTGTGTTATACCGCAGCCGCAGCGAGTCGCACGTCTCACCTGCAGAGTCTGCCGCACTGGAAAGCGCTGTCCCGTGGCCGGTGTGCTTCGCTGGACACGGAGCTGTGGGGGGAGGAGGAGGCCGAGCTGTGAGGCGGGCAGCGGCCGGGGAGACCCAAACATCTCGGGGAAAGAACCACTCCACGCGGGAGACAGCCACCTGCCCCTCCAGGCGGTGCGTTCGGGGCAGGCCAGGCCTTCCACACTGAGACGGGGTACTGTCCTGAAGACGAGTCAGATTTGGAGGAAGGAGGTTTGCATTTTAGCAGGTTTTACCCTACCACCGGGTGGAAAGTCGAAATCCTGAACTGGGAGACCAGTTAATTAAGAGGCCATGGCAGAGTGGAGTCCGATGTAAAGGAGCAAGGTGTGGGGCCGCACTGGGAAAAAACGGAAGGAGAGAGCTGAGAAATGCTGAAGACGTTCGAGATGAGCGGCCGCGGGGCTGAAGAAGGCAGCACTGCGGTGAGCAGCGACGGGTGCCATGCGCAGAAATGGACCCCTGGGCGGCGAGGTGACCCTGGGGGAAGGTGGGGTTGGAAACTGCAACTTGGGTGCAAATGCTATGCATCTCTGGTCCTGAGCTAACGGTCTGCATTCACCTGGCACAGCCTCCCTGAAAAGCCCGCCTCTGACTTCAGTCTGTTCTACCCCTGCCAGCATCTTTCCAATCAGTGCCCTCCTGTGACCCCTCCCGCCACTGCTCTGCACTCCCCACACCCCGTCTTCACGGCCCAGCTTGCTTCCACTCCCCTTAGGGCGGTGATTTGGGCTGCAGGCCAGGTAGCGCAGCCATAGAGAGCTCTCAGCAGGCACAAGGTCCTTGCCTCCAGGGGAATAAAGAATGTTCCCAAAGCAGAATCACAGCCTGTGCGCAGTGCCTGCCAGGGGCAAGATGGGTTACAATCCATAAACCTTTCTCAGGGGCTCCTCTAGGTCCAGTGGGAGGACCCAGTCTCTCCTGGGCTTGCAGATGCCCAGTGCTGTATGCTGTCCTGGGGAGCCTTCACCTGGCCAGGCCACCTCCTCTCCACCACCTCTCTCCAGACTTCCAAAACCGCCGGTGCATGCAGGGCTTGGCATCACGTGGCATTTTCGCGGTCTGCTCCCCAGGGAGAATTATGAGTGCTTTGCCTATTAGCGACCCTCAGCTACTTTACAACTGTCCGTATGAAAATGCTATCATTACCCGCATTTTACAAACAAGAGACTGAGATCCCAAGCGGTTTTGCTCAGGGGCACAAAGTGAGCAACTGGACCTGACCCAGGTGAGATCCAGGCCCATGTTCGTGACCCCAAGGGCTGGCTCCTCCTCGTCCTCATCACCCTGGTGCAGAATCTGGCTGGCACAACTGATGGTGAATCATTTTTCTAAAAAATCTCCATGAGGGCCTGGGATTTAGTTCAGTGGTTCTACCCCCTGCTTCGCAAGCCCAAGAACCCAAGTTCAAACCCTGGTACCATTAAAAAAAAAAAAAAATCTCTGTGAAGGTCTGAATAGTTTACTCGTTTAATATTAGCCTCCTTCGAAGGTTGCCTGTAAGAGCTAGCAGAAGCGATGTCTTTGATGACCTTTGATACATTCATTCGTGTGAAGACATGACTTGGGCTCCCGCTGGGGTCCAGACCCTGGCGGGGGAAACCGAGGGCAGCAGCTCTGATCACTGGGGTTCCCAGTGAAATAGAAAAGCGACACATCATCACTTCCCCCTTCCTCTGTGTTCCTGATGCCTGCATGGATTATTCATTATCTTCCTTCTCTTAAAAAATAGCCCTGTCTCGGGCGGGGATTTAGCTCAACAGCTCTGCTGCCGGCCCCACAAGTGCAAAGGCTCAAGTTCGATCCCCGGGCAAATCCAAAAATCATCCTGTCTGGGATGCTCCTGAGAACGTCACGTGGGCCGCGGTGGCCCTGAGGCTGCAAATCTGCAGACCCGGGCTGGATCCCAAAAGGTCCCCCGAGGCCCCAGTCGGCACAGCGAAGAGCCAGTGCTGCCGCCTGCTGGTGGCTACCAAGATGCACCCGCGCCCACCGTGTGGGTACTGAGCACAGTTGCTAGATTGAGAGAAGGACCCTGATGAAAGATCTGTCCAAGATCCCATAACCGGAGTGTGACACAGCCAGGACCATGAATCCAAGTTCAGGTTCAGGTTCCTGTGTGTGCCAGTTAGTCGTAATTGCTGACTTGGCTGGATTAAGAGACTCCTGGGAGGTGAGTGAGCATGGGGTGCTATCCTCATCAGGGAATTAATCCACGATTAATTAAAGCAGCTGAATGTGCTATTAGCAGGTAGGTCGCTGGGGAGGCCCTATGGGGGGCATAGCTCCGTGTCTGCTTCCTGGATGCTATGACCCAAGTGATGTCCTTCCACCATATTTGAGAAACCACGAGCCAAAATAAACTAAATTATGGGTGGTGGGTAGTTTGTCCCAGCAACGGGAACGCTAATTCGCTGTGATATGCATGGATTCCAACACAAACTATACACCCTCCCCACTTGCATTCTAGCACTTCCACGCCTCCTCCTGTCTTTCTCTTCGAAATGTTTCAGTAGACACACAATGATTTATACATCTGTGGGATGCAGGGTGATATTTCAGTATGATCAGCTCAGGGTCATTGCTACATCCATTTCCTCAGACATTGGCCTTTCTTTCTTTGTGTTGGGGGACAGTCAGAATTCTACTAGCTCTTCTGAAGTAGTCAATGAATTGTTGTCAGCCGTGGTTACCTATGACCCGTAGGACACTGGTCAGATGGCCATAGCTACCCATAGGACCTGAGAAGTTTTCGTCTTGTTTGCCCTGTACCTGTCAACCACATTGGCTCCAACCTCCCTTCTTCTTCCTAGCCTCTGGTAACCACTCTTCTATTCTCTGCTTCTACAAGATTGACGTGTGTGTGTGTGTGTGTGTGTGTGTGTGTGCGTGTGTGTGTGTGTGAACGTGCAGGTGCTGGGGATTAAACTCAGGACCCTCTGCTTGTGAGGCAGGCGGAGGAACCACTGAACTGAACCCCCGGCCCGAGGCTGACTTTTGACACCTCCACGTCAGTGAGGCCTGACTTACTTCACGTAACACAATGTCCTCCACTCCCGTCCACGGCGCTGCAGATGACACAACTGCCTTCTTGTTGTTGCCGAATGATATGCCGTTCTCTTTATCTGTTCAGCTGCCCACAAACACCTTGGTGAGTCCATCCTTCGTTTCACGATAGGGTCTCCCATTCTTGGATCAGTCCTCAGGGAACTACATGGGGACACCCCCGACAAGGACCCTCCCCGTCCCTGCCCATCTTCTCCAGCCTTGCCCTGTCTTTACTTGGACTTGATCAGAAACCAAGAACACATGAAGGAGGCGGCTGAAGTCCTGCAGGGCAGGTGTTTGCTGGTGTTGGCACAGACCACCTGCTTCCTCCTGGGGGACTCCGAGTCTGGGATGCCAGTGACCAACACAGGGCCCTGCACAGCACTCCTCTCCCAGCAGGGCTGGCGCAGGGTAGGGCATAGAACTTCCGGGACAGAACCTCAGAGGCCGGGCCACCCTCGCCTGTGACATAAGGCATCTGCGTGGGAAACACCTCTCTCCTGAAGGGTAAGCTGCTCCAGCTTGTCTTGAGAGCAGCCACACTCCTGTGCCCGTCCATCTTCACCAACACCCAGTGAGAGGAGCCCCTTCGGGGCTGTGTCCTCCTCTTTGCTCCCAGGAGTGAACAGGACCCCAAAGCCCAAATAGACATCCTCAGACGATTTGCTTTACTCGGGTCAGGCCAGTGCTACCCTAGCCCAAGTGGGAGTAGGTAAAAGAACGTTATACAAGCTTGGCATGGTGGTGCACACCTGCCACCCCAGCACTCTGGGAGGCTGAGGCAGGAGGACTACATGTTCAGGCCCAGCCTGGGAAATTTAACATCTTAGACCTCGCCTCAAAATTAAAAACAAAAACAAAAAGCTAGGGATGTAGCTCAGTGTGAAGGCCCTGGTTTCAATCCCTAGTACCACATCATACCATGAAGCAGTGGAGGGTAGTGTGAGGGCGGAAACAGAAGAAAACCCTTTCATTTCTTCGAAAAATGCCATTTCGGGTGAGGGGAAGGTGGTATGAGGAGAGGTCGGGGCCGTGATGGGAACCTTTCAGCGCTTTCAGTGATGCAGAAAGCCCACTGCTGCATGTGTGCCGGAGGTGCGCCACCACTGGTTTGAGGAACAGGCGAGGGCCAGATTGCCAGGGCCCGGCACAGCAGTGTGCAGTTTGGGCCCTAAATCTGTAGGTGAAGTGTGGCCAGGTTTCGAGCAGGGAAGGCGAAATGTAGGACTTCTGGGCTTGCTGTGGGTGTGGGGGTCACAGGTGGGGCTGGGTCTAGAGCGTGTGATGCTGGATTGCGGGTGTGAGTGATCCCTACATTAAGGGCAGGTAGCCTAGACAGGATGTAAAGGAACAGAGAGAGGCTCTATTGTTGATTGTCACTTGTCACTCGCAGCTTGCTTGCTTGCTGTCTTGTTCGCCTTCCTGCCCTGGACTGTTTCTCCTCTGAGAAACAAGCCTTGGCCTTGGAGCCAGCCCAGTACGGACTGAAACCTCTACAAACTGTGAGCCAAATAAACCTGTCCTCCTTTAACTTCGGGTGTCAGGTACTCTTCTCAGCTATGAGGAAAGCAACTAAGACCGTTGGCCTCTACGTGAGCCGTTCGGAAGGGCGAGGGCAGAAACAGGAAGACCAGGTGAGCTGAGCGAGGATGATGACGGCAGGGCCGGCGTCCTCTGGGGGCGCGCAGGCTGGCTGGGCTGGAAGTGTGCAGGAAAAAGTGAAGACCGGGTGGTGAGACTGAATGACAGCACCGCTTCTCAGGTCGGAGGCTGGAGGAGGCAGCAGGTGGCCGGGCGCTGGCGAGCCAGGCAGCCCAGCTACGAGGTGAGCAACGTAACTGGCCAGCGCTGGAGGTTTCTCTCGTTCAATTAAACTATTTTTAGAACAGTGTTTGATTCACAACAGAACTGTTTCTCACACACCCCTAACCCGCACGCACAGCAAGCTCCCTCCCTATCAGCATCTCGCTCCAAGGTGGTGATATTATTACAACTGTTAGCTACACCAGTGTTGTCACCGGAAGTCCCTAGCTTACATAGGCCGCTCTCTCACTGCTGTATGTTCTGTAGATTTGGGCAAATGCCCAATGATGTGGCATCACACAGAGTAGTTTCACTGCCTTATTGTGTACTCACAATAACTGAATCTTGGAAACAGCCTAAGTCCCCATCAACAGAGGAATAAATAGGTAAAGAAAATGTGCTCTATAAACACAATGGCGTACTACGCAGCCATAAAAAAGGATAAACTTGAGACCTGTACAAAAATGGATCACCCTGAGACCATAATGCTGAGTGAAATAAATCAGACACGGAAGGTTAAATATCACATGATTTCTATGAGGAACCCAGAGTGTAAGCAATTTAAAGAGCCAAAGAAATGATAGAGGGGCCGGGGATTTAGCTCAGCGGTTCAGTGGCCTCCCTCGCAAGCACAAGGACCAGAGATCGATTCCTGGTACCAAAAAAAGAAATGATAGATAGGAAACAGGGAGATAGATCTCTTGCAAATGAGAAGGGGATCAAGGGATGGAGCGAGCAGAAAGGTGGGAAAGGAAGTAGAAAGGATTAAAGTGATATATACTTATCAACACCTCATGAGGAATGTATTCAGTATGTATCACAAACATCTGCTAATGAAAATGCAAAAGTTGTTTCTCCTCTTTGTCCCTCCTCCCCCCAGCCCCTGACAACCCGAGTTGCTGGCCCTGGTTTTTGCTGCTCCACACTGTCGTGCGGTCGGAGCCCAGCTCCCTTCACTTAGTAACGCTCATCTAGGTTCGGCCTGCCTCTTTTCACCCCTTCCCAGCTTGTCCGTTTTCAGCACTGAGTGACACTCCCGTCTGGAGGAACCGCCCTCGTACCTGCTGGCATTCTGAGTAGCACAAAGGTGCTATCAACATTTGTGCGCAGTTTTTCGCTGCAGACATAATCTTAAATTCCCGAAAAAATGCCAAGGAGCAAAACTGCTGGATCGTATGATAAAGAGTACCAGGTATGATCAAAAATACTGTGGGTGTTAAAAACATGTTTTTTAATTATTACAGTGAAAGACACGCTGCTGTAAATCCCCCTCGGTTCAACCACATGCACCCCATCGCTCTGGCCACTTTCTGAAGCAGTGCTGGAGTCCTCTTTTGTGTCACACCGTGATTTTTCTGTTAATCAGAATTTTCTTTATTAGTACCTGTTTGCAGTTCACAGTGATTCTTTTTATCACAGGGAGCTGACATGTACTAAACATTTTCAATCTTTTTTTAGCGCCTTCCTCTTTCACCCCTCGCCCTGCCTAATGATTTTTTTGCTTTGTTTTGTCTTGAGACAGGGTCTCTCTCTAATTTACATAGTTCAGGCTGACCTTGAACTTACTGTCTGACAGAGGTTGGCCTCGGATTCACAGCAATCCTCCTGCCTCAGCCTCTATGCTGGCTGAGCGCTCTCTAAAGAAGGAAAGCGAGCCATGTGGGTGCAGGCCAGGGGTTAGTGGTATTTAACCTTTATTGTTATATCCATTTATAGGGGAGGGACAAGACACAGATAGTAAGTAACCTACTGGGATTGTCTTCCAGTCTATCGATATGTCGTCCAATGACTCCAAAAACTGCACCCAAAAAGCAAAGGTGCCTTAGTTTTTTTGTAGCAGGGATTGAACTCAGGACCTTGCACTTTCGAGGCAGGTGGCAGAGCCACTGAGCTAAATCCCTGTCCCACCTAATTTTTGTTTTTGTTTTTGGTACCGGGTATCGATCGAAATCTGGACCTTGCGCTTGCAAAGCAGGCAGTGGAACCACTGAGCTAAATCCCTGGCCTATCCGCCTTAGTTTTAATAAGTATGTTCTAGGTAGAATAAAAGGAGTAGAAGTTCTCTTCTGATCTGGGCGCAGTGGCGCATGCCTGTAATCCCAGCACTAGGGAGGCTGAGGCAGGAGGATCGCTGTGAGTTTGAGACCAACCTGGGCTACATAGTAAGTTCCAGGTTGATCTCAACTACATAGTGAGACCCTGTCTCAAAAAAACAAAACAAAACAGAAAAGAAGCGCTCTTCTGTTCCAGACTGGCCATTCCATAATTCATATTTAAGAGAACTAGGCACAGTGGCTCACACTTGTAATCCCAGTTCTCGGGAGACTGAGGCGGGAGGGTTGCACGTTTAAGGATAGCCTGGGCTACATTGTGAGACCTTGTCTCAAAAAACTAGATAGAAAAAAATGAGAACCAACACCTGTCATGTAAAGGTACAAGATCCCAATAATGAATGTAACTGTACTGTATACCTAAAAAGTACCAATAAACTCAGTGAGAAAAAACTAGATACATAGATAGCTCTAAGAAAGATTATCACGGTGCTGAAGGATCTCAAGACAAGGTGACGGCAGGAGAAACAGAAAGACCTGGAGACATTTGCAAAGCACAGACTCTAGAGAACCAGAGAGGTGTGAAGGGGTTGGGAGCAAAAGTTTAAACTTATCTGATTCCCAAGGGCAGCACTAGGTCAGGCTACAGAGAGCAAAACCTCTGACTGCTCGAAGCTGTTTAGCAGGGAAGCCCGGTGTCTTGGTGGCAGGGCCAGGGTGGGGACCAAGGGCTGGCAGATGAGAGGTGCAGGTGCTGGGACAGGCCAGGCTCAGAGACTCAGGCAGCTGCTGCCTCTGACACTTGAACCTCTCGGGCTCCGCAGGGAGAAGAGAAGTATGGGCCTGCAGCTGTGTCTGTGAAGAGATGTACGGCGTCGTTATGAAGACGGCACTGACCTGCCCACAATGCCTGCTGTAAGGGGTGCTGCAGCCATGGGGGCGTGTCTGGGTTTGTACATGATTTTCACCATCTGTATGAATGGAACACGGCCCTGTTGCATCCCAGTGGACTGGGCTATGCTTGTTTTGTTTTTTGAGTCAGGGTCTTGCTATATAGTTTAGGATGGCCTTGAACTCACTATGTAGCCTAGGCTAGCCTTGAACTCACCACAATCCTCCTGCCTCGGCCTCCAGGTGCTGAGATTACAGGTGTGTACCACCATGCCCAGCTCAAGTGAGAGTTGCGTGTCTGTCTCCTCTGGTGGATCTATGAACTTGTTATAGTCAAGAATTCTCTTTCAGCCAGGCATGGTGGCACACACCCATAATCCCAACACTCGGGAGGCTGAGGCAGGAGGATCGCTGTGAGTTTGAGACCAGCCTGGGCTAGTGAGTTCGAGGTCAGTCTCAAGTACATAGTGAGACCCTGTCTCAAAAAACCAAAAAAACAAAACAAAACAAAACAACAAAAAAAAACAATTCTCTTTTAGCCAGGTGTCAAGGCACATGGCTGTGATCTCACCTACTCAGGAGGCTGAGGCAAGAAGGTCACAAGTTTAAGGCCAGCCTCAGAAAAAGCAAAAGCCTCTCTCAAAATAAAGTTTAAAAGTTTTTAAAGAACTGGGGATGTGGCTCAGCGGTACTGCCCCCCCAAAAATGTTGTTTATGTCTTTGTATCTTAATTTCCGGTACCTAGCTAATGATTGGCCCATAGTAACTTGTTAGATGATTCAATGAGAAACTGAATAGGCTGGATAGCGAAGTCAAAAGCGAGAGACTTCTCTGCAGCATCATGTGATGGTGTGCGGCTTCTGGGATGACAATTCTGATGGGTTTATTTCTATTCAGTCATCTGTCTGGCACTGATGCTCTTTCATGGTACAGTGTACTTTTCAACACTTTTTTTAAAAACCCTCTATCTTAGTGAATATTCACAACCATGCCCTGAAGTGAGGACGCTGCAAGAGGATTTCAGAGGCGCTGAGTATGTCTGAGGTGGGGTTTGTAGGAACCTCCTGTCCGATTTCCTAGCCTGGTGCTTCCCTGGTGCCCAGGCCGAGCCGGTCCCACAGGACACGGACTGCGTCTGTCCCCACTCCCCGTGAAACACAGTGACGCCAGGAAATTCCACAGCCTTGCCTTTGTGTGTGGGAAATAAAGACGCAGCCACTGTTTCTTACGCTTCAGATATACATATACTTCAAGCCTGTAAAAGACTCACATCAGAAGAACTAGGATACTTCAACCGGAAGGCCCACATCTGTACAGCTGTGTGGTACCGAGGTGAGAGGTGCGTTCTCTCGCATGAAACGTCAGAAAGGAGTGTCCAGGATATTAACCCTCATCAGGAACTTGTTTTTTTGAATACTCTGGATGCTCACCCTGCCCGAGGCAATCTTTTCCCAGGATGGAAGAGTCAGGACCGTGTGGAGCCACTGGTCTTCCATGAGCTCCGCGTTTGAGTACCACCATTCCTGCAGGAGGAGAGGGCAGAGGTTACCCGGCGCTCTTCCAGATGCTGAAGCAAGGCAGAATCCACGGAGAAAAGTGAAGCCTGCCGTCCACACTAGGACTCGGGCACTTCCTTATGTAAATAAACACAAATAAGTCAACAATACTGAATATAAGGCTGGTGGGCGCTAATCATGATTCTGGCCTTTTTTTTTTTTTTTTTTTTTTTTGAAGTATTGTGGACTGAACCCAAGGCTTTCATACTGATCTATATGCACAGGCTGTTTAATTTTTAAATGTTGAGACAGCATCTCACTGAGTTGCTAAGTGGCTCAGGATGGGCTCAAACTTGAGAGCCTCCTGCTTCAGCCTCCCACATGCTGGGATTACAGGTGCTTACCAGCATGCTGCACCGGTCTTTGCTCTGGAGGAGTCACACCGGCAAAGGGAGGAAGGGCTTGCAAACAAATGGCGGCCAGAGTGGACAGTGGTAAGGTACATGGGGAGGGGCAGACCCTGTGCCACAGGGATTCCGCTGACAATGTACAGGGGCCGAGGAGCCTCACAAACCTGAACCATAAACTGCCAGCCCGTTCAGGGAGATGCAGCGTGGCCTGTGATGACTGCTCCAGTCATTAGTGGGGCGGCCCCGCACCCGTCTTCACAGGACGGAACTTGACCCGGAAGGTGATGGAGTGATGGGGTCACGAGAACGCCCCTTGGGGGGGTAGCGTCCTTACAAAAGCTTCCGACGGGGAACACGCGCGGACACGGCAAGAAAGGGCCGCGGGAGCCCGGGCCTTCAGAGTGCGCCTCCTCCTTTGCCCTGGGTCGTGGACTCGGCGACCTCCAGCGTGGTCGGCACCTAGTTCCTCGTCTCCAGGCCCCCGGCCCAGGATGTCAGTGGAAGCCCTCAGAACTGCTGGGCCGGCGCGGCACCCACCTTGCTCAGGAGCAGCCAGCTCTTCTCCAGCACGTTGCCCTGCGTTTCCGAGATCTCCAGCGCTTTGCTGAGGAAGAGGTGACAGTTGCGCCCGTCTCCCATGAGCATGCACACGTAGGCCATCATGTGGTAGAGCCGCGGGTGGAACACGGCGCCCGTGGTGTTCTGAGACAGGAGATTCTCCAGGTTCTAGAGAAAACAATCAAAACTATGATCAGACTTGTGTGTGTGTGTGGCCTTTGGGCATTGAACCCAGGGTCTTTGCACTGAGCTGTGTCCCCAAGCTCTCTCTCTCTTTAATTTTGAGAAAGGATCTTGCTGAGTCACTAAGTTCCCCAGGCTGGGCTCAACTTGAAATCCTTCTGCCTCAGCCTCCCAGAGTGGTAGGATTGATTACAGATATGCAACACACCTGGCCGGGAAGCCCTTAATTATACTTATTTCCTCCACAGATGATCTGGAAGCATTTTAAGGATAGAAACAATCAAGTGAGAAACTACATTACAGAGAAATAAGTATTAGAGACAGAATGACAAATGTCAGGTGGGCGAGCTTCCAGAGCCCACCCAAAGGACTGTGGTGCGAGGGCCCACCCATGCTTCTCTGCAGCGACATTTCACACACACACACTTTCTGCTGATTATCAAAACAGAAGGTACAAGTTAACAGTTGAAAATTGGAGTGAGGAGTTGGCACTGTACAGAAATTAACAGCCATATTGGTCTAGAAACGTTAAACTTAATATGTATGGTCCAGTCTCCATGGGTTTGGTTACAGAAACTAATAAAGTATTCCCTAATTAAAAAAAAAAGAAAAAGAAAAATCGGAGAAAGAGCATTTGCCAGCTCTGCATGTAAGGGGCTTGGAAACTACAAGGGGACCCAGCACCAAGTAAAAAGCTGCACTGACTGAAGAAAAGAACCACTTTTGGATGTACCCAAACAGTGGGGACACAGGACAGCCTGTGAGAGAGAGACAAATGGATGACTTTAGAGAGTTGAAGGGCCATGGTAGGGGCAGACCCCGTGATCCTCCTGCCTCAGCCTCCCAAGTGTAGAGATTACAGTCGTGTGCCACCATAGAAGAGAGGAAGCAACAGAATATTTGGAGCAATAATGACTAAGAATTTCCCCCAAATTAAAGTTGACTAATCTGGCACATGTGTATTAATTCATCCCTTATTCATTGGATTGTGAGTCACTTGTTCTGTGAGTGCTCTGCAAGAGGAGCAAATACTTCTGATAAGTTTTAACTTGATAAATAAATGATGTCTTGCAATACAAACGTGGTGCTGAATGTCACCTGATCACAACTGAGCCCATGGTTGTGTGTGAGACAGTCTTGCTGTGGAGTCCAGGATGGCCTTGAACTGGGCTTCTCCTGCCTTAGCCTTGGGATTACAGGCATGTGCCACCACACCCAGCCTTTCTCTACTCCT
This sequence comes from Fukomys damarensis, assembly GCF_012274545.1. Lineage (NCBI taxonomy): Eukaryota > Metazoa > Chordata > Mammalia > Rodentia > Bathyergidae > Fukomys > Fukomys damarensis. Next base: position 41,285,184 of record NW_022900931.1, on the reverse strand, counting down.
TTCTTTTTTTTTTTTTTTTTTTTTTTATTTTTTTTTGGTACCGGGGATCGGGGATCGAACTCAGGTCCTTGCCCTTGCAAGACAGATGGCAGAACCACTGAGCTAAATCTCCCGCCCTCTACTCCTTTCTTGAATGAAAAGCAAAACTGCGCTGGGCTTGGGGTGGCACACGCCTGTAATCCCAGCATTCGGGAGGCTGAGGCAGGAGGATCGCCGTGAGTTCGAGACCAGCCTGGGCTCCATAGTGAGCTCCAGGTCAGTCTCAACTACATAGTGCGACCCTGTCTCAAACAAACAAACAAACAAACAAAAAACATGTAGTTTTCATAGATTCCAAGATAATGGTTTACTGTCTTTGCTCTGATCCCAGCAGCACCTGTCATATTTTTAACCTATACTGTTTGGGGATAGGTGAGCGTTACCACTTTACTACTCATGAGATAAAGATGCATTTTGGTTTAGTCACCTGCTCTTCATCTATCTGGATTTTTAGGTATTAATTTGGCCAAAAATTGAGTCTGCCTTTACTAGTCCTCAGTCCATATTTAAAAGTGCTAATGACGGCCGACTCATCTGTCACATGCAATGCGCACGTTATTGAAGGGAAAAGGGCAACTTGGAATAAAGTTGATCGTGTGTAATTTGTCAGAAATATTTTTTCTGAATAACATGGACCAAAGCATATCTCAAATTTCTCACAAGTTACCATCTTAAGCAAGTGACATTTACTCTTATCCATTTTACCCAATAATATTGTATATAACCCAAGAATTTCTACCTCCTGAAAGAGAGCCAGCTGCCAGGCATGGTGGTGCATGCCTGTAATCCCAGCACTTGGGGAGGCTGAGGCAGGAGGATTGAAAGTTGGAGCCTAGCCTGGGCAACTTAGCAGCTGAGATAGACCCCATCTCAAAATAAAAGATAAAAAAGGGCTGGGGATGTGGTTCAGTGTGAAGGCTCATGGTTCACCCCTGTACCACCGTCAAGCAATCAATGTAGTGGTTTCTGAGTAGCAAAGTAACGGGCCACACTCCTTTTCTTCTTCCTAATTTTCCGGTGGTTTGTCTCAAAACCTGCTCTGATGCCTCGCATCCCCTCTGTCCTTGGAAGGACGCTGACCCCGGGGTAGAGGGAGGGCAGCCTCGCCTTGAGCAGCTCCACCCCGCTGTCCTGGGCCTTGTGGGATTGCTCTTCGATCTGCCTTTGGAGGTGGAGGACCTGCCCTTCCACGTACTTCACAGTTCCTGCGTAGTAATCGGTCGTCATGGTTCTCCGTGTCACCAGACTCTTAGCTTTACTGAAGAAGCTGGTGAAGTTGTCCCACTCCTGCAGCCTGGCGTACCTGCACCACCACAGGGAAGGGGAGAAGTCGGCGCAGCTCGCCGATGGGCTGCCTCCCTCACACAGACCTCAGGGCTGGAGTCTGAACCCCAGCGGGGGAAAGGATGAAGGCCCAGCTTTGTGGGTTCACGGGGTGCAGGTGCCTGAAGATGCCGTCCACGCGAGGGGTCCCCAGCAGCTCCGGGTCTGCTCCTCGCCCCACTGTCTCCAGCCAATAGATGGGGCTGGTTGGCGGCTCGGGGAGAGACAGCGAGGTGCAGGAGCCAGGACCCATCTCTCCTCTCCTCACCCTGACGAGGAGGATTAGCACGGACCTCTGCCTTGGCGGCAGAGACCCCGGTTCTAGAGAAGCCATATCCTCCGACATCGGCTCCACCAACTGTCTCCCCCTGGCTTCAACCTTGGAGGGTGTGGGCAGGCAGGGGCTGCTCCGTACGCGTTCCCTTCAAGCCCCAGCACGCCTCAGAATCGAGTCCTGGACCCCTGGACACTCCTGCACAGGTGCCCACCCCGCAGATGTGGTCAGGGCCTTCCACCCAAAGGGGCGGCGTCCGCTCGGAGCTGACACACGTCCTCCCGGACTTCCGGACACTTCTCGATCGCTTTATACCCAGTACCACACGAGGGCTACTTACACAGCACTTGCACTGTGTTGTTTAATGACAAGGAAAAGCCCGTACGGTTTACGGTTTCGGTACAATTGCAACTTTTCTCGCCTGCTATGATTCCCACCTGGATTTAGGGGCGTCCATAGGCAGAGGGGCTGTGGGTGTAGACGAGGCTGTCTGCACCGCGGGCTTTTCCTTCTTAGCCCACATGATCTATGCGGGCACCTTCTAGCTGTCTCAGATGTACGTTACAGACACTTTCCTTTCTCTACATTTTTTTTTTCAGGGAACTTCTCAGCCTGCAGCATTTTCCCTTGGGGAACAAAGTGATGCCCAACAGACCGTTACCAGATAGCCAGGCCCGAGTAAAACCCCAGGAGGATTCCGCTGTGGAACCGGAGGATGGTGTTGTCCTCGTGGAGGCTGACGAACTGCAGGCATTCCTCAAACGGTTTGTAAACGAAGCCTGCAGGGGAGAGAGAGAGAGAGAGAGAGAGAGAGAGAGAGAGAGAGCGAGAGAGCGCTGAGCTTGTGGCAGGTGAGGGGCGCTCCTCCTTCTGGCCTCGGGGCTCCCACTGCCCCCGGGAATTTACCACTGCGGTTACTTTGTGAACCCTCAGGGGACCAACAGCCACCTCCTTGTGTGGGGCTGTGGCCCAGCTGCCGTGGAAGTTACGCGCGTATCTGACGCAGCTCCCAAGTGCAGGCCGGGAGGAGCAGGGTTTAAACCACCAGACCTGACCCAAGTCTAAAGAAGTCGCCTTCGGGTAGCCTGCGACTTCTCCTTTCCAGCCTTGCCCCCTGGTGGCAATGTGTGTATCCTGTTTCATTGTCATGTGTGTAGAAAACAACCTCCTGGTTAGTTCGTCTGGTGGTGTTTTGTTTTGTTTTCTTTTGTTTTTGAGACAGTCTTGCTGTGTAATCCAGGCTGGCCTCAAACTTGCAGGGATCCTCCTGCCTCAGCCTCCCAAGTGCTATGATTACAGGTGTGCGCCACTAGGCAGAGCTGTTCTTCTGGTCTAATAGGTATACAGAGGGCTGCCTATTTGATGACACTTGAAAGCTGTCAGGAAATAACTTGTTTTCCAAATCACCAACAGCTACCAGGGCCTGGTACTCTAAGCAGCAGCGGTTCAACCCTTCATCCCAAAGCTGGAAATCCCTAAGTACCATCCTGCTACAAATGAAATACCCCCGCAAAAGGCAGCTAGGAAGACAGCACCACCTATTTCAGCCACAGGGCCCCGCGCTCAGATTTAACTCCTCCTCCTGCTCGGGGCCTCCCGGCTCCTGCTGCCCAGCCCCTCGGCCGCTCCACCCGCCTCTAGCTGCACAGGCTCCCAGCTCCTCCGTCCCCCGCAGCGGCCTCCTCACATCCCGCAGGGGCCCCTGCGGTGCTTTTACGTCCGAAAGCCACACGCACCACAGTAAAGCATAATGTCCAAGCACATGAAGTAGAAATACGCCTTGCTGAAAATGTGCTCCTCTTCCGAGGACAGCCGCCACAGCGACTGCAACACTGGGATCAGCTGCTTGTATCTGCGGGAAAAACAGTGCGGGGTTAAAAATGTCAACAGAGGGTGATGTCCGGGCTGGGTCTGCTCTTGGCCCGGTCCAGTAATTCAGAACCAAATACAACTTTTCTTTTTCTTTTTCCGGTATTGGAGATGACCCTGAGCTGCATCACCCCGCCTTTTTTTTTTTTTTTTTTTGGTTTTTTTTTTTTGAGACGAGGGTCTCCGTAAGTCACTAAATTGTGCGGGCTGGGTTCAAACTTGCAGTCCTCCTGCCTCAGCTTCCTAGAGGGCTGGGTTACAGGTGTGTACCACCACATCTGGCTCCAAATACAGCTCATAAGCAGACCTCCAAACTGCAAACCTACCCGCTCAGGACGACGCGTCCATCTCCCACTGGCTTTGTGTGTTCTGTCGGGGTCCTCCACGCCAGGGTGACTGGGGCCGGACCCTCCATCCCAGCTGCTCTTCTCCGGGTCTTCCCTCCCTGGGCAGGGCAGGGCGGCGGCCAGATTCCCATAGTCAATACCTGTTTCTCAGCAGGAGAGAGCTGCTAAGTCTGCACAGCACGGAGCAGTACTTGTTGGGGTTCTGCAGCAGGGCCCACATCTTTTGAGCTCGGAAGCCTAGGAGGAAAGGAACCCCTGGCTGCTCCGCCTTCGTCCTGGAGTCTCCTCCCGCGCCTGCTCCGCCAGCCCTTACCTAACTCGATGGCCAGGTCCAGGTGGCCCATGAAAAACTTGATGTGACTCAGGACGTGCGCCACGTAGGCCACCATCTCGATGGCCTCGCCTTCCAGGGGGAGGTGGGCGATCAGCTCCATGGCCTTGAGCTCGTAGGGGAACCACACGCCCTGGTGGCCGGCCAGCTGGTGGAACAGCGAGTAGTCCAGGAAAGCCTTCACGATCTGGAATGCAGCCAAGCCGGAAAGCCGATGTGGAGGGGGAAATCAAGGGCAAAGGGGTTGAACCCAGGGATTTCACATTGAATTATATCCCCAGCCCTCCCTTTTATTTTACTTATTTATTTGGTACAGAGGATCTAACTCAGGACCTTACACTTGTGAGGCAGGAGGCGGCACTGCTGAACTAATCCCTAGCCCCCCCCCCACTTTTTAAAAAATTTTGAGACAGAGCCTCATTCAATTGCTAAATTGTCCAGCCTGGGCTCAAACTTGCAATCCTCCTGCCTCAGCCTCCCAGAGGGCTGGGACTACAGGTGTGTGCCACTAGCTGATTACTTTGTCATAACAAACATGCATTTGTTTTGTAATTTAACAAAAAAAAAAGGTTGATTTGATTTGCTATGTATGAAAATGTAAGAAAGGACCGGTTGTAAGCCTAACGAGATTTAAGAGAAGGTGGTCACTTCTGAAACAACTCTTTCAAATGGGAAAGCTGCTTCAGATTACAACTGCTTAGAGAAGGGTGAAGGGAAAATAATTCCTTCTAGAGAATCAGATTTATTTTATATATATCACAATATGTGTAAATTCCTTTGAAAAATACAAACATAGCTGGGTGTGGTGACGCACGCCTGTAGTCCTAGTGCTCTGGGAGGCTGAGGCAGGAGGATCATAAGTTCAAACCTAGCCTGGGCAACTGTGTGAGACCTTGTCTCAAAATTAAAAATAAAAAGGGGGCTGGGAATGTAGTTCACTGTGTAGGCCTTAGGTTCAATCCCCAGGGCAAAAAGGAAAAAACAAAAAAGGAAGAGAGAAGAAGAGAAGACAAAGCCAAAATAAAAGGACACGTGGGAGAAATAGACACTCTAATGATAGAAGTGGGAGACAGTTGCGTAGGAGAGGCACTTCAGAACAGGGACTTTTTCTCTGAAATTCTACATATTGCACAAAATAGTCTACACATTCTGTTAAAGGCCAGTTGAGTATTTGTTAATTCACAAAGTCCATCTTAGCAGCCCCCTTCTTCCTTCCTGGTTTGGAACGTGCTTCAGAGGACGCCACCAGACAGGAAGGACAGCAGGAAGTGGTGGAGGAGGACACAGAATTGTCGGACGAATAAAAAAATCCATGGCTGCAGTCGGGCCTAGGAGTTCTTGGATCAGAACCAAGAGGACAGAGTCCAACGATTTCGGTGTAGGGACACTCACAGCTGGAGGTCACGTGGCTTGTCGGGGAAACCAACCCCTACTCTGGGTTCCTACTCTGGGTGTTTTCCCCAGTGCTGAGTGCCTGGTCCACTGCCGAACCCCGAGGGGACCCTTTCCCTGCTCCTCTGCTTTCTGTCCCAGTCACCCACCTACCACCCTTTCTTTTCTGTTTTGGCTTTTTGCAGTACTGAGCAGCTACATCCCCAACCCCTTATTTATTTCTCTGTTGAGACAGGATCTCACGCAGTTGTTAAATTGCCCACACTGGGCTCAAATTTGTAATCCTCCTGCCTCAGCCTCCCAGAGTGCTGGGATTACAGGTGTGTGCTACTATGACTGATGGTCCCCAGCCACCTTGATAACAAGCTTCTTAATTCACTTTCCCTTTGCGCTTTTCCATTGATCCTGCTCTCGGCCCCAATGCCACCACAGTTGTCAGGAGAGCTGCGGGACTGGAGGGGTAAAGTTCAGTACGTGTTTGCTGAGGACCGGCTGCTCTCCGGGCACTGTTCCCACGGTTTAGGATGTGCGTGGGACAGCAGGCCAGGTCCCTGCTCTCATGGACTTAACGGGCTAGCAAGGGAGAGAGACTGCACCCATGAAGTAGAAAGCAAGAAGATGTCAGATGGCTGAACACCAGCAAGACGGTGCATGAGGCAGTCAGGGAGGCCTCCCGGAGCAGGTGACCACTCAACTGAGAAGCGGTGGGCGGTAGGGCCCGGGGATGGACGCTCCAGACCGGGGCAGCACCTGACACGAGGGCTGGCTTGAACCTGGAGTTGGACGAGCCGGTGGCCCAGGCACTAGGGGGGACTCAGTTGCTATGGTTTTATAAACACTTCCACGTATGTCCTCCCACACTGAGAGGAACACGACTGCTGGGGACAGGTTCCTGGCTAGGAATCTAAGCTCCTCCCAACAGTGCTACCTGATCCCGCCCCTTTATACTTGATAGCGTTGATTCTAGGAGGAAGATTTTTGTTTTTGTTTTTGGTACCAGGGATGGAACTCAGGACCTTGTACTTGCGAGGCAGGTGGTAGAACCGCTGAGCAAAATCCCTGGCCCTTAGGAGGGAGTTACTGGCCCAGAAGAAACTCTGAATGTTTATCAAGAAGCCGGGTCACTCTCACTGCGCGAGCTGGATTTGGCCTAGTCGTTTCTTGCTCTTGTCTCTCTCACAGAGCCCTCACCTGATCAGAGGCCTCCGGTTGGTGACCTTGACTAGTGACTCTTCCAGTCTTCCCCCACCTCTGTGGGGTCCCTGAGACCCTTTCGGAGCGCACACAAGGTCCGAGGTAGTTTCACAACATCGAGGCATTGTTTGTACCAGGAAAAATAGTGACCGGGCCTTAAATGGGCCAAAACAAGAACTTGGCAGGGGTCCTGTCCAACTCAGCAGGCAAGGTTCTTGTCCTCTTTCTCTGCCAGTGGCTTTGGGCTATTTTAAAGCTCTGTATGTTTGCAGAAACTGGGAGTGGTATAAATGATATGATTCCTTTCCTAGAAATGTAAACGTCTGGGGAAAACACGAGTGAAGATCACTGTCACGACTGGTCTTGTAACCATCTGTAAGTTGAATACTCACTGGAATGACCTGTGACTAGTTCTCTCCCTGAGACAGAACCTTCCTCATGCTTTCTTCCTCAGTGATTCACGATTCTCTTTTAAAATTGGATCGTCAGGGGCTGCGGGTGCAGCTCAGTGCTGGGTGCTGGCCTAGAGCGGGTTGATCCCGGCACCTCCACAAACAAATCACAGGGAACTGTCCTTGAATATTTCTTTTTTCGCCCTCATTCTTGGAGGAGTGTAACTATGGAATTTTCCAGAGGCAACATATGTGATCTTGCTACAGAATGAAGGTGGAAGAAGCCATTTACACCGGGCGTGGTGGTGCACACCTGTAATCCCAGCACTCAGGAGGCTGAGGCAGGAGGATCGCTGTGCGTTGAGACCAGCCTGGGCTACACAGTGAGTTCCAGGTCAATCTCAACTACATAGTGAGACCCTGTCTCAAACAAACAAACAAACAAACAAATAAAAAGAGGCCAATTTACCTTCTATGAAGCCAGACATTAAGATACTTGAAAAATACCAACAACAAAAAAAAAAAATTGGGGGGGGCAGTACTGGGGATGGAACTCAGGGCTTTCACACCGAGCTACACTCCCAGCTTTATTTAATTTATTTATTGTTTATTTTTGGCAAGCTGGGCTCCAACTTATGATCCTCCGCCTGGACCTCCCAAGTGTTGGGAGTACAGGCCTGGGCCACCCCATGCAGCTCCTTTATTTTTAGTTTTGAAACAATGTCTCACCAAGTCACTAAGTTGCCCAGCCTGGGCTGGAACTTGCAGTCATCCTGCCTCAGCCTCCCAGAGTGCTGAGATCAAAGGTGTGTGCCTTCAAGCCCACTAACACTATGACACTTAATATTTTATTGTTTTTGTTTGGAGAAATATAGTTTATTTGTTTGGTACTAGGATCGAACTCAAGATCTCGTGCTTACGAGGTAGGCAGTGGCACCATCAAGCTAAATCCCTGGCTGGAGAAATATAGTTTTTAAAAATGAAAATGTTATTTCTGTTCATATGTTAAATGTTTTTAGCTTAAAATATATTTTTTAAATTTCTCAGTTTTTGTTCTATGATACTATCAATAGTCCATATAAATAAAAGTCACTTGGAATCTTCAATAATTTTTAAGAGTGTAGGTGGTGATCCTGGGACCAAATTTTTGTTTGTTTTTTTGAGACAAGGTCTCACTGTGTAGTCCAGGCTGGCCTCGAACACATGGAAATCCTCCTGCCTCAGCCTCCCAAGTGCTGGAATTACAGGTGTGTGCCACCATGCCAGATGCCAAAATATTTTAGAACTGCTGGCAAAACCCTCCAGTCACCTGCTTCTTTTTTTCATACCCTCATGATTTTGAATATCATTTGCCTTCTGCTGAGATTTCTTTCCTTCGTTTTATGGGGTTTTTTTCTTTTTTCTTTTTGTACCAGAGATCAAACTCAGGTCCCTGCCCTTACAAGGCAGGTGGCAGAACCACTGAGCCAAATCCCTGGCCAGTAAGATTTCTTTCCAAATGAGATTCAGAAACTCAAAGAGCAGCTACAGAACCACCCTACCTGGAAGTCGTTTTGCGTCTCCAGGGCTGTGTTCACCTGCATCATAGCTGTCAGGTGGGCATAACACTTATGAAAATAATCACTGCAGCTGTAGATCTTCCACAGCAAGGAGAAGCAGGCCTCCTGCTGGTAGAGTTCTGCCAGCCTCTTCCTCCTAAGAGATAAAGGAAAACAAAAGGAACGCGGGCAGAAGTTGGGCCCTCGTCAAGGTGGTCAGGTCACACATTTGACCCGTCTAGGTAACTGCTGTTAAAGGAAGCTTTTCTTTGGTACCGGGGTTTAGAACTTAGGACCTTGAACTTGCAAGGCAGGCACGGTGCCACTGAGCTAAATCCCAGGCCCAAATGAAGCTATTTTTAAAAGCACACTGGGCCGAGCATGGCGGCGCATGCCTGTAATCCCAGCACTCAGGAGGCTGAGGCAGGAGGATCACTGTGAGTTTGAGACCAGCCTGGGTTACATAGTTCCAGTCAGTCTCAAAAAACCCTGTCTCACCCCCACCCCAAATCACACTGGTATCACGCATCACACTGGGTCTGATAACAGCCCCAAAGGGCAGTAATTACACCTGAGGAAGGTGAAACTCAGACGGGTTAAGTAATTAACTCAAAGTCTCACAGCTAGAAGGTGGAAGTGGCAGCACTTACACTCTGTCCACCTCCAGCCTGGCCAGTCCCATGCATTATGTCCTCCGCTGCTCTGCTCTATTAGAAGTGAGGTCTCCACTTAAAGGAAATGTGCACTTTTAACATTTACATATATTTTTGAAACAGGCTCCCCCTTTGTAGTGCAGGCTGGCCTTGAACACACTAGGTAGCCCAGGCTGGGTTTGAACTTGTGATCCTCCTGCCTCAGCCTCCCAAGTACTGGGATTACAGGTGCGCCACCGTGCTGGGAAGGACCATAGACATTTGGGTGTTAAATGTGGTTTCGGGCAAACAGAAGAGACCACGCTCTGGGGCTGCTCGCACTGTGGGGAGGGTGAGACCCTCTGCTCTCGCCAGCTCCTCCTCTTACCCTGGTGGGCTGTCTTGGACCTGCTGGTTCAAATAATGGGAGTGCTTCTTTCTCTCCATGTGGTCGTGGAAGAACAGGGAGAGTAAGTTGTGAGGAAAGACGCGGTTGAGGAGCCTCAGTGCCTTCCTCAGCGTTTTCTTGGCAAGCACCATCTGGCCCATATTAAAGCAAATCTGCAGGGAGAGGGGCAGGAAGCGAGGGAAACAGCCAATGCAGAGATCCTGGACACGGCTGGCAGCTTCGGAGCAGAATTTCTGTGGGGATTCTTGTCCAAAGAGCTGATCTGTGGCCCAGGAAGAGAACCCTCTGCACTGGGCATGATGTGTCAGGGCAGTGCGGAAAGGAAGGTTAATGGCTTCCTATGGTGCCCCCGTCTGTCTCTAAGGAATGTTGGCTTGTTCGAGTTCATTTGTAGAGGTTGTGACAAATGTTCATCGGGAAGCTGTCAGTCTGGAGGACAGGGCAGGTCTAGCTGCTGGGAGGTGGCAGTGAGGGGGTTTGGGACCTGTGCCTCAGGGTCCTGGAGTCTTGGAGGGGTTGGGAGGAGGGTGCAGATGCATGAGGACGACTTCTACAGAAAGGCCCAAGGCAAATAACTGATTCATTCAGGCCTTTCTTTCCCAGTCCTGGAAATTGAACCCGGGCCCTGTGTAATGAGCTACATCCCCAGTTCTTTTTTTTTTTTGGGCCTGGGAAGCGAACTCTGTTCCTTATGCTTGCAAGGCAGGAGGCAGAACCACTGAGCTACATCCCCGGCGCCTTCCCCCAGTTCTTTTTATTCTTTTTTATGGGGAAGGGGGGGTCTCACTGAGCTGCTGAGCTCCCCACACCAGGCTTGAACTTGTGACCCTCCTGCCTCAGCCTCCCAGAGTACTGGGATTACCGGCTTCACCACCACGGCCAGGTAATTCATGTTGCATCTTTAATGGGTTCTTACCTGACCTTTAAGGGTATAAAAAGTAGCCAACTCGAAAGTGTGACTCCAAGTTTTTTCCTTCTTGAGTATTCTCAGCAGCCTATGTCCCTCATTCAAATGCACGTACGCCTGCAGTTGGGACGGAGAGAAGTGTGCTGTTGCGTTTGAGGGATCTGGGCCACAAGGGGCAGCACACCCTGACAGTTGAAGGAAAGGAAGCAGGAGCCAGCCCAGGCACTGCCTGTGGCTCTGTCCCCAGCTCTGCTACCCGGAAGGGCCTGCAAGCTCAAGAGCACGGTGGGGGAAGCTCGCAGGGGCAGGCCTACCCTGTCCGCCTCTCACCATGGGGAGGGTGAATCTCCCATTCCCACCCCACACGCTGTCACCAAGCTGCCCTGCTGGGAGTCTCCCCCACCCCGGGGAAACCTCCCCCGTCAGTGATTCATCCCCAACCGCCCCCTTCCAAAGTGCACCCAGTGCCCCGGCAGCATCCCCACGTCTGTGAGAAGCGGGTGCCTGCACTCTGGAGTGAGGCACGAACCACCCCCACTCCCTCCGCCGGTGAAGAGGAAGGTGAGCCTTGGAGCAGCTGTGATAGCTCAGTCCGGGCCGGATTGGGACAGCGCACTCCCGGTGTGCCTGGCCGGGTCCTGGGGCACGGCCTCGGGGACTAGGTCTGGTCCCTGGCCCCTTCCTCTCTGGCACTGTTCCTCTGCTTTGCTGCCTGGCTCCCAGACACAGAGCGGCTTTCTTCTGCCGTGTTCCTGTCTTGGGGCCGTGCGAATGTGGACTGAACACCCTGAAACCGTGAGTAGCAAAGAAACCCTCCTCCTCTGAGTGGCGGATGCCGAGCGTTCAATCCCTGAGCAACACACTGAATTCTCTTCACTTCCTCCTTGCCCAAATGAATCTCGGAACGCGTGAACACCGAGACAAGATCAGACCGGAGTAAAATAAGGTGAGGCCACGTCTCCAGCTCCCCTGCTGCAGCCGTGGGGGAACAGGAAGAGGAGGCAATGAGGTGCTGGCCTCACCCGGTCCGGTCAGATTCACCCTGAGCGGACACAAGGAACAAATGACACCTTCTGGAACCTGGCCCTAGGGCTGTGCTCGGAATTATTGTCCCCCTGACCTCACCACTCCTGTAGGGTGAAGTAGGGCGTGCACAACCCCAGAGAGTTGGCCCCTGGGGCTACCTGAACTTCCGGTGCTGACACTCACTGGCCACGTGCCGAGTCTGTGCATCCAATGTGCAGGAGACTGGAGAGGACAGGGTGGGCTGACTTATTACTTCATTAGTTTGTTTGTTTATTTATGGGGAAAGTGAACCCAGGGCTTTGGCACCAAGCCACATCCCCAGCCATTTTAATCTTTGAGACAAAGTCTCATTGAGTTACCCAGGTTGGCCTTGAACTCATGATCCTCCTGCCTCATGTGCTGGGATTACAGTCGGGCACCACCATGACTTTTAAATTTTATATAAATCTAAGGCAGGAAGGTAGACCGGGCTGCTGTGTTCGGCAGCAGTGGTAACACAGGGACCCGACCCTCAGTGTGGGCAAGGCCTGCGCGGCCAGCCTGGCGGGTGAAGCTGGCCGGAGCAGGAGGAAGTGAGCCCACAGAGGGATCTCCTCAAGTGACTTCCCGGAAGTCAGTGCAGCCAGCTGCCCCGTGAACGTGATTGAAGGTCAAGTCAATCTGCGAGAGGGTCTACCTCAGCCCCGGCCTGACCCTCCCGTCTGTCTTCAGGGAGACATTTACGGGTGTCAGCTCCTCCAAGGCTCCGTCCACCTGCGGTGAAGCACCAGGCCTTGCTGCCTAAGACGCTGACCAATGAGCTCTTCTTATTCTCCGCGTGTATCAGACCTTCCACTTTAGCGGCAGGTGGCCCTGCGACCTTCCTTATAGTGTTTCAGCGCCTTGGCAGGCGGAAGGCACACACACGTGTGATCACCGGGCACGAGTGGGCTGAAGGTGACGGCGAACGAGCTTCTGGGGGAGGCAGGATTTCAGCGCGGCTCCCAAGGGATTGCCAAGGGATTTTATGCTCAGAGGTATTTTGGGAAAAGTGCTAAGAGCCCTGCGGTGTCAGTGAGGAAGACCAGGCGGACGCCTCAGGCAAAGCCCTCAAGGTGGGCGTGTACTCGATGGAGTACGGTGCGTGCTCGTGTTTCGGTGCCATTCTTTCCTTTCCGAGCCGTGTGCTCTTCTGTTCTGTTTTGATTTTAGAGACGGGAGTCTCACTCTGTAGTTCAGGCCGGTCTCCAACTCACCGTGATCCTCCTGCCTCAGACCCCGAGGGCTGGGAGTAGAGGGGTGGCCACCACACCTGGTCGGTCAGCAATGTGCTTTTCAAAGGAAAGCGGTGTTGGCAGGACTAGGGGACACAAAGTGGTCGGAAAGGCGCCCTAGAGCTCCTCTTCCGGTCCTGCAGCCTGTAAGTCACTGCTGGGCAAGGGGAGGCCCAGGCTCACCATGTAGTTGTCACCGAGGAGAAGGCAGGCGGATGCGATCTCCAGGAAGTAGTACAAGGCCTTGTGGTTTTCTTCCAGAGCCACAAAGTGCTGGGCCAGGGGCAGGATGACGACAGTGAGAATGTCCTCGCACTGGCACGGCTCCTGGGGCACAAGGGTCTCCTCTCCCTGCTGCATCTTGTCTATCACCGTGTCGAAGAACCCCAAGATCTTCTCCTTTATCTCCTCGGGGCTGTGCAAATGCAGAAATCAATAGAGACAAATGACTAATAGACACGACACAGCTTTTGGTATGAAAATACCTTTAAAAACTAGCAAGGACAAGAGCCGGAAACCAAAGTTGGATACTACCGACCACACCACCACGCTCCCGCTGTCACGCTAAGGCCAAAGGACTGAGCACAGGGTGGCCCTGCCTCAAGTGCTTCTGCTCCGGCTCCCACCCGTGCGGCCGTACCTGAGGTCTTCGGGAAATAACTCAGGTTTCTTACGAAGCTCTAATCTAGAAGCCGGGGCCTCTTCTTCAGCTAAAAAATAAACAGACAGACGAGGTGTGTGGGTCACTGCAGCGCTCGCCTTGGGGGAGAAGACCTCACTGTTTGGGGTTGTTGCCACCGCCAGGACTGCACGAGCCCATCCCCTGCCCCACCGGTGAGACCACAGTAGATCAGAGGCACAAGATGCCACCTCCAGGCTGCGATGATTCTGTGTCCCCTTTACCCTTCTCCTTCCCCAGGAAAGCAACTCTCTTCCTCCTCCCTCCCTCTCCCCTCTCTCTCTCTCTCTCTCTCTCTCTCTCTCACACTGTGGTACAGGGATGGAATTCAAGACCTTGTGTTTGCCAGGCAGGCGTGATGCTGCTAAATCCCCAGCCCAAAAGCAACCAACTGAGAGGACCTGAGGGGCAGCAAGGCTGCAGGTTGGGAGGAACCAAGTCCCCGACTACCCAGAAAGGCCTCTGTGTACACTTCCCCTGGTGACTATGTGAGTGGGAAATGAAATGTCACGCCCTTGTGTCAAGAAAGTGACACGCCGGGGTTCACAGCGCTGTGATAATTCTCCCCACTCATCTGCCCTGCAAGAGCTAAAATGGCACTTAACAACCTGAAGAGCGCCGCCAGTTTCTCGTGAAGAAAGGGGATAGTTAAATGAAATACCCCAACAGGCTAAAGAGAGCAGAGAATCACTGGGCATAGTGGTGCACAGCTGTAATCCCAGCACTCCGAAGGCTGAGGCAGGAGGATTGCCACCAATCTAAAACCAGCCTGGGCTGCTACATAGTGAGTTCAAGGCCAGACTGAGCTACACGGAGAGATCCTATTTCAAAAAACCAAAAACCCAACCCAACCAAATCAAATCAAAACAACAAACAAACAAACAACCCCAAATCTCTCCACAGTGCATTACTCGGTTACATTATGAACATTTATGTCATCTTAACAATGTAGACATGATTATCTAATGCTAGTAACAAAAGAACATAGGGGTGGCAGGGCATGTTCATCCATGTCTGTAGTCCTAATACTCAGGAGGCTGAAGCAGGAGGATCCCTCTTAACTCAGGAGTTCAAAATCAGCCTGGGAAATATAGTAAGACCCTGTCTCAAGGAAGAAGGGGGAGGGGCAAGAACGGAGAAAGAGGAGCAGGAGGAGGAGAAAGAAGCATATATAGAGGAAAAAGTGCTAAGGAATAGTATGACAGAGTGCTACCCTCATCTCCTATAGCCAGAAGGAAACAAAGAATGTCAGAAATCAATTTTTACATGTTGGTAATCCCAACTACTCGTGAGGCTGAAGCAGGAGGATTACAAATTTGAGAACAGCCTGGGTAACGTAGAAACTGTCAAAAAAATAAGGAGGGGGACCAGGAATGTGGCTCAGCTGTAGAGTCCTTGCATGGTATACATGAGACCCCAGTATAGCCACACACACACACACACACACACACACACAACTTGAAAAAAAGCAGTACTTATATGCCAGTTAGGATACGGAAGTGAGCCTAGACAGATCAGCTAAGTTACAAATATTGGCCTCTGAGAAGAAATACTGAAGGCGATGTAGGGCAGTTGGTCATGCGGCCAGTGTTTTATGATAAAAACTTTTCGAAAGAGAGTGCGTACGTGTGTGTGTGTACACGTACATGTGTGTTTTGAGACTGCTCTCACTATGCAGCCCAGGCTGGCCTTGAACTTGCTGCAGTCCTCCTGCCTCATCCTCCTGGGTGTGGGGATTACAGGCCGTCATGCCTGGCCGTTTTTGTTTGTTTGTTTAAACCTTTACTCAAAGTCTGTCTCGTCGACAGCCTTCGGACCAATGACAAATTCCAGTCAGGACAACTGTAGGCTCTGGCTTTGCCAGGCAGTGCTGCCGAGGAAAGAGCACGCGCAGACGTCACTCGGAGGCATCTGGTCCCATCTGTTGCAGGACCCAAAAATAGCTGTGACTGTTGTCTCCGATGACCCCAGCCAGCCCTTCCCGGGCAGCTGCTGAGACTGGCCTATCTGCTAGCTACCAGTTCGCTACATTTCCCCAAATAGAACGTGGCTCTCCCTCCCCTGACTAAGTCTTTCCTGTGCACACTCTTGCTGCACCAGAGCCTGTCTCACACTTGAACCCAAAGTCAGAAGTTGCTGTCCTCCGAGTCGGACCCCACCCCACTTCCCTGTCCCCGTGTCCTGTTTCTTGCTGTGAATGGGGACCTATGCCTGCAGCTCACCTGGTCCCACCCACCTCGGCCCGGACCCCCTGTCCCCGAAGCCCTCCCTGATGGCCTCACAGGGAGACCCTGAGCTACCAGTGCCTGGCCAGGCCCTCCCTTCCCCTGGGGTCTGTGGTGCCCGCGGCCGGGATTCCTTGTGCCCAGCTCCTGGGGTCCAGACCACTCCTAGATCTCAGCCTCCGGGGGTCCCAGCGGCTCGTTAGGAGCCAGGATGGTTTACACAGACAACTGTGGGGTGTAGCCAGATTCCTCATGGTGTCCATGTCCAGTTTGTTGAGCCAGATATCCACCGCGAAGTGGTGATAGGGAACGAAGTCGGTGCCTTGGCAGCGGCCGCATCGGTGGGCATTTTCCTCCAGGAAGTGGGCACATTTCAGATGCATGGCTCTCTTCTCGTCCTTGAGCCACAGCTCATAGGCTGCTTTCTGCATCATGGGCTTGCAGAATCGGATGATGTGGCACTGGATCACCTCGTTGTGCAGCTCCTGGAGCTCTCTGTCTTTGTCTTTGTCGTCTAAGGGGACAGACGGGGCTGTTCGGCCAGGCAGTGGGCCGCCAATCCGCCGGGCCCCCAGGGATCTCTCCCAGGTGTACTCACCGGTCCCGTCGCTGGGCTGCAGGGCCGAGGAGCGGTGATGCACCTCGAAGGAGGCGTCCTGCTGCTGGGCCAAGCGCAAGTCCCTGCCGTTCTGGAAACAAACAAAGACGTCTGCCTCCACCAGGGTGGTCAGGGCCTCGATCATCATCTTCACGTTCCAGCAAGGCAGGATCTGGAAGAGCAGCTCCGTGGTGCAGGTGAGACCCGTGATAGCTGCGCACCGCACCAGCATCTGGTGGGACAGGCTCATGCTGTCCAGCTGGATCAGGGAGACTTCTGCGGGGGGAGCCACACAGGGGACCGGGTCATGGCTGTTCATCCCAGCCGCCCCTCTGCAGTCCTCAGGTGCGGAGACCCAGCTGGTTGTGAATCTCACTCTCGGACCTGTCTATGCTGGGACTGCAGAAGATGCATGGGCGATGTTCTAGAAATACACAGGGCAAGGACGAGACTGACTCGAAGATACCAAGATTCTGTGTGACAGTGTGACCAGGGGCTGGCCGTGAGGCACACACCTGTCATCCCAGCAGCCTGGGAGGGAGGCTGCTCTACGTACGGAGACCCTGTCTTCAAAGGGGCCGGGACTGCAGAGCAGGGTGAAAGCCCTGGGTTCAATCCCAGTGTCTCACACACCCACATAGACGTGGGCAAAGTGTAACAAGGGATGGGAGGCGAGCAGAGGCCGTGGTAGGCCACGGCAGTCGGACCTGCTGCTGGCTTAGTCGCTGCCCCAAGCCACTGACCCTTAGGCACAGAACCTGACACCCACGACTTAAAGGAGAAGAGGGTTGTGTCTCATGGTCTCAGAGGGTTTGGTCCATGGTCAGCTGGCTCCAAGACAGAAACCGCATGGTCGAGGAGCATGGGGGAGGAGAACTGCTCGACCACGGCAGCCGGGAAGTAGAGAGCGAGCAGAGGAGCCAGGGACAGGAGGGCACCCTTCCAGGCCAGGCCCGTGACCACCTTGAACCCGGCCCCACCTCCTAACAGCGCGTTCAGCTCCGAACTCATCAATGACGAATCCCCTCATGAGTACCGAGCTCCAGGATCTGAGCTCCTTCCAAACACCCAAGGCTTTTAAATTTCACTCTAGATCTAAACCATCTGCTATTTCTTGTTTGTTTCTTTTGAGACAGGATCTCGCTATGTAGTTCAGGCTAGCCTCCATATCAAAGCAATCCTCTTGTCTCAGTCTCCTAAGAGCTGGGATAACAGGTGTGCACCACCACATCCCGCAACCATCTGCTGTTCCTGTTCTTTTTTGGCTTCTCTGGCTGGTCCTCGCTAGCTTCTTCCTTGGCGTGGTTTTCCCTGGAACTTCTCAATGATAAGGCTTTTAACTATCTGCCTCAGAATTCATTTAGCCTCATGACACACGTGACATCTCTACGCCATGAGCAAGTGCCACAGAATTCATGGCTTTAACCCCAATATCTTGTCAGTCTCAGGATTAAGCCTAGCTTAGTTGTGCACATCTGTAATGCCAGCACTCTGGGAGGCTGAGGCAGGAGGATCACATGTTCAAGCTTAGAAGGGGAAACTTAGTAACATACTGAGACCCTGTCTCAAAATCAAAAAATAAGAAAGGGCTGCGGATGTAGCTGAAGGTCTTGGGTTCCAAAGGAGTCCAGAAAACAAAACAAATTTCAGCATTGGAGTTCTGGTAGCTTCAGAGAAAGACATCTGACAAAGATGTCTTTCCACTACAGACAAAATGTCAACTTCTCAAATTGTCCAAAGGTTGCAGTGGAAGCTAGGTTTGCCCACCTTCCAACTGTGTGTGTGGAATGAAACTGAAATGACACTTATTTGAAGCCAGAGAGGCTTCAGCTGTCCCGGGCCACCCTTGTAAATGTTTAAAGTTACTCGAGACTGGCATGGACCGAAGCTGGAGGCTGTAAAGTCATTTTCCTTTCCGAGTCTAATAATGCATCTCTGATTTATTATTTATTTCTGTTTGTTTGTTTTTGTACAGGGAATTGAACTTGGGACCTTGCGCTTGTGAGGTATTTTTTCCTTCTTATAAACATAGATGGCAGAAAATGTCTCAGTACTGTATTTGATTTGTTCCCCCCAGGTTCTGGTTTGTTTAATCAGAAACCTGCTACACCCTACTCCTTTTACCAACCAAATAAACCTTGGTCCAAGTCAGACCTCAGAACAGGTACTGAGGGTGGGAGGATCCTAAGTACGGAGAGAAAAGCCAGCCTTGTGGGCCACTTCCTACTCCCCAGGACAATTCAAACCCAAGAGCCCCGACTTTATCTTGCTCCCGTACACAGTCATTCCCGAGAAAGCAAAGGTGGAACCGAGTAGAAAAGGGATACACAAGGTCACATTTTCCAAATTCTCTTTACCTTTTAATGACATTGGGAGTGACAAGTTTTTCAGTCTGACGCCACTTGCAAGGTGACAGACTACGTCGTTTCCCTCCTCATTAAAATATATTTTTAATTCATCTGTTGACTTAATGAAACTCTCTATGGGGAGACAACAGGGAAGAAAGATTTCCAGTCATTGTCTTTGACTCAGAAAGCCGGGTTTTCTGATAAACATTGAGATGGGCCCATGTAAGAAAGAGTGGCCAGAAGTGTGTGTTGGTTCATCGCATATTCCAGAATCTCTTGTTGCAAATAAAACTGAAATCAAATGTACTAAAAAATTGCCTTCATCCCAGCCCCCACCCCAAAGCAAGAGTCGGTACAACTGGTGTCTTCCACAGACAGTTTTGCAGAAATTGAATTTTCAGTCCACTTAGGTTCGATCTCACAGCACTCAGTAGCTCATACTTGTATGCACGTTGGCTACCCTGCCCTAGTGCTGTACAGTTAGACCTTACTTATGAGCATTCAAGTTGCGAACTTTCACAGATAGGAACGGACCTCGCATCACAGGGGTGCAAATGAATCTCCCCAGTAGCTCACGTGTCCGCCGGCCATTGTCACCGCTGTGCTGCTGCTTCCTGTACAGTGCGACCGTACACAGCTGTGCGGTGCTCACTCGGGGACCGGGATGTCCCAGAGCAATAGGAAAAGCAGTGGTGAGGTGGCGGTTTGGCTTTTTATGCTTTACATGATGAGTTTGTGTCAAAGTTGTATGAGACTCACTTTGTCAGACTTCCTGCTGTTGTCCTGGAGGGACTTCCTGTACGGCGTGGAGGACCCAGGTCGTTGTCTCCCCCACCCTGACCTTGCTTGCTTTTGAGAACAGGATTCTGAAACCCAGAGGGCTGCCTTCTAGTGGGCTGGCCACCCCGGGGTGGATCTAAAGTGCCATCAGACTTGGGAACCTCCTGCCTCAGCCTCCCAGAGTGTTTGAGCTAGTCGTTTTACCTCTGAGAAATATGGAATTTTTTTCCTCCCTAGGTGACACGCACAAGGAGGCAGGGTGTGGAAAAGTTGGTGGGGAAATAGGAGGGACGGGGTGGGGGGGATTATAAGATCCCAGCACAGCGCCAAATAACTCCCAGGAGCCCGTATATGGACCTTCTTGCGGGCCCGGGCACAGAGAACAGTGAGATGAGCCATCCTCCCAGCTACACTTACTGAACATGTTATTCCACGTCATGCTGGACTTCTCCCCAGACTCCATCGCTCGGTAAAGGAGGACCTTGTGGTGGTCGAGGTTGAGCAACAACTCTTCACAGTAAAATGGAATCCCGCAGCTCCCCTCCACCAGGTACCTACCGGCCAAACAAGGCAACTACTACATTAAAGAACATCTTCTACTTCTTTTTTCCTCGAGACCATTATAGTCCAAGTCTTAAACTTGCTATATATGTATGTAGCCTAGGCTGGCCTGGAACACTTAATCCTCCTGCCTCAGCCTTCCGAATGCTAGGATTACAGTCCTGTGACACCACATCCAGCAAGAACCATCTTTTAAGAAGGAAAACGAAGCTGGGTGTGGTGGCGCAAACCTGTAATCCCAGCACTGGGGAGGCTGAGGCAGGAGGATCACTGAGTTCGAGACCAGCCTGATCTACATAATAAGTTCCAGGTCACTCTCAACTACATAGTGAGACCCTGTCTCAAAAAACAAAACAAAACAAAACAACAACAAAAAATCTCTTCTCATTGCCACTTGTTTCAGTCTGTTTTCTAATTGTAGGGGTGTGTGTGTGTGTGTGTGTGTGTGTGTGTGTGTGTTGTACTGGAGATTGAACCCAGGGCTTCACACATGCCAGAAAAGTACGCTACATCACCGGCCCTTTTGTTTTATTTTGAAACAGGGTCTTGATAAGTTACCTAGGATGGCCTCGAACTTGTGATCCTTCTGTCCTATTCTCCTGAGTAGCTGGAATACTGTGTGCACCACCAGATCCAGCTTTTTATTATACTATTTCAATTCTATAAAAACATTTATATGTTTCCAAACAAGTTAAAACTACAAAATAGGTACATCCTCGATCTTGTTTCTCTTTCTCACCCTATAGGTAATGACTTTGATTAGTTCATGATCTTCCTGCCTCAGCCTCCTCAGTGCTGGGATTATAGGCATGTGCCACCATGCCCAGTCCAGTCTTTTAAGACAAATAATGTCCCAATAAAATTCTGTCCATAAGCCGGGCGTGGTGGCACATACCTGTAATCCCAGCACTTGGGAGGCTGAGGCAGGAGGATTGCTGTGGGTTCAAGTCCAGCGTGGGCTACATAGTGAGTTCCAGGTCAGTGTCAACTACATAGTGAGACCCCATCTCAAAAAAAAAAATCTGTCTATATGTCACTTCATATTTTTGTCAGTATATCTTTGAAATAGGTACCTCAAACTGGTAAATGCCTATGCAAGTTTACACACACACACACACACACACACACACACACTCATGTACGTGTGTATGTGTGTGTAGACAGTCAGGTTTTGCCTGGAGTTATTTTAAGTGAGCCCTTCCTTGCCCAAGCCATCTTCTGGAGGCAGAACAACCTCATTAGAAAGAATGGATGAAGATGCACGTAGGAAGGACTGTAAATCTCAGCTAAAGAAGAGGCACTGGCCAGAGGGTGGAGCATCCCTGTATCCCAGGTACTCTGTAGGCTGGCACAGACCAGGTACTCTGTAGGGGAAGCTCAAGGCCAGTCAGGCATGGTGGGGATGCCCAGAATCCCAGCAGTCTGGGAGGCTGAGGCAGGAGGACTGTGAATTCATGCCCAGTCTGGGCAATTTAGCAACTTAGACCCTGTCTCAAAATAAAAAATAAAATGTCTGTGGATTAAATTCAGTGCAAAGGGCCTGGGTTCAGTCCCCAGTCCAACAACAACAAGAAAGAAAGCCTGATGTCAGGCTGGGCAATTTAGTGAGACTCTGTCAAATTAAATCACAAAGGACTGGAGGCGGGTCAGTGGTTGCCTAGCATTGTGTGAGGCCCTCAGTACCACAAATAAATAAATAGGAAAGGAGAAACAGCCTTCGTGCTGCTAAGGGGTTTGCTGCAGGACACATGGAGAAGCCCTGGAATCTCTCCCGCCAACCCCATGCTGACCCCCTGTGAGGCACCGCCACTCCAGAAGGGGGCGCTGCTGACACAGGGATACAGTTGTCTCGATTCTGGGACCTGGGAGTGACTGTGGGTGTCCAGGCCCCGGGACAGGAGCCCCTGGGCCACTCACATGTCCAGCTCCCTAGAGATGCCGGTCACGTTGAGGTCGAAACAGGCCTTGTTGCGGATGTCCTTGGGCAGGACAGCACCCAGCGTGATGTAGGTGGTGTTCCTGTTCTTCATGATGGCAGTGGCGGCCGCACAGGGATCTTCCACGAAGGGCGACAGTGACATGATGATGAAGATGGGGACCGTCTGGATCAGCTTCTCCAGGAAAGCCCAGGAGGTGTGGTCCACAAACTGGGCCTCATCGATGATGAGAATAATCCTCTCGCCTCTGGAAGTCTGGGCGAGGTGGGAACAGGGAGAGAGCAATGCTGAGCACTGCAGGGTCTGACCCGGTGCGGAGGCTGCGTGTCCAGAGGGAGGCTTCTCCTTCCTCACGGCCCGCATGCATCTGGGTCATCTTTACGGCCAGCTGGAGAACTTGCATGGGAGCAAACATTTCCACCAATACATTTTTAAAAAAGGAAAGGGGGAAGTGAGAGAGGAAGAAAGGAAAGAAAACAAATGCTGGGGATGTAGTTCAACTGGTAAGAGTGTGAGCTTCACGTGCACAAGCCCCTGGGTTAGATCCCCAGCACAAAAATAAAGAAATGCATGCATACATAAATAATTTTTTTTGAGACAGGGTCTCACTATGCAGGTCAGGCCGGCCTTGAACTCACTATGGAGCCCAAGCTGGCCTGGCACTTGCAGCGATCCTCCTGCCTCAGCCTCCCAAGTGCTGGGATTACAGGTGTGTGCCACCACCAGGTCTGGCAATAAATAATTTTTTAATGATGCAAATCAGTAGTATAAAAGGGTTGTAGCAGTACCCACAAAAGCCAAGAAAAAGTGCTCATTCCACTGGGAAAAAACAAACAAACAAACAAACCTGGCACATCAGCTACAAGTCATTTTACTCTTGACAAAAGTTGCAGGGAGATCTGCTTGACACGGACTCAGCTTGCACACTCATTGAGCACTCACAGGCTGCACACCAGACATGGCATGGAAGGGACGCGCACGGAGCCAGCCCTGGACTGGCCGAGTTTATGGAACAAAGCCAGATCATGTGTCCCTTCATGGGTACGGACAACCCTTCCCTAAGTAGTCTGAATTAGTCATTCACTCATGAAGCATTCACGGTTCTAGGCATTGGGGATCCTGTCTTAGACAGAATGCGGAGCTCATACCCCGGATTCGGCCACTCTCAGAGCTGCCTTCCCACTGGGTGAGGCGCAGATGGGGAAGATCTTCTCCCTGTGCGCCCTGCTCTGCCCTGTTCCCATCTCTTCCTTTGTGCGTGTGCCAACAAAAGCGGCAGAGCCTGTTTCAGTGCCACAGACACACACACACACACACACACACACACACACACACAATTAACGGTAATGATGATAAAATGAGATTGAACGGGGTCCTTCCAATGTGAATAAAAGCCAACGCTGCACACGGCGCTACCACTGCGCTTCCCGAGTCCCACACATCGGATCTCCACTCGCCTCATTCTCACGACGCCCGGGGGACGTGGTGTTGCTGAACCTATTTTCCGAGGAAACTGAGACCCAGTTCGATGTGGGCTGGGGTCACACAGGCAGTCAGCGCCCCAAGGCTGCTGCGCAGCGCAGTCAAATGCAGCGCTGGTCATGGTCGCCACGCTTGAGGGCCCCGTGAGAAGTTGTCAGAGAAAAGCAAACAACTCAGCGGTCCCTCGGCCTAACGCCGGCCCTAGGTTTTTAACCTCTAGCAGGAGGACTCACAAAGCCCTATTTTAAAAGAAGCTCCCGGGGGTGCCTGTGACGCCACAGTCCTAGGCCAGACACTGATTGGCTGATTGACCGTGCTGGGGATTCAACCCAGGGTCTCACGTCCGCTGGACGCCTGCCATTTATGCAGCGGAAGGGAGAAGCGGGTCCGGGTCCGGTTACCGACCAAACACAGCACCACGCGCTCATGCTGACTGCAGCTGATAGCCCAGCCCTGCCTGAGCCGCCCCAGGGGCCTGGAGAGGTTCTCGCCTCTGGTTAAAAGAGAGCGGTCGGGCTTGTCCTCTGCTCTGCATGTAGGAAGCCTGGGTCAGAGGTGCACGTCCTGGCAGTGCTAGGAGGGGCAGAACTGGAATGGGCGGAGAGGGAACGGGGATTATTGGGAGACGGTGCAAATGGTTCGGAAAGAGATGAGGACCTCAACTGTGGCGGTGGGGACAGAAGACAGAGGGAGGCCAGAGACCATCTGAGGGCAGAGGAGCAGCACCTGGTATCTGAGCAGTGAGGCACACGGGTGAGAAGGGGCAGGAGCTCCCCCCACGGGACTGGAACTGGGACCGGTGCACTGAGCCACATCCTCAGCCCTTTTTTTTTTTTTTGGTACTGGGGATCGAACTCGGGTCCTTGCACTTGTGAGGCAGGCGCTGGAACTAGGCTACATCCCTGGCCCTTCCTCGGCCCTTTGTCAATTGTGATCCTCCTGCTTCAGCCTCCCAGAGTGCTGGGATTACGGGTGTGTACCACCACAGCTGGGTTGGCAAAGGAAACTTTATTTCAGTTATAAATTTTATTTTATTTTATCCCATTCCCTCTCTCAAGCCCCCTCCCCTGGCAAGGGCAACTTTAAATGACACATGAATGCATTTGCCGCTAACGGATCTGGGGCCGGGGATGTAGCTCAGCGGTGCTGCCACCTGCCTCACAAGTGCAAGATCCTGAGCTCGATCCCTGGTACAAAAAAAATCAGTGTCTGAACGAGGAGGAACGGGGCTGTGGCAGGAAAAGGCAGAACCTGGTATTCTACACCAAACTCAGCGTGAGTCACTCCAGCCAGGGGCAGCGCTAGGGGTGAGGACGGAAATGTCCCATTCTGTCCCTGTCCACGGGGGTGGACATCCGGAGTCCTGCCGTTATTCAGAGAGGGCTGGCATGTGCGCAGCGTTTCCTGGGGAAGCAGCACTGAGCATTTTCCATAAACTCCAGGCATTTAAGCCTTACACCCTCATTATTTCCCATGCGATACATGATCAGACCCAAGCAAGGAGAGGTTAAGCGCCTGGGTCTGAGGCCACTCAGGTACCAAGTGACAGGCCTAGGGGCTCACACCTCCAGCGTCTGCCTGCAGGGCCTGTCCAGTAAGCATTTTTTACTGGGTGGTTTGTGTCTGCAGTCCTGGGAACTGGACCCAGGGCCCCTAGGTCTGAGCCACACTTGCAGCCCCTGTAACTACTTAGTAGATGAATTTCATCTGAAACGGATGAGAAACGTGGGCTGGAGAGGCCTGAGCCACTGGAGTCGGGCTGGGGACTCCTTTATATCTAAATTCTTAACAGATCGTTAGCTCAAGGTTTGGAAGGGCGGAGGACTCTAGGATAACGCACTCACATCCGTAACTGTTATCCTCACGGGTCGCCTTCCCTGGCTGAAGGAGCACCCAGCACATGGGCAGAGTGCACTCCTGGGCGTGCCCGAGTGTGTGGAGGACACAGCTGTGGGGCCCTGAATCTGCTCCCCGCCCCCGCCCGCTCCAGCCCACTCCCCAGCTCGGCTTCCTGGCCACCGTGAGCCAAGCTGCTTGTCTCCGCCACACCCTTCTGCCATAAGGTTTCTGAAGCCGTGGAGCCCGCTGGCCATGGACTGAATCTCCCAAAACCAGGAGCCAAACCGAGCCTTTCTGCTTTAAATCATGGGTGTCAGATGTTGTGCCTCAGGAAAGTACTGTGTCGCACTCCCAAGGGGCCTTGAGCCTTCGCCCAACTTCCTCCGCCCCAGGCTTGGCACCCACGGATGCTTACTTTCTCCAGCATCTTCATAAACAGTTTTTCCACTTGCTTCTGCTTTTTCAAGGCGTTCATCCTGGAGATCTCCCGGGAAGTGGGAAACTGTACGAAGAATGAGAAGAATATTGAGTATGTGGAAACAGCAAAGGGAACGACTTGTTTGGCGACTCTGGGCGAATCATTCAGCTGTTGTGCGCCTTACAAGTCCTCAAATGTTAGACAATCCATAATGTCCTTCCCAGTCTTGCTAGAACAGCGTAGCTATGATGGAAAGGTGAGAAACACGTGAAGCAGCAGTTGGCCATTTGGAATTTCTTTTTTTTTTAATTTTAACATTTAAATTTTACTATCCAACAGTTTCCTCTTATCTGCAGTGGCTATTACTCCCCCAAGATTTAAAAGATACCTGAAATGCCAACAGTACTAAACACTGCATACACTATTTTTCCTATACTTATGTACCAATGGTTATTTAATTTATAAATTAGGCACGGTAAGAAATTAACAACAATAATTAATAATAAAATAAAACCATAATATAGTTTAATAAAAGGGACTTAAAACTTATAAATGCCTTAGTTTTGGAACTTACCATGTAATATTTTTTTCCTTAAATTCTTTTATTGGTACATTTTAGATAGGTGATACATTTACATTCATCACTGGGTACCTGCACCTTTACATGATGGAGCTTGGTTGGAATTTCTTGATATAGTATTTCTGAATACCTCCGCTATGTCTGAAGAATGTGGACACCGGCCGAGCATGGTGACACACACTTGTCATCCTAGCACTCAGAACGATCATGAGTTTCAGGCCATCCTGGGCTACATAGTGAGACACTGTCTCAAAAAAAAAAAAAAAGCCAAGTGGGGCAGCACACACTTGCAATCCCAACACTCTAGGAGGCTGAGGCAGAAGGGTCACAAGTTCCAGCCAAGAGTGAGCAACTTAGTGACTTCGCAACACCCTGTCTCAAAAAGTGAAAAGTGTGCGTGTGTTGGGGTCTGGGGATGTAGCTCAGTGCAGAAGCTCTGGATTCAGTCCAATACTACAAGGTAAGGGGAAAGGGAAGGCGGTGGGGGAATGGGGCCCGGAGATGCCACGCGATGGTACAGCATGAATTGAGCACACGTGAGGCGCTAGGCCCTGACCTCAGCGCTACAACACAAGACTGCTCTTCCGGAGGAGGGGGAGCCATCGCCCCTCAGCTGGGTGCTGCGGGTGAGAAGGAACATGAAGGCCAAGAGAGGTGGGGAGGAAAGCAATGGTACCGGCTTGCTGCCCTGGTCCCTGGCGGCTTACCTGGACGTGGAAAATGTCGTTAAGGAGGCAGTAGAAATTCTCCTTCATCAGTTTCCTGACTTTATTTTGAATGTTGATCTGCCGCTCCTTGTAATGTTTACAAGTATCCAGGCCTAGCACGTTGGCCATGAATATCTGGATGGTATAAAAATTCTGATGGAAGCTGATCTTTGTCAGTGCGATAGCAACAGTCCTGTTTACGAGGAAATCAGCAAACAGAAAAGAGTTTTAACTGGGATTCTTTCTTGAATAGGCAAGGTTGAAGGAAAGCTCTGACTTCTCCTAATCAGCCGAGCTGACAGATTTACCAGGCCGTCTGCAGCCTGCGCGTCATTCCTGCTTCTGAGTCCCTCCCTCGTTTGCCCCGCTGTGCCCATCTTTCTTCTGGTCCTGCTGCCTCTGCCTGCAGCTGCAGGTTCTACCCTAGGCTGCCGCCACTGTGTGCCACTGCCTGTACCTGTTCTCACGACCTCAGGAGGCATCACCTTCATGGAAATCTCAAGGTCAGCCAGTTGCATGCCTGTACTCCCAGCACTCAGGAGGCTGAGGCAGGAAGATTGCAAGTTTAAGGTCAGCCCGGTAAATTTAGTGAAATCAAGGCCAGCCATGGACAAGAAGAGACTCTGTCTCCAAACAACCCCCACCACTCAATAGACAAAACTCCTTGATGTTCCAGTTAGATGCATATGTCTGGGCTACATGGTGAGAATTGGGAGGCTGAGACAGGAGGATGGCAAGTTTGAGGTCAGCCTGGACTTCACAGCGAGACTGTCAGAATAAATAAAAAGTGAAGGTAAACTTTTTCATGGCTCTTCCATTGCCTAAAAGTGTAAATCCATACTTCTCTGTGACATACCATACGTACCGAAGCCTCTTTCTGTCTTGTGTTTTGTGGTACCAAGGCCTTTGCACTGAGCTACATCCCCAGCTCTTTTTAACTTTTTAATTTTGTGTCAGGGTCTCACTAAGTTGCCCAAATTGGGTTCCAACTTGCAATCCTCCTGCCTCAGCCTCCCAGAGTGCTGGGGATTACAGCCGTGAGTCCCCACTGCACTCCGCCCAGCTCCCCAACGTCTGCCAGCGCGCAGGTTTCGGTCTCCCTTGCACAGTGGCTGCGGCTTCCCTCCGGGCCTGCGCTCGGGGGTGGCTCACCCTCTCCTAACCCAGCTCGGCCTCCCGGGTGCCCAGAAGCTGGGTCATGCATGGTTCTCTCCCGCATTGCACTCCGTGCTTCTATTTGGCTTTTTGGTT
Source organism: Fukomys damarensis (assembly GCF_012274545.1). Taxonomy (NCBI): domain Eukaryota; kingdom Metazoa; phylum Chordata; class Mammalia; order Rodentia; family Bathyergidae; genus Fukomys; species Fukomys damarensis. Next base: position 41,256,853 of record NW_022900931.1, on the reverse strand, counting down.
CATGTTCATTTTATCACTATGTACTGCAGATATGGACTAATAATTAGGAAAATTTAAAAAGAGAAAGGAACTACACGAGGAACGTGAGGTGAGCACATCAGCTCTGTGCTTCAGGGGAAAAACCGAAGGCCTTCCCGTCTGTTCTGCCGGCCCAGCCCGGTCCTGATCGCAGCCCCCGTGCGGGTTACCCTCCGCCTGGCTGCCCCTGGTTTCGCTCCATAAATCGAGCTTTCCCAGGTCGGCCCGGGGTCTCAGTTCCAAAATTCATCAGTAGGGGGCGCTCACTGCAGAGCTGTAGGTCGTGTATGGTGCTGCTGCCAGGCAAGATGTAGAAAGGGGAACATTCTGCTGCCTGCCTCGCAAGCGCAAGCGCAAGGACCGGAGTTCGATCCCCGGTACACACACACACACACACACACACACACACACACACACACACACACACACACACACACACACACACA
>NW_022900931.1:41254157-41256373 GCF_012274545.1 Fukomys damarensis | reverse complement strand
CACACACACACACACACACACACACACACAAAGGAGGAGACCAACAGGAGGGAGGCAGCCCCCGGGGATCTGCGTGGGGAGTGAGGGTCCCCGCGACACGCACCTGTGCCTCTCCCCCTGGGCCAGGTACTCGATCTCCTTGAGGATCTGGCTCTTCCCGTAACCCGGGTTGCCCTCGTATATGAGGACGCGGCTGCAGCCGGTTATCAGGAACTTCTTCATATTGTCCATGAAGTACTTGATCTCCTTGTCGCGTCCTGTTATTTTTATTTTTTTAAAAAAGGAGTAGACGCATCACCATCTATGGAGATGTAGGCAAGCACACAGTGACATCGCTCCCAGGAATAGCCCTGGGGTCCCCGGGGCGTCGTCCACAGAGCCTCTGCAGACCCGGCGCGCTGTATTTCTGACCCAGGTCCTGCTATGAGCCCGGGCTCCACCACACCTAGCCTGTGGGTATTCTCAGTTTAAAAAAAATCCTCCAGAGCTTTCTAATTGGTAAGATGGCTTTACGGTTTTTATTTGGTTACCATAAGCTGTGGGGGGAAAAAAAGACACTTTCCATCTCTCTCTCTCTCTCTCTCTCTCTCTCTCTCTCTCTCTCTCTTTTGGTGGTACTGGGGATTGAACCCAGGTCCTTCCCATTCCCGGGAATGAGCTACATTCCCAGCCTTTGTTGCTTATTTTGAGACAAGGTCTTGCTATCTACGTTGCCCAGGCTGAGCTCAAATCCTCCTTCCTCAGCTTCCCAGAGCGCTGGGATTACAGGCACGGGGACAGGACGGAAGTGGTTCACAATATTCTAGGGCTTCTGAATGGAGTCAGAATATAAAAATTTGGAGGTGATCCCAGCACTCAGGAGGCTGAGGCAGGAGGATTGCTGAGAGTTCAAGGCCAGCCTGGGCTGCCATATGAGTTCAAGACCAGCCTGAGCTACACAGTGAGACCCTGTCTCAAAACAAACAGTACTTGCTTCAGTAGCACACGTTTAACTAAAATGGAATAATTTGGAAAAGACTAGCATGGTCACTGTCTAAGGACAATACAAATCTCTGAAGAATTTTTTTTTTTTTTTGAACCAGGGATCCAACCCAGGACCTTGTGCTTATAAGGCAGGTAGACGAACCACTGAACTAAATCCCCGGCCAGATTTTTTTTTTTTTTTTTTTTTTTGTACCAGGGATTGAACTTGGGTCCTTGTACTTGCGAGGCACATGGCGGAACCACTGAGCTAAATCCCTGGCCCCAGAATTTTATATTTTTTAAAAGGCAGAAAAAGAGAGAAAAAGGTAAATACTTTTAAAAAGAAAAAAAAATAATAAAGGAGCCAGCCATGATGGTGCATGGCAGCACTTAGGAGGCTGAGGCAGGAGGATCATAATTTCAAGGCTAATCTGGGCACCTTAGCTAGATCGTGTCTCAAAATAACAAAAAAAGAAAAAAAGAAAGAGGGAGGCAGAGAGAGGAGAGTGAAAAATAAAAAGAGTAGGAAACTGATACATAGGGTAAGTAAATGGCAACGGATTTATTTCAGAATATATAAATAATTCAAAATAGCTGTGATAAAAATATAGTCCACATGACAGCTGGCAGATCTGCAAAGACGTCTTATACAAGAAGCCTAACAGGGGTTTTAGTCTAGGAGGGCTGCCTCCCCCACACACATGCACACGAAGAAGGCCGACGAAGGGTCAGTAAACATGAACGAGGGGTTTCATACAAATGCAGAGCACAGGCAAACACCACGCTGCCCAACAGAATTATTAAGATTACAGCCTGGGCTGAGGATGCAGCTCGGTGGTAGAGCACTTGCCCAGCATGAGAAAGGTCCCAGGCTTGGTTCCCCAGAACTGCATAGACAGACAGACGGACAGACAGACAGACGACAGACTGACAAAAGTGTGGTTGTTGGCAAAAGTGAAGAGCAAAAGCGAAACCCTTGTATCAGTGCTGGCCCTTCTGGAGAGCTATCTGGCATCACTACCGAAATTGTACCATTTGTTCCAACAGTTTCACCTTTGTAAAATACATACACGCATTCACCAAGAGACTTGTGCAAAGCCAGGTGTGGTGGTGCACACTTGTACTCCTAGCACTTGGAGGCTGAGGCAGGAGGATTGCTGTAAGTTTGAGACTAGCCAGGGATACATAGTGTGAGACCCTGTCTCAGGAAAAAAAACAAAATAACAAAAAAAAAAAAAAAAAAAAAAAAAAAA
>NW_022900931.1:41252616-41254063 GCF_012274545.1 Fukomys damarensis | reverse complement strand
AAAAAAAAAAAAAAAAAAAAAAAAAAAAAAAAAAAAAAAAAAAAAAAGGAGAAGGAGGAGGAAGAGGAGGAGGAAAAAAGACCTGTGCAAGAATGTTGATATTATTCATAAGGTGGCTTGGAACGTAGCCCAGTGGTGCCACATCTGCCTGGCAAGCACAAGGTCCTGAGTTCGATCCCTGGTACTGGAAAAAAAATTATTCATAAGAACTTCAAAGTGGTAATCCCAGTGCTCTGGAAGGCTGAGGCTAGGGGATCCCAAATTCAAGGTCAGCCTGGGCAACTTGGTGACTTTGCCAGGCTCTATCTCAAAAGAAAGAAATAAAAAGTCTGAGGACATTCAGAAAGCAAGACTCACTACCTACCCAGCAAAGGGTAGCTCTCGTTTCCTTTGGCCCTGAGGTTCGCCATGCCAAACACACTGAAAAAGAAAGAGGAGGTGTCAGACTGCAAGCGGAAATTCAAAGATAACGGGGGATTGGTGTTTGTTCCCAGATGCTCTTTTAAATCTCTGACAAGAGTCTAGGGCCCAGCTCAAGGTTTGCAAATGCCAACAGGAGGGAGGAAGAGAAGGTTCTGCTTGGTCAGGGAGCGTACAAACCACCTGCACCAGCTGTTACCTGGAGTACCGTTTCCACCAACACTTACTGAGTCTGCAAGAGCGGAAGAGACCCCTTTCCAGGGAGACAAGATGCCCAGTACAGGGCCCAACACCCCTGAGGTGGTGCAGTCTCATGTTCCAAAAGATTCTACCAATTTTTAAACAACAGTTCACCTTTTCTGGCCTCAAACTCAAGATCCTCCTGCCTCAGCCTCTCAAGTGCTGGGACTTCCAGTGCTCACCACCATACACAGTTCAAGATGCTGGATTTTTATCCTCAGCGCTGGCAAAAGAGATGCGCTGGGTGTGGGGCACATGTCTGTGGTCCCTGGGGAAATGAGACAGGAGGATCACAAGTTCAAGGCCAGCCCGGGACACTAGAATTTCAGGGAGGCCGAAAGGACGGGGGTACCCTGTGTGTCACTGCAAGCAATCTGAACACTGTCCTCAACATGATCGGAAACAACTGCGAGATTTTTAAACCCCAAGTGACATCCACACGTCTAAGTGGGCCTTTGCAGGGATGCAGTTCATTAAAGACCTGGAAGAGAAACAAGGGCTTTTGCTCTTTCGCCCAAACGCAGGCCTGACCGTGCATTCTCCCATGGTGTGCAAAAACCCTCAGATGAGCGGATTCTGCGCCTGTTCGCGCAATCTTCGAACCGTCAGCCTCGGACTTCCAGGCTGCAGGGCAGAAGGGGTCTCCCCTGGGGCTGCGGCAGCAGCAGGATGGAGGGGAGGCCAAGGGCCTTGAAATGTGGGCACGGCCCGGGGGAGGACGTCCTTCTGAGGCGGGGCTCTTCGTGGGTGACCGTCACCTACCCCAGCAGGCCGCTTCTCCCGCCGT
>NW_022900931.1:41228513-41252551 GCF_012274545.1 Fukomys damarensis | reverse complement strand
CCGCCGCCCCCCCCCCGCCGTTTCCCCGGAAACACTGCGGACTCCACGCCCCCACTCACACTTCCTCGTTGAGGCCCAAGCACTGGTAGACGGGTCCCGAATCGGCGACGCCTTTCATGACTTTCTTGGGGAGCTCCTTGAAGAAGTAGGCCGGGAGGCTGCTGCTGCTGTAGGTGACCGAGTCGCACGTCACGACCCCCGGATAGTACATCATCATCCTGGCGGCGATGTTCACCTTCCGACCGATGACTGGCGCGCAGCGAGGGAGGCAAAGCCACTGAGAGCGGTGACGTCGCAGGCCAGGCCCCCGCGACGCCTGCCCTTCCCGCCCTCCCAGCTTGGGAACCACGGGTGAGTTTCTCCCATGGCCACTTCCAGACAGTCGGCCCCAGCGGGCTCACCCAAGGCCAAGGGGACAGCCTGCTTCAGGTGGGCCGGCCCGGGACGCGAGGAGGTCTGGGAGCCAGGTGGTGCCTCAAGGCCTCTCAGGTGAGGTGCACAAAAACAGAGGCAGGCCTCGGTGGCACAAGCCTGCGATCCCAGCGCTCTGGGAGGCTGAGTCAGGAGGACCAGAGGTTTAAGCACAGCCTGGGCTGTTCGGTTTAGCAGGGCTTAGCAAGGGCTGGGCGCGTGGCTCGGAGCCAAGGCCCTGGGTTCAAGCCTCAGGGACGCGCGTGCACACACACACACACGCACACACACACACACACACACACGCACACACACACGGGCACAGCAGCCCTACCCTAACCCACCCCGTCCCGGGAGCAGGGCTCAGTAGCTGTGATTATGAACCGGGGTTTCCAGGAGCCCCTCATCTCCTGCCCCGGTGCCCAGGGACCGCGTCTCTCCCACTCGTGACCCTGCACACCCAGCCTGCTCTCCCTCGGTCCGCACCGCCCGGCTGGCTGTGATACCTGTGTACTCGTGTCGCGTGCTGTGCCCGATGATCCCGCAGAAGACGATGCCGCTGGCCACGCCGATGGACACGGTACTAGCGCGGGAGAGAGGGTGGTGGAGAAGTAAAGAGATTTTAAAAAAGAGTTTAAAAAATGATGACGAGCAGAGAAAGATGGAAGGGAAGGAAAACGATGAAGCGGGTGGGGAGGGCTGGGAAAGGAGTTTTGATGAATAATTCTCTAGCCGGGCGTGGTGGCGCAGGCCTGTAATCCCAGCACTCGGGAGGCTGAGGCAGGAGGATCGCTCTGAGTTCGAGACCAGGCTGGGCTGCATAGTGAGTTCCAGGTCAGTCTCAACTACATAGTGAGACCCTGTCTCAAAAAACAAAAAACAAAACAAAACAAAAAAAATTCTCTAAAGTTCACGTGGTGTGCCCACCTGTGGTCCCAGCGCTCTGGGAGGCTGAGGCAGGAGGGTGGCAAGTTCAAGCCTACTCTGGGCAACTTGGAGAGACCCTGTCTCAAAATAAAAAAATGAAGAAAAGAGCAGGGATATATCTCTGTGTGAGGGCCCTGGGTTCCATTTCCAGTACCACGAGGGGGGGGGAGTCTGAAAATAACAACAAAAAACTTGTACCCTTTGTTGGTTGTTTATACCAATTGTACAAGGCCTGGGGCACGAAACAGTCCAGGCACGGAACCGAGTTCCTAGTTCTCGTCTTTCTTTCTGCCCAGCCCCACCCCATAGACACTCACTGGATCTTGGGGACCTTTGAGCAGAAGTCGAATATGTCCACAGCGCTCTCCAGGGCGTGGGTGACCTCATTGGGCTCCTTTTCTCCAGGGAAACCGAACACGCACAGGAAAGAGCAGCCCTGTGGGAGAGGGCAGCGCACAGCTGGCAGACACCGCGGGCCACCGTGACTGCAGGTCCCATCGCGGCAGGGTTCTCCTCCGCCTGACCTGGTTTCACGTCAGCCTCGTGTAACTTGTAGTAAGTATAGGAGTAGCAGCTGCAGCAGCAGCAGCAGAAGAGTTTGGAGGCCAGGTGTGGTACTGCACGCCTGTAATTCCAACACTCTGGGAGGCTGAGGCAGGAGGATCTCAAGGTTGAGCCCAACCTGGGAAACTTAGACTTAACAAGACCCTGTCTCAAAATAAAAAGTGAGAAAGAACAAAGAGCTGGGTGTAATGGCACACACCGGTGATCCCAGCACTCAGGAGGCTGAGGCAAGGGGATCATCGTGAATTTGAGGCCAGCCTGGGCTACATAGTGAGTATAAGACCAGTCTGAACTACTTAGTGAGACCCTGTCTCAAAAAACACCAAAAAGGGCCGGGGATTTGGCTCAGGCTTTCTGACACCTGCCTCACAAGCGCAAGGATCAGAGTTCAATCCCCGATACCAAAAACAAACAAACAACAAAAAACACCGAAAAAGGGGACATATAAATGAAGGGTGGTGTGTTAAGAATGGATTCTGTATGGGTTATATCTTGATGAGGTGCAAACGATCGCTCAAGTTCCTCAGTTTCTTCAGCCAGTTTGATGCGAGGCTGGACCCTGCACCGTTGGGAGGGGCAATGCCCTGATCTCAGGTCTGTGTGGACCCGAGGGTGCCCCTTGCCAGGGCACCAGTAGGATGCGCTGCCCAACGGTGTGGCAGGCTGAGCACTTGGCTCTCTCTGGCAGCGACAGTGGCAGCTGTCCCACAGAAAGGACCGTGACACGCCCCGCACTCAGGGCTTCGCACACACTATTTCAAAATGCTCAACAGTCCGAAGAGAGAGGTTCTGTCCCTCTGCACAGAGGGACAAGACAGGGTGTGTGGGGCACATCTGTGGTGCCAGCACTCTGGGAGGCTGAGGCGGGAGGATTGCCAAGTGTGAGTCCAGCCTGGGCAGCTTAGCAACTTGGCAGGACTCTGCCTGGGATGTAGGTCACTCTGAAGGCCCCGGGCTCAATCTCCAGTACAGAGAGAGAGGGGAGAGAGAAAAGAAGGAAAGGATGCCCGGGGCTGGGCACTGCCCGATGGGAGGCCGCACACTATCTGCAGAGGCCCTGGGTTCATCGCAGCACTGCCGGAAGGCGTGGGAGCCAGACACAGCGGGACCCCTGGGTCCCAGCGACTGAAAGGGCTCGGGCAGGAAGAGCCCCGGAGTCCAGGAGTTGGAGACCAGCTTGGGCGGCACAGCAAGGCCCTTTCTTAAAACACAGAGGAGGCTGTGGCTGCCGGGGGGCGGGTGGACTAAGGACCAGGAAGTCGGATGAGCGGCCGAGACCACGTGGGGCTGCTGTTCCTGCTCTGTGATCCCCTGAGGAACTCCTGGCTGGCGGGTGGCAGCGATCTGCCTACCCAGCTGTGGGCAAGGGCTGACCTCGCCCGCCCATCTGCTTTCAGCCTGCCAGGAAATGCCGGAGAGTCGGTCAGAGAATGAGTGAGTGCTAGGGTTAAGTGCTCTACTGTTTTGTTGTGGCTCTGGGGGTTAGATTTCGGGCTGGAGTTCAGTAGTCAAGCACTGTACTGCTAAACTATATCCTTGGTCCCTGGGGTTCAACCTCTTTTTTGGTTTTTCTTTGAGGCAAGGTCTTGCTATATAGTCCAGACTAGCTCAAACCCATGGCAACCCTCCTGTCTCAGCCTCCTGAGTGCTGAGATTATAGGCATATGCCGCCATTTCTGACAAATGTTCTACTTTTAAGATTTAAAAACAACTAATAAGGCCAGGGATTTAGCTCAGCGGTGCTCCAGCCTGCCTTGAAAGTGCAAGGACCCGAGTTCGATCCCCGGTACCAAAATAAATAAATAAAAACAATAAATTGCAAGGTCGTGAGTTCAAGCTCCGGTACAAACAAAAAAAACCTACTAACATGTGGAATCAATGCTCATTAACACTTCTACGGTCATTTTTTTATTAAGCCATTATTCTTTGAACTGATTTAACAACAGATTAAACCAGCAAAGCAGTGCAAGCCTATAATCCTAGCACTCTGGGAGGCTGAGGCAGGAGGATCCCAAGTTCCAGCCTAGCTTGGGAAATTTAGTGAGAATATGTCTCTAAATAAGACAGCTGATTTAATTTAATTTAATTTAAAAGGGCTGGGAATGTGGCTCAGTGTGAACGCCCTGGTCTCAGCCCCCAGTTCGGAGAGCAAACAAAACCGATGAAAAGCACTTTGGACTTGGCTGGAGTTGACCCTCCCCTCGCCTCCTCTCCCCTGACTGGGACAGAAGGTAAGGGCACGGCAGGTGGGGATTGCTGGACACACACTGCGGGTGCGCAGGGTGGCAGGCTCTGCCCTCACACCCTGGGAAAGCCATTTTAGGTCGGGCTGGAGCCCTGTTCCCGTGCGAAGAGTGAAGGCGGCCTGAGAGGCTGGAGCCCAGCAGGAGCAGAGCGTGACCCCACCTTGCCTCAGAATTCACCCTCTGAACAGGGCACCCGTCACGAGAGCAGGCAGGAGGGGCAGATGAGCTCAGAGAGGCAGGCCTGTTTAAGTTGTAAAAAGCCTATTAACAGAAAAACACGCACTGCTAGGAGCCCGCTCCTCCCATCGCCCTTGTCCCTTTCTGAAGCCGTTCTGGAAGTCCCCTGTCGTGAGTGCTGTGGGTCTTGCTGTCCTGGCCGCCTCCACGTCCTGAACCCAGGCAGAACGTTTTTTCCGTGGTTCTTTAGACTTTGGGGCAGAGCCCGAAGTCCCACGCTGGGGTAAGGGGACTTGCAGAGCTGCTCCAGAAAGTGGCGGGAAGGCGGGGACAAGTGTGCACGCAGCGAGGCCCCTGTGTCTTCCGCTGCAATGCAGTCTAAGCCCTGCCCCGCGCCCCGCTGCCTCTGTCCCTCCTCCTGTGCCAAGTGTGCCTGGCGCGCACACGCGCCGTGTGGACCTCGCATGCCCGGCCCTCGGCAAACACTGACGTTTGCAGCTAAGTTTCTACTCGGCTGCTCCTCCCGCCTCCAGCTGCTGGCCGGGCCGCCCCGGTCCTGTGTACCTTGTCGAACATGAAGACTTTATTGATCTGGCCTCGGAAGGCCTGCAGGACGGAGGTGATGTGCTCGCAGGCGCTCTGGATGGCCGAGCCTATGGCTTCTACCTTGCTTCGGTCTTTAAACAGCAGGTTCACAAACACGATCGTCACCGGACGCAGCTCAGACAAGTAGCCGTGGAGCTGTCTGTCGTCAATCTGCCAGGTTGGGAGCGGCCCTCAGTTCATCCCACACTGCCCTGTTCCCAACCCTAAAATCTCTTTGATTTACTTTTTTGCAGTACTCGGGGGTTGAACCCAGGGCCTTCACACTGAGCAGTGTACTCAGTCCTTTTTATTTTTTATCTTGACACAGCATCTGTTGCCCAGACTGGGTCGGAACTTTGGATCCTCCTGCCTCAGCCTCCCAGAGTCCTGAGATTACAGTGCAGATTTTGCCACCACACCTGGCAAAAGGGCGGTCCTGAGACTTTGGAGAAGCTGAGGTTAGCAGGATGCGTGAGGGGCAAGGCAGCATAGCCAGCTCGCCCGAAATGGAGCGGAGGGAAATGAGCATAGTGCCCAAATCTTTTCCAGGGACCACTTCATGCATTTGCTGAGTTTGGGCCGACGCCCACTGTGTTACCCCAAGGACAGGCTCCCTCACGCCAAGCTGAGTCACCACAGTGAGAGGGAGCACAGCTGCTCTCTCTGCCCCCTACTTTCAGTTCTGGGCCGCGCAGTTCGCCCCTAAACTGCATCACAGATGTGAGCCACCACGCCCAGATAGTCAGGATGTTTCACGCTCAACAAAGTCACAGAATAAAGGTCTCCTCTTTCAGGAAGGAAGGGAGAGAAGGAGCAGGGGGGAGGAAGGCCGGACACGGTAACACAGCTCCTGTAATCCCAGCCCTTGAGAGCCTGAGGAAGGGGGATTTCTGTGAGTTCAAGGCCACCCTCAACTACATAGCAAGACCTTGTTTCAAAAAAAAGAAGCAAACTGGGCTGGGACTTAGCTCAGTGGTTCCACCGCCTCCCTCGCAAGCACAAGGAACTGAGTTCAATCCCCAGTACCCCCCGCAAAAGAAGCAAATTGCTTGGTATGGTAGTACATATGTAGTCCCAGCACTCAGGAGGCTGAGGCAGGAGGATGGCCCCAAGTTTGAGGACAGTCTGGCTACACAGCAAGACCTTGTCACAAAAAAACCAAACAAACACAACCTCTTAACACATGTTCTCTCCCCACCCCACCTCTGTGTGTTCTCTTATAAAAGCGAAAACTTCAGGGAGCTGAAGGTCATTACAGGTGCTCTAGCTAGTTAAATTGCAGAGTCTAAAGACCTAAGATCTAATGCCAGTGACTCTCACGCATGCGTACTTAGCCCCTGTGCCGTGGTGTGTCGCAGGGAGATGGGAGCCACAGCTGCACCCGCCCAGTGCTGTAGGAAGGCAGAGCCCTCCTGTACACTGTTGTCATGGCATCCCTCAGTAACACCCCCTGTAACTCCACTTTGGTTTAAGTGCTGGAGCTCAAACCCAGAGCCTCACACGCTAGGCAAGCTCAGGGTTCTACCATTGAGCTGGTCTCCGGCCCTCACTTTAATGCTATCGTTCATCTGCTTGTTTGAGGCAGGGTCCTGCAATGTAGCCCGAGCTGGCCTGGAACCTTCAATCCTCCTGCCTCAGCCTCCCCAGCACTGGGCTGATGGGTTAGTGCCGCCAACCCCGGCCACTGGGTTCCTTTACTTGTTTTTGGTACTGGGGATTGAGCTCAGGACCTTGTGCCACTGAGCTCAGTTCCAGTGTCCTGACTTGAGCGATACACTTTGAAGTCACCTACACATAATGTCTTTTTATTTCAAAGGAGCATTTTACTGGCTGCTCTTCTACAAATCTCTTTGCAGCCGGGACCCTGGCCCCACACACCCGCGCTCGCTCAGGGAGGCACCTGCTTCAGGATGCTTTCCATCAGGTACTTCTGCAGCGACCCCTCCAGCTCCGCGTTGGACTCCAGCAGGCAGGCCAGCCTCAGCGCTGGGGACAGAGGAGGGGCCTCAGGGAGCAGCCACCCCACCCCGGGCCTGCCAAGCCCGGGCCGAAGGGGGCGGGCGGGCCGAGGAGCAGCTGTGGGAGGTCTGGGGCTCAGTACCCTGGTCTGATTGTCATCCTGTCATGGGATTTGAGATTTCCCCGGGGGCCTGAGCTGAAGCCGTCGCGGACAGGGGTGGGAATGGAAGTCTGGGTGACATCACAGGAGGCCGGGAGGACACAGTAGGCAGAGCCGCAGGAGTAGGGTGCAGGGAACTGGCCTGGGATCTCAGACTGGGGACTGTCAGGAAGGATCACCGAGGCCGTTGGTTCGGCCTAGGCTCCTACATGCCCCCGCCACCGCCCTGGCCTCACAGTCAAGATAGCATCACTCGGCTTGGGAAACAAAGCTGTCTACACGGTCTGGGAGAAAGGTCAAGGTTAGAGAGATAACAACCCAATCTCCCAGCCTCATTTGTCAGGATAATGAAGCTCCCGCACAGAAAGAAAGTAGTATTAACCAATGAGCTATTTGTATCACACTCTGTCACCCTTGCCATACAAGGAAAGTAACCCTGAAATGTCAGTGGGCTTTATACTCTTTGTTTCTGCTTTCTTCTTATGTGTGGGGATGCTGGGGTGGTGGCGGCACTGGGGATGGAACCGAGCTACATCCCTAGTCATTTTATTTTATTTTATTTTATATTGAGACAGAGCCTTGCTAGTCACTTCATTGCCCGGGATGAAAGTCAAACTTGCCACCCTCCTGCCTCAGCCTCTCAAGTGCTGAGATTATGGAGATCTGCACCATACCCATCGTGCCCCGGGCTTCTTACTGCCTCAATCCAGACACCCACAGAACAGGAGTTGGTGGGACAGCAGTGGATTCTACGAGGCAGTAAGGACAGCAGCCCGGCAGTGGAGCCTGCTGAGTCACAACCTTCCAGGATCTTACAGAACATCAGTCGGGTGTCTCTTGGGCTGTCAAGGGTCAGGTAGACCGTTGGCACTGCATAGATCGGACCCCAAAAGTATGTCTCTCCTCTAGGGTGGAGATCACAGCACCTACACGACAGCAGGCCATCTCTTTAAACCCAGTACCAAGTCCCGGACAAAGAACCTCAGGGGACCCTGCTCAGGACGCCTCCCGGTCATCAGGAGCGCTACGTCCTTGCCTTCATAGCTTCTAAATAAATTTGCTTGTACTGTACTTCCTGGCTGTACAGCTTCGTTCTTCCCGAGTGTGGGACAGGGCACTGGGCCCTGTAACACCAACACTTAAGGGATGGGAAGGAAACTAAGCCAAGGGGCCTGAAAATGTGTCTTTGGGGGGACTAAAAACAAAACTAGAAAAGAAAAGGCAGGGAGTGGTGGCACACAGCTGTGATCCGCCCAGCATGGGGGAGGCAGAGGCAGGAGGAAAGGGAGCTCAAGGCCAGACTGAGCTCAAAGGAAAGAAAGAGACACAGGAGAGAGAGAGAAGGAGAAGAAGAAGAGGAAGAGGAAGAGGCAGAGGAGGAGGAGGAGGAGGAAGACAGAGACAGAGACAGAACATGCACGCAAAAACAAAAGTAGAGAAGAATACTCTTGAACCAAAGGAAAACGGAGAATACAGTGTCCAGAAAAGAAGAAGAAAAGAGGACAATCCAAGGGCAGCCGTCTGGAGTGAGGCGCAAGGAGAGACCACCCACTCTGGCAGGTCAGCGCAGCCGTGGTCTAAGTCTCAGCAGAGCAGAGGGGAGCAGAGACAGAGGTCGGGGCCCAAGACCAGCGTGGCAAAGGGACGCTGCTGCGGTCCTGCTACTCTGGAGCCGAGGCAGGAGGACTGCGTGAGCCCGAGAGCCGAGGACAGCCCGGGCTACAGAGCAAGACTCGGTCACTGAAGGATTACAAATAAACAAAAAATAAAAGACCCAAGAGGAGGTGAACACACTCATACCCAGCACACAAGTAATCAGTGTGTATCGGGGGAGTCGATCAGCCAGGGGTTACCAGGATGCAGGCCGATGAGCACACACATTAATGGGTGAGGAACTCAGGGGCTTCTCTCTTCGCTTTCATCATGGGACAGGCTTAGGGGTGTTCCGAGGGCGACGGAGGGAGAGGGTGAAGGCGTCAGGAGGGAGGCACCTGGGCCTCCTTTGCAGGCCGGTGAGGACTCGGAGGTGAGGGGTGCAGGTTATGATCAAAATGCACAGCGAGTGCTCACCTTTAAAAGTTTACATGAGAAGGCACAGCACCATGAACCCCCCACGACCGCGCGAGAGAGGAGCATTTCGAATCCAGGACATGGGGGCGGCCACGGCAGTGCCACGAGAGGCGCGCGCGAGAGGCCGGCAGGACCACTTCAGAAAGCGGCCAGCGCGGTGGGCGGAGGGTGTTCCAGGGAGGGCGCATCGGAAGGAGGCTTCAGAGCAACGTTCTGTTACTGTGATCCGCCATCTGCCAGCACAGCTCCTGGTCTGGCCGCCAGTAGCGGGGAGGACTTGGTTACGTTACGAAGAGTACTTACTTTTGAGCTGGCTCGAAGGGTAATAGTTCATGAAGGTCATACACTTTTTGAAAAATTCGTCGAAGTTAAACGTAGGAGGTAGTTTTAAGAACTTAACCTGAATACAATAAAACAAGAAGTCTGTGGTTATTCTGATTAGTACCCGGTCCTTCGCGTATAATCTCTTGGCAGAAAGTGAGGGCGTACGGGTGTATGCTTTCGAATGTCTAGAACACGGGCACAGCGATTGGCAGGCTTAAACACTAAAGGTCTGCAGTGGGTAAACTTGAATTTTTTGTTTGTTTATTTTTTTGAGACAGGGTCTCACTATGTAGCTCAGGCTGGCCTTGAGCTGGCAGTCCTGGCTCCCCAACGCTTTCTATTTTGAGCAAGGGTCTAAGGTATGAAATTGCCCAAGCCGAGCTGGAACTTGGGACCCTCCTGCCCCAGCCTCCCAGAGTGCACAGCTCGGCCCTCGCTGGCCTCCAGTGCTTAAGCTCTCCTTGGGTTGGAGGGTCCCCTGGATAGTGAGGGCCCCACATGCTCCCCAGCCCTGACTCCTTCCCACTTGTCAGCCCAGGCCAGGCCTGGGGATCGCGCCCCTCCACGGCCCCCCAGACCCGGGCGGCGCCCCACAGACCTTCACTGCTCTCTGGTCTGGAATCTTTTCCATTTCCACCATGTTCCGGTCACATAGCTGCCAGCAGTTGGGGGACAGGATGACGTCATTCATCTGCGCCAGGTTCTGTGCCAGCCGCACGTCATCCACCGCCTGGCCGGTCACCAGGAAATAGTTGCGCCTCTCGTCCCCGAAGACTACCATGGTGATGTGGCCGGCAGACAGCCCTGGCGGGGCAGGGAACACAAAGGTTGGCTCGGGAAACCTGGGTTATGGCCCAGCAGTGCTGGTCTGGGAAAGATCAGGAGCTCGGTGTGAACTTCAGAGTAAAATCTCTCCTCTAAATTAATGTAGGAGCAGGGTGTGATGGTGCAGGCCTGTAATCCCAGTGCTCAGGAGGCTGAGGCAGGAGGGTCGCTGAGTTTGAGGCCAGCCTGGGCTCCATACTGAGTTCAAGATCTGCCTGAACTAAGTAGCAAGACCCTGTCTCAGACAGAACAAAACAAACAAAACAAAATAAAACAAACCCCGCTTTAATGCAGGAATAAGAGAAAGCCTCTTCCAGGTTCCTGGACTTCTGAAGTCTAAAACGCCCATCTCTCCAAGGGCTAGAAAGCTCAGCCAATAGTTTTTGCCCGTGATACCTTTTTTGTGACAAAGTTATTTTTACTTTGTCTTCAAATTGTTGATACTAAGTAACAGCAACAGAAAGCTTATTTGTTTATTCTGCAAAGGCTGGGAAATGAACCTAGGAGTTTTGTACTGGGCCACGTTCCCACCCCACCCCCATTTTTGTATTGTTGTTGTTGTTGTTTTGAGACCGGGTCTTGCTATGTATTTACGGCTGGTTTTGAGCTGGCAGTGATCCTCCTGCCTCAGCCTCCTGAGTGCTAGGGTAAAAGGCAGGCGCCACCGTGCCAGGCAGAAAACAGCTTCAAAATTCCTGTTGGGGGAGGATTTTCATTTTATCAAAGATTGAGATTTCACCTGAAAAAGAACCCCTAGCATGAGTCCAGGTAGCAATCTGTTCATGAGGGAGAAGAGGCTACAGTGCTTTGTCTGATTGTGCTCCAGTTGGGTGATGGAGGTTTTGGTTCCTGAGCAAAGGAGTCAGGTGTGGAATATGACACAGACACAAAAATATGTTCGTACAGGCACTATGACAGGAAGATCTCAAGTTTGAGCCCATCTTGGGCAACTTAGCAATTTAAGTGAGAGTCTGTCTCAGAATAAAAACATAAAAAAGGGCTGGGGATGTAGCTTGGTGCAAAGAACAAGAGTTCAATCCCCAATACTGGGGCAAAAAAAAGGCGTCTCTCTAGGTGTTAACTGTGGTACTAGGGAATTGAACTCAGGGTATTCAAACTACATCCCCAGCCCTTTATATTTAATTTTCTTATTAGTATGTGGTTGCAGTACACAATCCCAGCCCTTTAAAAAAATAAGTCAAGATTATTTTGACACAGGGTCTTGCTAAGTCCCTGAGTTGCCCAGGCTGGGCTCAGGTTTAGTTCTCTTGCCTCAGCCACCCAGAGCACAGGTGTGTGACCCCCGCAGGCTAGAAGTTTTGAATAAAAGCAAAATGAAGCAGAGCTTCCAGGTAGTTACAGAGGAACTCTGATGCGCGCACCTGCTCTGACGTCGAACTTCCGAGGCTTACAGGGTTGGGTTAGGTGGAAGCTAACGCCCCAGCACCACCGCAGTCTGGCCGGGCCGCGTCACTCCTGCCTCTCAGAATCTCCCTCCTCACTGTGGGATGGCGCGAGAGGCCTCTGCCTGGGACTGGATGTGTGTGCCATAGGCTTATGCTAAGTTTTTCTTTTTCCACCCTTTTTTTGGTGTGTTTTTTGAGACGGGTCTCACTGTGTCGTTCAGGCTGGCCTCAGACTCATGGTGATCCTCCTGCCTCAGCCTCCCGATTCCCTCCTTCCTTCCTCCTCCCTGCACAGTGCCGGGGCTCGAGCCCAGGAGAAGCCTTCCGCTGAGCGCGGTCTCCAGCCCTTTTCACTTTGTATTTGAGACAGGGCCTCACTCCTTGTCCGGTGGGACTGGAACTTGGGAGTCGCCCCCCTCGGTGCTGGATGGCAGGTGTGTCCCGCCCGGCCCAGCCTGCTGGGTTTTCCTCGCGTGAATGTCACTCTTCTGAGGTGGGGACAGACCAGGCTCGGGTCACCGCTGAGCCTGGGTAAGGACAGTCTGCTCCCCTGCTGTCCTGGCTACTCCCCTGCCTTGCCCTGCAGCAAGGTCTGAGGGCAGCGGCCCAAGGGCGTGACAAAGACCGCAGACCGCCCCGCCGGCTCCTCCTAGCTGGCGTCCCGGTCCCGGCCCCCGTGCCGTCCTGCCCAGCGCTCACCTATCTTCACTTGGATGTCCAGGCCCTCTTCTTCCATCTCCTTCTCGTCAAACAGGCCGTGGATCTCCAGGCTACATTTGACCACCACGGTGATGGTGTTTTTCAGCTGCTTCCGTTCCACCTTCCACAGGGCTAGCAGCGCGTCTCCTTGGGGGGACAGACACCCAGGGCGCACCCTGTGAGTCTCAATAGGCCCTCTGCTCCCCAACACCGTCCTCGGCCCGTCTCCCGCCCTCTCCCACCCGCACGCGCGGTCAGTGTACCTGCAAATTTCAGGATGTCTCCTCCAAAGAGCAACACTTCTGGGAGGGGAAAGGAGGATAATCAAGCTGTGATTCCTTTTATTTTTTCGTCAGTGCTAGGGACTGAGCTCAAGGCCTTTGAACTGAGCTACACCCCCAGTCCTTTTTTAACTTACTTTGAAACAGGGTCTTACTCAATCACTTAAGTTGCCCGGTGGGCCTGCATTTGCGAGCCTTCTGCCTCAGCCTCCCAGACAGCTGGGATTACAGATGTGGACAACCATGCCCAGCTGACTGATTTCTTAAAGGTAGTCAAGGAATGCATTCATTGGGACAAGAAAGAGGGTCAGAAAGGCAGCAATTCAGAACACAGACTTCTGTAAACCACCGGGTCTGCTTCCTCAAATGCCCACAGAGTTCACTGGCCTGGCCCGTGTCTGGTCTCCGTCGCTGCAGACGGGATGTGGAGAGGGGCAGCGGGGCCTCCGGCGGGGACGAGGCCGGCTGCCCTCCTCTGGGGACAGGTGGGTCCCCAGGTGGGCCCGAGCCCCGAGCAGGTGATGAGGGGCAGGGCTACCCGAGAATGGGGGCCAGGAAGTGGGACAGCAAAGCCACGGCCAACTTGGGTGCTGTCCCCCGTCCTGGGCCTTCCAGCTAGACTCCCACGGCGGCCGTTCGTTCTCTAACCTGTGCCCTGTCACGAACGCATCGTCTCACACGCTGAGATACAAGGAAGCACTCTGGGCCCTTTCTGCTTTTCAGGAGCGTCACACTGGGTCCAGCAGGGAACATTAAGATATTACCAGGGAGTAGGCCTGGGAAGGCAGCGGGCCTACAGCTTCCTTTCCTCAGGGACAGCGCAGAGGAGCAGCGCAGACGAGATGGACAGAGGCACAAAGGGGGCAGACGTTTCTCTCAGCTGTGAGGGCTTCACGATCCGTTGTGAGGAGATGAAGGGCTGAGGAGTCGACGCTAAGCCACTCCTCTCAATCCCTGTAGGACTGTGTTTGGGTACACAGATGCCAGGGTTAAAAAGTGTATGAATATATCAAGTATGACTAAACGTATGGCTCCTCTAGTTCTTTTTACAAAAAAAGCTCTTCAGCTGGGCATGGTAGTGCATGCCTGGAATCCCACACGTTGGGAGGCTGAATCAGGTGATTGCAAGTTGAAGTCCTGCTTGGGCAACCCAACAAGACTCTGTTTCAAAAAATAAAAGAGGGCTGGAGATGCAGGTCATCGGAAGGCCCTGGGTTCAATCCCTACTACTGCAAAATGTGAAATAAATACATAAATAAATGAAGAATGTCAGCCCTTTTTTTTTTGGTACTGGGGATCACACTTGGATCCTTGCTCTTTCCAGGCAGGAGCTGGAACCACTGAGCTAAATCCCTGGCCCTGCCAGCCTTTTAAGGACGGCAGAGCATCCTTTCCCTCACGAGTCTGTCCTGTGAGGCCTGACCCTAAGCCTTCAGCTGTACCGCGGGACGTCCTCAGAACACAGTGGCTTCAGCCACATTTCCTGGGGAAGACAGGCGCCCCCCAGGAGCTGCACGCGGGTGTGGGCGACAGGCACAGGAGGCACTGCCCCGACACACTCGGGAGCCCGAAGCCGAGGGCTCACTCACTCTCCACGATGGCGCTGATGTAGTGGTTCAGGATGTCCACCAGCTGCTCGGCCCCGCGGTCCATGTACATGGCGGTGCTGAACTTCTCCGTCATGGCAGTGAAACCTAAAGGAACAGCTGCTTTCAGGTGCGTGGAGGAACCAAGCAGAGCAGCAGGAGGGGCCCACTGGGAGAGTCTCCCTCCCTCCGTCCCTCTTCCCTCCTTCTCTCTCCCTTTCTTTCTTTCTTTCTTTCTTTCTTAGTCCTGGGGCTTCAACCCAGGGTCTTCACACTTGACTACATCCCAGCCCACCCTCTACCCCTGCGCCCTTATTGAGACAAAGTCTAAGTCACTAAGTTGTCCAGGCTGATCTTCAGCTTGTGGTCCTCCTGCCTCAGCCTTCCAAAGCGCTGGCATTACGGGCGTGCACCATTGTGCTGGCTGATCTTTACATCTCTTTTATTTTTTCATTTTTTCATTTTCTGGTACCAGGGATTGAATTTGGGACCTTGTGCTTACAAGGCAGGTGGTGGCACCACTGAGCTAAATCCTGGCCCTGCTCTTTGCATTTTAATAGTAAGCTAGCCAGCTCTTCAGAAGAGTTTGAAATTTGTGTGTTTTCTTTCTTATTTATTTATTTATTTATTTTCGGGTTTTTGAGACAGGGTTTCACTATGTAGTTGAGACGACCTGGAACTCACTGTGTAGCTCAGGCCGGTCTCGAACTCAACAGTAATCCTCCTGCCTCAGCCTCCTGAGTGCTAGGATCACAGGAGCGCGCCACCATGCCCAGCTGAAATTTGTGTATTTTTATTACCATGGGACATAAATTCTATTCCCAGTTAAAGGTACTGCAGTCATCACTATAGAAATAGGGCATCTAGAGGGAAGAAATATCTGGAAACTTTTCTCAACCTCTGATATAATAAACACCGACAGGATGCTATGTCTGATGCCTGACCAGTCACAAAGATGACTGTTAGGAAACTCTGGGTTGGCCAAGCTGCTGCACTTTGGGAGACTGAGGCATGAGGCTCACATCTGGGCAAGACCCTGTCTCAAAATAAAAAAACAAAAAGGGCTGGGAATATTATCTCAGCGGTAGAGCATCCCTGTGCTGCTTGGTCTCCAGCCACACACATGCGCGCGCACACACACACACACACACATACACACACACACACACACACACAGAGATGTAAGGCTCCAGGCAGATCTTTTCCTGAGGTCAGGGCTTTGTTTTTTGCAGAGAGCTCTGAGATACAGTCTCGGTTTTTTAAAATTTTATTTGAGAGCCAGGGATTTAGCTCAGTGGTTCTGCCGCCTGCCTCAAAGTGCAAGGTCCCGAGTTCGATCCCTGGTACCAAAAAAAAAAAAAAAAAAAAAAGTTATTTTGAGACAGGGTCTTGCCTCAGCCTCCAGAGCATCTGAAAATACAGGCGGAGGCTACCTCGCCTGGCCTGAGGTCGGTTTTGTCAGGGACGTGTGAAGTTGGGGTGGGAATGTGAGGGCCCCAGGCCCCAGAGGTTACCCCAGTCTGCTGCTGCCCTCAAGTCTGCGGGAACGCCGATGTGAGCCTGTGACCATATAACCACGCGTCCCTTTGGCACTTGCCTGAAATATCAACAAACATCAGGACACCGTCAAAATAATCCACGGAGGGCCGCTCCGGAGAGAAATTGCCATAGACAATGAGGTCTGGTAAATGAGCTGCTATTCGGACGATGGCGTTATCCTGTGATTCTTTCTGCGTGTTCATGTTCGAGGCAGATTTCTAGAAACTCTTGGCAACAGGAAGCAGTGCCCAAGCAGGCCTTCTAGGAAGTAAAGTCGGGAATGGAAGCAACCTGACGTCTTTGTTCACCCACTTTCCTACTTGTATTTTCTCCGCTGTTTCTGGGCCAAGCTGTGGATTGCTCATTTGGGTGACTGGTGGTGACAGTGTCAGAGCTGGTGAGTCACACTTCAAAAGGACCCCTCCCTTCATTTGTGTTACTGGGGATTGAGCCTAGGGCCTTCAAACTGAGCTACATCTCCTTTCGCTTTTAAAAAACATTTTAAAATAGTGTCTCGCTAAGTCTCTAAATGGCCCAGGCTGAGCTTCAGCTTGTGACCCTCCTGTCTCAGCCTCCGAGAAACTGGGGTTACAAGTGTGCACCACCTTGCCTGGCAGGACCACTTTTCCCTAAAGAGGGAAAACCCTCACGGCTGGACCTCCAGCCCTCAGTGCGGTTACAGACACAGAGCAGGGCCATGTGCCTAAGGAGTCCACGCATTTTTATGAAGGGGTTGCCTTCACTGCAGGCCTGGGGTAGGTGGCCTCACTGGCGAAAGCTCCAGTGTGAACTTGAATGCATGAAGAGTAGCCGAGAGGGGCCCTTGGACGGTGAGGCTGCGAAGCTCCTCCCCGAACTAACCCGCCCATGAGCTCGTCCCAGGCTATCCAGAGGTGAGTCCCGGCTGGAGGAAGCAGGTCACTCAGGCGTGTCCTTGAAGAGCTTCTCTGCTCCGGCTCTCTCCTTCCTCTCTGCTTCCTGGCTGCCTGAGGTGAGAACATTTCCTCCGCCTGGCTGCCTGAGGTGAGAACATTTCCTCCGCCGTGATGTTCCAGCCTACCATGGACTGAGGCCTCTGCAGCCGTGAGCCCAATGAGCCTCTCCTCCTTTGAGCTGACTGCCAGGGATTTTGTCCCCTGCCCCAGTGACAGAAATCCGACCGCCATAGTGGGCCAGGAACTCTGTTCACGCAGGCCACTTCTCCTGTGCTGTTTCCTGATCAGCCTCCAACCTCCACATTTTGGTCTCTCATTTTTGGTCCCTTTGAAAGTTAAACAGTGCAGATGCGAGTTTATGTGTGAACACATTCGTAGATGAGTACGAGAGTCCTAGGAGAGGTAAAGAAATGTATCAAGGTGCAACACAGCGAGGGAGAGGACTCCAGGGGTGAGTGTGGGGAGCGGTGGGTGTGGCCACCTTCGCCACAGACAGGGTGGAAGGCCTGAAGCTGTGGGTGGAAGGAAATGCTAAACATTTTAATTCGCAGTTCAGCTAGCTCTGAGAAAACTAGGATTTCCTGAAGCCTTCTTTTAGCTTCTGGAGGAGATTAAATGCTCATGGCTAACTGTGGTTAAAAACCGTGTTCTATCAGCCTGAACACTCACGGCTTCTTTACAGCAAGACACGTTCCTGGAATGAGTGATACAGAAAATAAGAGGATTTTTAAAAATATAGTTCCAGTACTTCGGAGGCTGAGGCAAGAAGCTTGCTATGAATTTGAGGCCAGCCTGGCTATGTAGCGAAACTCTGTCTCAAAAGAAAACGAGGATTTTTGGGGTGTGTGTGTGCAGTACTGGGAATGAAAACCAGGAGCACTTTACCCTTAAGGGGCACCCTACTTCTCCCCTCACCCCTGCTTAAATTCATTTTGAGACAGGATCTTGCTAAGTTGCCCAGGGGGACTTAAATTTGATAATCCTCCTGCCTCAGCCTCCCAGAGCACTGGAATCAAAGCCCTGCACCACCTCACTGGGCTTATTTTTGGTTTAATTCAGAGCAACAGGGAGGAACTGGTTAGCCATTCAAACCAGACATAGAGTATATTGGGCTGCCTGAATATCAGAAGGGAGATGTGAAATAGGCACGTATATTCTTTAGACTTAAGTGAATGTTAAAAAAAAAAACAAACAACAAACACTAACTCAGGGAAAACATTAGCCTATTTAACAGTGAAATTTAAAAAGGTATAAAACCTCTAAAATGAGCACTATACGTTAGACATTGGATAATATGTCAAAAGAAAATGGTAGGGCTGGGTGGAGCTCAGTTGTAGAGTATATTAGCATGCAGAGGGACCTGAGTTCCATCTCCAGAACAGAGGAGAGGAGAGGGGAGGGAAGGGACGAGAAGAGAAGGAAAGAAGAGAGAAGAGGGAAAATAAATATGACCTTACATATTTAGTACTATGTGTTACCCCTGTACACATGGAAAAAAAATAAAAAGTAAAAAAAAATTAACATTTCTAGACCAATATGGCTGTCCATTTCTGTACAAGGCCAACTCAACACAGTGGGTGAGGCTGCACAGACAGGCCGCACGGGGATCCCAGAAAACACGGACAGGCAGGTCTGTGCCTCTCAGGCTCATCGAGGTCCTGCTTCCCTAGCAAGTCCAGCATCTCAGTGGCTGGAAACAGTGAAGGTTCGTTTCTTGTTCGTTTTTTGGCTTATACTGCACATCCGTCGCAGGTGGGCTGGGCGGCCGAGGCCGGGCCCCTGGGGCAGCCAAGGCAGGGGAAAGGGGCTGCCACGGGACCGAGTGATTCTCCTCCCGGAAGTGATCCACTTCACTTCGACACTGATCCAAGCGGGTTCACGAACACACCTGATTTCAGGTGAGCAGAAAAGGGCAGTCCCACAATCAACAGGTGAATGGCTAAAGAAAATCACCCCCCACACACACACTGATACGTGGGTGTGCACACACCAGAATGCTATTCAGCCCTGAAAAGAAAGGGCTGCCGTTATTGGTGACAACACGAATGGAACTGTAGGACATTATGTTCAGTGAAATAAGCCAGGCACAGAAAAATACTGCGTGATCTCACGCACACGTGGACTCTGAGCACAGTGCACACACAGAGGCGGAGCCAGGATAGGTGGCTGCCGGGGTCTGAGGTGGGTGCGACCCTCCTGCCTCAGCCTCCCAGAGTCCTGGGATGACAGATGTGTACCTCTATAGCGGTATGGCCAATTCTGTCACAGTAAGACTGGAGCATGAACAGACTGGGTACTGTGGAAGCGTGAAGGCTCTTGGGACATATGACCCCCAGGTGAAGGAGCAAGCAGGCGAATGAAACCCCGGAGACAGACAAGAACACATCTCCCGAAGGAAGGAAAGTGGGGCTGCACCATTTAAGGAAAACTCAGCAGCACCCAAAAGTGAGAATGAAAGAAAGTAGGGATTGATTATATCTACTGTTTCTCTAAATATCTCTTTCAGAATTTTCTAATAAACTTCAGTTTATGCTCAACTTTTCATCAACACGTGGTCAGGTTTCACAGGAGAGCAGAGGCGCTACTAGGACTTAAAGGGGTAGTGTCACGAAAGCTTTCCTGGCCACTCTAGCCATGGTACTTTTTCCTCTGAGATATAGTATTTAGGGCCTGTACCCCTTATGTAGCTTTCTCTCTCCCCCCCTTTTTTTTTTGGTAGCAGGGATTGAACTCAGGACCTTGTGCTTTTGAGGCAGGCACGGTGCCACTGAGCTACATCCCTGGCCTCCTCTCCCTCTCTTTGAGACAGGGTCTCACCACATATTCCGGGCTGGGCTTGAACTCACAATCTTCCTGACTCAGCCTCCCCATGGCTGGGATTATAGGCGTGTGCCACTCAACCTGGCCTATATGACTTATTTTCTACATGAATATCATTTTTTTGACCTGTTCATATTTTCCCTTCCTTTGAGTCGTAAGCTCCCTGTTTAGAGCTCATGTTCTACTTGCTGATCCTTGTTTCTTCCACAGCATGATTCTGCCCCCGCCCCATGGAAGGGACTATGATGGATGATGAAAACATAGATATTATGTGAGAAGTTGCTGTGGAGAGGCAAATAGAGGCTAAGCAAGAAAGAGAGAGCATCCAGGGTAAAGAGGAGGGGGTGACATTTCAGCCTTGAAACTTCAGCCTCCACAGACTGACCCAGAAGTAAATGGGAGCTGGAGCCTGGACTCCCAGCGTCTCCCCAGGGTTTCCCACCTTCTGAACGCCAGGAGCCTGTCTTCTCCTAGGACGGCTGCCCTGTCTTTAGCTCTGCAGCCATCTACCGAGACTGTTCCTTCCACAGACCGTCTTCCTCCAAGGCTGAGGAAAAGCCAGAGCCCAGGTGAGCGTGGGAAACAGGAGAGCGGTCTGGGCGGCTTTACCCCGCCGACAGCAGCGGTACCGCCGCCGCGTCTCCCCGCCGCTGAGCCGCGAAGCCAATCGCCAAACGCCAGCTCAGTCTAAAAGCCGTTTTCCAGGCCTCGCCCTCTTCCGAAGCTCCGGGTTCTGCACGGCCGAGGATGTCTCTGATTGGCTGGGCCCCTCCCCCGCCACGCCGGAAGGGGCTCGGGGCAGGGGACACTGCTGCGCCCCGAAGTAGTTCGCACGATTCTCCCCGACCCTGGGGAGGGTGCCTCCAATTAGCAGCTGAGAGGTGATCATCAAAAACACAAGTAGCTGCCGCCTGCTTCGCAAGCGCCAAGGACCCGAGTTCGATCCCTGGTACCAAACCAAACCAAACGAGAAGTAGCTTCTGCTACCGCCCTGTGTGGTTTTGCTTTCTAAGGACGCCGTAAATTGTGGTCAAGCGGGTTGAACATATTACTATGGAAAACTGCAGAAATAAGCAGTTCTTGATTTCTTAGTTGCAGTTTGTTCTGAGGACGTCTCCAAGGGCCCCTAATCCGTTCTCTCGGGACAGGGCTTGTCCCTTTCTGCACTCTATCTGCGGGATAAGCTCCCTGCTCCACAGCAAATGACAAACCACTTACGTGGAACACTTAGGCTCCATTCCATTTCATTATTAACAAACTCGGTGCCAATTTCAGAGATTTGTGTGAGGTATTTTTTGGGGGGGATTACATACCTATCCTATCGAATAATCAAGAACATACTTCTAACCAAATTTACCCCGATTATAATTTCAAATCCAATGTGGCACTGCATTGGAGGTTTGTTTGTTTTCTGTTTTGTTTTTTTGAGACAGGGTCTCACTATGTAGTTGAGATTGATCTGCGACTCGCTATGTAGCCCAGGCTGGTCTCGAACTCAGTGATCCTCCTGCCTCAGCCTCCCAAATGATGGGATTACAGACATGCACCATCATGCCTGGCACACTGGAGTTTTATTACTCCAACGTGACACTTGAAAATGTTTTAGCAGGCAAGCATGTTTTCTAACAGTCTAAACAAGAGTTTGATTTTCTCACTGCTCTTATGTGTATCCCAGCA
The DNA here is from genome assembly GCF_012274545.1 of Fukomys damarensis. Lineage (NCBI taxonomy): Eukaryota > Metazoa > Chordata > Mammalia > Rodentia > Bathyergidae > Fukomys > Fukomys damarensis. Next base: position 41,231,360 of record NW_022900931.1, on the reverse strand, counting down.
ATTCACGCGTAGCAGTACATATTTAAAACTGGAGCTTAAAAAGAACTGGATAGTGTTCAGTTCACACATGTTCTCAAATGCAGTCCAGCCCTATACAGTAATTAAATTCTAAAGCGGTCATTTTAAGGGAGGAGAAAAGAGGTTCACTTCGCTTTTTTGTTGAAGGAATTTGCTGCTGTAAGCGGAGCCCTGAGGGAGGGACTCAGGCTCAGTAAGCGCCAGCACTGTGTCACCTGAAGTAGGGCCTTCTGCCTCCCAGAGAGGAACTCAAGACTTTGAGGTTAACCCCTTTTAACATTCAACCTTTCACTGTCATTTTAACAACATAAAAATAAATGTTTTTTTTCTTTTTAAAAATAAATGTTTAACATGGGCTAATGGCAGCATTGATGTACTTGGATTGATATTTTTTCTTTCTTTTTTTTGTTTTTTGAGACAGGGTATCACCATGTAGTTGAGACTGACCTGGAACTCACTACGTAGCCCAGGCTGGTCTCGAACTCACAGCGATCCTCCTGCCTCAGCCTCCCGAGTTCTGGGATTACAGGCGTGCACCACCATGCCTGGCTGGATCAATATTTCTTTGAAATGATGCCAAATCACAAAACACTGGGTATATTGTTTTGCAGCTAAAGCAAACCTTCCTTAGTCTGAGTACTTTTAGTCTATTTTAAACTTGATGTTTCTTGCTCATTTAATTAACAGAAGCACAAACCAAGCATTGTGTTAAAACTTGATTTCCATCTTTTCAGTGGTCCTAAGAAGCCAGTGTGGTTATTCCTGGTTTCCTCTTGAAAAATCTCTCGGACAGGGATTTACAGGTCTGAGTTAGCAAATAGCTGAGCTGAGTAGAACCCAGGCCTATTCAACCTGGTGTTGAGCAAATGAGTGAAGTAAACCACCCAGAGGGCTGCTTAGAAAACCATGATATACAGCTATAAAAAGAATTTCAGGGCAGGGGATTTAGTTCAGGGGCGCCATGTCTGCCTCGCAAGTGCAAGGTCCTGAGCTTGATCCCTGGTACCAAAAAAAAAAAAAAAAAAAAAAAAAAAAAAAAAAAAAATGAAAAAAAAAAAAAAAAAAAAAAAAGCAAACAAAAAAAAAAAAAAATACACTTCATGGCAAATTAAAATGTCTTTTAAAAAAAATAGCTTCAGATAGGTGTGGGAGGATGAGGTAGGAGGATCACTGGTCTGCAGCCAGCCTGGCCAGCTTAGTGAGACTCTGTCTTAAGCCAAAAATATTTTTTAAAAAAAGGCTGGGGTGTAGCTCAACACTGCCTGAGTTAACCCCCAGGACTGCAAAAGCCAGAGGTTTGAGCAACACCTCCTCCCTCGTGGAGCTGCCTGCCTTTCCTGCATTAAGCCACCTCGCATCTCCTTCAGATTGTTTGCTCTTTAATGCGCATGTTTGCCAACTAAAACAGGAGGCTGGGGTTGGATGACCAAGAGTGATTTATTATGGACGGACGGTAGAAAAATATGTCACTCGTATCCATCGGTAAGTTCCTTAAGTCATCTGTCAGGAGAGATTTATTAAAAGTTTGCTCTAGTTTTTGTGGAACAAGCACTGGTTACCAATTACAGCCAGACTTTTTTGTTTGCCCTCCAAATGTTAACACAGTTAGCATCGCCTTGTCAATAATCAAACAACGAACTGGATCCTGGTGGTTGTGTCCACAGTTAGACTGTTCGGGTGATCAGGAACTCTTAATTGATTGCTTTAGCTTTTAGTTCTTGGTTATATCTATAAAGGAAACAGAGAGAAAAGTAACCACGAGTAATAATAAATGCATGGTAAGGAGAGAAGGGGAAACATTCCATTTCTTCTTTTCCAGTTGTCAAGGGCTGTGGAGTTGTAAGTACAGTCTTCCCAGGCACTTGCTGCCAGCCACAGGCAGAAGGAAAGTGAGCCTAAGGTTTGTCTGCATTGGACTGTGTTCAGACAGTGAGATCCCGACTACCAAGAAGTGTCAACAGCTTCCCTGACATAACTGTTTCTGGTGCAAAAGTATTGTAAGGAATATTTCCACTCTTCAACTATATGAGAATATGATCAACTTGCACATGAGTATAAAATTTTAGCAAAATATGGTTTACTAGGATTATTTGTTCACAAAGCACATTAAGAATAAAATCAATTGGGAATAGACTCCTGTTTAACCAGAGAATCAAAATATATGTAAAGACTTAAGTTTTTTGAAGCTTAATGCTCATTAATCCAGAGATGAAATAACTTTAAGCCACAGAATCTTTGCTCTCTACAACGCTCTGAACGTTATTAGTCTTCCTACCTTTCAAAAGAGTGAAAAACAGTATAAGCACAAAAAGGAAGTTATTCCAGAGTGTACCACACCACCTACGTTTCTTAAAAGATTCTGATTTTTTCCCTTCTCTCTCTCTTTTTTGGTATCAGGGATCAAACTCAGGTCCTGGTGCTTGTGAAGTAGGCGGTGGAACCCCTAAGTTAAATCCCCAGGCCTTCCCTCTCTTTTTGTTACTGGGTATTGAACACAAGGCCTCTCTACCACTGAGCTGTATCCCCGGCCTTTTTATTCTTTTGAGACAGAGTCTTGCTAAGCTGCCTAGACTGGACTGGAACTTGTGACCCTCCTGCCTCAGCCTTTCAAGTACCTGGGACTGCAGGAGTGCACCACCACACCCAGCTAAAAGATCCTGATTTCTAATATTTGATCATGTTATCACTATGGAGTAGAGTTTAAGAAATTTCTAGCACTCATACAACACTTGTCAATGTAACCAGTGACCTCACTCTAAATGTTATTTCCAATACTCTGTACTTTCCAGCCTTATTTTTATAGAAACTCAAAGTGAGATATATATATAT
>NW_022900931.1:41218068-41228321 GCF_012274545.1 Fukomys damarensis | reverse complement strand
TTTTTTTTTTTTGAGACAGGGTCTCATTGTATTTGAGGCTGACCTGGAACTCACTTTGTAGCCCAGGCTGGTCTTGAACTCACAGCGATCCTCCTGCCTCAGCCTCCTGAGTGCTGGAATTACAGGTGTGCACCAGCACGCCTGGCAATAAATCTTATTTTATTGTAACAGGGATTGAACTCAGAGCCTTGTGCATGCTAGACAAATACTCTACCACCAAGCTCCATCTCCATCCAGCCCTTTCTTATTTTTATACTGTCTTAATCAAAGGAACTGTGTAGAAGGGTTATCCATCTAGACTGTGCACTTAGATCTAAAAAACTAAGCAATATTTTGCTTAACTGCTTTACAAAAAAGATTTTAAATTTTCTTTTCTTTTTTCTTCCAGACAGGGTTTTCACTATATAGTTCAGGCTGGCGTTGAACTGGCTATGGAGCCTAGGTTGGCCTTGAACTCACCGTGATCCTCCTGAGTGCTGGGATTACAGGCCTGCGCCACCACCTCTGGCCTAACTGCTGTTAACTTATTTGTAACCCTGGAGACTTTTCTAGAAATGCTAAATTTCTCCCTCAGTCACATTCCTGTCTTAGCATTACATATGAATCTTAAAAAATACTGCCATCTGGGTAGCTTCTGAGGGAGTTTTAAAAATATCTTGGTAGACTTACCTCCAAATACGAAAGAGCTGAGAGGCTCCTGCTGCCCCCACAAAGAAATTAACAGCAAACAGACTCCAATTTTTTGGTATAATTACAAGGGAGTATCTTGACCAGATAAATCCTGTTGAAACAAAGTATTTTCTTTTAAAAGCACAAGTACTGCTGCAATAACATCAGAATATTTAATATTAGGGTAAAATAATTACAAATAAGATTATGATAATAACAATGTAGAGTGAAAGATGAAGAAATGCTATTTACCTGAGTCGTCAAAATATCTTTGTAATTCAGCGTTAAACAAAATTCTAAGTTTGGACATTAAAGGGGGACAGGACAAAAGAATAGGAATTGAAACTTTCTTTCCTACTTGCAAGAATATTTTCATGGCGAAAATTTAAAAAACAAAAGTCCCTGAAGATAGTTATTGCCAATAACCTTCCTCTGTCCCTTTCACCCAGGAAGAAATAGCTTCCTAGAGCCGGAGAACGCTGAGAATTCCTGTGTGTGTGCGTGCGTGTGTACATATTTCAAAAACTGAGGGCTGGGGATTTAGCTCAGTGGTTTCGCCACTTGCCTTACAAGCAAGTGCAAGGGCCCAAGTTCGATCCCTGGTACCAAAAACAAAAACAAACTTTAACTACTAAGTAAACTAATGTGAAACAAAACACAAACAGTTTTTATGTTTGGCAGGAACTGGACAGGAGCTCTTTGACTTACCCGTGGCCATCAGCACAGTGGACTGAGCGGCGCTAAGCTTTTCCGCAGGTCTGGCCATGTCCGCCAACCCAGCACACACCAAGCCCTGGACACAGCGACACAGAAAGCAGGGTCAGATGCTACACACCATGACACTTCCGTAAGGACCGGCGACCGGCGCTGTCCCTGTCCCACCGTGGGTTAGGAAAATGTGCTGCGTGACGGAGGCGATGAGGATTTCCGGAAGGAGCCTCCTTTCACGTTTTCTGTTGTGTTATTATTTTTAAGCACCAGAAAAGCGGTTACAATTTTAGCTTTTTGGTTAGTTCACTTTTCTTTCACGTCCAAGTCTACATGGCCTTTTCTGCTGTGCTTTTATTTATTAATATTCGCTTGTGATACATAATTCTGTTTTTATTTTTAGTTGTACTCTGTTTGGAGGTGGTGCTGGGGATCAAACTCAGGACCTTGTGCTTGTGAGGCAGGTGGCAGTGCCGCTGAGCTAAACCCTGGGCCCTACTTGTTGTACATTTAGTAGTGCCTTTCATAGGATCGTCCCATTTGTGTCTACCATCAGCACTCAGAAAGTTTAGATATAAGTCTTCACTAGAAGGTCAGTTATGGTACTTTATGGCAGGAATCAGAAAATGTAATAAAATAATTTTGATTAATGAAAAATTCAAACCCAGAGCCATCAGTTGTGGAGACTTTACCTTCTCACCTCCCTTTCCTTTTTTCTCTTTAAAGCATACCCTGTGTATGCCAGTAGAAATTATTTCGAGGTTTTTACTGAGTTCCTAAAATACACTCTTGTATGGAAAATGTAAATCGGCTTAAGGTTTTGATCCTGAATGGAGCACAGATTATCTAAGAGTTTAACACATAAATTTAAAACAAGTCCATACAGCGTGAATCAATGAAGTTGATATTCCAACACAGCAACACTTCTAGTCTAAAAATCTTCCTGGCTTCCATGCATGTGTCCCCTGCTCTACATCCGCTCCCCTTTGGCAGGGGGGAAACTGCCACTAGCAGAAAGGGACTGACTCCTACTATTGTCCTGCTGGGTCCAGGGACCACACTGTGGCCTGACGAATAAATCCCTGAAGACGCTGAGCCACGTTTAGATCCTAGTTTGTGCTCCCAGGAGGTACTTTTATTTCCTAGGATACGGCAGTGATTGTTCTTCCTTTCCCACTTACCTGCTCTTGTTTGGAGACAGTGTTTCACTACGTTGCTGGCCTCCAACTCCTAGGCTCAAGTAATTCTCCTGCCTCAGCCTCCCGATTAGCTGGGACTATAGGTGCACATCACAGCTATAGTGCCTGGCTTTCCCATTAAAAAAAAATCCCTTTCATTCTCCATCCCTCTAACCTTACAGAAATTATTTACAAACTCTCGTTGTGAGTCTAACTTCTGCTTATTAGCTGTGTGACTTTGAACGAGTGACAGTAATCACCTACCCTAAATGCCTCGTGAGTAAAATGAGCATGTTTTTGCCCACCCCAGCAAGACTGACCTAAGGATTGGGACAGTACACTGGAACAGTGCTTAGCACAGCGCCCAGAAAACATGAGTCCAACAACAAAGTAACAGTAGCTGGCCTCCCTGGAGCAGCAGGTTGAGGGATGGGATGCTCGGGACCCTCTCCTGTGTCACTCGCCTCAGGTTCAGGCGCGGCACTACCTGCGGTCCTTTCCCACTTCACTCGAGCAGCAGAACCGCAGATTCTGGGAGCTCTTGTGCACACGAGAAGATTACGCACAATATTCCCTAGCAGCCTAAGGAAGTACGAGCTCCTCCGTGACTACGTGAGGTAGTGAGGTAAGAGACCCTAACGTGGGGTCTGGAGTCTGTTTGGCTCCGTTTATCACGCCGTGTTCTAAAGATAGTGTGTACAACCATTGAGTCTTTTGAACCTCTGTACCCCTACTTGGAAAACAGTGATATTTATTTCTCAGACTGTTTTGGGGTAAAGATGAAACAACTAGCTCCTGTTGTTCCTATCAATTAAAACATTTAAATATTTGAAGCCTACGTTTATAATTCTTTCTGGCACTCGTGTATGTTCCCTGGGTTGCAATAAATACTCATGAGATGGTTCAAAATTAATTTGTTTCTTTTCTGTCTCCCTCTCTCGCTTTCTTACAATATTTTCTTGATTATTAACAAGTGTGCCACATGATACTTTTAAAGTGTTAAAAAACAGTACCCCAGACTATTTCAACTCCAAAGTACTCAGAGATAGGAAAGTGCTCAGGATTTTAAAATGTGGATCTATGTAAAGGCTCCAGCTGGAAAAGCAAACAGGAATTAAAAATCTGCAAGGATAAATCGGAAATAACTGACTTGCTCTCAAGGAGAAGAGCAAAATTACACCAAATGGTGTACTGTTCAATAGTGTTGTGCAACAGGACTGGAAAAAAAAGGGAACCGACTGTCACACACTGCTGTAGCTTCCCCAGGTCTGCCAACGTCCCCTTTCCCTATACCCAGCCCAACAGAGGCCCAAGGCGCGCAAAGTGCTCCAGGCTGGGGCTGTTCTGCATCGACACGCGCACCTGTGCTCCCTCTAGTTGAGCCGTATCTTACCAGTCCCGGCCTCTGCTCTCAAGCCTGTTCAGCAGCTTTACTTGTTAGTGTACTTTACACAACTGCCATCCACTACTAGACAAACTGCTGAAATAGAAACAGGGCTGTTATTTCTAGGAAAACTAAAGTATCTGCTTTGGAAAATTTAAATAAAGGCAAGTTGTTAAAACCTGTCCAATTTGGTATGAATACAACAAAAGCAGGGTGGGAGAAAAGCCTAAAAATCTAGCAGGATTCTGTTCTCATAATGTGGGAAAGTATCTATTAGCTTCTCTGCTTTAAAGAAAACTAAAGTGGAAATTATACAGGATGCGCCGTGGTATAATTTATCCAAGATAGAAAAGATCATTTTGTTTCAATCAAAGTGGCAAAGAAGGACTCTACTCTAGTTAAATGTCTGAAGAAGTACGGCCTGAAAGTCTTTTTTTATTTGTTTTGGTTTTTTGAGACAGGATCTACTATGTAGTTGAGACTGACCTGGAACTCACTATGTAGCACAGATTGGCCTCGAACTCAGTGATCCTCCTGCCTCAGCCTCCCAAGTGCTGGGATTCCAGGTGTGGGCCAGCACACCCTGCTGGCCTGAAAGTCTTAATGTAGAACCCCCTGGCTTGCAGCAATGACTGTCACCTATCCTGTGTAGACTACTGCAGATTAGTAGTCTCTGCTCAGGGATATGGAACATTAACATCGAGTAAGTAGCTAACAAAAACAAAGTCCACCAGAGAGCAAGAGCTTCCTCCGGCCATGCCGTAACAGCAGACGATAAACGGTTCCAACATAAACTTATAATACATATTTCAAAAGGAGGCAGAGAAAGTCTCAGTACAGAAAAATGCCAGCTAGGTAAACGTCAATGCTAGTGGTAAAATCAACAAACGCCTAAACTGTGGTGAAATTTGGGGCCAAACAGGTCTCCAAATTTATTTAAAAATCAGCCAATGATATATTTATTTTAGAGTTCACATCCAGCTATAAAGAGATAGTATCCTTGTTTATAAAACCCTGACAATTGCGATAATGTTAATTAAAGAAGTTGACCAGGTAACCTTAAAAAAAGTAAATTGTTTGGTTTCTCCATGCCTTTTAAAACTATTGAATATCAGGACATTGATGGCTCTCAAACAACAGAGTCACACAATATCAGGCCCTCATCTGTGAGAATCCCCACCTATATTTTGTTCCAGTTAAAACCTTAAACCCCGCTACTTTTTGCCCTCGGAACCTGGCCCCCTGATCACAACTGCCTTGGGGTCACTGACGAATTATTCTCCAGTCATCTAGATCTGCAGAAAGACCTGTTGCCTGAGGTTGATTTCGTCCTGCTCAGGGATGGTGACAGCTTCATGGAAAATGGGATACGCTATGCTGGCTATGCAGAGATGACTCAAGATGAAATGGTCCAAGCAGGACCCCTCCCCACTGGATAGTCAGCTCAATGAGCGGAACTGTGCACTCATACAGGCTCTCTGATGGACAAAAGAAAAAGAGGGCAAATGTTTATACAGATTTCCTGATTGCCACTTGGTATATCTATGGCACAGTCTATACGGGTGTGGTCTTCTCACAGCAGAGGACAAATTTATTAAAATAACTAAGATATAATATAGTTATTTAAGACAATGTAAAAATCTGACAAAGTAGCTAGAATAATTCAAAAAGAAAAGAGATAATAGCAAATGGCAATGCTGAGATAGGCACATGGGCCAAAAAGGTAACTAAACAAATTAATGATTATACTCACCCCCTACAATGGGTTTATATTTTTCTAGATGGCCTGGGGCCTTCCCTATACAAATAAAAAGGGCTTAAAAAATATGTAAGATCTTAAAATTTCAAGGTTTAGTCTGCCTCTCTCCATAGGCAGTGATCATAAATAAGCATTTATAACAGATGTGATACAAGATTTAACTCAGGTAACGGGGGCCAATTAAAAATTACATTGTGCATATCAACCCCAAAGTGCAAGACAAATAAAAAGGATGAATAGAACCCTAAAAGAGACCTTGACTACATTAACCTTGGAAACTGGCGATAATTGGGAGTCCTCCTCCCTTTGATGTTGTATTATCGTCCACCCCACAGCCGTCACGGTGGACGGGATTACTGCTTGGGTTCACCGTTCCCACGTGAAAAAGGATGCCAACCCTCGGCTGACCCCTCAGCCTCCGAGACCTTAAAGATCAATCAAGGATCCCGATAACCCTCTGATACCCACTGAAGCTGAAAATTACTAGTTTACTTAATTAAAGCAGTCCTCCCTGATATGGAATAAACAGGGCTAGGAGCAGCGACTCCATCAACCTATATTAGATTTTCTAGGTTTAAAATTGGTATAGTCTTTTACGTGATTATTGGGTCTTTTGCAATAGTTTCAGGGCTTAAGAATGCTCGGTCTACTCATGGTATTTATTTTCCAAGTGGTTGCAAAGAGCCATTCTATCAATCCCCATGAACCCCAAAATATCACCTGGATGATTATTAATGTCTCCACAGGAAGAATTATAAATACTACTTCCCATGGGTCCCCCCGGGGGACTTGGTGGCCAGATATCAAATTTGATTTATGTAAGTTGGCCATAGGGACCTGGGATGTCGGCAACTGGGATCTCGATTCCCAGGAAAGGCCCGAATGTGGTGACACGGGACAGGGATGCACCCTTCCCCCGAGGCGGCCCAGGATGTGGGCATGTAGAGGGTAGGGCAAAGCTTCGTGACACGTCCTTCTACGTTTGCCCAGGAGGCAGAAGGTCCTGACAGATAAAAAAGTGTCGGGGAGCTGAGCATTTTTATTGCAGACAATGGAGATGCGAATTCACCGGGACGATCTATTGGACCCCCTGTAAAAGATGATTTGATAATAGTTACTAGGGTACCTCAGGCCCGACTAGCTTCTAATCCCCTCAATGGGAGATGCTCCTCTTTCCTGTGCAACCCCATCCGGGTGTCCTTCACTAGGAAAACAATTTCCTAGCTGGAAAGCTGGACAATATTGGGGATTACGGTTATACCAATCAGGCTACGACCAAAGAGTCCTTTTTACTATTAGACAATTTAAAGAACAGCTTAGAGTTACTAAGGGTCCCCCTCAGTCATTGGTCCAAACTCAGTCTTACTCTCTCGATCTAAACCTGTTTTCCAACCTACAGATTCCAGTATTAACTCCACTACAAAACAAACAAAACAAAAAAAGACTGGCATGCTGTATAGTCCAGGAGCTACAATGCAATCAAAGAAAGAGGGGTCTTTGCAGTTGCAGGCAACCCCCCTAGATATTGATCATTCAAAATAGTCAGAGATTCCATGGCTAAAAGTAAAAAGGGACTAGAAAAAGAAAAAAAGGAGAGGACACAAAACCAAGGATGACAAGAGAGTTGGTTCACATCCCCCTGGCTAACTTCTTTGTTTTCAGTCCTTGCCGGATCTCTAATTTTAGGTTTAATTTCACTTGTAATAAGATCTTATATAATTAATAAGTTGATTGCTTTTATTAGGCAAGAAACAAATTCTGTACAATTAATGATACTGAGACAACAATATCAGCCTCCTCCTGAAGACAAAAAAATTCTCAAGTGTCCAGGAAAAATTATAATGTCCCTTTTCTGTCTAATCCTCTTTCTTTCTCTTTCTAAGGGCTGGACGTGCATTTAGCCCAAGCACTCTAAAGGTAGACAAGTTCTTCGGGACCATCAGAAAAAATGGATCCCACCAGCGGCCCTGAAATGGCTCTCAATTCTGTATCCTCAAAAATCTTGTCTTTATTGTGCTACCAAAGTTTGGTAATGGTCGGGCAAAAATAAATGAGTCAATCAGAATAAGAGACATAGCTTTTGTTACAGGATATTGTATATAACATAGCTTAAAATTCAATCTGGTAAAAGATCTGAGACCAAATTGGGTAATAGAGAGCCTCTGGCGTAGTTAGTTCCCAATAGGTAGAGCTATAAAATTTCTGCCATTACCCTACTTTCCCTACACCCTATCCCATAGTTTATCCCTATTAGATCTATTGGGTTGCAGTTTTCCTCGAGTCACTAAAACTGACTCCCTTAAATTAAAAAAAAAACAGAGATTACATAATACACAGTTGCGGGACCTAAGGCCTAAATACCTAAAAGAAGCTGAAAGACACTGGTAAAAATGCTGCCTGTCTAATAGATACATATGTTCCTCTTACCTTCCCTAGACCTCTCCAAGAATTAACAACAAAAAGAGCTCCTACGGGATGCCAGATCCAAAGTAAAAGAAGAACTTGAGGCACATCAAAACTACCACCGGCACTAATGATACAAGACCCGACCCTGATCTCGAGGACCTAAAAGACCCTTGCCCCATTTTTTTAGGTTCCACGTCGCCCCCTTTCAGCAGGAAGTAGCTTAATGAAGAAGACGCCCAAATTCCCATGATTGGGTCCCTAAGGTCCTTGGGGGGGGGCGGGGATGTAAGGACCAAGTTTTCAGGTCAAGGTGGGCTCCCTCTGTGTCCCTTGCCCAGAACAGAGCTGCAGAAATTCCATTCTGTATGACAGTCTCCCTGTGTTTCTGATCCTCTTTTTATGATCTACAGATAAATTCTCCCTGCTTAAGATAATCAATGTTCTTTAAAAGGAGGAACTGATTTAGCCAACATAGGTACTAGTCACAGCTTACATAGGTAGCCACTACTAACATAGGCATTAGTCACTGCTTACATATGTAGTCTTTGTTAATTATAAAATTTGTTTAATCAGATGTTCTTTAAAAAGAGGAATTGATTCTGTAAGTGTAGGCATTAGTAATTTTCCAGTAAGTGCCCTCCCAGTACCCCTCAAATTTCCAATAATAAGCCAAAGATAAAAATAGGACCTATAAAAAGAAAGAGTCTCCCTAACCCTATATAATCCTACTTCAAAGATGGATCTGGGCTCTCGGTCTAAAGCTGCTGTGACGGTGAAACCTGAGGGTCCAGGCTCGAGCTTGCAATAAACTCCTCTTATAATTACATCAGACCTGACTCCTTGGTGGTCTTTGGGGACTTCGTGACTTGGGCACAACAATAGGAACTTTAGGGAGCTCTGGTATAGGGTAAGAGTACTGGGCTGAGTCACAAGTCCCATTTACTGAATGTTAACCTATATACCCGGATGGACCCATCTACTCTTTGAGACAAACATTTCTCTGCCTACCTTTATTACACATTGATATAAGTCATTTCGCTTAAGGTTTTACTTAGTAGACATGCGGACACACACACACACACACACACACACACACAGGGAGTGAAAGAGGGTTTCCGCATGTTGAACTCCTGAGCTCAAGTGATTCTCCTGCCTCAGCCTCCTCAGTAGCTGGGATTATAAGTGCAAACTACAAGCCTAGCTTTTTATTTTTCTTTTTTCTTCTTTTTTCATGCTGGAGATCAAACCTAGGACCTTGTGAATCCTGTGAATGTCAAACTTTCACTGTCTCATTAAGTAATATCCCTAGGTCAATGGTAAAGTTTGAGAATGAAATTTCATGTTTCTAGGGGTCCTAAATTACGTTTTGATAGGAAATAGACTCCTAGAAGGCCTCCTATCTAGGGACTTAGAGAAACTAAAGTGAACAGTATGTTTTGTACAGGAAAAATGAGTATTTTCTGTAAAATTATTTAGAGACTTACTGATAATATTTTAAAGTATATCCTTCATAAAATTTACCTCAAGTTAAAAGGTTTCTACTGAAGATTTTTTTTCAATAGTTTCTGCAAAATGTTCAGACTAGCCAGGCATGGTGGCCCATGCCTGTAATCTCAGCACTCAGAAGGCTGAGGCAGGAGGATTGCAGTGAATTCAAAGCAAGTCTGGGCTACATAGTGAGTTCAAGACTGGCCTGAACTACATAGTAGGACCTGGTCTCAATCCCAGCCCTCCACAAAAAGTTCAGACTTACCCATTTCATAATTGGAGCCCAGAAAAATACTGTTCTGGGGCCTGAAAAAAAAACAAAAAACAAAGAGAAAGGTTCAGAAATACACCAAATATTTTACACACATTTTTAATAGCTTTCACTAAATTTCAAAAATGCAAAGATTTCCCAATCTATTTCTAACCACATTTGCTATGTTTCCTGTAACTCTGTATCATTTAACATTTAGAAAGGTACGACACCATCACAGTATCAACCTTTCACAGGTTGTTCTTATCTCAATTATTTATATTTTTCTGACATATTAAAAATTAAGACATGGGCCGGGGATTTAGCTCAGTGGTGCCTCCACCTGTCTTGCAAGTGCAAGGTCCTGAGTTTGATCCCTGGTACCAAAAAAAAAAAAAAAAAAAAAAAAAA
>NW_022900931.1:41209867-41217993 GCF_012274545.1 Fukomys damarensis | reverse complement strand
GGTGGTTGTGGAAACCATTCTCAGTGCATTGCCTTGAATATGGACTTTAATGTTAGTTCATCCACTGGTAATTTTCAAATTGGGGAAATTGAAAAATAAGAAAAACGTAAGAAATTTTAGTTATATTAACCTCACTAGATATATGTGTATTCATTTTATTATATTTTAACTATAAATGACATTTTACCATATGCATCATGGTAAGAGTTCTTGCAAAAGTTCTACATATTCTATTATAAATCAAAGGACCGGTCTTTTGGGGGGTGCTGGGGGCCAAACCTAGGGCCTTGCCCATGCGAAGCACGCATTCAGCCAGAGCCCACAGCCCAGGGAGCCTGCCAAGCTCCGGACAAGATGAAGGCCCACTTGCAGACCTGTCCACAGCAAGCTCACTGCCGTGGCCCTCTTGGACTCAAATGCTTTGTGCAAAATGTTAAATCAGTGTCAAGTATAGAAAACACTGGCTTCCTAGACGACTTGGAATCAGACGTTTGCCGCTTTCGAGCTGGAAGGAAATTCGGAAGCCATCTAGTCCAAAGCTTCAGTTTATCTACGAGGCTCAGAGAGGGCTCACAACCTGCTCTGGCAGCAGATGATAACCTGAGCTTTCTAATTCTTAAAACTACTGCTCCTTACTAACTTCTATATAGTGAAAACAGAGAAAGGTTTTGCCCGGGGTTAACTGAAAACACCACAAACATGCTAAGCCTCCTAGCTACCAGAGCCTTTAATGTGCTGTGTTTGCGCTTACAACGCTGGATCAACAAAATACATTTATTTCCTAGTATGAAAATGAAGCTGTTTTTTTAAATAAGAGAACTGTGACTTAAAAATAAATTCAAGAAGTTTAAGATCCAATTATAGTCACAAGTAATTGTCTGTTTTTGTGGTACTGGGGCCTGAGTTCATGGCCTTCACACTGATCTCCAGGCCTATATATATATTTTTTAACCAAATAAAAAATACTTGTGAATATAACTGATCTTAAACTTCCTGAATGTGTTTGCAAGTCACTGTTCTCTGATGTAAATATCAAGCCGATCCAAACAATGCAGAACCAGGTGCCACGGTTTAGGGGTGTAACCCCAGAACTTGAGGGGGTGTGGCTGGCACAGAAGATCACAGCTTAGGCCAGGTGTGAGGGCACACACCTGCAATCCCAGCATTCGGGAGTCTGAGGCAGGGAGCTACCATGTGTCCGAGGCCAGCCTGGCCCACACTGTGACTTTGAGGCCAGCCTGAACTGAACAGTGAGACCCTGTCTAAAAAAAAAAAAAAAGAGACCACATTATTTGAGACTAGCTAGGACAATTTCGTGACTGAACAAGGTCCTGTCTCAAAATAAAAGTGAGCTGTCCAGGGGTGTAGCTCAGCACAAAAGCCTTGGGTGTCTTTTGTATCAGCTGCTATCTACAAGTTGATAAGCCTGGCTTACACTTTAAGTGCCGATTTCCCAGTTTAAGCCTAAAGTTCATCTACTGCAATCTAAATTGTATTTTCTTGCTATCTTCAAAGACTGACCACAATCTCCTAGCGTGTGATTCTTCACACGCTAGAAGATTGTGGCACAGCCTGTCTTTCCTTGTGGGCACAAATGATTTTAATGTTAGATTCATTTTTTTTCCAGGTAGCTGGTGTCTCAGGATTTTTGTCTTCCTTTATCCCTCTACATTTTTCATGTTTCAGGGCTGAGGGTGTCACTGAGCGGTAGGGCACATGCTTGGCACACATGAGGCCCTGGGTTCAAACTCCAGCCCTAAAAAATACATTTCCATATTTTAGTTGTGGAACATATCTGGACATAGTGCAGAAATGGTTACTATAAGAATAAAACTAGCAAAGTGTTCTAAATTTGATGTTCTTACAATGAATGAAAAGAAAAGATCCATCTAAACTGGGAATGGTGGCACATGCCTGTTATCCCAGCACTTGGGAGGCTGAGGCAGGAGGATCACTGTGAATTCGAGGCCAGCCTGAGCCATATAGTGAGACCCTGTCTCAAGCAAAACCAAACCAAACAAGAAAGAAATCTATCCAAATTCGTTTTCCGCTTTACTGTACTTATCTTTTATCCAGTTCCTTACGTTCTATACTGTTCTGATCACAGCCACCCTTTCCCAGAACCCTAGTCACATACTTTTTCTGTCCAGAAAAGCTGAGGAAACTAGTTTCTTTCTTCTTTGGTAAAGACTAGTGAAACTGTAATAAAAGTTTACTAGGGAGGCCGGGTATGGCGGTGCATGCCTGTAATTCCAGCACTTGGGAGGCTGAGGCAGGAGGATCACTGTGAGTTTGAGACCAGCCTGGGATGCACAGTGAGTTTCAGGTCAGTCTTAACTACACAGTGAGATCCTGTCTCAAAAAAAAAAAAAAATACTAGAGAAAAAAGGAATTTAAAAGAACACAGGAAGGCATTTAGGTTCAGAATACAAACGTGGCATCCTAACTTATCTAATGTTAGATTAGATCAGGGCTTTTCACCCAGGAGTGACTGTGCCCCCAGGGGAAGTCTGTGTCCAGGAGACAGTTTAAACTGCCAGAACTGGTGGTACGGGTGGTGGTGGTGCTGACATCTAGTGGCAGAGGTCAGGATGCCACTCAACGTCTAGTAATGTTCAGCAGGGTCACCCTCAGGAAAGAGAGGGAGGGACTCTGGCCTAAACCAGGAAATGTTCAACCAGTTTCCCTCCGCTTATGGCTCTACACTCCAGCTTATGCCAGCCCTCCCCAAACTCTTCCTTGTCCTTGCCTAACTCAAGGACACCTAACTTCCAGGTTAGGTCAAACGCTGCTTCTCTGAGCTGCCAGAGCAGCCTGCATGCTCATCTATTGTTTTCTATACTAATTAAATGACTATACAGGCATCTGTCACTTTCACCAGACTCTAGACTGCTTAAAGACAAAGCCTATGTCTTAATCTTCCTTGATAAATACATTTTTTTTTGTCTTTTAAGATATGGTCTTGTTGTAATAGTCCAGGTTGGCCTTGAACTCACTCTATAGCTCAGGCTGGCCTCAAACTTGATCCTCCTGCCTCAGCCTCCCAAATACTAGGATTACAGGTGCGTGCAACCATGCCTAGCTGGCAAGTATTTATTTGTCAAAAGAATTTTATTACATTAACCCAGCCTAGGAAGGATGCTAATCCCTAAAAAAGCTTTCCGTTAGACAATGGCCTTCATTCTCTCCCTGCCAATTGTACTGTTGGTCTTTTCAAACTCCTCTGCAATTTAATTTAGGTTGGACTTTTAGGATACCTACCATTACACCAAGATCATTTTTCTTGGTCATACACAGAGCCTCTGGATCATATAGAGTGTCAATAATTAAATTTACTTTTTATTTATTATTTTTTTTAGACAGAATCTCACTTTGTAGTCCAGGCTGGCCTCAAACTTGCAGCAATCCTCCTGCCTCAGCCTCCCAAGTGCTGGGATTACAGGCATATCACCTAGCTTCAATGACTAAGTTTATTTTTGTCCCTGCACAAAGCTTAACTTCATCACTTGAGCTAAGTCAGTGTGCAACTGCAGTATCAGCTGACTTGTGTTCATTTTTATTTTGAACTTGTCTAAAGATGCCTCTTTTCCTGTTGTAAAACCAATTTTTTTTATTCTGCTACCCCAAATCTGCTTCTGAATAATGTCTCTAGATTCTAATGTCTTTCCAAGGTGAAATGCCTGATCTTTTGGGGTTAATGGTCAAGTTTTTCAGGAGGTTTGCCTAGTAACTAATTTACTCAACTGCTCCAAGCTGTGTAAGTTTAAAAATATTAACCGTGTACCAGCCACAATCAAATCAAACCAAACCCCAAACTAAAAACAACACAAAGCTTCAAACATGAAATCCAGGTTGCTAGAACCTTGGATCGAGAGGTATTTTAGTGAATAATTTTAAGCAATGAAAACTAACTCTAAATTAGTTTAGCAACTGCCAAGCACTAAACAAAAAAATGGCAGTAGCAAATATACAATAGTCTGAACTGCTAATTTTTCCGAGATACCAGGGTATGCTGCCAAATTATAGATAATCAGAGTCAGGTATCCATAAATGCAAAGAAGTAGCGCTGCAATAGCTGTCGCCAGTGGATTAAAGACAGTGCAAAGAAAACTTAGTTTACCAGTTCATTTTACCTTATCTAATTATTACTATTTATGCTACTAGGGCTTTTGTACTGAGCTATGGCCCCAGTCCTTTTAACTTTTTTTCATTTTGTGACATGGTCCTGCTGTGTAGCCTAAGCCAGCCTCCAATCTGCTATGTAGCCAAGGCTGGCCTCAAACATGAGATCCTCCTGCCTCGGCCTCCCAAATACTGAGATTACAGGCATGT
Source organism: Fukomys damarensis (assembly GCF_012274545.1). Classification (NCBI taxonomy): domain Eukaryota; kingdom Metazoa; phylum Chordata; class Mammalia; order Rodentia; family Bathyergidae; genus Fukomys; species Fukomys damarensis. The sequence continues at coordinate 41,213,661 of NW_022900931.1, read as the reverse complement.
GCTTTAAAAGTACATTCTTTTAGACAAAACCAGTAACATTTTTTCCTTGTTTCTCAAAAATTTACTCTTGGCAATTGAAAGTCTCAACTACTGACAAGTCAGAAACACCATACGAAAATTTCATATATACATATATATTTAATATATGGCCTATTTATGAACAATAAAAAATGCACAGAATGATAGCTGTTTTTGTATTTTATTATTTGTCGCATTTTTAAAGTGAAACTGATTTTTTTCCTCTGGTCCTGGGTATCAAACATAAAACCTTGCACTTGCCAGGCAGGCGTGGTGCCACTAAACTAAATCTCTGGCCCAAAACTGATTTTTTTAAAGTTCAAACTTTCCAGAGAATTTGAGAATTTTTGCAAGCAAACATCATAACCAAATCGCAACAAGTTTTCAAACACACGAACAAACTTCTCCTCATATACTTGATAAACCAAATTTCACTTTCTAATGTCTTCGTGGGGAGTGACTATTAGTAAAATATTATGGGCATTCTACCCAGAAAGTAGGCCGCCTGTGCACACTTGGTTCTTTCTCCAAGCAGAGACGTCCTCCTTGTAAAAGAACCGGCCGTTCTTCACACACGTGCACATGATGGGCCACGGCATCCATTACGTCGTCCCAGCGTGAAGAAGTCTCCTACTGAACGGTTCCAGGTCTCCAAGATCACACATGTCACTGGGGTCCCCGTGATGTTGCCATATGTGTACACACCATGAAACGTTTACGTCAGGTGACACGAGTCCATCTCCTCAAATGTCGCCACAGTGAGAGCGTTCGGAACCCTTTCTTCTCTTTCCAGAGGACGGCATGTGAACTTTATCTGCAGTCACCTTGTGCGCACTGGCACCCAGGAACCTGAACTTCTATCTCCCCAGACCTTGGTACTTCTGCTCAACCTCGTCCCATCCCTGCCCCTCCCTTTACTCAACTCCCCTTGTTTGCTGTCATGTGACCCACTCCACACACACACACATCCTCAGGAACTGGTCTTTGGCGTGGTAAATCATTCATTTTTATTTGTACCAAAGCTAGTTGTAATTACTGGCGCACACCTGTAATCCCAGCACCTGAGGGGCTGAGGCAGGAGGATCGCTGTGAGTCTGAGGCCAGCCTGGGCTACATAATGAGTTCAGCACTAGCCTGAACTACAAAGGGTGAGCCTGCCTCAAACAAAAACAAAAACAAAACCAACAAGAAACAAAAAAAGCAAACAAACAGCAGGCATGCCACCACTGCCTCGCAGTAAAGATTAACTTTCTACATGGGAAGGAAGCCTTGGCAGACACTAAAACCATATACAGTACAAACCACAGAACCAAATTAGCTTTTCAGTAAATGCTGTCCTACATGGCTTCAAGGTTATTTTTCTGACAAATACAGCACCTAGACTATAGCTATGCCGAGAGTTTGTTTGAGATGGTGGTCGTGTGCTGAGGCGGGGAGCAACATCCCCACATCTGAGCCGAGCAACATGATTCCTTTAGGAAGGACACAGGCAACTAGAGGGTGAAGCTCTCCAAATTCTGGGCCCATAGTATCCCAGCTGCGATACATACTTAGATACAAAATGCTTTGTTGCCTGCTGGGGCATACATATTAATGATAAAAATCCCTTGGATATTCATTTTGGATAACTCTTAGAACCATAATCATTTCTCTGAGTTTTACTCGGTACTAACAGTTGTGTTTTTCCTGCTTCTCCCTTCCTTCATCCGTGCTAAATTTGCAGTGACAGGTGCCTCGCTCCGCATACTGTTTACAAGCTAAGAAGGGAGAGAACTAACGTATGTTGAGAGTTTAAGTGCAAATACCGTGGTGTATGTTTTACGGACATTACATCACTTAATTTGTGCAACAGTCCTTAAATGGTGATGATTATGATTCCCATTTTATAGACTAGAAAACTAAGGCTTGGAGAATGTAGGAAAAAGGTCACACAGCCAAGACTTAACTTGTGTTTGTCTGGCTTGCAAGCCTGTGTTCCTTCTGCTACACTGAAAAGGGATTAAAGTCAGTGAAGTAATCCAAGGATGTCCAGATGAGATGCACAATCTACTCTTTATTGTGAGTTTGAGTAAAGTATTATAAGCAGTAATTATAGGTGGCTAAAAGCCAAGACCAACATAAGACTACCTGCCGATTCTTTATGACTTAAAGTAGGTTAAAACTGTTCTTCCTCCACCTGCCCTTAAGGGGGTCAGAGTTGACTCCACAGAATCCAGTCGACTCTGCAATGCCCAGATCATTACAGAGCATTGCCCAAACCTTCTATCCTGAAATTTTCTACCAGAAAACACAGCACAATTCCAAAAGCGAGGGCAAAAACAACTGAGAGGCAAATTAGACTTCCTCATCGGGAGGAGCCTCTCCTTGAAGATCAGTTTTGTAATGGGTTCGACACTGCAGTGAAGAGTAAGAAGGGTTAAACTAATGTCTAATTTAGAGGCATACTTCACTCCGTTATCAGAGTGCAAATCAGATTTAGTAACCAGTTCAGACTCCCAAGACTCAGATATGCGCAGGACTAGACAACTTTCCTAATGACACCAACCGCAGGATATAGATTTAACTTCGCAAGGAGAAAATGTTCCTGTTTCAGAAGCGCTTCAATCTTTCAATTTCTAAAATATTTTCCCATTTGCTAAATTTTATGCTTGAAACGGATCTCAGAATACATCTGATTTTAGTCCCCAGCCACATAAGTATTATTACTTCCCATTTCACAGAAGAAATAACAGAATTGTCTTTAATAAAAGACTTGGACGGTGGGATCTTCCACCACTTTCTTATGGATTTTTTTTTCAACCACAAGAACACTGTTTTACAGCAGGACAAGAGAAAGCTAACGTTTATTGAGCATTTACAGAGAATGGAGCACATATGCTATTTTAAATCCTCACATCGACCCACATTTTACAGCAAGCAAGACACAGATCTAGGATTCTACCCAAGGTCACACGTACAGTTAAGCATGGGGTAGAGCAGAATTATATTCAAATCTGCCCATGTATAAAAAGGTCCAGCACAGCTTGTTTAGTAATTTTATACAGACAGAATTAAAGAAACAAGCTGGAGCAATAGGATGGAAAGACACGGACTCCGTAACCCGGGTCCCGCGTCCAGTTTGGGGCCAGGCAAGCTGTGCAGGCCTCCGCCTGCAGGAGCCAAACGAAGTATGACCTTTCCTCCAAACCCTGAGTTGCGACAAGCCACCTACCCAGTTCCTTCCCTCGTGGGTGATGATTAGTGCAGGGAAAGAGGGGACAACGAGGGCTCCGCGGCCGAGGACGGGGGTGGGGGTGGGGACGTCAAATGCCCAGGCCATGTCCAGAGTTCGAGTAGCGCTCCAGGAAGCGAAGCAACGAAAGTCCTGAGACCCGCGAGTTTGGAGACGCAGGCAGGGGTAAGGTGAAATGCAGAGTAAGAGCCAGGGCCAGGAGAAGAACCGATTCACAGGGGAAGGGGAGGATGCCCGCGAGCCCGCCAGAGGCCAGGACCGTGTCAGCGTATAGGGATAGCGACGGGAGGCTGGTGGGACCCACTCCGGGTCGTCACCTACCTGCCGGGTGGTTGTACAGAGGCCTCAGTTTCTCTGGCAGCATCAGCTCCACTCTATCGAGGAGCCGGTGATGCAAGGCCCGCAGGCCCCGGGCGCCGGCGGCTGACATCTCGGCCGCCTGCTGGTGGTGGGCAGCGGGGTGACGGCTTCGCGGTGTCCACGTTCCCCGCTGGCAGCTAAGGGCAGCTCTTTGTCACTGTGCCCGGCACCGTGCCTCGTGCCT
>NW_022900931.1:41209287-41209698 GCF_012274545.1 Fukomys damarensis | reverse complement strand
GCACACACTTATCCGAGGAGAGCGCGCAAGCGCGGGGGAGCCGCGCGCCCTGATTGGCCTGCGCTGCGTGTCTGGGGCGGAACCTTGAATTTTTCTCCTCCTTGCCCCAGAGGCCATGTTGGAGAAGGGAAAGTGAAGCTATATCTGCTCTTCCGCCCCTTCACTTGGACGAAAGAAGCCCAAAGTTAAAATGGGCCATTTGGGTCTTCCGTTCCCCTACTAAAGATGACATCGCATAACTCTTGCTTCCTGAGATTCGTGAGCAAGAAAAAGCAGACCTCAGCTTCGTCTTTCTCTACTTCTCTTTTGCCCATAGAGTTAAGAATCTGACTCGAGCGACCTGAGTCCAATTTTCTAGGGTGAGGGGCAGTCGCGCGTACACCCAGCCTCCGACCTGTACCCGGGGACGAG
>NW_022900931.1:41203121-41208562 GCF_012274545.1 Fukomys damarensis | reverse complement strand
ACCCCTGTCGCGGCGCGGAGCCCAGAGCCGAGTGACGACCGCGCTCCCCGCCCCCGCCGCTGGGGTGTAGGGTTTCGCGCTCCTCTCCCACCCTGGAAAACACAGTTGGCATCTTCTGTTTCTTACTTAAGCTTCCTGAAAACAACACCCAGCGCTGAGGGAGTTGTAGTCCACTTTCTTCGCCTTTGGACAACGTGATTTTGGGAGGCTTCTTGGTCACGCCGGCGTCAACTGAAAAGTCAGTGCCTTTAACGTGCACTTACTTTATTTAGCAAGGGATTTTTTCCCCTTCTGTGTTCAATTTAGTCACTTCTTTGCAAGGTTAAAAAAATATATATATACATAGATATATATATATATTTTGCTGTCACTTGTTTTTGACTTTAACAAAAATGGAAAATAGAAGAAAAGGAAATCTTGTTATAGCGAACAGTTCTGGCTTGAGGAAAGTTAGCATTTTAAATTCTTTTGCGGGTCTCAAATACCGTATGAATTTATTCTTTCTGTAAAAACTCGGAAGTGAAGCAGAAATCCCTGTGTTACTCCTGCCCCCTCGCATTCCGATTTCACACCCTTACTCTTAGGGGTGATGGTGTTTTCTGTTTCCTGAATACTTTTCCAGTTTTTTTTTTTTCTTTCTTTCTTTGAAGTGATGCAGGGGGTTGAACTCAGGGTCTCTGCGTCTTACACCATCGTTAGCGTTGAGCTGCATCCCCAGCTTTTTTAAATTTTGAAGCAAGAGCTTGCAAAGTTGCGCAGCTGGCCTTTGGCCGGGAACTTGGGATCCTCTTGCCTCAGTCTCCTGAGTACCTGTGATAGATTATAGGCGTATTCCACCACGCCTTGTTTTTTTCCCTTCTTATAAGCACATAACACATATGAAAGTGTGTGTGTGAGACCTGAGTAAATGATGTTTTAAGCGCTGTTTTGCAAACTTGCTTTTTGCACACATTTGGAGATCCTTCCGTGGCAGGAAAGATATGTCCTTTCTGTGAATAATTTTTTGAATTATTACATAATATAAAACAGTATGAAGCACCTCGTTGAGTCAACCTTTTTTCTTTAAATGGACATTCACTGTTGCTAGCCTCGGTGCACGAACATCCTTGTACTGCTTTTGTGCCCTGGTTGTAGGAGGAACCTAGAGTAATTAATCATTTTAAAATAAACATTGGCAGAGTGCTTTTTAAAATGGTTAACCTAAAAAGGTGTGTACGTCGTTTATATTTAGACTTTATTTACTGAGGAAGAACGTAATGTTAGTCTAATAAAGCAAATATTAATACTGAGTGAATTTATAATTTAGTCCTTTATTTCAATTAGACAGTTTAGATAAGTTCGTGTATATAGATTTATTTTTTCTTACAAACTTTACATGAAAGTAGTGAAAAAGACAACCTACACATTCTACACAGCTTCTAGGGCACAGAGAGACCAGAAAGATGATTTTTCAGATTCTCACTTGATCTCCTGCCTGGCTTTCACTTCTGGATAGGAAACACCTTTGTAATTTCATGAACCACGTTGGGCAGTCTGATTTTCAGGGTAGTCAACTTCTGGCACCTGGGTGCTTGTGTCCTGGAGCTCAGTTGCAGGCATCTGGGTACTCCCATCATGCCTTGGGCTGTAGACAGTTTGGTCCTGCTGTTGTAGACTGCCTTCTGGGCATAGGTCATCTCGGCCATCTCCGATGCGTTCTGTTGTTAATAAGGCCACCAAAATACCACGATCTCAGTCTCGCCTTCAGAATGCCACACGACTCACGAGAGGCAAGTGTGAGTCCCAGGTTTGACCTGGGATGAGCACAGGGCCTTAGTAACAAGAAGGTGGAGCTGGAGGTGGCAGCCTAGAGGTTTATATAATGTGTACTTTTAAGCTTTATCAGTGATTGCATTAATTAAACCTTACATATATTCCCTTCCTACTCCAGCTTCCTAATGAGAATGGAGTTGATGTGTTGGTTGAAGAATACACTGACTTTTAATTTCTTTTTAGTTTTATTTGAGATAGGGTCTTGATATGCAGTTCAGGCTGGCCTTGAATTCATAGCACTTTTCCAACCTCAGCCTCTGAAGTGCTGGGATTCCAGATGTGCAGCAACAACTCACGAGAGTCCACTGAGTCTTAGCCTGAATTACACATTTTCCAATTCCAAGTTCTTTGTCTCTTCTGCATATTGTTTTGGTAGTAGAATTGAATCCAAGACTCCCTGCCTAGTAGGCAAACACTGTACCACTCAGCTGTGTCTCCTCTACATTGACTGATGGATTGATTTCAGTGGAGAACCCAAGGCCTTGTAACTTTCCAGGCAAGTGCTGTACCACTGAGCCCCATCCCCAGGTTCTTTTATTTCTCAAGATAGGGTCTTGCTGAGTTGCCCAGCTAGCTTTGAACTCAGCCTCCCAAGTGCTGACATGGCATATACTATCATTTCCTGGCCAAAGCCTTAATTTGAGATGGTAATCTTTAATAAACCTGATGTAAATTCCAGCATTAGGGGTTTTTCTTTTCTTTTTGGGGGGAGTAATCATTAAAAGTCCATAGTTAGAGGCACCTGTAGGTTTGACTACTTCAGAATTACTGAGACAGTGTGCACTGCCAGGTATCATGGCATGTACCTCTAATCCCAGCACTCAAAAGGCTGAGGCAGGAGGAGCTTTAGTTACAGGCCAGCCTGAACTACATAGCAAGATCCTGCCCCTCCAACAAAAAGAAAAATCCAATAAATAAAGATGGTCTATTGTAGAGGAGAGTTTTTAAAACTTGGTGATTATTATAATTTATTAGCCACACATTTTATTTCCATGCTTACATAGTCTTATAAAAATAGTCCTTGTTTAGAAAGAGATTATTTCTTCTCATTTCCTATTTCTACTCATATTTCTGTCTGTAACTTGAATTTACTTTCTAACTTTTCCATTACAAGACAGTTGACAAAAAAGTTATTTTAAGGAACTTTCCCCACTTTACTACAGTGTATAAAATATTTAATATAAAATGATTATGTCATGATTAAACAGCCAGTGATACCTTATTAGTGGAGATTGAAATACTTCTTTTCTAAGATTAGAAAGTCATTAGAGTCAGTATGTATTGAAACAACTTTGCAAAGTTAATGTATTAGAGGAAAGTCTTTTGCTTTATTGTTTAGCTACTGGGGAAAAATTAGTGAAATATTTGTATATTGTTTCTTCAGTCTTGAAATCTCAATGAGAGTTGAAAAGGTGTGGTTCTGGTAGTGAAAAGTGATGGTCAAATATAACCAGCACTGTAAAGTATACTGATTATTCTTCCAGGCAGAGCCACCAAAGGCCTATTCACAAATCATAAAAATGGTAGACAGTATAATACCACGTGAATTTCCTTCCACCCTGCTATGAAATGAGTCAAGTCCAAAGTGCTTAAAAGTTGTAGAAGCCTCTGGTACCATATAAGATCTATTTTAGAGGTATGGTTTTTAGGTCAGGGTTTTTTCAGTGTTTTGACCATGACCCATAGTAAAAATACATTTACATGACAACTCATGATAACACCCAGCTAAAAGAAAAGATTCTCCAGGTGTAAATTTAGCCTTACTACATAGGGTGCAGTCTGTTTTGTGCTCTTTACCATGTTCTTAAAAATGTTGTGTTGATCTGGTAGAATACTCACTACTGAGTCGTCACTTGAGATTTGCAAAACTGTTCTAGATGCCATGTATTTTTTGTAATTGTTTTTGAATGTTAGTGACTTCATTGTGAATGTGGGTGAGGTCCCTAAGTATTTGAAGCAGAATTTAAAAAGATTAAACACTGGTGATGGTTTACAAAGAAGATATAGTGAAACCTCATTTATATCTTGAAAGGAATAACTAGGTAGGACATGCTTTACATCCTCACTGCTTGAGTAAATATGTACTGTGAGGTACTGGGCTGTGTATGATAAGTGTGTTTAACTTTATACGAAGCCGGCACATTGTTTTCCAATTTGTTTGCATGCCTCATTAGTTTATTCCTTTTTGCCTTTGAGTAATGTTCTGTGGTATTGGTATGATTGTTTATGATTCACCTGTTGTTGAGTATTTGAATTGCCTCTCATTTTTTGGCTGAGAACAACGTTGTTAATATGTACAGGGTTTTGTATGAACATTTTTCACTTGGGGTATATGGTAAGTGTATTGGCTACTTTTGCACAAAGTGGACAACTCTTTTTTTTTCCAGCACCATTTTACATTCCTGTGAGCCACATATGGGTAATGTAGTTGCTGTGTATCCTTTCCAGAATTTGGTCTTATCACTGTTTTGTATTTTAACCATTTTTATTAATATGTGTGGTGATACGTAATAACCACGCTGATCGGGGGACTTGGTGCATACACATGTCACATCTTGATCCTTTTTACTTCCCCTTCCCTTTCCTCCCATCCTCAGATCCCCTGCTCACCTCCACAAAGTCTGTCTCCTTGTTTTCTATCATTTGTCTTTTATTCTTTATATTGTTTATACTCTGAGCTTCTCATATCAGAGAAACTGATATTTAACCTTCTGTATCTGATTTATTTTACTTATTATGTCTCATTGGTTTAAATTTGCATTTCTTTGGTGGCTAATGGTGTTTAGTGTTTTCGTTTGCTCATTTGCCATCAGTGTTTTCAGCAAAATGTTTATCACTTTTCCCTATTTTCTAGTTGGATTTTTTTCAGTTGTTGAGTTTTGAGAATTCTTCATGTATATTAAGTTCTAGTTCTTTGTAGATATGTGGTTTGCAGATACTTTCTCTGGGTCTGTAGTTTATCATTCATTCTCATCACAGTCTTTTGTAGGGTGAAGGGTTTTTTAATTATTCATTTATTTATTTTGGAGACAGGATCTCAAAATGTACCCTTGACTGGCCTTGAACTCAGACCATCTTGCTTCAGTCTCCTGAGGGCCAAGGTTGTAGGCATATGCCATTGCACCCAGCTAAGGATTTTAATTTTGGGGAGGTCCAATTCCTCTGCTTGTTTGTTTGTTTCTTATGGAGTGTGCTTGTGGCACCATACTGAAGAACTTTTACCCTATTACCAGGTCCTGAGGATTGTTTCCTGTGTGTTTTTCCTAAAATTGCATGGTTTTATATAAAAGTCCAGGAATTATTTTGTTAATTTTTGTATGAAGAATGAGAATTAGCTTGAAGTTCATTTTTGTATTTTATGTTGTGGTGTCCACTCACACTAACCCACCTTTTTGAAAAACCTGTATTTTCTTCATTGAATTTTATTTTTAACCTTTGTTGAAAAATAGTTGGTTATATTTGTGTGGATCTGATTCTGAGTTCTCTGTTCTGTTCAGTTGATTTCTGTATCTAGCTCTCCATGAATACCATGCTGTCAGGTTTCTGTAGCTGTATAACAACCTTTACCTTAGGGGAGAGTGATTTTTCCATTTCTCTCTCTCTCTCTCTCTCTCTCCCCTCCTCCTCCC
>NW_022900931.1:41189232-41203062 GCF_012274545.1 Fukomys damarensis | reverse complement strand
CTCTCTTCCCTCTCTTCCCTCCTCTTCCCTCCTCTTCCCTCTCTTCCCTCTCTCTCTCTCCCACAATTGCTCCGTAGGAAATGTAACTGACATGGCTGTTCTTTTTGTCCTGGACTTAAGTATACAATTGGCCCAGTATTTGAAGAGGTTAAAAGAGATCCATGGGCAAGTGGAGCAATGATCAGGCTTAGGTGCTGCCTTTTCAGCAAGCTGTGAGAACAGATAAGCAACTGTGTTTGTGAACTACAAACACATCTGCCCCAGCCTGAGCATAAAAAGCAATACGGGTGTCACTTGTGCCCTCTAGGCCTTGTGTGAAAGTGACTGACTCATTCTAACCAGAAACGTAGAGGGAAGGAATTCTGAGAAACAGTTTAAAAGTCGCGCAGAGTTCACTCACCTTGGAATCACTACACTTAATTAACTCTTTTGCTTGTTGTTTAGTGTAAGGTTAGTGGGAGGGATGAGCGGGAATTTCCTGCCTTTCCCTTAGAGGTAGGCAGTTTATTCTCCTTCTGGGTGCTCTGCTTTTTCCTGAAACAGGAGTGAGTAAGTGAGTTTTGTTTCCCTCAGTGGCTTGAGGCTTTTTCTTCCTGTGAGAGAATGGCTAAAGAAGGAGTGGAGCTTTATTCCTGGCCCTGTGAGGCAGAGTTTCTGTCATGTTTCCTGCTCTGTTTTCACAGTCTCTTACGAGAACTTGGTGGAAGGAAGCTCATGGGAAAGAGCTGTTGACCGAGTGTAGCCTACTCTTCTCTAGGGTTCCCATGGACCCCAAACTGTCCGTGTAGCCCACGCAGACCTGTAGCACCCATTTACATTTTCATCATTTCTTCTTACATACTAAAGGGGCAGTTATCTCCTGGTCCTGTGCAGTGTGAAAGAGGAAGCAGTTCTGTGTCCCATTGCACCGTAGAGGCTTGTTACCCGTGGTATTCATTCCTCCTGGTTACCTGGTAAGATGCTCAGGGAACCAAAAAGGATTATTTTTTAAGGAGATAGCAGTTAGCTATGACAGATATGACTATGACATCGTGAAAAATGTGCGTTTCTGGAGGCTGTTGGATTTACTGATCACTTGTGATTTCTAAAAATAAGACTAATGGAGAGGAGGGGGCAAAAGGGACTCCTGTGAAAGTTTCGTGACCCTCTCGGATTTATGATGTCAAAATCCTGATCCTCTAAGGTGATAGCATTGAGGTGGGAGCATTAGGGAAGTGATCAGATCATGAAGGTAGAGCTTTCCTTAACAGAATTGGTGCCCTTATAAGATATCTGATGAGCTTGTTTGCCTCTTCTACCATGTAAAGAAGGTGCAGCGAGAAGGTGTAACTGACCCTCACTAGGCATCAGATCTGCCCATGCTTGATCTTGGACTTTCCAGCCTCTGGTATTATTTGAAATGCATTTCTGTTATTTGTAGGCTACTCTGTCTTAGGACATTGCAGCAGCCTGAATGGACTGAGACAGGGCCAATGAACTGAGAAGAAGGCCTTACCCTGAGCCAGGAAAGACAGCATATGTAGATGACTAGGACGTTTGTTGTTAAAAGTGGCTCGAAGAGCTTTTGTGATAAAAACAGTGTGGTACGGGCAAAGAAATGGAACTGAAGATCAGTGGAACAGATTAGAAGATGCACAAAGAACCTCAAGCACACTTGGCCACCTCATCTTTGACAATGGGGCCAAACAAGTTCACTGGAAGAAAGACAGCCTCTTTAATAATTGGTACTGGAAAAACTGGCTTTCCACATGCTGAAGACTAAAACTAGAACCATGTCTCTCACCATGTACTAAACTAAAATCAAAATGGATCAAAAAATCTAAATTTTAAAACAGAAACACTAAATCTGCTGGAAGAGAGAATAGGCAGAACACTTGTAGGAGCAGACAAAGACTTCATGAACAAATCCCAGACCATTGGATTACAAAGAATCAACCATTGGGATTTCATCTTATTAAAAAGCTTTTGCACAGCAAAAGACACCACAACAGAGTGGAAAGATAAACCCACATGGTGGGAAAACATTTTAGCCAGCTGTTCCTCAGACAAAGGACTGATAGCTAGAATACATAAAAACTTGAAAAAAGTCAACAAATTTAAAGACCCAATTCAAAAAAGGGCATCTGAGATGAACAGACACTTCTCAGATGAAGAAGTAGAAATATTAGATAAATACATGAAAAAATATTCAATATCACTGGTCATTCAAGAGATGAAATTAATGCTGAGATTCCATCTCATTGTAGAGAGAATGGCTGCTATCAAGAAATCAACCAACAACAAATGCTGGTGGGGCTGTGGGGAAAGAGGAACCCTGCTCTACTGTTGGTGGGAGTGCAGACTGGTGCCACCACTGAAGTGTGGAGATTGTTCAGAAAACTAGGATTAGGTCCCATTAGACCCAGCTATCTTCCTGCTCGATATCTTCCCAAGAGGCAAAAGCATCATACCACAGCGATATATGTGCACCCATGTTTGTAGCGGCACAGTTTGTAACAGCTAAAACTTGGTAACAGCTCAAATGCCCATCGGTTGATGAATGGATTAAAAAAAAAAGGTGTGTTTTTTTAAAAAATGTAATGGAGTACTTTTTAAGCCATAAAGAAGAATGAACTTGGGACATTTCTAGGTAAATGGATGCACTTTGAGAACATACTCTTAAGTGAAATATATTGAACACGTATAAATATCGCTTTGTCTCTAGTGTGACAAACTAAAAGTGAAAATAAAAACCAAAAAAAAAAAATGAAATAGGAAGAAATTGTTCAAAATTATACAGAATGTGAGATACTTTGTCAGTACTTAAAATGTTTTATACAAACTAGGAAATGAGCTGAGAGATAAGATTAGCATATTAAAATATATTCTTTTAAGATGGTACGAGGTGTATTTACCGTGGTTATTCTCTAACAATTTTTGTTATGAAAAATTATTTTTTCATGGAACAGCCTTTTTTAAATATCTACTTGTCTTACATTAAAATAAAAAATTACAGTGGCTCAAAGGACAATACTCAAAATTGAATTAAAAATTTTGTTAAAGTGCATTTCTAACTCTGTGTCTTAGTTTCACCAGCTTTCTTCTTTTCACATAGTTGTCTTAACTCCTTTGATGAATACATACATTTAAAAAAAAAATCTTTGTTTTCAGACTGTATTAGTTTAAAACCTATGGCGCATGCGCCACAGCGGGCATGCAGCGCTCTTTCCGCGTGAGCCATGTGTATGAGTTGGTTTTTTCTAAACTAAAATGTCAGCGTTCAGGTTTAATTGCAGTGTTGGCACTTGCAACAAATGTGGGTTTGGGTTGCAGTTTGGGCATTGGCCTCTAAAAGGTTTACCATCACTGGCTTAGAACAATCCCTCATGTATATGGGGAGAGAACTAAGTGTCTGGGCACCTGTAGAAGTTTTGCATTTGCTGATTTTCCCCTCCTGGTAAATCTGTGAAGTACATGGTATCGTACCTACTTTTACAGATATAAAACTGAAGCTCTGAGAGATTGTTTTGCCCAGCCTAAGTATCATATGTTCCAAGGTAGATATTTAGGTCTATGTGTAACATTTCTTTTCCCAAGTATCTAATAATGTAGTATGGGAGATACATATGAATAAATTACAAAGCTGTTTAGTAGGTTATGCAACCATTAAGATGAGCAAGAGCTCTGTGTTTATTGTCATTGAAAGATACTTATTGAGAGAAGTACAGATTAGAGAACAGAATGGAGGTTGCTATCCCATTTATTCACTAATTCAGCAAATATATTTGAATACTTTGAGCTAGGGTTCTATCAGTTGGGCTATTTGAATAAACGAGTCCCTCCTCTCATGGATCTTGTAGTCTAGGTTGTCAGGGCACAGGTGGGATTTTAAGAGGGACGTTGGGAATAAAGTCACAGAACTGAGTTCATTCATAACAGATGTATAATTGTTGGGAGAGGACCCTCCCTTTCATTTCTGCATATCCTGTGAGCAGAGACACTTAGCTGCTTTATTTGGAACTCTCTTCAGTGAACCTGGTGAGCAGTTTGGAAAATGTACTGTATCCAGGGGCAGAGGATAAGCTTGTTCATTGTCTGGTACAATAAAAGTAGTACCTTCTGAGCTGGGCCTGGTGGGTGGCTCGGGTCTATAGTCCCAGCACTCGGGAGGCTGAGGCAGAAGGATCGCCATGAGTTCAAGGCCAACCTAGGCTACATAGTGACTTTAGGGTCAGCCTGACCTACATAGTGAGACCGTATTATCTCAAAAAAAAAAAAAAATGTCGTCTAGACAAAGATTAGGCAAATTTTCTTGATAGAAAGTTTGGAATCCCGTATCTTGGGGTTCCTCAAACCCTCTCACAGCATTCAGGCCTCAGATACCACACCTACTCAGGAGGTGAAAGGAACCACCGTAACCCGAAGCATGCACTGCTTGTGTGCTGAGGGTGGTAAAATCTTTTGCCTCTGACATCAGTCTTATGTCTTCTGCCAGCATCCAAGAAATGATGGCAGACTAATTGGCTGTCTTGCAAATAGGCCAGACCTGCCAGTTTTTAATAGCATTTGGTTAGGAGTTTACTTTTGAAGAGCTCAGCTTTTTAAACTCAACACTTTGTATTTATGGTGTCTTTTAGCTTCCAGGGCACACTCTGTGGGGTGTCTGTAGGGCACAGTTTCATCTCTGAAGTTACATCAGAATGTCATTCAGGACCTGCTTGACTCTGCCACATCTCGGTACCTGTTCACAGGCACACATTTCACCCCGAGAGTCCTCGCTAGAGCAGCTCACTTTATCTTCTCTTCTTTTGTGTCCTGCCATTTTCTCTAGATCTGAATTTTCAAGCCCAGATTTTAAAAAATTGGAAACAAAGTTTATCATATTTTAGCATTTCAATGAGTTCTGATTGCTGTCATATTGTTAACTTTAACATTTTATTAACTCTTAATTTATAACTCAGTGGGATTACCAAGCCTGCCTTTGGCCAAAAGAAAATGGATTTTTAAAAAAATCTCATATAGCTCATAACTTTTTAGAACTGAAAATAGAATATGAAAGTTTGTTATACAAAGTACTCTCTAGCTTATGAAAACATTTCACTGAATTTTAGGTGGTTTTAGTCCAATAAATTTAGGAATCATTGGGGATTTTCCTCTCCAAGTTTCTTTTTGTAACCTATGTGTTTATTATCCTTTCTGTAGTCACCTTACCAGTTATGAATAAGAGGGAATAAAATTTAGCTCCAGGGGATTTTGATCTTTACACTCAACAGCAAGGAAATGTAATAAAGAAGTTTGTCCTTTGTGACAGTATGGAGAGCATAAAATTACACTTGAGAGCTCAACAACCTGATGACTTACTTGTTGCTCTTTGTTATAAATTTGGAAGCCTTTCGTCACAGATTCTGAATAAACATGCTTTCTGGTGTATCTTTGGTAAAGATTCATTTCTTGGAGATACTTCTTTTTTTCAAAAAAGGCATTTTTGTTTGTTTGTTTGTTTTGAGACAGGGTCTCACTATGCAGTTGAGATTGACCTGGAACTCACTATGTAGTCCAGGCTGGTCTCGAACTCACAGCGATCCTCCTGCTTCAGCCTCCCAAGTGCTAGAATTACAGGCATGTGCCATCACGCCCAGCCCAAAAAAGGCATTTTAACCTATTTTTACACTATTGTAACTACTTTGCTACTGATGACATTTAGGCTGATGGTATTTCGTCATTGTAAAGTTAACTAAAATTAAGATGTGTTTAAAAATCAGTGGCATTGTATTATCGTTGTTTGGCATCCTGTTTAAAGTTGAAAACCTTGCTGGGCTTGGTGGTGCACGCCAGTAATCGCAGCACTGGGGAGGCTGAGGCAGGATTGCTGCAAGTTCGAGGCCAGCCTGGCCTGTATCAAGGCCCGCCTAAACTACGTAGTGAGGACCCGTATCCCCAGTCGAAAACCTTGCTCTACCGTTGCCTTCTATCCCCTTTTCCCACTTCAGTGTTTTCCTTAACTGACATGTTGCTTATTGTTTTTACCCTTTTTTGCGATCTTTTTCTGTTTTTATCATGGTATTTCTAGCTTCTAGAACATTACCTGGAACAGTGTGAGTACTAAATAAGTATTTGTGGAATGAATGCAGAAAAGATAGGAGTGGTCCAGACACCACGCCATGCTCCTTTTGCCCTTGCATCAGGAGGTGGTGCTGTTGGCGAAACTAGGATTTGTAGGTGAATTGCCCAATATCCCTCAGTTTATAAACGGTGGAGCTGAGTTAGAACTTTAATCTACCTTATACCACATCCTAGCTCTTAACTTCAGTGTGATACATTTCTGAACATTAGATTGTGTGGTTTATTTAGTTCTTTCTTTCTTTTTAAACAGGAAGAAAGGAGTTTATCCAAAGATTGAAACTTGAAGCAACTCTAAATGTACATGATGGCTGTGTAAGTAATGGTTAATTCTGAACCTTAAAGGGCTTTAACAGTGTGTTTAAATGTTTGATGAAATGCCGCAGTCCTCCTACAAGGCATTGTGAGTAACTTTAATAAAATGAGAATAAGGTTTTATATTAGGCATTAAAGTACATTTGAATTTAGAAAAATGTGTGCAGGGTTTTTTTTTAAAGCGTTCTAACACGAAAAGGCTTCAGTCTTGTTCGCTGTATGAAAACTGCTTTTGTGACAGTTAAGAGTGACTTGTAACTCCAGATCCTAGTGGTCACTGCTCAAACTTTAGCTATCATTTGAACATTTTTTTTTTTTTATCTTCCTGCTAATACCACATTCTCTTGCTTTTCTTCTTTTCCCAGTGACTGGCTCTTCTCTGTCTTCTTAGGTGACTCTTACACTTCTTACCTTCAATTGTTGGGTGGACAAAGGCTCTGCCCTGGGCCCTTCTATTCCTTTCTCTTCAGTAACGAGTGAGCCGGTCCAGTCCCCTGGCTAAAAGTGATGTGACTTTCATCTTTCACAAAACGCCTCTTTATACATCCATTTCTTCTCAACATTTTCAGTTGTGGATCACATATGGTGCTCTGAATTTATTAACAGGTCCTAAACAGGACCCCTTTCTGTTTCATTTTTATTATGGAAATGTCAGACGTTCATTTCATTGCCCTGATTTAGTAATTATCATGATTTTGTCACATTTTCTTCTCTATTTCCATTTTCTTTTTCTATTATATGTTGTTAGTGCCTGTAAATTTTACAGATTAAATTTCATTATATTTTCTATGAATATAGCATTTTGATCATATCCATCCTCCCATTACTTTCTACTAACTCCTACTTCCCCTTCCTTTTACTCCCTATCTTGTCTAATGATAATTTCCTTCCACTTTCATGCCATCTTTTTAAAAAATTTCACATATTAAGGAAAAAAATGAATACTCGAGTTTTTGAGTCTGACTTATGTCACTCAACTCCATTTCTTGCAAGTGACATAATTTTATTCTTTTATTGTGTGTGTGTGTGTGTGACTGGGGATTAAATTCGGGGCTTTCCCATTGTGCTAGATCACCAGCAAGACAGGGTCTTGCTAAGTTACCCAGGCTGTGCTCAAACTGTGACCCTCCTGCTTCAGCCTCCCAGGGTACTGGGATTGCACATCCATGCTTCTGTGCCTGGCCAATTTTATTCTTATTTATGGCTGAATCATACTCTATTCTGTATATGCCTCATTTTATTTATACATTTATCTATTGATGGGCCCCTAAGCTAGTTCTATATATTGGCTATTCTGAATTGTGCCACAGTAAACGTGGATATGTTGATATTCCTATAATATGCCAACTTTTTTAGGGTAATATCAAGTAGTAGTGTAGCTGAGTTGTATGGTTTGAAGAGCCTCCATACTGATTTACATTTCCATCAGCAGTGTGGAGGAGTGTCTCTGCTTGTCCCCACCAGCATTATCATTTTTGTGTTCTTGGTGATGACCGTTCTGATGGGGATGATATGGAATCTCATGTAGTGTTCAGTTGCATTTCCCGAATGCAGCATATGTAGAACTTTTAAAAAATACAACTTCTTTTGAGAATTATCTGTTCATTTGCCCATTTATTGCTTTAGTATTTGTTTTCTTGGTGGTGTTAAGTTCTTTATTTACTCTAGATATTAATCCTCTGTTGGAATAGAAGCTGGTAAAGATTTTCTTCCATTCTGCAGCTGGTTTTTTTTGCTTTGCAGAATTTTTCTAATTTGCTGTAGTTCCACATAATGATTCTTGTTATTATTTCCTGTGTTATTGAAGTCCCATTTAGGAAGTTTTCTATGCCTTGGCTTCAAGTGTTTCCCCTATGTTTTCTTGTAGCACTTTCACAGTTTTAGGTCTCATACTTAGGTCTTTGATCCATTTTGAATTGA
This sequence comes from Fukomys damarensis, assembly GCF_012274545.1. NCBI lineage: Eukaryota > Metazoa > Chordata > Mammalia > Rodentia > Bathyergidae > Fukomys > Fukomys damarensis. The sequence continues at coordinate 41,194,728 of NW_022900931.1, read as the reverse complement.
CTTCTTTTTCTTCCTGAACTGGGGACCAAACTCAGAACCTTGTGCCTGTGAGGCAGGTACTGTGCCACTGAGCTAAATCCCTGGCCTTGAATTGATTTTTGTATGGAGTAGATGACAGGGATCTAGTTTCACTATTCTGTGTATGGATATCCAGTTTCCATGGCACCATTTCCCATTTGTTAAAGAGGCTGTCTTCTCCATGAATGAATTTATTAAGAATAAGAGGGTATAGTTGGGTCGTTATTGTTTTGTTTTGTTTTTCCTTGTATTAGGCACATTTCATTGATTTTCTTTCACAATCCTTCTACAAAAGAGCAGAGCTAAAAACCAAGGCCCTGGTAAACACTGAGAACCTTCTCTACCCTCATGTCCCCAGATGTGTCCCCACAGGGGTGGCAGACCCCAAAGGGAAGGTCAGCCTGTAACCCTGGGGAAGGCTGTGTTAGGAGGTGCCAAGAACCAGCAGGAGCTTAGAGCCCCAGAGGGCCAGGGCCAGAGCATGGTCTGGGAAGGGCACATCCTCCTCTGGCCTGGTGGCCCCCAGGAACAATGCTGAGTGCAGCATGTGACGGCCATGGGCCAGTTGCATGTTCTCAGCCAGGAGAGAGGTTGTTTGTTTGTATGTTTTTTTATTCTATTCCATTTGTCTGTGTGTCTGTTTTTGTGTCAGTCCGGTGCTGACTTTGTGACTGTGGCTTTGTAGTGTAGTTGGAAATTAGGTATTGTGGTGCCTCTATCCTTGCTCTTTTTACTGAGGATTGCTTTGGCTATTTGTGCCTTGTGTTTCCATATGAATTTTAGTATTTTTTTTTCTGTAAAAAATGTCACTGGAATCTTAATGGGGACATTGAATCTGTAGATTGTTTTTGGTAACATGGCCATTTTAATGATATTACCTCTGTCAATTTGTGAATATGGGAGGTTGTCTTCAGTTTCTTTGTTTAGTGTTACATAATTTTCATCGCAGAGTTCTAGTATATGTGCTGCTGAAGTGAGCACCATCATAGAGTTCTTTTACCTCTTCAATAGGGTTGATTCCTAGGGATTTATTTTTTGAAGCTGTTATGACTGGAATTGTTTTCCTGATTTCTTTTTCAGTGAGTTCCTATCAGTGTATAGAAAAACAATATATTGATTTTTTGATGTTGACTTTGTATCTTACTACCTAGCAAAATTTGTGTTATCAAGTCTAAAATCCTTTCAGTGTTGTCCTTAGAGTTTTCTAGGTATAGGATTATAGTAAGTCCCTTACTTAGGAACATTTGAGTTGTGAACTTTACATAATACTGTATAAGATTCACATTATGGTTGTTCTATGACTTTATCCCTGGAGAGGCTCAGTCTCAAGAAGACCCCTGTCCATAAATGGCTCTGTATGATATTACTGCTCAAAGATATGGTGAGCAACTGCAGTGGTTTCTTGTCCAGAGGTAACCTGCTGGGTGAGGAGTCACTTTCAGAGACAATCCCCAGAGTGGATTTACAGCTTGCAGAACTGTGGGTTTTTCCTGGGGCTGGTGCTCTGGTCCTTTGGCCTCTGCCAGGCCCATGGAGATCATGGTTATTTTTAAAGACTGCTTCCTCCTTTTCTCTCTGGTGCTTGTCTGTTTTTTCCATGCTCTTTAGCATTCCTGTCATCTCTGTGTTGATTCCTGGAACACTGCTTTTCTTCTTCCTTGCTGAGTGTGTTTCCCAGCTAGCTTGATTCCATATTATAGAGAGACCGAAACTGCTGTCTCTGCCTCCTCTGCTTTTTTTTTTTTTTTGGTGCCAGGGATCGTTCGAACTCGACCTTGTGCTTGCAAGGCAGGTTACAGTACCACTGAGCTAAATCCCCAGCCTGTGCTGAAAGTATTTTGAAGCAAGTCTGAGATATCATATCACTTTACCCCATACATGTAGGCCTAAAAGCAGTAGACACTTTTATATAACTAAAAGGCCACTATGCAATTTACTAAGAGCCAACCGTTGTGTTTTTTTTTTGTTTGTTTTTTTTTTTGGAACTGGGGATCAAACTCGAGCCCTTGCGTGGTAGACGTTGGAACCACTGAGCTAAATCCCCAGCCTCACCAGTGTGTTTTTGGTATCATGTAATATTCAGTTCACAATCAGATTTCTCTCATCCTTCTATAGTTTGTTCAAAAGATGATCCAGGCTAACACCACACCTTCAGTACTGTGCTTCTTAAATTTCTATTCATCTGGAGCAATTTCCCTCATTTTTTTTTGTATCCTGCCAATGAATTATTACAGAAACTGGGTCAGTTTTTCTGGAGGAGTGATGGCGAATCTGTTTGCCCCCGCTGTCCTAGAGAGTGTTTCATATGCTGGATTTATTGGTTATTTTCTTGTGATTTCACTCAGTTCCTGCTAGAGGTTTGATTAGATTCTCATTCAAATTTCTTGGCAGAAATATTTACAGGTCATACCATGTGCCTTATGTTGTATACGGATGCTCTGTGTTTTATTGTTCTACTTTTTCTGATGCTAAACTTTATCATAGGATTTGAGTTGTCAAAACAAATACTTGATTTTTCCCCCTAAATTTGCAACTTCTTATATTTGAGTAAATAGGACTGCCATTCATCCATGTATTTTAGCTGAAAATTTTCAAGTTATCCTTGGTAATCTCTCTTTCCCTAATCTTCCACACTCAGTCTCTCCAGGAAAAAATGCTACCTCTAAATCTTATCTGCAGTCCATCCACTTGTTTTGTATGCTGCCATCTAACTCAAGCTATCTAATCATCATCTCCCCCTCTTCTTCCTCCTCCTTGTTTGTTTTTCTGGGTAGTTAAACCCTTGTGTAGTAAGTAGGCAAGTGCTGCACCACTGAGCCACAACCTCAGACCTAAGCTGTCCTCCTTTTGTGCTTGTGATACTGCAGTATCCTCTTTGGTCTCTATTATTGCACTGGTGTTTTCCTATATGTGTCTACCACATATATACTACATTATGTATACAGATAAAATTATGGTATTACTTTTATTTTGTTCCTTCTATTTTCTCCCATAGGGTTGTAAGGCTATGGTTGACAAAAGCAGAAGGGCTGAAAAATATCTCTGTGAAACAAACCCTATGGCCTGAGTTGGCTGGGCTGGCCTTAATACCCCTGACAGATGGACAAGTAAGGGCTGATAGTTCCGCCTAGTACCCCTCTGCCTTATATATGTCTTATACCTACAACTCACTTCCCCCATTTCTTCCGAGCTTATCTACTTCTTTCAGTAACGTATCACGGCTGCTTTCTTTGACCATAGCCAGATCTTTATCAGTATCTTTCTCTATATGCGGGACTCCTCACCCCATGGAGCTTGTTGTCTGGCATTGCAATTATATAAATGCATGTATTTGTTCATAGCTAACCCACCTGCCCCCTACCCCCTGCCCTCATACATTGGACTGAGGAAATACCTTCAGAAATGATTTTTCTCATTTAGTATCAAGAGGACTACATAGCACATACATGGCCCTTACTGATCATGTTATATGTTAGGGTTTACTCATTTATTTATTTACTTGTTTCCTTGTTTGCTTGCAGTACTGGAGATGGAACCTAGGTCTTTGTGCAGAACTACACTCCCAAATCCCACCTTGTTTTGTTTTGAGACACAGTCTCACTAAGTCATTAAGTTGCCCAAGCTGGGCTCAAATTTGCTATACTTTTGTCTTAGGCTCTCAGGGTGCTGGGATTATAGGTGTTTTCCACCAGAAAACTTTATAAACTTCTGGGACCTCAGGTCAAATCTTTCTCCATACTTACACGAGAATTTCCTAGTGATAATTGTAAATGGATTCTCTATAATGTATACTTGCCTTTATGGTATTCTCAAGTTTTTACAAGCTGTGTATTCTATATTTTCCTACCTTTAAATTTTTCTTTCAGATTTTACTGAGTATATTCTCAAGTTCCTAAATGTGAGTGGAAAATAAACTTTCCTACACATTTAAACATCTTTTTTTTTTTTTCTACTTTTCTACTTAATGATTTGGATGAGCATAGAAATCTAGTTTGGGCACTATTTTCTTTCAGTGTTTTTCCCTTTTGTTGTTGCTGTTGTTGTTTTGTGTTTGAGACAGAGTCATGCTGTATAGCCCAGGCAGATCTTGAAGTCGTCATCCTTCTGCCTCTGTCCCGAGTGCTGGTATTACAGTTGTCTGCCACTGTGTCTGACCTTCACTTGGTATTTTTTCAAGTCTCTACATAAATGCCTTCTAGAATCCAGTGTAAGCTGATAAGAGTGATGCCACTCTAGTCTAGTTTTAAAAATGCAAGATAACTTTATTTACTTTTGTGCATTAAATCTTCGTTTTATGTTTAAATTTTTCTTGACTGTGTGGAGATTTTACTTGGCTGTATATAAAGTATATAATTTGATCAGTTTAGCAAGCACATCCATGAAGTTTTATCACCACAGTCAAGGTCATGAAAATATCAGTCACCCACTTATATCAGTACACACTCTCATGTCTTACTACCCCAAACCTTAGTCAACCAATGATCTCCTTTCTATTATTGCAGATTACTTTGTTTTCTAGGGTTTTATATAAACAGAGTCATTCAGTGGGTTTTTTGGAGGGGGGGTGCAAAGGGTGAAGCCAGGGCTTTGTGCACACCAGGAGACAGGTGCTCTTCCACCTAGCTACATACTTCTAGTGCCTGTATTCTTTTCTCAGGTTTATTTATTTATTGCTTTTTAAACTCTGAGGTTTACTTAGAATAATTATTTTGGTGTTTTGTTTGTTTTAAAATAAGTTCTTGCTGTGTTGCCCAAGATAGCCTTGGTTATCATCCTTTTGCCTCAGCCTTTTCAGTAGATGAGAACACAGTTGCAAGCCACTGTACGGAGCTTGATTGCACTTAGCTTTTGGATTCATCTGTGCTGTTGAGTGTACCAGTGGTTTATTAGTTTTTATCTAAGTAACATTCATTATATGGGTATACTGTAATTTATCTGTTCACCTGTTGATGGATGTTAGGTTCATTCCAGTTAGGGACTATTACAAATAAAGTTACTATGAATATTTGTATACACTTTTTGTACATAGTGCTTTTATTCTTTTTTGATAAATACTTAGAAGTGAAATGAGTAGATCACGCTTTTTAAGAAACAAACTATTTTCCAGTTATTGTCCCATTTTATGGTACCCTCTTATCTGTGATTTCACCTCCTGTGGTTTTATTTACTCAAGATTGACTGTAATCTGAAAGTATTAAATGGGAAATTACAGAAATAAACAATTGATAGGTCAAAATGTACATCATTCTGAGGAGACCTTGTGCTGTCCCACTGTGTCCTTTGTAGGCCATGAATCATCCTTTCTCCTGAGTGTCTGTGCTGTGAAAATACCTACACGTTGGTCAGTCAGTAGCCATCTCAGTATCAGATCAGTGCTTGTGTTCAAATAACCTATGCTTTAGTAATGGTCCACAAAAGGAGAATGGTGATGCTGGCAGTTCGCATATACTAAAAAAAAAAAAAAAAAAAAAAAAAAAA
>NW_022900931.1:41184564-41189084 GCF_012274545.1 Fukomys damarensis | reverse complement strand
AAAAAAAAAAAAAAAAAAGACAGACAGTGCATCCTCTATATGAAAAGGTGAAAGTTCTTGACTTAATAAGGAAAGAAAAGAATCATATCCTGAAGTCGCTAAGATCTGTGTTAAGAAAAAATTTTCTTTCAATGAAGCTTTAAAGAAATTCATGCTGGTTTTGCTGTCACATCTCAGAACTATAAAAATTATGACCACAATGTATGATAAGTGCTTAGTTAAGATGAAAAAGCCACAGTGCATGTCTGTAATCCCACCACACTGGGAAACTGAGGCAGGAGAATTAACAAGTTCAAGCCTAGCCTGGGCAACTTAGTGATTTAATTTAGCAAGACCCTATCTCAAAAAAATTTTTAAAAGGGCTGAGGATGTAGCTCTTTGTGAAGCCTCTGGTTCAGTCACTAGTAACACAAACACACACACACACACACACACACACACACACACGACATTAAATTTGTGGATGGAAGATAGGAACAAAAATGCATTCCATCAGCGTTCCTGTAATCATGGACCCATTATGAACACTTCAGCAAGAGATCCCCTGAAATGAATGATATAAACCCATTTGTGCAAGTGGGCAGTGATGGTTACACAGATTCAGGAGTAAGTTTGGACTGAAAAGCATAAAAATTACTGGATAGACTGCATTTGCCAGTGGAGAAGTGGTTGCTATTTTCTGGCAGAGTTGAAGATGTTGATTAAGGAGGAGACCCCATCCAAAGCAAGTCTTCCATTTGGGATGAAAGTGGGCTCTAGTGTTAGGAGATGTTGAGCAAACCTGTACGCATAAAAGCACAAAGGAGGTATAAAAAAATGGAGAGACAGATTAACTCTGGTACTAGGTATGTTGCAACACTGCTGGAAATGATAAAGCCAAGGATAATATATGAAGTGAAGAATTTATTTACTTTCAAAAACACAAATTAGGTGCCCATGTTCTGGCAATATAATCAGAAAGCATGGGTGACAGACATCTTGTTTCTGGAGTGGTTCCACCCAGAAGGGAAAAAGAATACATGGAAGAAAAAGGTGGTACTTTGAAGTCCTATTAATAATAGTGTATCCGGATATTTTCAATCTGTTTGCTATGAATATGAAAAAATAGTGAGGTTGTGTATTTACCTCCAGACACAACCTCCTTGCTTCAAACTCTTAACTCCAGGACACTGTTCAGTTCGTCCAGGCCACATCACTCACCTGTTATTTGATTGTTTTTGAGCAGCAATTGATGCAGACTATAATCTATACATAATGTAGTCGTGGGAATCATTCATTATTGCCAATGCACGAGCATTCATCAAAGCTGCTATGTGGGAATTAAAATCAGAAACTAAATCCATGCTAGAGAAATTTATGGAGTTGTGAATAATTTTAAAGGCTTCTAGTGTTGGAGAAGTGAGAATTATTCATGCAGCAAGACATTGGTGGGGAGGAATTTGTCAGCATGATTGATGAAGAAGTCAAAAGAACCTACTGGAGGTCATGGAGAAGTGAATGCATGAGGCTTTAGAAGGACTTGTTGAGTCATCTGCAGAGGATGATGAGTAAGAAATTGAAGGAGCTATATGGACGTTAATGAAATTTATCAAACTATTTTGAATTGCACAGAAATTGTAGGACAAAATTGTGGAATTAAATCTTCAATGGAACACAGTATTAAAGGCACCTGTATGATCACCAAAGGGGATTACACTTTCTGTAGCAGCATTTTGATGAATTAAAAAGAAAGTGAAAAGTATCATACAGAAATAAGGGAAAACCATCTATCACTGTACATTCTTAGCTGTACTTTATAGAGTTTTAGTTTCTTGACATCCTTGCCAATTCTTGTTATTTTTTATTTTTAAAAATTATATTGAAGTGATAATGCATTGTAGCTTTGGTTTTCATTTCCCTCCTATGTTGAGCTTTTTATGTATGCTTGGAGAAATGTCTATTTAAACTCTTTAATTATTTTTGGTAGTGCCGGACATTAAACCCAAGTCCTTATGCATGCTACGCAGGTGCTCTTGCTGAGCTGTATCCCCAGAACTCTTCACCTATTTTTAATTGGGTAGAATTTTTGTTGTTGAATTGTGTTTAAATATTCTGGATACTAGAATCTTGTCAAATGTATGATTTCCAAATACTTGATCCATATTCTGTGATTTGTCTTTTTCACTTTCTTGATGTGTCCTTTTGATGTTAAAAAAAAACCTTTAAGTTTTGATAAACTCTAATTTTTCCTCTTTTTCTTTGATTAAGTTTTTGGTGTTACATTTAAGAAACTTTTGCTTGATCAGAGGTCATAAAGATTTATGCTTGTTTTCTGCTAAGAATTTTATACTTTTAGCTCTTAAGCTTAGGTCCTTGGTTTATTTTCAGTTAATTTTTTTATATGATGGGGTCCAAATTCTATAGGTGTGTATGTGTGTGTTTGTGGTTGTGGGTATCTGGTCGTCTCTGAACCATTTGTGGAAAAGACTTTTCTTTCGTTGAATGGTCTTAGACCTCTGTCAAACCACTTAACCATAAATGTAAGTTTATTTCTAAACTTTCATTCTATTCCATTGATCTGTGTTTCTATTTGCCAGAAACATATAGTCTTGATGATAGTTGCTTTGTGATAAGTTTCTCTGTTCTGTTTTAAGGGACTCAATTTATATCTCTGGGTATAAAGTGAATTGAAATTAGTAAATTTTGACATAAAATTAAATGACAATTTCATTGTAAAGATCAGAACATTACTGTATCAGTCTGCTTTCTGTTGCTATAACAAAATCTCTGAAGTTGGATACTTTTTAAAGTTTATTTAGCTTGCACCTTTGGAGTTCAAAGGACCAAGATTAGATGACCTCATCTATTCTGCCTCTGGAGAGAGTACCCTTGGCCGCATCACAGCATGGGGAGAAGCCAAAAGGGAAACAGCTACTTGGAGGAGGGTCAGAGCTCGCGGAATAGCTTCATTTTATAAAATGCCGCTCTCCCGAGAGCCACCTCACTCTGTGCTGGCGTTAGGCCTTTCTCAGGTGTTGCACAGTGACCTAATTTACCTTGCAGTAAACCCCACTTCTTCAGAGGTTCCATCGCCTCAGCACTGCCACCGTAGTGACTAGCCTTCCAGCACTTGTGTTTGCCAAGCTGTAGCAAGCCTGTTTGCTAAATGGCAGTCAGTATAGTTTTTATTTTTAAGGCTTTATTTCTTCAGTTTCCAAGAAAGATCAAATATGGGTCCATCTGCATCAAGGGAAGTGTTTTAACTACTGATCTACATCAGCAGCCCTTTTTACTGGAGGCAGGATTTTGCTAAATTGCCCATCCTGACCTCAAACTCATGCTCTCTTTTGGCTTCCCAAGTAGATGGGATTACAGGCATGCAACACCATGCCTGTTGAGGCTTTATTTTTTATTATTATTTGAGGCTTTATTATTTATTTATTTATTTATTTATTTTTTGGTACCACGGATTGAACTCGGGTCCTTGTGCTTGTGAAGGCAGGCAGTGGAACTGTTATGGAAGGAATTGGCAAGCGACACGCAGAGAGGCAGTAGAATGGAAGTAAAATAAAAAAGTTTACTCCATTGATGGGGATTGATTGCACCTAATGTCAGTGCCCTGATGGACTCCCCCATTGGGTTACAACTCCTTCTTTTGTAGGGTTTTACAGCCTTGATCTTATTCAGTTGGTTACATTGCATTTTCACAATTCACATTGCTGATACCCAAAACATAATAGCAAGGCAGTTGAATTTCAATGCCATTCTTTGTTAGGGGAAGTTACCCTTAAGATTTATCTATTCTAGCCAAGGGGAAGGGAGGTGTCTGGTCAACAAAGCTAACAGTGGTTCTTTTCATTTACAAAACTTTTTAGAGACTAGATGCCTCCCATGCCGCTTAATTCTGAACTAAACAAAGCAAAGGGCAAAGTTATCTTACCTTGGTAACCTTTCCTAGGTTTTTGCTATTAAAGTTTTCCCTCTCAGAACCATTGAGCTAAATCCCCAGCCCCAAGGCTTTATTTTTTATTTTATTTTTTTTAGTACCAGGGATCAAACTCAAGTCCTTGTGCTTGCTAGGCAGGCATTGAAACCACTGAGCTAAATCCCCAGCCCAAGGCTTTATTTTTTAAAAAGCAGTTTTAATTCATACCAAAATTGAGAGACAGAAACAGAGATTTTCTATATACTACCTGGACGTTTTATACTTACTTTCTTTAGCGTCGGGCTGGGGATTTAGCTCAGTGGTTCTGCTACCTGCCTTGCAAGCTCAAGGTCCTGAGTTACATCCCCAGTAGCAAATATTAAAAACAAAAAATGACCGCAGGAATGATAGCCACGCCCTCTCCCACCAGGAGCACCATCACTCCAGCTCCAGGAAGGTAGCTGCCCTGAACCCCCATGACTCCCCTAACCCCCCACCCCACGCACTCTCAGACCTCCTGATTGTGCCAGTCTTTGGATCCACTCTGCAGAGGCAGAGGTGGTCATAAAGGGTATTTTTCTGAGTTCCCAACTTTGAACATCTTTAAAGAAAGGGC
>NW_022900931.1:41181725-41184285 GCF_012274545.1 Fukomys damarensis | reverse complement strand
GCGTCATGGGTCAGCCATCAGCTAACTGAGACCAGGGGTCTTGCATCCTCGCTCTGTCTGGGCCCCCGTCCTAAATGGTAAATATACTATATTGAAAAGTTTGTGCACTGCAGACATGTTTTGGACTGCTTCTTGATTTCAATTCAGTTCACATGGTTTAAGGGTGACAGACTAGTGACTACCATAGGTGGTCATTTTCCAATTTGTTCTTAATCATATTGTGATGCTGATTGTATCAGTTGGGATAAAGGATTGTGGTTGATTTGATGAGCTGTTTTCTCTGATGTTATGAAGACAAGAATGTCTGTGGGTCGTTAGAGACCCAGAAGCTAGGGCACAACTATATCAGGAAGATTTGGGTGATAACCCAGAGATTAAACCAAGGACAGCCAGATAACAAAAATAAAAATGAGAAAACACTTAAGCAAGACACAAGGACAGACTTCCAGTTCACCAATGGCAAACAGTAGGGCAAATGAGGATGAAAAGGCTGATAGTGAACCACCAGGACACCCTGAACTCAAAGCACAGGAAGTAACAAAACAGATCAATCAAGCTCTAGAAAGATTCAAAACAGAAATAATTTCCCAGGTAACCATAGAGATGGTGAGCAAAATGAAAGTCATGATTCAAGACTCTAGAGCAGAAACTGACAAAAAAATAGATGAGCTCAGGACCATGATAGAAGCCATGAAGGCCCAGCATAAGAAAGAAATGGAAACAATAAATGCCCAACATAGGAAAGAAATGGAATCCATAAAACAGATTCAAACATATCCAGGAGATTAAACACTCCATTGAAAGTGTACGCAACAGAATAAAAGAATGCGAAGATAGAATCTCAGATATAGAAGATAAGATTACATACAGTCAGTGACCATGAAAAGAGAGGTCTCTTAAAAACAGTAGAGGTTCATGAGAAATTGATCCAACAACTCCTAGATGATGCAAAGAAGAATAACATAAGACTGATAGGAATCCATGAAGTAGCAGGAGAAAATACAAATGACTTAAAAAAGCTGTTCACAGAATTAATGATAGAAAACTTCCCAAACAGAGGGGAAGAATTTGACATTCAGATAAGTGAGGTATATAGGACCCCAACTAGCCACAATTAAAAAAAAAAAAAATCTACACCTAGACATATAATAATCAAGATCCCAGAAACCCAACAGAAGAACAAAATTCTACAAGCAGTAAGAGAAAAGAAACAAATCACATGCAAAGGAAAGCCCATCAGAATCACAGCAGACTTTTCAACACAAACCCTTAGAGCAAGGAGAGCCTGGAGTGAGATATTTCAAGTACTAAAAGAGAACAACCTCCAATTTAGACTGATGTATCCTGCAAAACTCTTTCAAAATGATTGGGGAAATAAGATACTTCCAAGACAAAGAACACCTGAGAAACTACATGAATACCAAACCAGCGCTACAAGCAATTCTAAACAATATCCTAGAAAAAGACAATGAGGGTAACGACACCATGAGGCCCAACAGAGCGAATCAAATAGGCAAGGCAAGAAACTAAAAGGAGAAGGTGAAAAAGTAAAAAGAGTCAACAAAAGGCCAATAACATGTCAATAATAAGTCAGTACATATCAGTTATAACCAGCAATGTCAATGGCCTCAACTCACCAATCAAGAGAAATAGACTGGCAAAATGGAATAAGAAGCAAAATCCAAGAATATGTTGTATACAAGAGACACACCTAGTGCAAAAAGAAGCCCATAGACTGAAAGTGAAAGGATGAAAAACAATTCTCCATGTGACAGGAGCCCAGAAAAAAGCAGGGGCAGCAATCTTATTTGCAGACAAAGTAATTTTCAAACCAAAACTGATTCTAGTATTATAGATGTAGGACAGTACTGTATCATAACTCTGTAAATGTAAAATATCTTGTACCTGCTTTATGATAAGTAGTTGTGACCATGCTTTATCAGAGCTATTTTTAATGATGTTGCTCTAGAAAGTTCTCTTTCCAGATGATGATTAAGATGCTAATACAAAAAATGGTGCCAGGTACCACAACAGCAACAGAACTTTCCTGTTTTCTGGGTATTATCCTTTTCTTTGTTTTTTTGTTTTTGTTTTTTTAATGGAGTGTGCTGAATGTCTATAATTTTGTTCAGATGACTGCAGAACCTGGAAAGGTTGCTGCTGCTATTGATGCATAACATACTGCTATTATTGGTCTTTTTATATAAATATAAATATGTGTGTGTATATATATGTTATATATATATATAATTTCAATTTTTGGAAACTTTAACTGTGCTGTCAAATTTGGAAAAAGTTATCCCAATTTACTGTGTTGAGTTGACATTGTACAGAAATTAATAGCCATATGGGTGTAGAAATGTTAATTTTTTTTTCCATTTGTACAGGGATAACACACTGTATTAAATACATAAGGTCATATCTACGTGGGTTTGATTACAGAAACTAATATTCTCTAAATAATGAAGGAAAAAAGAGTAATATGGCTGGGGATTTAGCTCAGTGGTTCGGTGGCCTGCCTTGCAAGCACAAGGACCCTAGTTCAATCCCTGGTACCAAA
>NW_022900931.1:41172818-41181668 GCF_012274545.1 Fukomys damarensis | reverse complement strand
TTAAATATGTAGGGACCATTTTCTTCAGAATTAAGGATTATTTTAATCTTACATCATTGCCTTTTCTCTTTTACTTTCCTTTTTAGTTTTATTTTAGGATTCCCTATTTTTAATGTTCATACAGAGATTTCTTTAACTGAAATACCAAACAGTTTCTCTGGTGTGAAAAACTATAATAGTACACAACATCCTAATGAGATAATTAATAATGTAAAATAGGAAGTAAAATGGGAAGGGTGGGGGAAAGGTAATAAGGGAGAGGAAAAAGAAATATGAGAAACTGAAAAAATGGAAATAAAGTGTTTGTAAATGGGGAGGGGAGGAGAGGAGTGAAGGGAGGGCAGGGACAAGGGGAAAAAATGAGAATCAAGACCTGTCATGTGAAGGTACAGGATCCCAATAATGAATGTAACTATTGTATACCTAGATTGTACCAATAAACTCAAGAAAAAGAAAATAAATAAATAAATAAAGGTAAAACTCTTTAGTGTTTTTACCATTAAAGGATGTAAATATCAACTAAATGTGACAACTTTAACTCTGTAAGCGATGGAACAGTATTCAAAAGTAATAGTGTAAAATTACCTAGCTAGAGATCCATACAGCTTAGTAGTTATACTAGTTAAGGTGGAAGGAGGGTAAAAAATGAAAAAAGTCAATTGAGAAATTAATGGGATATGATGAGAAAGAGGAAGGGAAAACGAAAGGTTCTATGGAGGAGTGAAAGAAAATTAATAGTGTTAGAAAACAATTGCAGGAAAGAATGAACCAGAAAAAAGATAACAAAATACAGGAAATGAAGAAGAAAAAAGTTGAAAGGGGAAAAAAAAGGAAAAAGTAAAATTGGAAACGGTGGGGATGAAAAAAAAAACCCAACCCCCCAAAAAAAAACCTAATGAAGGAAACATTAAAAATATAAAAAATGAAATCATAAAAAGATTGTCATAATTTTCTCTGCCTAGCTTTAGAGCCTGTGGATTTTTGAGGTGTCCTCCCTGCACCCTAGAGGCCCCTCTGTCTGTGCACCCCAGACTGTCATTACCATCCATGCCAAGGGTGTGTCCTTGCTTCTTTTGGTAGCTGGGAAACTCAGCCAGCCCTCTGGTATCTGCTGGATGTAGGCCTTGAGGTGGGGCTTATAAGAGACTATTGGACTTAATGTTGATGGTCATTGGTCTTGTTGCTGCCTTTTCTCCCCAGGAGTTGTCCTCATATTCAGGATGAGTTTGGTTGTTTAGGCCTCATCCCTGATGTCCCATGCCATGGGAAAGGAAGATGTAGAGCAGGCTTGGTGTTGGAGGGCAGTCTCGCCCTTGTGTGGAGTGGGCCCCTGTGCATCTCATGTGGGCCTGCTCACTCAGGTGGATGAGAACGCCACATCCATTGCGGGCCTGCCCCTGTCTGCATGCTTACATGATTTCAGAGAAGAGGTCAGATGTAATTTTTGTCTTTACTTTTCTATTGTTGTTTTTCCTCTAGTTTCTCTTAGGACTTTTTTCTTAATCTTTGATTTTCTTTAGTTTGAAAATTACAGGCTTAGGTGAAGTTCTTTTAGAATTGTGCTAAGTGTTCTCTGAGCTTCCTGAATGTATGGCTTGGTATTTGACATTAGTTTGGGTGTAATTCTCAGTTGTTAATATTTCAAATATTTTTTCTTACTTTTCTGTCTTCTGTCTTCAGGAATTTTCTTGTTCATTAACTACACCTTCTGTACTTGTCCCACAATTATTGGATATTCTTTTCAGTTTTGTGGGTTTCTGTTGATACATGCTCCAAGTAAGAGTTTCTTTAGTCATGCCCAATCTACTCACAAGGCTATCAAAGACGTCTTTCATTTCTGTTACAATGTTTTCATCTCCAACATTTCTTTTTTAATTCTTAGCATTTCCATCTCTGCTTTATATTGCTTGTCCGTTCTTAACTTTATCCGTTAAGAGCCCTTAAGAGATCAGTTAAGTGAATGGTGGTGTAATTCCTTTTATATTCAGTTTGTTTATATTTCTTTTTTTGCTTTCTTTTTAGGTTAATACAATCTGTTGGAATGACACTGGAGAATATATTTTATCTGGCTCAGATGACACCAAGTTAGTAATTAGTAATCCTTACAGCAGAAAGGTAAAATGGTCTTTCTTAAAAAAAAAATACATGTGTGTGTATGTGTAAATATATATGTAAAAAATTTAATGAGAGAAAAAAATTCAAAAGCTGGAAATAAAGAAATTTTAAATAGCCATGGTGTGGGCATTTTCACATTGCTAAATTGTGTAATTTAGAAGTTATAACAGGTAGGTCCTTTGGTTCCCTCAGGATACATAAGATTTCAGTCAGCCTTACCAATGCTAGAAAATGCAAATAATCTTTGTTTTATCCACATGGATAGTAATTGCCACCAGTGACATTATCTCAGTAACATTGAAGGGGGAAAAAAGACAATGTGATATTTTTCATTAGCATAAATGTTTCTCATTAGGTGAATTTCCTTACCATTGTGATTTATTTGTGGCATATTAGAAATAAATTTTAATTTTCATTATTTATGAAGCATTGGTCTCTCCAAATTGGGTGCTTTATTTTGCATTTCAGAGCACCTTGGGATACATATACTCACAGAATTAATAATATATATTACTTAAGCTTTTTTTTTTTACTTGGTGCTGGGGATTGAACCCAGGACCTCAAGCATTCCAGGCAAGTGCTCTGCCACTGAGCTGCATCTCTACCCCTGTTATTTAAGTTTGATTATTAGTTTTCCAAAAGAGTTGGAATTTTGCATCTCAGTAAGTCTTGTTTAAGTTTGTGTATCATGACATTGTATAACAACTTCAATTTTACAAACATTCACGTTCATGTTCATTCTGTTTGTTTGTTTGTACTGGGCATTGAACCCAGCATCGAACTCTAGCACTAAGCTACATCTCCAAAACCCACTCACTCCCCTACCCTTTTTAAAATTTTGAGACAGGCTGACTTCAAACTTGCAATCATTCTGACTCATTCTCTCAAATAATTGGGATTATAGACTCGTGCCATTGCACCTAGCTTTAAATTGTTTTAATTTTAAACATTTAGAGTACTAAACATGTTGAAGGAACCTATATCTGTACTTAAAGTTTTTGTAGATGATAATAAAAAGACAGTACTCTTTATTTTGTCACCTGAAATGAGTTTATTTCAACTGGTACATTATTTAATTAGAAGTTGTTGTACTGTGCAATCTTTAGACTGTTTTTATATTAAAATACAACCAATTTCATTCCTTTCTCCTTTAAAATATTATAAACTTTAAAAAATTATACTATTTTCTTAGAGAACATTATAACACAAAACTAATATTTTGGGCCAGGCATTATATTAGGAAAAGTGATATTAAGTATAACATCAATATAAAGGCAGAGAATACTCTCAATCCAGCTGATTTTGGTTTTATACATGTGAATTTTTAAAAATAACCAGTTTGTGTTTAGTGATGAATGGGTAAATAAGTAAGTATATAATCATAAATAGTAGAGTTCTAGGTGAAGCTGGACATATTGAAGATATAATGAACCACTGTAGCAAAGAGGATTAGGGTAAGGTTTTCTGGTCAAGTTTCTTAACAATATGCCTTATTCAGTTGGAGTTTTCATTCCCTAGTTTCTCAAGACAAAGCATACACTTACCTGAATCTTAGTGTTAAGAGGGCCAGCCAGTTAAGAGAATGTTTCTTATGTGCACAAGTTCTTTGTAAAGTGCCTTAGTTTCTTTATACAATCTATAAGAAAATTTGTGCTATATGTAAAATAATGAGTTAACCGAGGAAGTTGTCTTTATATGTAACCTTATTATATAGTATTTAACGTTTCTTTTTTTTTGGGTGGTACTGGGGATTGAACCCAGTGTCAGGTAAAAAAAGCGAAAATCCAACACCAGATCAGAACCACTACAAGCCTTAATTGTAGGGACAGTCCGCTGGACTCTGATCAAAGGAGAGAGAGCAATATGGCAGAACAGAGAGTTTCTTTTATAGGACTGGGGTGGGGCTTATAGGAGGAGCTGGGTGGAGTTAAGTGAGGTAGTATTAAGGGATTGGAGGAGTCTGTGACATTACTAGGAGGGGCTTCTCTCTTGGCAAGAAGAAGCCTGATGGGAAGAAAGCTGTCCTTTAGTAGGTGGGAGAAGCCTTCTTTTTAGGTGAGAAGCAGGGCATTATGGGAAGGGGAGTAATGGCCATTTTAAGGCGAGGGAAATCTAACACTCAGTGCCTTGGTACTGAGCTGCATTCCCAGCCCTTTTTTATTTTGAAACAGGGACCTGCTAAGTCAGTAAATTGCCCAGACTGGGCTTAAACTTTCAGTCCTCCTTCCTCTGCCTCCTGGAATGCTACGATTATGAGTGTGTTCCACCATACCTGGATTATTTTAACATTTTAAAATTTGCTAATGTTGATGTTTAGAATACTGTGAATAAAGCTGCTAAGTTTAGTCGTTTCATTTTTTTATTCTGTTAATTTTAAATTTAGTCTGTTAAAAAGTTATTTCACTTAAAGTTTTTTAGATATGTAGCTAAGTGACTGCCATGCGAAGGACTCTCATCTTTAATTTTTGCTTCAATAGCGTCCTTTATTATATCTGGAGATCCTTTACATTTATATGCTAATTACAAAGGGAGACCTGTTCTGTAAACATAGGTGAATAGTTACTTTAAAATTTGTAAGATCTTTAGTACTAAGGATCCTTTCAAAGTTCTAGTTGAGAATATCATTGTTCCTCGGTCCTGGGGGATTTGTTCCAGGATTGCCATGGGTATCAGAATCCGTGGATGCTCTCCGTTCCCTAATGGAAAACAGCACAGTGTTTTCCCAGAACCCCACACAGGAGTCCTTGTTCTGCGTCCCCTCTAGGTAATGTAGGATGTTTCATACAATGGGAATGCTGTGCCAGCAGTTGTTATACTGTATTTTTTAGGGAATAATGACCCAGAACAGGCAGTAATGATAAAATAAACAACCTCTTTGTTTTGTACGATCTCAGGCGTGGCTGATTGAGTCTGCAGAAACAGGACTCATGCATAGAAACACTGTTTATTTCTTGGCTGCTTCACAACTCATTTTTCTCTCAAATTTTTTTATTATGTTGTTTGACATCTGTTCTAATCTTCTGAAAATGTATCTTTTAAAAATCTGTTTTTTTGTAGTAGTAGTAGTAGCGACTATAATTTGGTGATTGTGTCAGTCAGGACCCAATAAGAAAAACCACACAGTGATTTCAACAGGGAACCTTTAAAGAATACTGCCTGTGAAAAGAGATTGGGATAGCGAGGGTTTGACTTTTAAATGTGCAGAATTAAAAACCCCTCAAAAATAATAGATACAGCGAGCCACCACTTACCATAGGGCTAAGATGAGCTACCCAATGAAGTGGTCCCCCAAACCTGCCCAGTACTAAGATCTGACCCTACTGAACAAAGCACACCATGGCTCACTGAATGGCAGAGGAGTTTCTGCTGGGACATCATTACTGCGTTTCAATTAGGATTGTGTTCTGAATTATGTTGGTTTTAGCTTGTGAGCTTGCATAAAGGAGGGTATATGTGTGACTGTTTTTATGTCAGTGAGAATGGGGTAGACTGTCAAGACTAGTCTTGTTTTGTTTTTCTTTTTTGAGACAGGGTCTCACTATGTAGTTGAGACTGATCTGGAACTCACTGTGTAGCCCAGGCTGGTCTCAACTCACAGCGATCCTCCTGCCTCAGCCTCCCGAGTGCTGGGATTACAGGTGTGTGCCACCACGCCCCGCTAAGGCTAGTCTTATTTAATATTATCAATTCTCTAAATTTATAGCTTAATGATGTCCCAGATTGAACCAGATGGCTTGAGGCATTTTACTAAAATTTAGCCACTGTTTATTATTTTATTTTTTTTAGACAGGGTTTCATTATGTAGTTCAGGCTGGCCTTGAACTCACTGTGTAGCCTAGGCTGGCCTCACCTGGAGGTGATCCTCCTGCCTCAATCTCTCAAGTACTAGAATTCCAGGCATATGCCACCACACCTGGCTATTTTTCCATATTGAAACAGTTAAGATATTTAAATATTGTCATCCTTCAAACTAAAAGAATTTTACATTGAGGCTACCTTTAATGGTTTACTTCAGTGATTGTTTAACTTCTTTGCCTTAGGTTAACAAGGGGAAAACTTGATGTTTTCTTTTTTATGTTTTGTTTTGTTTTGTTTTTTGTTTTGAGACAGGGTCTCACTATATAGTTGAGACTGACCTAGAACTCATTATGTAGCCCAGGCTGGTCTCAAACTCACAGTGATCCTCCTGTCTCAGCCTTCCGAGTGCTGGAATTACAGGCATGTGCCACAAGCCCGGTGTTGATGTTTTCAAATCCTACTTAAGTGCTGAGTAGAACATTTTTCCTATACTAGTGTAAATTTCCTGGATTATGTATGTATATGTATAATGATTTTCAACATCATCATCAGAATTTTAAGTGTTAAAATCAGAACTTTAAGTGTGATAGTATCCAAAACAGTCATCTGGATACCAAAGGAATGATTTTTAAAAGATCATGTTTCTCCTTTATTTTTAAGGAAATGATACTCACTTTGATGTACAGTTCCCAACAGAAAATGTATATTCTAAAATATTTTTTAAAACTGCTCTTCATTTTCAGCTTGAGAAATGATAATCAGGTTATAATGGTAAAGATTATAACAAGGCTTTTTGTTTTTTATTAATATTAGTAGTTCCGGATTGGTATTATATTAGCTTTCCTGGTGCTAGACACAGTACTTGATACTCATAATTTAGAGGGGGAATGATTTAACTTAACTCAGTTTGGGGGAATTTGGCCCATAGTCAGCTGACTCCAGTACAGGACCTTCATGCCGCAAGAGCACAGTGGAGCTAAAAATCTGCTTGGTTCATGGTGGCCAGGGAGCAGAGCAGGGAAAGAGTACCGAAGAGGACTGAATGACAGTCCATCTTAGTACCCAAGATCGTGCCTCCATGGCCCGCCCAGGCAAACCTGGGAGCATGTTCTACTAATCTGCTAGGCATTTCTAAATCAGATACCAGGATTAATGATCACAGGCCACCCCTATCAATTTCACATGCATCTGCTTAAACCAAACTTAATCTCTAAATACACGTTTATAATTCCACCTAGCACAGTACATCTGTCACATGTTCAACTGGAAATACAGTGATCCCTTTTCCAGAGTCTCAGTAGTTCCAGCATTTTTCAAAAGCATAATTCCAAGTCTCTTGTGAGACTCAATGTGGGAATACTAACCTGTGTACACCTGAGGACTCATTCTTCTAACAATAATATGTTCTCTATGAAGAAATCGATAAATAGTGCATAAGGAACTTAAAATGCTGGCTCTAGTTCAGAGAATGTTTTGAAGGACTTTATAATTGTTGCATTTTTGAAATGGGTAGTCAGGAGGAGTTTGAATGTGAAAGCGATAGGATTTATATTTGTAGAAGGTAGTTCTGGCTGCTGTTCAGGGAGTAGAGTTTGACCGCTCAGGTAATCCAGGTGAGAGGGTGATGGCTGAGACACATCCTTAGAGGGCGTGAGATGTGATTTGTGGTGCGCCTGGCATGATTTGCTGCTGGATTTGACACCGTGGACAGGGAAAGCAAATGAAGATTGGTTCCTTAGTTCTCTTACCTGACCGCATGTGTTGGTGGGTGTTGATGCCATTGAGACAGGGATATTGTCAGAGATGAGGAAGTTTAGACTGGGCATCGAAAATCAAGAGCTTTGTTCATAAGAAAGGGGCTCTTACTACTAATTCTCAACTTAATAAAGGAATCCTGTTCAGTTTATAGTGACTAATGAAGCATTGGGGCCTCTACTTTTGATTTTAAAGCTGTGTACAAATCTGTTAAATGAAGGTAAACCATATTACTAAGACTGATGACTGCTGAATATGTTGAATGCAAGGGCAAAACCAAAGGCCTATTAGACCAAGAAACGAATACCTGTCTGAGTGACTTTTATGTAGTTAGCCACTCAGCAAAACATCCTAAAATAGCCTACAAGAGTTCAAGACCACGATGACTTGTCTTTTTTTTTTTTTTTGGAGACAGTGTCTCACTGTGTAGTTCAGACTGACCTTGAACTCACTATGTAGCCCAGGCTGGCCTCAGACTAATGGCAATCCTCCTGTCTCAGCCTCCTGAGTGCTTGGATTACAGGTGTGCACCACTTTGCCCAGCTATAATGTCTATCATATATAAAGGTTTCACATTAATTTTTCTATTTCATGATATTGACATGTCAGGGTAGTTGTTTTATATATGTGTCTCAATCTGGACTTGTCTGGTTGCTTTTCCTTTGAGTAGATTCAGATTAAACATTTTTGGTAACAGTTCCCCATGAGGCGTGGTACATGTTAGTCTCTTCCCTTATTGACAACTCTGATGTCTCACTTGGGCTGCTCTTCATAACTAATAATCTCTCTGTGAAGTGGTATGTTAAGACCATGTAAAAGAGTGGTTTTCATATTAATGGTTATTGCCTGAATCAGTTGTGTGTTTTTTTTTTTTTTTTTTTTTTGGTTTTTTGAGACAGGGTCTCAACTATGTAGTTGAGACTGACCTGGAACTCACTATGTAGCCCAGGCTGGTCTTGAGCTCAGCAATCCTCCTGCCTCAGCCTCCCGAGTGCTGGGACTATAGGTATGTGTCACCACGCCTGGTTGCTTGAATCAGTTTTTATAATGTGATTAAAAACCAGTGAATGATTAGTTTTATTTTGGGGATTGAGCCCAAGGAAGCTTGGAAATGAGCTACAGTTCCCCATCTTTTTCTTTACTTTTCTTTTCTTTTCTTTTTTTTTTTTTTTTTTTTTTTTT
>NW_022900931.1:41101708-41172520 GCF_012274545.1 Fukomys damarensis | reverse complement strand
CTGTGCGTACGCCCCGGCTTTTGTTTCTGGTTTTTTTTTTTTTTTTTGAGACAGTCTCAGCAGGTGTGGTAGTTAATTGATTGTCTACTTGTATGGGGAACTGCCCAGCCGAATTGAGTCAGGGTTCTGGGCATGGAGGCCCACTTGAAGGAGAATTGTGGTTTGAAAGGTATAAAAGGAGAACAGGAGGGAAGGGTTTCAGCTGATTTTCCTTAGAAGAAGTTTGTTGATGTTGCCAAGGATGTGTTCTCTTTGGAGGAGTTCGGGTCTTCGCCTTCGCCTTGGGCATTGTCTCCTGGCTTTTGGCACGGATTCTTGAGCTTCCATCAAAGGCCTTTTGGCCAGCACAGATTCTTTAGCTTCTAGCACCAACCCTTAGTCTTCTGTTGAGGATCTTTTGGCCTCCTAATGTGGACTTGTATGGGACATTGCTTTGGGCTCCAGGCCTTCAGCTGACCACTAGCACGCGGACAGAACTTTTGCACTCTTACACATCTGACTGTGGGCGGCCATTGTAGGACAATCACATAAATTTCTGTGTCTGGCAGTAAATCTGATTCAGAGCCTATGCAGTCTTTTGAGGAGCCTTCCCCCAGCCCCACAAGCTCTTGTAAGTGCTGATTAAATGTGTTGGAGAAGTAGAGACCAGAGAAATCACCTGGGCTTGCCTTGTGTGAGCAAACGATGCTGTTTATTCTCTCAAACGCAAACAAGTGGGCTGACTGATTGGTGAGTCAAGGTAGCGTGGGAGGAGTGCGCACGCAATCAGGAAAGTGGTTTCTAGGCAGTTGTCAGGCATTGGTCAGAGTAGCTTGCCATGGTTCCCAGGAACCAGAGCAATGTAGCTCTTTTTGCACTTCTTGGAACCCAGGGCTGGGTGGGTGGTGTTTTGTGGTGGTCCTTTGCGCAGGTGTGCTCATTGTAGTAGCTTCCCGCCAGTGCACAGGGGCAGGTCAGGTGTTCTGTAACAGCCTTATCTTGCCAGACCTGACACTAGTACACTAGCTTTCTCAGGCTGCGCTTGAACTTGTGATCCTCCTCAAGAGTGCTGGCATTACAGTCATCCACCTCGTGTTTATTTTAAAGCAGTGGTTTTTAAAATTGCTATCTTTTCTATATTTGATTGATTAATTGCAGTGGAGATTGAATTTAGGACCTTTTGTTTGTTTGAAACATGCTGTACTGAGCTGTACCCCCATCCCTGGTTTTTGCATTTATTTACATTTATCGTTCTGTCATTCTAGCAAAGTACATGAGATACATAACTTCTAAAAAGAAAGGCAGTGCCCATGTGGTAGTGCCTGTAATCCCAGCACAGTCACGAAGATCACAGTCTTGACCCCATCCTGAGTTACATAGTGAGTACAGGGCCGATCTGGGTGACATAATGAAAACCTGTCTTAAAAACCACGACAAATAAAAACAGAAGGCTTATTTTGACTCACACAGAAATTTCAGAACATGATGGTTGGCAATTTGCAATTTCTTTTGTTTTGGGCCTGTGATAAGGCAGCACATTATAGAAAAATCATGTGTAGCGCATGCCTGTAATCCCAGCACTTGGGAGGCTGAGGCAGGAGGATCGCTGTGAGTTCGAGACCAGCCTGGGCTACATAGTGATTCCAGGTCAGTCTCAAATACATAGTGAGACCCTGTCTCAAAAAAAAATAAATAAATAAAAAAGCACGTGTAGAGGAAAACCACCCACTTCATCACAATGAAGTAATGAGAAATAGGAAAATCAGCATCCCACAGTCACCTTCAGTGGTAAATGCCCCAGGACCTGAGGGCTGGATTCCACCCCACTCTCAAAGGTTCTCCCAGTTCCTGCTGGCTGTATCCTGCGATACATATACCCCTTTTGGGTGATGTTCAGGATGCAAATTACAGCAATATTCTTGTGTAAATAAGAGCATTTCCTTGTCTGTATTCACAACGAATTGCTATGGATTTACAGATTTTTACTTTTATTCAATGTATAACGGTCTGTCTTTTTCATGTTCAAATTGTCACTGATTTATTCTGTGGGACATAGCCAAGCCAACTTTATGTCTATGCTTTGATCTATCCCTGTTTTTGTTTTTTTTTTAAATATTCCTACTTTGTGTTCCCTTGCAAACCCCTTGGAAAGATATACTATACTTTATTCACCCAGTCTTATATTTTGCTTTTATAAATAATAACTGAATAAATGACCTTGTACATATGTTTTCTTATATTGTTGGAGTTAGATCTTTAGGGTAATTTCCTAGAAGTAGACTTGCCTGTCCACAGGGTTAGCACAGCTTTTTTGTGAGTTCCTGCTAAATTATCCTCCACTGATGGGACCCATTTAGCTCTGCTTTCAGCATTGTGGGAGAGCTGGTTTCCCATGGCCTTTCTTCTTTGTTAGGCTTTTGAATTTTTGCTAATTTATTAATAAGTGAGAATTAGGACCTTTGTACAATTTCAATTTGCAATTCACCTGTGAATAATGCTGAGTATTTTGTTACATTTAAGGTATATTTGTGTATCGATAGCCTGTTTGGGTTTGTTGCTCATTTTAAAAAAATTTTTGTTGGTTATTTTTCCTCTCAACTTTGAAGCACTCCTAGGTGAATTATGTCTTTAACTGCAATATGTATTACAAATATTTAGTTTAATCTTTTTCCAGTGCTGGGGATTGAGCCCAGGGCCTTGCACATGCTTCACAAGCACTCTGGCACTGAGCTACCTCCCCAGCCGTTTTTAAAAATTTATTTTGAGATACAGTTGGGTTACCCAGGCTGGCCTCAAACTTGTGATCCTCTTAATTTAAATTCTGGAGTAGCTGGAATTACAAGCTGTGTCATTGCCCCCAGCTAAAATATTAATTTTAAAGTGCATTTCTGTCACAATGATTCTGATCTTTTGAACACAGTGAATAAACTGGATTTTGGGACTTTTGCTCTTTGATCATCTGTACAATTTCACTACGTGGAGATTATGAACTATTTAAATTCAGTTTGTGTCTTCAGTCTGAAAGGGAATTACCTAACCATTTAATATACGGTCAATTTCAAAAGTCTGTCGAAATAGTACTTTCTTACTTATTAATATCTTATGAGTGATTGAAATAAGCCAAATAGGTAGAAATACGCACATTTGCTTTTTGTGGCACTGTTTCAGTTGACGATATTTAGTCTTCTCATTTGAGAGGAACAAAAGGAAAATATGTGAGATTTGGATTTTTCCCTAATTATAATAATTTGGAATTGAATGATAGTCTTTTTTGAAATGAGACTTGTTAATGAGAATTTATTACTGGCTACGAGTATATTAAATATGAATATATTTTCCTGGGGAAAAAATAAATTACCGTGAACTACTTTCTTTGTATGTTTTAGGTTTTGACAACAATTCGTTCTGGCCATCGAGCAAATATATTTAGTGCAAAGTTCTTACCATGCACAAATGATAAACAGATTGTATCCTGCTCTGGAGATGGAGTTATATTTTATACTAATGTTGAGCAAGATGCGGAAACCAACAGACAGTGCCAATTTACGTGCCATTATGGAACTACCTATGAGGTACAGCATTATGGGTCTGTTATTAGACATATGTAAATGTGTTTCTGTATAAATGTTTAAGTGCATGTTTATATGCATTCATGCATAGAAATTGTTGATGGCTAGATTTCAGCAAAGCATTTGAGAAAATTTATCTTGGTAGGCTTGTGGATCAAGTTAAGAAATAAAGATGCAAGATATACTTCTGTAAGATGAATTTGTAGTTACAAAAATTTCAATATATAAAGCCTTGGGCCCACTCTCCAGTCATGTCCAGATCTTAGTACTTAACCAGATTTTCATATCAGAAGGGACTCTGCTACAGGAATCTGAAGAATCTGGTTTTTGTTGGATGTTCTAAAGGTTAAGCCCAAGCTAAATAGAGCGAGGTGGTATGAAGACTCAATTATTCTTTATTTGATTCAGAAAGATTGCTTATACTACAAAGTGCTCTTTTAAAATGTTTATTTATAATTTTCATATCAAATTACTGATTTTTCATTGTTTCTATGAACGTGATAACTTTCTTTCAGCATTTGAATTTCAGTTCTATATCCTTATGTGGACTCATACGAATATCATGGACCTGGATTTTGTTTTTTGTCCATCCTCAAATTTTTACTTTTTGCTGGAAGTCTTAGGATGGATCAAACCTGGGGCCTTAGGCATGCTAGGCAAGTGCTGTACCGCGGAGCAGTACCCCTAGCTATGTGCTTTCTGCTTTTTAGTTTTCTTTGTTGGTACCATCTCCCACTTTTTGTTTATTTTGTTTCTGCTGCTTTCTTGGCATGCTGTATGCCATGTTTTGGATATAGGAAGCCAGGTTATCTGGTCTTGGAAAGAATGTGCCCATTGTGTAACCTAAAAATGTCTTTGTGCTCTGTGGAATTGCTTTGGCTTTGAAGCCCAACAACTGATTACAAAAAATGTATTACACACAGAGGTCTTTTTTTTCTTCATTTAACTGTAACTGGTGCAACATGCTAATTTGGAATCCCCCCCCACACACATTTAGGCCCACTCTGAATATTAACCATTTATCATCAGATATATAATTTCTAAATATTTTTGACCATTCCATAGGTCCCTTTTCATTCTATTGATTTATTTGCTTTGCTACACAATTTTAAGTTCATTATAGTCTCACAGTTTTTGCTTTCGTTGCCTTTATTTTTGGGGTCTTAGCCAAGAGGTCTTTGACAAATCCAATGTTGTGACACTTCCCTTATTTTATTCTAGTTTTATACTTTCAGTCTTACGGTTAGGTCTTTAATTCATTTTAAGTTCATTGTTTTATATAGTGTAAGAATTCAACATGATTCTTTTGTGTGTGGAAATGTACTTTTCCCAATACTAGTGTTTGTTGAAAAGACTGTTCTTTCCCCCATCGTGTATTCTTGGTGATTTTGTCAAAGATCATCTGACCATATATATATGAGAGCTTATTTCTGGATTTATCTGGTCCATTGATCAGTGTCTGATGTGGTTTTTTTTAGTGGTAGTGGGAATTGAACCTAGGGCATTGCACATGCTAGGCAAGCACTGTAACGCAGAGCTACCTCTTTATTTTAAGCCCTTTTTATTTTAAGACAAAGTCTTGCTAAACTGTCAGGCTGACCTTGAACTTGTGATCCTCATGCCTCACTCTTCCAACAAATTGAGATTATAGGTTTGTGTCAACATGGCTTACATATCTGTCTGTAGCCTAAGACACCATACTGTTTTGATTACTGTAGCTTTCTAGTATGTTTTGACATCACGAAGCATGATGCTTATAGCTTTGTTGTTATGTTTTAGGATTACTGTAGCTATTTGAAGTCCTTAGGGATTCCATATAAATTCTAAGATTACTTTTCTGTGAACGGTGTTAATTGGGATTTTGATAGGGAGCGGTTACATGAGATCTTTAGGTCACTTTGTGAGGCATGGACATTTTAGCAGCATCAAGTCTTTTATTCCATGAACATGGAATGTCTTTCCATTTATTTGTTTTTTTTAAATATTAAATTACTTTAAAGTATTTTTGATATAAATATGAACTTGTCTGTGTGTTGCTTCATTTAGCACTGTTTGCCATAGTCATTCATGATTTTAAAAATGGTAGGATCTCTTTTTTTTAGATTGAATTATATTCTGTTATTTACATATATTGATGTATACACAGACACCACATTTTCTTTCTCCACTCAGCCGTTAGTAGACAGGATATTTCTGTATGTTGGCTGTTGTGGCTAGTGCTGTGATGAACTAGGGCTGCAGATATTTCTTTGAGATGGTTATTTTATTTCCCTGGATGTGTACCCAGAAGTGTGATTGCTAGTTCCTATGGTAGTTGTACTTTTTACTTTTGAGGATCCTTCTGTTTTCCATAATGTGTATGCCAGTTTGCATTCTTACCAGCAGTGTGTAAGGGTTTCCTTTTCCCTACCTTCTCACCAACACGCATTTCTTGTCTTTTTAGTAATAGTCATCATATCAGGTTTGAGGTGATTTGAAGTTGCATTTCTCTGTATTAATCATTTTTTCATGTATCTGTTGGCCATCTGTATGTCTTCTTTGAAAATACATCTATTTAGGTACTTTGCCTATTTTTAATCAGATTATTTGCTTGTATGCTGTTGAGTTATGTGAATTTCTGATGTTTTGAATATTAATTCCTTACTGGTACATTGTTTGCAAATATTATTCCTGTTATATCAGTTACTTTTCATTTTGTTGATTTGTTTTGTTTCCTTTGTTTGCTATGCAGAAACTTTAGTTTGATATAATTCATATTTATCTACTTTTGCTTTTGTTGCCTGTATTCTTAAAAAAATCATTGCCGAGATCATTGTTACGGAGCTTTACCTCTGTATCTTACTCTGAGAGTTTTGTGGTTTTTAAGTCTTAACATTTAAATATTGAATCCGGGGGAGAAGGGGAGAAAAGGGAAGAAAAAGAATTAAGATGTGTTATATGTATGTCCCAACTCTTCATTGATGAATGTAATCATTATGTCCTGCAAACATACTAATAAAAATTGGAAAATTAAAATAAAAGTTTTTGTGTTTAATTTTTGTGTGTATCAAAATCCATTTCCCCAGCATCATTCATTGAGGAGCCTGTCCTTTCCTTATTGTGAATTCTTACAATTCTGTTGAAGCTTGATTGACTGCGTATGTGTAGGTTTATTTTCAGGTTTTCTGTTTTCTGTGCTCTGTCTCTTTTTATATTAGTACTATGATGTTTTGATTGCCATAGCTTTGTAATGCCATTCGAAGTCAGGAAGTTTAATGCCTCTAGCTTTAATTTTCTTGATCAAAATTATTTTAGCCATTTGAAGTCTTCTATGGTTCTTTATGACTTTTGGGATTTTTTATCTATTAGAAAAATGCCATTGGAATTTTGATAAAGATTATAATCTTTTGGGTAGTATGGTCATTTTGGCAATATTGATTCATTTGTTCCATAGAAAAGTGCTATATTTCTGTATAGTTTCATCCCTTTCAATTTCTTTCCTCATTGTTTTTATTTTATATATTTTTTTTCTTTTTAATATTGGCAGTTGAACTTGGAGCCTCAGCACTGAGGTACATCTCCACCCAATGCCTTTTAAAAGTTTTTTGAAGCAGATTCCCCCTAAGTTACCCAGGTTGGGCTCAGTCTTTCAGTCCTCCAGACTAGGCCTTCCAGAATCTAGGATTACAGATAAGCATATGCTACCCTGCTTGCCTTCAACTGATTGTTTATTATATATTGACTTTGTATCTTTCAATTTTAGTGAATTTCTTTGTTGTATTTCATAGTTTTCTGCTGGAATCTATAGGATTTTCTGTGTATAAATTAATTTCATCTACAAAGACATTTTGCTTCCTTTTTTATTTGGATGACTTTTATTTCTTTTTCTTGCCTAATTGCTTTGTCTAGGAAATAGAAGTGGGAAGACTGGAACTCCTTGTCTTTTTCTAATATTAAAGGAAAAGTTTTCAGCTTTGACCATTGAGTATATCTGCCATTAGATGTGGACTTGTGATATATATACAGCCTTTAAAAAACAAACTTAGGTACTACATTCTTTTTATACCTAATCCTTGAGAATTTTTATTATGGAAGGATGTTAAATTTTGTCAAAGGTTTTTTTCATCAGTTGATGTCATATTTTTGTTCTTCATTCTGTTAATGTAGTGTATCACATTTATTGATTTGTGAGTGTTGAACTATCTTTGTGCTGCCAGAATAAGTATCACTTGCTTATGGTGTATGATTCTTCTGATTTGCTCTTGAATTCTCTTTGCTAGTATTTTGTTGAATATTTTTGTATTTGTGGTCATTAATAATGCCTGTAATTTCAAAGAGTAAATCAGAAGAGAACTTTAAAAATATGCCGAGAGTAATGAAAATGGAAACACATACATCAGAACTTAACGAAGAGGCAGTTGTAAAGAAGAAATGTGCAGTGATAAATGCTAACATTAAGAAGAAAGTGAACACCCGATGACATTACATCTCAAGGGACTGCAAAAGGAACAAAATAAGTTCATAGATAGCACAGGGAAAAAAGTAACAAAAATCAGAACAAAAGTAAATGAACTAGATCTTGGAAAAATAACAAAAAGATCAACAAAACTGAGAGTTGCTTCTTTGACAAGATGTAGTTGACAAACTTCTAGATAACCTAAGGAAAAAAGAAGACTTGGAAAAATCAGGTGAAAAAAGAAATGTTACATCTAATACCACAGAAAAACGAGTCAATAAAAGAGAATGGTATGAGTGATTATATGCCTACAAATTGAATAAAGTAGAAGAAGAAAATATATTCCTAGAATCATAAAATCTACTAAGACTGAATCATGAAGAAATAGAAAATCTGAATGGACCAATAACATAATAAGTAAGGAGATTGAATTTGTATAGAAAACATCCCATCAGAAAAATCGATCTGGTAGCTTTATTGCTGAATTCTATGAAACGTTTAGAGAAGAACTAATACCAGTTCTTCTCAAACTCTTTTTTAAATTAAAGAGGAAATACTTCCAAATTTATTTTACAAGATCACCATATCCTTGATACCAAGGCCAAAATTTGTGGGGTTTGGTGTTTTGTTGCTGGTTTTATTGTTTTTTCATTGTTTATTAGTGCATTTTAGGTATACAATACAGTTGCATTCATCACTGGGTTGTGTACCTTTCCATGATGTATCTTGGTTCTTACTGTTTCCCTGTTCCCCTGCCCTCCCTTCACCCCCCTCACTCTGTTGTTGTTGTTGTTGTTTTGTTTTTAGGTGATACTTTATTTTCTTTGTGGCTCACTTTAGGATTATAATTTCTTTTTTTTTTTTTGGTACCAGGGATTGAACTTGGGTCCTTGAGGTTGCAAGGCAGCCGACGGAACCGCCGAGCTAAATCCCCAGTCCTAGGATTATAATTTCTAAATTAATATGCAATAATTTTGTTCAGTTTAATTACAAGATAATTCCATAGAACACAAAAATGTTGGTAAAATGTAGCTTTCCTCATTAATGCCAACTGCATCCTTATACATCGTAAGTCCTTGAATAATAATTTTGTTACTGGTTCTTGCTGTTATGTTTTAATTCAGGAAAAAAACCAGTAAGAAACAAAAATATTTATACTGTATTCTATATTTATGTACTTTAGCTTTACTATGGTTCTTCATTTGTATGATTTTGAGTTAATGTCCTTTAGCTTAGCGTTAAGTACAGCATTTAATATTCTTGTGGCTCAGGTGTGCTAGTGATGTTTATTTTGAAGTGTGTACACTTTTTTCTTTCATTTTAAAGCATTTTTTGTTGGATATATAATTATTAATCAGAAATCTTTTCTTTCACCTTATTAATTATTCATCCCACTTCTGTTTTTTTCTGGAGTCTAATGAGTTTTTAGTTTTATTTAGGATTATTTTGTATAAGGCTAAGTATATTTTTACCCTTTTCAAAATTGTCCATCTGCCTGCTGATAATTTACCTTTTTGTGAAGATTTGAATTTGTTTTAATTGATCCTATGTGGAGTCTACTGAACTTTTTGTATGCATAGATTCATATTTTAGATGGCATTTTAAGAAGCTTCAGCAATTATTTCTTCAAATACTTGTCCTACCTCTTGGTCTCCATTCCTCTGGAACGTGTGTGGTGTGTGTTGGTGTGTTTTCTGAGTCTTTCTTCCCAGGTCAACCAGTGCAGTGTATTTATCATCACTGACTCTTCCGTCGCTTCAAGTTGGCTGCTGAGTCCCACTAGTGAATATTTCTTCAGTTATACTTTTAACTCTAGAATTTTAATTTTTTTTTTTTTTTTTCGGTACTGGGGATTGAACTCGGGGGGTCCTTGTGCTTGCGAGGCAGGCCACCGAACCACTGAGCTAAGTCCCTGGCTAACTCGTTTTTAATAATATCTTTTAACAGTCTCCCTAGGGAGACATTTTTCTTATATTTTTCCTTGACTTTTTTAGATATGATTTTTGTCAGTTCTCAGCACATTTGAGTAGCCGATTTAAAGAGTTCCTTTAGTTCAATTTTTGTGTTTCCTTTGAAGCCCCACCCCCTACTCTGAGTGTGGAATATACTTTTCTGTTTCTTTGCATGCTTGCTGATTTTTTTACTAAACCATAAACTTTTTAAATAACAGTGTTAATTTCTCCTCCTCAGAATTTGTTGTTGTCTAGCGAGTTTCCTAGAATTTTATAATTCTATAAAATTTGTGGTCACTGAAGTCTCTGTAGCCTCGTTGTGAGTGACAGATTTCCTTAAATGTCTACGTCTTCTAGTCTCTGTCAGAGGGCTCTGTGTGTTTAGATGTACCTTTGGTGCTCTACCAGCTTACAGCTCTGCCTTAACTTTCAGGTGCAGGGTTGTGTTTTGTTTTTCTCAGTGCTTGGGATCAGCCCAAGGCCCTTGGAGTCACTGCTCTCCCACAGTGCCACTGCCCATACCTAGGTCCTCCTCCTTGTTTGTGTGAAGCCTGCAGGTTAACTTGGGATGGTGGAATAGGGCCTTCTTGGGCACGTGGGTAACTTTACCACATGCCCCTAGTTTCTGAAATCTTCCCCTAGTCCCAGAAATATCTTACAGTTTTTTAAATTCCTCAGTTGTGCTGATTCACTGGTTTTTACTTAGTGTTTTGTTTTACTTACCTTGCTGCTTCAAGCAACTATGATGTTAAATCATTACTGCTGATTGATGGGTGGTACTAGGGATTGAAGCCAAGGCCTGCATACTTACTGAGCTACATATCCGCCCTTTTTTTGTTTTTTTTGTGTTGCTGAATTGCCCAGGCTGGGCTCAAGTTTGGAGTCCTCTTGCCTCAGCCTCCCACAGAGCTGGGAACACAGGCATGTGCCGCCATGCCTGGTTTTACTGCTCATTATTTTTGACACACATCCTTAGTGTAGGGCTGTTGTCACAGCAGGGTAAATTCAGTGTTAAGCCCTCAGAATGGAGCATTTCCAGCATTTGAGAGAAGTCTCCATGGTGACAGCTTTGGGAGCTCTAGCCCACCTTGTGACTATAAGGTGCTGATTTTCACAACTACCGTAGATGCAAGGCTGTTGGTGTTCAGGGCTGCCACGGAGTTAAGGAAAATAATAAAACGCTCACTCATTTTCTGACATTTTGCTTTAAGAAATGTTCCTTGGGTTGTTTAAAATTGATGGTTAATTCTCAGAGTTCTGAAAAATTTGATTGTGTCATGTTTTGCAGTGTTTCAGTGCTTTTATGGAAGAGTATATTTCAGTGATCATTTGGCCATTCTGGAAGTGCATCTGTTGTAACATGTTTTTTTCCACCTTCTTGAGGAAGGTTACATTGTAAGGAAGGGTTCTTAAGTGACTATCTGTAAAAGTTATCATTAAAATTAGTCAATAACCTAAATTACTGTTAGGAATATAATCTTTTCATTTTGTAACTGTGATGTACGCAAGTCATTTTAAAATAAGTAAGTGCATGAACAAATTTCATTATTCTAGTTTGTATAAATGAATTTTTAGAAGAAATATGTGCTCACAAGAATTTGGTTTGTACAGTATATAAAGTAAAAAGTGGCCTTTGACTTGTTAAACTTGTCCAAATTGAGTCAACAACAAATTACAAAAGTATTTCTTATTAATAAAATAATTTTACAAGTAAATAGTTCAACACTACTTGCTTGATGAGGGGAAAGTTGACATTTTTCACAGATAAAAATGAGTCTAAAGTCTTATTCTCCTAGAAATGTACACTCACTTGGGTATACTTTTTGCAAGTTTCTTCTTTCATTGTCTAAATCTTGTTACACTGTATTGGTGGCACAACTTCATTGGAAGCAAAAGACATGTCTGCATTCAGATTTAATAGCTTGAAAGTATTAGTTATCTATATAATGTGGCTTAAACAACACCCATTATCTTACAGTTCTGGAATTCTCAAGGCCGAAATGAGTGTTACTGGGGCTAAAGTCCAATGCTGGCAGGTCCATGCCTTCTGATTTTGCTGTTCCAATTTCTAGAGGACTTATGTATTCCTTAGATCAAGGTCCCTTCCTCCTCCTTCAGAGTCAGCAATGCAGCAGCATCAAATCTCCCTCTCCCTCTCTGCCCTTCTGTTGCTTCTCTCTCCGCCCCTCCCTCTTCTCCTCTGGGACTGAAACCAGAGCCCTGTACTCACAAGATAAGCACTTTACCATGGGGCCATGTTCCCTGCCCTGGCAGTTTTCATTTCTATTTGTTGTTGACTCTTTGGTTTGTTTCCAGTATTTCGTGCTACCGTGAACATTCCAGTACCCGTCTTTAGGTGCCCCTGTACAGGTTTTAGTTTAGTGGAATTGCTGAGTCACAAGAAAGGCATATGATCTACTTTAGCAGAGACTGACACGTTGCTTTCCATGTGACTGTGCTATTTTGTGCTGCCATTGACTGTCCAATTGCTCTACACAGGCATCCGTGCTTGATATTAACGGTCTTTCATTCTTGTGTTGTGTGGCCATTCTTACAATACTGAGTTGTATTTCGTGGTGATTAATGAGTCTGAATACTTTCTTATGTATGCAACATTTAAAACACAGGAACATGCCTTCCACTGTTGGTTGCATAAAGCCACATATGGGAATACTGGGTAGCCACAGTTGTTAGTATCTGCTCTTGTCCAGAGAGAGAGAGGAGAGGAGACAGTTGGGGCCCTCTGTGAACCCCTGTCCCCTTTCCCTCTGTCAGTAGATGTAGATACTACTATAGGGATGTAATCAGTTCATACTAGGTACTAATAAAAAAAAATGTTGAAAATTTTTTGTGCTAAAATTTATATAGCATTAAATTTGCCAATATATAAATTTATTAGTATATAGCTCTGGGACATTAAACACATTTATGTATTTTTTGTTGTTGTCGTTGGGTTTTTTGTTTGTTTGTTTGTTTGTTTGTTTGAGACAGGGTCTCACTATGTAGTTGAGACTGACCTGGAACTCACTATGTAGGCCAGGCTGGTCTCAGACTCACAGCGATCCTCCTGCCTCAGCCTCCTGAGTGCTGGGATTATAGGTGTGTGCCACCACGCCTGGCTAAATACGTTTATATTGTTGTGTAACTATCACCATCGTTTAAGATTCTTTTTGAGTTAATGGCTTATTTGCTTAAATTATTTCAGCATCCCAGTTTATTTTTTGAACACCAAAGGAGAAAATGTTACATATGTATAATAAAATAAATTCACCTACAGAAAGCATAAAAACTAGTTTGGTTTTTTGTTGTTTGTTTTTTGTTTTTTTGGCATTGGAGATCGAACTTGGGACCTTGTGCTTACGAGGCAGGTAGTAGGTGGCACCACTGAGCTAAATCCCTGGCCTCCAAACTAGGCTTTGAATAGTTTGACCAACTATGGGAGGGTGTTGCTCATCAAGATTATTAGAAGTTTCTGTGTGAAGTTATATTAACCGTACTGTGGAAGTAATCAATCTGATGTTTACATTGTATTGCTTTGCATCATGGTGTGGGGTAAGTCACGTCTAATTAAAATGTGTAGTTTTTGTGGCTTGTACTCCAGTCGTTCTGTGAAATAGTAGCAGTGTGTTTCACAGCCACCTGTTTGAATTTTCCTTCAGGTTACCTGTGTTCTTGTTTTCCTCTTAGATCATGACTGTACCAAATGATCCTTACACTTTTCTGTCCTGTGGTGAAGATGGAACTGTTAGGTGGTTTGACACACGCATCAAAACTAGCTGCACAAAAGAAGATTGCAAAGATGTAAGAATTCCAATTTTTGAACAACTGATTCAAGAAAAATTATGGATATAATTTAAATTTGGCAGTTATCTTTAGAGGATGATTATGTGTGAACTTTTTTTGTTTTATGTGTTTTTTGTTTTTGTTTATGGGTGAAATTTTGTTTTGCTAAACTGGTCATAAAACTATTTTAGTGTTGATGTCAAGAAACTTAGATTTTAATTGTGCATTTAAGATGTATTTTTGAAAATTGTTTAAGTCTTTGTTGTATAAAAACCTGGGGAATTTATCAGTGTATCTTATTTGCTCATGGAGATGATTTTGGCTTACCAAAATAGCAGTGATAAATGTTTATAGAAGTGTTGTGTCCTTTTTCCTCCTTTTCTTTTAAACCAGTATTTTTTTAAAGGAATAAGATGCTGTTTTATCCATATTTTCATTCAAATTTAGCTAAACATATCTTTACTACCAATATTTTACTTTTTAATACTGTTTGAAATTTATGAAAGAATGAGAAAGCTTTCAATCTTTGGACTCCAGAAAACCAACCTCAAGGGTTTTTATCTGTTATACATTATTTAGAGCATATAGTAACCTTTTCTTGAATTGCTATGAAGTAAAAAAAAAAAAAAAAAGAAATAAACAAGTATTGCTTAGCTATTTTTACTGAAAGGTAGCAAAAAGAAAAGCTAAGAATTAATCAGGTTAAGTGTGTGCTATCTAAACTAGTTAGCACAATTTTCATGCTTTTGGGATGATAAGATTATTTTTATACAGGAAAAGAAAATAAGTGGAAATTGAAAAAATGTTAAACAGAATTTTTAATCAGTTTTTATGCTTTATGTATATACATGCCTATAGAAACAGAAAGCAGGGAACTGAAACTTGTTAGTTTCTTAGTAAATGGTTAGTATTAAAATTCATTATTCCAAATACAGTGTAGTAGGATTAGTTGTACTTTTCTAAACAAAATCATTATAAAAATAGGAATGCAGGGTTAAGAAGTGAATATCCTTAAAACTTTTTTTTGTTGCATATGTAGAGAATTGAAGAGAAGAGGAGAACGTAAAGAAAGACTGGTAATGACAGTAATTCTTAGCTACTACTATCTTAGAACTAGGAAAGATATTGAGAAATCAATTCTTTGTATCAGGGGTAAAATTCTGAGATTAATAAGTTTAATTTAGGTAATTTAAAATCATGTCTATATTGAAAAGAAAGAGGGACTAGAATCATTAGGCAGAATAGTATGGAATTAACATTGTACCTTAAGGATATTTTTAAAGGTGGTAGCACATACATTTTGTAATGCTTCTAGGGTAAGTACTGACATTATAGTAAAACCTATGTATTGCGGGGTTTGTATTATGTGTATGACTTTGTTTTTAAACTGGTGAGGAGAAGATTTTGCCAGTTAGGTATAAAATTTTAAAATCAGTTAAGAATATTCTTGTTGTATTTCAGTAGCAATTGTCAATAGTCAGAATAATATCAATATCATATAATCATCAGTGTGTATTATAGACAAAGGTAGAGCGCACTTTTACCTTTAATCTAGGTGGACCAATAATAGGCATTTCTAATGCTATTAATGGCTTAGTGACCCATTACATAGGTCATGTATGAATTTTTTTTATGTTTCTAAAGATTTTTATTATTTAGTAGGGGAATATATAGTAGTCAGTTGTATCATACTGTATTGCACAAAAGGTAGTTTTGCTAAAGGATTTAAATGGTGGTAATGTAACTTTCTTGTCCCCTTATGGTAGTTGATAATCACAGTTGCTCAGTGTTTTATTTTTATATTTGGGCTATTTTTATTTGTTCCTTTTCAGAATGTATTTTGTATGACTCAGGTATTGGCTGTTTGTTTTAAATCTCTAAAATTTAGTATTTTAATATATTCTTATTTTAATTGCTTCACAATCATTGTGTATAATATTGTAATAGAAATTAATTTAGGCAAACTGTAAAGCGAACATTTTATTAGTGATAGATTCTAAAGAGGGATATTGCTGAGTATATTTATCTTGGTTTTACTATGTTGAAAATGTTAGAAACAGTTTCTAATTAGAACTAAAAGGTAGATTAAGTTAAGAAAACCGTATTGTTTTTGTACCTGTTTGTCTCGACTGAGTTAGAATTTCTGAAAAAGCTTGTGTTCTTGTAATTGAAGGGGAAATGTTTTAAATTTAGTATAGTTAAACGGTTAAATTTAGTGTAATATGGCTAGATGTAAGTGGTATTGTGTTGTCCTTTCTAGGATATTTTAATTAACTGTCGACGTGCTGCCACATCAGTTGCTATCTGTCCGCCAGTACCATATTATCTTGCTGTTGGTTGTTCTGATAGCTCAGTACGAATATATGATCGGAGAATGCTGGGAACAAGAGCCACAGGTAAAGAGATAATGTTAGAAAAAACAAGGGTCCTTATCAATTCACAGAATAAATCCTCATGTTTTCCATTTAAAAACTTTAGTTATAAAATTTCAAGAAATAGAATGTTTTTAAATACGGATTATTGCTCCCAAAAAGCATTTGTTGAAGTTTTTAAGATTTACTGGGATATTTTTACAGTTTATCACTTTAAAAATTGTGATTTTGGGTATATTAGTTTTCCAGGACTGCCATACTAAATTACCACTAAATGAGTCTCTTATAACAATAGAACGTGAGCCTCTCACATTTCTGGAAGCTAGACATCTGAAATCAAGCCGTCTTGCAGCTGATAGAGAATCTGTTTCCCGCCTCTTTCCTGCTCCAGTCCTCGCTGTAGCTGGGTCTGTGAGATGCACCACTGCAGTCTGTGTGCCGTTCTCTGGGTGTGCCAGTGTCCACATTTTCCTGTTTTTAAGACACCAGACACACTGAATTTAAGGCCCACTCTCCTATGATTTGACCTTATTCAATTACATTGACAAAGACCCTATTTCCAAACAAGGTCACATTGTGAAATTTAAGGTAGACACACATTTTGGGAGGACTCTGCTCTTTTTCAGTTAAGAGAATAACAATAAAAATGGTAGAGAGAAAAGTTAGAAAGTACAGTGGCTTAGGTATTAATACGTAGCATATATTTTTGTCTGTTTAGCTTAACTAAAGTACTGTTAAAGCTGCAGTACTGAATTTGACTTGAATCAGTTCTTTTTCACTGTGGGATCAAAACACTTCTGAAATAACCAATTGAAAACCAGCTTCCATTAGTAGGAAAGCCAAGATTACTTATGTATGCAAGCATGTGCACTTGTGTACACTTATGTGTGTGTGTTTGCATGTGTACACATAAATATGGATATCAAATATACATTCGGTATTTTATTTTGTGAAAAATAAAGATGAAGTTGGACAGAAGTCAGCTATGTCAGTAAAAATGGCATAGATTATTGTAATGAGAATACTAGATATCTTAGTTACTTTTCCTGTTACTTAGGCAAAATACCTGATACCCAGAGTTAGAGGAGGAAAAGCTTGTTATAGCTCACAGCTTATAGAGGTTTCACTCCATAGTTGCCTGGTTCTGAGGCAGAGTGGCACATGGCAGAGAGGCATCACAAAGGAGAAACAGTTTATGGTGTGGCAGCCAGAAGCCAGCAGCAAGCAGCAGCAGGGGGAAACAGGTACAACAGCAACAAGCCTGCTTCTCCCTTTTATTTCATCTAGGCTACCAGAGATTTGGTTGTGCCACTCACGCCCAGGGTAGGCCTTCCCATTATCCATACCCAGAGCTATGCTAAAGCAATCAGTGGACTAATTAGTAATCAAGCACCCTTAATCCCAGTGTCACACCCTTAATCCAAGTATCACATACCCTAGATGTAGTCACCTCCAAAAAGCCCCACCTATGACCACACGAGTCTTTGGGGACATCTAGATGCAAATCTTAACACCAGAAGAGCTTTTTTCTCTCTTGAACTGTGATTGAGTTCTGTCAGTTACATGGGCACATTTCAGGGGAAGCATCATAGTGTAATGTGAAATTCTGGGCTTAATTGTTGTTCTTAACAGATGTGAGACAATTTGACATTTTGACTAGGACAAGACTCAATTGGGCAAGATTTTTTTCATCTTTGAGTTTGTTAGAATTTAGCATTCTGGGTCCCCAGGGCACTAAGAGCCAGTTATACTCTTCCCTGTTGTATTGAAGTCTATTGATAGAATTAATTATAATTCGAATTCTATTCTAAGATATTAACAGTCAGCTTTTCTATTATGAAA
This sequence comes from Fukomys damarensis, assembly GCF_012274545.1. Lineage (NCBI taxonomy): Eukaryota > Metazoa > Chordata > Mammalia > Rodentia > Bathyergidae > Fukomys > Fukomys damarensis. Next base: position 41,154,588 of record NW_022900931.1, on the reverse strand, counting down.
ATTTACCTGAAAGTGAATTTTTGGAAGATGATTTTGTGTCACTATAATCATAAAACAATGTATTAAATAACTGATGTTTTCAATAAAATGTTTATGTAATGTAGAAATAACTTTGTGTTTGTGATTCAGGGAATTATGCGGGTCGAGGGACTACTGGAATGGTTGCCCGCTTTATTCCTTCCCATCTGAACAATAAGTCCTGTAGAGTGACGTCTCTGTGTTACAGCGAAGATGGACAAGAGATTCTTGTTAGTTACTCTTCAGATTACATCTATCTTTTCGACCCAAAAGATGATACAGCACGAGAACTGAAAACTCCCTCTACAGAAGAGAGGCGAGAAGAGGTATGTTTACTCAAAACTGTGTTCTTTATTCAATTGAAATATTGACTCAGTGACTTCTGGACCCTAACGGCCAAACAGACAGATAAGTGCATTAAAGAACAGAGGCCACCATGGTATTTTTTAAAAGAAAATATTTAATAGCAAAATGTTCTTACTTTGTAGATGCACAGCAGCACCAAGCAAGATCAGCAGTTGTAACACTTGTAGGAAAGGCAATTAATAGAAAATGGGATGACAAACTTCAGGGCACTAAAGGTTTTCAACCCATTCCTTACTATTCATATGTGGCAGCAGTCTCCTCTCCTCTGAGTTGTGCCTCTCTTTCACAGTTATGGACTAATGAATGATACATATTAATGTCCATAGGTACATTTTACAAAACAGATATAAACAAATGGGGAAAAGTTAAAGTAGGTATATGTAAAAGCAGTGAATGAATTCAGTTACTGTCACTGAAATGACCAAATATTTTCTTAGTTATTAAAGTAGAAAACTAGAAATGCAGTTTTTGTATTGCACAGCCATAGAACAGTGTTTGCTTTAGTCTGTCAGCTTCTATCCCTAATATGTTTTCATTTTGGTTTTCAAAATTTTTAACATCCTGTGGTTTTATTCATGCTGTGTTTTGGCTATAGATGTCTTTTTAAATTAAGCATGGATTTTTAATAAACACATTTTAAAGGTTACTAAAGAATAATAATTGTAACTCCTATGGGATGCAAAACTAAATTCAACTGTGATTTATAAAGTTACAATTAATTTATCAACCTATTTTAGGATTTTTATGTGACAGTATATTGAAATGAATTTGGAAATTGACAAGAGGGTATGATAGCTAATGACAATTATTTATTGGTCTGGTTGAAAACACAAACTCTGCAGTCACTTTGTTGTTTCTGTGATCTCTCTTTTGTTTGTGTTTTTTTTTTTCTTTTTTTTGGTACTGGGGATCGAATCTGTGATCTCTTGAGGTATGTGGGTAAGTAAAGTTATAGCCCAATCTTGTGACTGTTAGATAATGAAAAGGTTGGAAGTTGTCTCAGTTGCTTTTCTTATTGCTGAGACAAAATATCCAACACCCAATGTTAAAGGAAGAAGGTTTATTTCAGGTCTTAAGTTGTAGAGATAAAGCAGGCGGCATGGCAGAGGGACATTGCAGAGAAGAAACAGTCTGGCATGGCAGAGCCGGCAGAAGGCAGCAGGAAGCAAGCAGCAGAAGCTCCTCCCTCTAAAGCCCTTTTCCCCATGCGGGCCACCAGTCTTTTGGGTAGAGCCAACTTCACCTAGCAGGGGCCTTCTTTATCCACTCCGTTAATCCCATCCTCATACCCTTTGTCCCTGGCTCACCCTAATCCAGCCTCCTTCAGAATTCTCTAGGTATGAGTGCATCAGGCTTCAGGGAGACATCTAGCTACAAGCTGTACAGAGACTTTTTTGAGTTGGCCGACTAACTGCTACCATGTGACCTTTAGCCAGAAGGTGTTTGTATATAATCAGAATGAATGATGCTGGGTCGTGAAGAGTTCTGTTTTATTTTATTTTTTAACATGTTTATATTTCTTAGTATTCTTTATTGTATTAACCAAATTAAGAAAAATAATTTAAAAATTGTAATTATAAAAAATAAACGATGCTAGACGAACCAAGTACTTAAGAAGTATATATAAATTAATAATATATCTCCCTCTTCGTTCCACACTTTTTCTTTCTGTATTTGTACTAAAACCTTGGTAGTAGTGTTCAGACCAACTGTTCTTAACTCAGCAAATATTTAGTGGATGCCCACTGTGTACTAAGTCCTACATTAAACTGGCCCCTGGCTCAAGGAAGGTATTATGTAGTGGATGTAGAGCTATAAATAAATAAATAAATGTGTGACTATTAAAGCAATAAAATTATAAGTACTATGTTCTGTATAAATAGAACAAAAGAGAATTGATTTTGATTGGAAAATTAGTAAAGCTTGAGCAGTGTTTTAAAACATGAATTAAAAGTTTATTATATGATTTTTCTTGTGCCTCTATATACTGTATTTGTGTATTTTCTTAATTTGTAGGAGCCTCTTATATCTTCATGGCTTCTAATAATTGCTTTCATATTTTTCTGTTCTTTCTTCAGTATATTCTTTTGTCTTATTTCACTTTTAGGTTACTTCTCAGTTTTCTTTATTTTATATTCCTTTATTGTCTTTCCTCTCTTTTTCCTTCCAACACGTTTCTGGCATTTTCTCATCTGCTCCATTCCATTATTGGATTTTGTCATTGAATCAGTTCTGTCATTTTCTCCTAGTCTTGGTAGCTTGTCTTAAAGAGTGTATCCCAGACCTGACTACTGCCAACCACCCTGCCTGTTCCACTGCCCTGACCAGGGCTTAGCATCTCTCCCAGGTTACTCAATGGTAATTTGCTAACTGGGCTTCCTGCTTTCCCTCTCTAGTCCTCTGGGTGCACAGCAGCCACGTGATCCTCTGCAATACAGGTCGGATCTCACTGCTCCGCCTGACTCCCTGGCTCCCAGCAGAGCAAAGCTGAGGTCCTGTCATGGCTGCACAGCTTTCCATTGAAGTTTTTCATGGCTTTCATTGCTGCTGCTACTGCTCTCTCCTTTGCTCTAGGCACAGCTGCATACCTTCCACTCTGCTACTTCTTCTGCGACTTCTTCCTTGCCCAGTGTGTGCTGACTGTGTTGGTATCTTGGTGCAGCTCCTCACTACCCTATTTAAGATCATAATCCTTAAATCTTAGGACCACCTGTAACCTTTGTAATTTATCTTTTCCTATAATACTTTCCATTTTCTATGTATATTTTACTTTTAAATTTTCATGTATCATCAGTTCCTGTAGATAATATATTCTGTGACTTACTGTGTGTGAGGTACTGGCAATTGAACCCTGGGCCTCAGGCATGCTAGTGCTGAACTATATCCCCAGCTTGTATTTTATTTTGAGATAAGGTTCAATTAAGTTGCCCAAGCTGTCTTCAAACGTTTGATCCTCCTGCCTCAGTCTCTCAGGTAGCTGGGATTATGGGCATGTGCCATCATCCAGCCAACAATGAGCATTTTTTTCCTATTTTCTTCATTGTTTTTTTCCCTGAATCTAGAATAGTACATAAATGCTATGCCATCTTCTGTCGTCTTGACTAAGTTAAGTCACATACTCAGAAAGTGGAGAGGTGCTCAGGATAGAGATCAGTGGTAAAGCACATTTCTAGCATGGTGAGGTTCTGGGCTTAATCCCCATCCATAGACAGACACACACAAGTCAAACTTGGAGTTGTTTTTAATTTGAATATCTTGTTTCAGAAATAGTTGCTTAAATTGTATTATGAGTTCTTTGCCTACATGATATAGAAATTCCTTTTCTTCACAACCATGATGTAGGGTTATCTTATGTTACTCTAAATATAGTTTGTGTAATGTATGAGGTTGTCTTTTATTTGAGATTTTGGATAACTTTGACTCTTTTCTTCTCAGTTCTAGTTATAACTTGTTTATGCTGCGGCTTCCGGTGTAGATTTTGCTATTTTCAGTTGCTCTTTGCCAGACTTGCTCATTATATGGAGTCTGTGGATTTTGGTTTTTCCTGTCTCCTATCCTGAGGATGTGAGAGTTTGTTTTTCTATTTTCCTTGTTGCTTGGAGTGCTTTCCAGGAGAAATCAGAATATTTACAACAAAATGGTCATCAGGGTTTTTAAGTCAAACCTGTTTGTGAGTGAGGAAAAAAAAAATCAGTGAGTGTTATTTTTATTTTTCCTTTTGTGGTATTGAGGATTGAACCCAGTGCTTTGATTTTTTTTTAATTTTTATTTATTTATTTATTTATTTTGGTACCAGGGATCAAACTCGAGTCCTTGTGCTTGAGGCAGGTGGCAGGACCACTGAGCTAAATCCCTGGCCCTGAACCCAGTCCTTTGCATATCTAGTTAAATATTCTACCACTGAGCTACATCACACGCCAGAATGTTATTAAAAATAAAGGGAGTGGCTGCAAAATGTGAGAAAATGTTTGTAAATGTTATTATCTGAATAGAGTAGTGCTCAGAATATATAAAGAACTTCTACAACTGAATTTTTAAAAAAAGTAACTCAATGAAAATCTGTAAAAGGTTTTAATCTTCCCTCCAATGGGTCACACAGAGGGCGAGGGCCAGTGTCACATGCAGAAATAGTGGGCATAACTAGTCATCAGGAAATGCACAGTAGAACCAAGGAGGTACCACTTCGCACCCATTAGGACGGCTAACGCAGAAAAGCCTAAAAAGGCAATCAGTAGCAAGTGTTGGTGAGAGTATACGGGAAATTGGAACCCTCACACTTCCCTAGTGGGAACGTGATATGGTTAGCTGCTTTGGAAAAGTTAGGCAGTTCCTCAAAAATTAAAAACAGTTATCCTCTGACCCAGCAGTTTAACTCACAAATACATAGATATAGTTATACACACATATGTGTACACTCTACCTATATATTTGCACACACGTACACCTCCAAGAAAATGGAAAATATACGTCCCGGGCTGGAGATTTAGCTCAGTGGTTCTGGTGCCTGCCTCGCAAGCACAAGGACCCCACTTTGATCCCCAATACCCCCCACCAAAGAAAAGAAAACATACATCCCTAACAATACTTATAATCTGTGTGTTAGTCAGCTTTCCTTGCTGGGACAAAATACCTAATACAAATAATTTAAAAGGAAGAGAGACTCATCCTGCCCCATGGATTCAGAGATTTCAGCCCATCATCACTTGGCTCCGTTCTTTCTGGACTGTGACAAGTGGACATCGTGCAGGGAGTGCAGTGAAGCAAGCTGCTCACCACATGGGGCCAGGCAGCAAAGGGGCAGAGCCAAGGATGAAACGGTATCCGTCATGGACACCCTGCAGCACCTGCTTCCTCCAACCAGGCCCCACCTTCTGAAAGTTCCCACAACTGCCTAGTAGCCACTAGGCTGTAAATCTGTCAGTAGATTAACCCACTGATGAGTTCAGAGCCCTTCTGATGTAGTCATCTTCCAAAGCCCCACCTCTGAACACTCCTGTGTTGGGGACCAGGCTATCAGTACGTGAGCTTTAGGGGAACAGTTCAAATCCAAACCATGATAGGGTGCTCAGTGGCAGCATTATTCAAAATAGTCAATAAGTAGAAACAATTCAGTGTCTATCAACTAATAAATAAAATGCAATATGATCCCTAAAATGGAATAGTATTCAGCCATGAAAAATGAAAGGATGATGTATGATAGTTTGTGAGTAAACCTTAAAAACATGCTAAGTGAAACAAGCCAGGGGCAAAAGCCATTGTGTGACTCTTGTTATATGAAACATCCAAAATATGCACATCCATAGAGGTAGAAAGTAGATTAGTGGTTTCCACTGATAGGCTTGAACTTTTTTTGGCATGGTGTAAATATCTGAAAGTAGACCGTGATGACAGCTGTACAGCTTTGTAAATCCATGAATGTATACTTGTGAGTTATATACTTTAAACTGGTAGTCTGGGATGGGAAGTGTATTGCTATAAAAATGTTAAAAAGGTTAAATGTTAGAGGGAGTGGTCAAGAGTGTCAGATGCCTTGAACATGTTAAACCTGCTGCGTGATTATTGTGTATCGATGGCTGTCTTTATCCTTGATCAGTGATCATTCATTGGTAAGCTTTGTGGGGAATTAAATCAGTGGATACTTCTGTGGGCTGAGGAAGGAATGGTTGGTAGAATGAATGCTGACTTTTTTGAGTTTCAGAGTAGAGTGAAAGCAAAAGAAGGGATTATAGATGGAAAGAAAAACAAAACTGAGGTACTGTCTTATTTACATGAAAAATAACTTTCAGCATGCTGTGAGAGAGAAGCAGGCAAAAGAAAACGGATGTGTGTATAAGGACAAAGCACGATTGTGGCGGCAAGCTGCTCGAGGAATTGAAGTAAAAAGCACATATGGACAAAGCAGGTTCTAACAGCAAGTGGTCCATCCCTTGAGAAAGGTTGGAACTAGGAAGCTGGAGACACGCGATCAGCTTCAGAATTCAGCTGAGGAAATTGATGTCGATTGTATAGGCCTTTCTGTATATTCTCTGCAGTAGGAGGAAATGTTATTGGCCAAGATTAGAAAGGTTGCAGCGAGTGGTAAAGGTTTGGAGTAGGTGCTGGGGAGAAACGGAGAGTAAATTGTCAAGAACAAGTAAAAATAATAACTTCAGTTGTTGGGTGTGTGGTACTTTGGCTAAACTGCACTTGTTGTCACCTTATACAAAATTGTGCTGAAACTGGTGAACTTCCCAGTCAGCTGGGAAGTGATAGAGGCGGGGTTAGAAATCCCCTGTCCATAATGGCGCAGTTGCATTGAGACTCTGAGTTGGAGATACTAGGTACAGGTTGTCAGCGCCAGTGGATATTTATCCTCCTGAGTGCCGCAGGAGGCTAACGTAACTTAACTTGTATCAGTGTCTTGCATCGCTTTTGCTTAGATTCTCAGCATAGGGAGATGGAAATCATCTGACTGAAAGTGTGCTGTAAGCATAGAGTCTGGTGGGTGTAACTCGGTGGGGCGGTTGCAGGGCATGCGTGAGGTGAGGCTCTGGGTTGGATCCTTGGCCTGGGGAAAGGGGTAATAGTGGATTTTTCTTTCGACTCACATGCGCTCTAACTACCCTTATCTTTTAGTTACGGCAGCCTCCAGTTAAACGTTTGAGACTTCGTGGTGATTGGTCAGATACTGGACCCAGAGCAAGGCCTGAGAGTGAACGAGAACGAGATGGTAATTATCCTTTGGCCAGCTTTTTTGGTATATTTCATTGACAAAGTAACATTTCAACTTATTTCCCATTTTTTATTACTCTCAAGGACACTGCGGCAAATACCCTTGCCCGCAGGTCTCGATACGTGTGTGCAGATAGAGCTTAGAATGGCTTCCTAGAAGTGGAGTGACTGAGTCCCTTGATAAGTGTGCACAGTACTTCCTTTTTGCAGTACTGAGCATTGAACCCTGGGTCTCTGTACCAAGCTACACCCTCAATCCTTCTTAAAATTTTGAGGCAGGGTCTTGCTAAATTGCTGAGTTGCTCAAGCTGTGTTTGTGTTTACAGTCTCTTCCTCAGCCTCCCAGAACACTGGGATTCCCGGGGTGCACCCCCACACCTGGCTATACATGTAAATTTTGATAGTTATCAAATTGCTTTCCAAAAAAGATGCACTAATTTACATTCCTACTCACTTGCTAAGAATAGTCATTGCCCCATTCAACACTAGGTATTATCAGACTTTAGTTTTACCTTCTGTTAGATACTAAGAAAAGCAGAAACTAGATTTCTAACTTGAGAATTTTATAATAGCACATACTTTTTCTTTGACATTGCTTTACAAGCATAAGAAACTACCTTGGGGGCTTTTGAATCTTGGTACACTTTAAATAGGATTAATCTGAGTATAATTTATCAAATAAGTGAGTCTGTGGCCAAAGGTCTTATTCTAATGACTTCAAAAACTCTTTGTGATCAGAAACATATTCTTCAGTGTACTGTCCTTATTACCTTGTAATATATTTAAATGTAAAGCTACATAATATATTGGCAATAAAATACAAAATTCTGATTTCACAAAAACATTATCACTTTATATGATTGTAGAATAGAGTTGTAACATTTTAAATTTGACACCAGGCTATCAATTTTAAAATAACTTGTTTGTTTTCAGGAAGAACAAGAATGAGAGAAAAGATAAAATACCATCTGGTTTCTACTAATTTCAGTTATCTGAAATTTGCTTACAGTAACATGAAAATTAAGCTTTAGAAAAATTCATGCAAAAGCCTAATTGTATATTTGTGTCTGTGTTCGATAACAATGCTCTAGGGAAAGGGAAAACCTTCTTTCATTATCTTTAACTTGAAAGCCTTCCTAGCTGGGTATTCTTAGATGTAAAAGTGAAGAGAATTTGAGTCGGTGGGAGATAAGAAAGTACCCAAGAGCAGGCAAATTGGCAGAGGTGAAGAAGATTTGAACCTTATTCTTATTCTTATTATTCTTATTCTTGAGGATCTTACCATGTGCACACGGAATCATTCGCATAAGTAACTGTAACGTGGGCTTCAATGGATTTTTATACATTCTTATAATTTATTTAGGCTAATTGATTTTTAAAAATTGCTTGTATCTTAAAGCTCTTCACATCTAGGTTTTTGCATTAACAGAAGAAAATCCTGACTTACTACTAGACTCATTGATAAAATTTATGTTAAAATAGGAGAGCAAAGTCCCAATGTATCACTGATGCAGAGAATGTCTGATATGTTATCAAGATGGTTTGAAGAAGCGAGTGAAGTTGCACAGAGCAATAGAGGACGAGGAAGATCTCGACCCAGAGGTAATTTTTCTTATTAATAAAGTCATCAGAAAGCTGATAAAAATCATGTATAGAAGTTAGTTTCATTTTATCAAAATTACAGCAATGTTTTATGGTTGTAGTCATCGCACGGTTTATACAATCTTCCAGAATTCTGGTTCTACCAACTCAAGCTCTTTTGCTTATTTTAAAAAAAAAAAAAGAAAGAAAGAAGAAAAGCCTGGGATTTCCTGTTTCTAACTGTACTTTGAGAATGGAAAATACAAAATTATAAACAAGTTTTGTATAGTTGGAAAGACTTTTAACAAAAATGTGTTTTGTACCTAGGTTTTTACTCCTCTAGATTAGCTTCTTTGAGCAAATGGACAAACCGCCAGTGGCTATTCCTGATACCCTGAAGTAATCGATTTTTGTATGTGTACAAGTTTGTGAACATTTCTTTTTTAGGGTTGTTGGTTTTTAATGCATTTAAAAATTGAATTTGCCTTGACGTGTGTGTTTTGAAGGTGAAACAAGTCAGTCAGATGTTTCCACTCTTCCTGCGGTCCCATCAAGTCCTGATCCGGAAGCCGGTGAGACTGCAATGGATGTGGATGCTCCTGCCGAGCATTTTCTTCAGCCTTCTACATCGTCTGCTGCGTCTGCTCAGGCTCATCCAGTCTGCTCTTCCACCGAAAGCCCCCGCTCCACGTCTTTGCTGTCTTCCCCAGACAGCGCACAAAGGCAGCCTGCTGATGCCTCTGGACCCCACGCACATCCTCAGTCTGGTAAGGGGGTCGCTGTGAGCAGACTGCTGTCCATCCGATGATTTCGGATGCTCAGAGCTTTAGTCTGTTTTGTAAGATACTGAATCATACCAACTTCGTGTGGGAATAAATGATCAAAATGATGCGTTATATATGATCTTGTAACTTAAACAGAAATCAGATGTGCCTAACTTTCATGAATTTTAACAAATATCTGGAATATTCAGTTTACATAAAACAAGTTTGCTTTTTTTTTTTTTTTTTTTTTTTTTTTTAATTTTTTTTTTTTTTTTTTTTTTTTTTTAACTACCAATAGGCAGTGTCTTGACATAGGTCATTATAGGTAGTCCAGTATTTTCTACAGCATTGTAGACCAAAATCTTTCCAAATTTATTTGGTTGTGTGTGTCCTTAGATAAGTGATAGAGCTCATTATTTATTAGTTACATTGTATGTATATTCTTCCGTATTTTTCCTTGAATCATATAATTCTTCCATTACATTTGGTATGGCGCACTCTTGTCAACAACAAATGCCTTTTACCAAAAAATTATTCCTCCAGTATTTACATGAAAAATAATAATTATTTTACCAAATTGTCATCTTAACCTAATTAGTTATACATTTGTGAGTTAAATGATTTAGAGCTTAGTTTTTTTAACTTAAAAAAAAAAAGATATTTAATGTCCTTTAATACCCTTTCAAATTGCTAAACCGATTTCAGTACTATATTATGTACTACAGTCATTGAAATCATTCAGATTAGACATTTTTTATGATCATAGGACCATTGAATTATTACTTAGCACCTTTGTGTGCATAGTTTCCAAAGAAAGTAAAGAAATATTTTACCTGGGAGATTATTGAGAGGATTTTGATTGACTAAATATGGATACTTTGAAGTATTTCTACGTTTCTAAGACAGATTGTTACTGAAGAATATAATTTTGTAACTCGTAATATCTAAAGGTGACTATCTGTAAATTGTTCTGATCCTGACTCACTCATCCCAGAGTCCAGCATTTCAGTAGTAAGGACTTAATGTTTTTGTTTTTGTTTGGGGCCATTCTCTCTTGTCGTTATCATAGCCTCAGTCCAGATGGTTTTAGGGTATCACAGTTGTCCACAGTGAAGTAGAAGATGGAAGTGTTAGCTTACAGTCTCATGATTTCTAATTCCTTCTTAGAGACGGAGATATAAACAGCTGTTGTCTTGTATTTGCCTTGCTGTGGACACCTCTATGTAAATGTTTGAGCTTTTCCTTTTTCTCTCTTACATTTACTGTCATTTTTATTAGTGAAGGAGAGGGACAGTGGGAATGTGAGAACTGTGGTCAAACTTTTAGTTTGCAACCGAATCACTGAGCCACAGTGAAGAAAGCTGCAAATTTTCACGGGTGCTTAACACTGTGTTGGAGCAGTCTGTCTTTGAACACTGTTGCCATTCCAACTGTACAAAACATTCAGCTTACCCCTTTGTATCTCTCTGACTTTTCCCTCTCCTTGATCCTTTTCTTCCCTCAGCTACTAACTTCTCATTCACATTGAAAAGAAAAATACATTTTCCCGCTGTTGAATCATCCAACTTTCCATGTCTATGTTCACATTGTCTAATGCTAGAAGCAAAAACACATTTTGGAAGAAATGTGTCTTTTCCTATCAAGTCTTGCTGGTGCAGTTCCTGTCCCTTTCCAGCTTCTCAAGGACTTTGCTTCTTCTCCACCATTATTACTGTTTTGTTTTGTTTTGTTTTTCTGCCAAATGCTTTGCAGCCTTAAATATGCTCTTATCTCTTTAAAAAAAAGACTCTTACCTCCATTAGAACATAAATGCTCTTGTCTTACATCTCCCTCACAGCTACTCTGCTGCCTTATTTCTCTACTCCGTTTGTAGTTAATCCACAGGAGAGTTGATCACATGTACTGTCTTCATTTTCTTACCCCATTTATTCATGACCAACTGAAATCTATTTTTCAACTTTTTCCTTAAAAACTTTTGTCAAGTCACCAATGACCTCTGTCTTGCCAAATTGAGAGGCTATTTGTCTGTTAGTATCTTACTAGATTTTTTTTTTTAACCCAATTACACTGAACCTACTCTGTCAATGCTTTCTTGAAATACTTTCTTTTCTTGGCTTTTTTTTATGACGTTTACCTAAATATTATTATCAATTGTGGCTGGTTTTCAGTAACCATTATTCACATTTCCTTTCCTATCTGCTGTTTATTACGGTTGAAGCCCTAATCCTACTGTCTTTTCTTGTCCCTGTATACTGTCATCTTTCAGTGATCCTATCATCTCTCCATACATTTTAATTTATTGCCTCTTAAGTTTAAGATTCTAAAGGTTTATCAACAGCCTGATCCTCTACCCTGAGTTCCATACTTTTATGTCCAGTTGCTATTTGGACATTTCCTTTTGGTTGTCTTTTTTTTTTTTGGTACTGGGGAACGAACTCGGGACCTTGTACTTGAGAGGCAGACAGCAGAACCACTCAGCTAAATCCCCAGCCCTTTTTGGTTGTCTGTATACATCTTAAATTTAAGGTGTCCAAACTAAAACTTCATTCAGCCTCCTGCTTTTTCTGTTTCCTAATTGGTTTGATCTTAGTTCTTTTATGGCTTAGTAAATTATAAGACCATCTACCTATTTAGTTATTTTAATAACCCACGAGTTATTCTTGATTTCTTTCTCTCATGCCCCACATTCAATTCATCAACAAGTTCTGTTGGTTCCTATCTAAAATATATTTACTTCTTTCCATTTCACCGTCTTTTCTTGTCTCCTAATTTAGTTCATTGCATTTACTCTTTTTCCCTTATAAGTTACTCTTCATGAAGCAGCTAGACTGAGTATTTTAAAATGTTGAATAAGATTATACAACTTTGCTGTTTAAAATTCATCAGGGCATCTAATGAATTTGGAAATACAGTACAACCACAAACCAAACCAAAAAACCATTAAGTTTTTTATGGACCTATAAGAAGCCATGATGACCTAGCCCTTTTTTCTACCTCTCTGGGGTCTTCTGATCCTACTTTATCAGTCCGTGGTGGTTATGCTCATGATTTCCTCTCCGTTCTTTAATGTGTCAGATTTTCTAATGCTCCTTTAGTTTCCTTTCTCCCTCCTTCCCTCCCTTGTGTGTGTTTGGGTTTTTTTTTGTTGTTGTTTTGTTTTTTGTTTTTTTTTTTTTGTAATGGGGATTGAACTGAGGACCTTGTGCTTATGAGGTAGATAGTTGTGGTTACCACTGAACTAAATGATTCTTTTTTACTTCAACTTAAGTTCTTACTGTCCTTTGTTCCTCAGTAGTTTTTCTGTCAGCTTATCATACAGACGACCGTTTTTTTCCTTTGTTCTCAGCTCAAAATTTTATCCAAAAGAGGTTTTTCGTAACTACTCCTAAACAAAGTCCTCTTCTCTTTTTACTCATTTGATGTATAACATTTCTCTTACTAGGATATGTTCTCACGAAGATTAGGGACATTATCTTTGTCTCTAATCTCAGTGTCTTTTTCCTCCATCAGTCACTAAAGGTACAGCAAGAGTATTGGGAGACATTTACTTACCATTGAGCTGGTATAGGCTAGGTAGGGTATATTTACGTATGTTTTAGTCTTTAGAGTTTTGAGCCCACTTCGTTAACTCTAGGTATTTCCAGTAAGCTCTTAAAATATGGTGACACCTTGGAGAGAGGCTGTAATTAGCTGTCCAGTCATTTATTATTCAGATCCCTTATTTATCCTGCCCCAGTGGGGCCTTTTAAGATTGAGTAGATAATTTTTCTTAGCTTTCTCTACAGATGTTTTAAGGCAAGTTACAGAAATATTTTCTAAAGATTATGTGGCTGCATGTATAAATGAATAAATTGGGACAGATAGAAAAATGGGTAGGATTAAAAATAAAATGAAGTCGTAAGTGAGGTAAATACACCAACTGCATGACCTGAGCAATGGGACGTGGAGAGGGTACTACAAAATTGGCTTTGGGTTTTGGAGCTGAATTAGGAAAATAAATGTACTCAGGTGTAATTCCAAATCAGTTGGTGTATCTTTTCTCCTCCTCCTCCTTTGCTTCTTTATCCCTTGCTTCTTATTTAATATTTTTGACTCGTGTTAGAGATCATTTGAAACCATAGTCTACATACATAGTCCAGAATCTCAGCAGACATGTTGATTCTTTTTTTTTTTTTCGAGACAGGGTCTCACTATGTAGTTGAGACTGACCTGGAACTCACTATGTAGCCCAGGATGGTTTCGAACTCACGGTGATCCTCCTGCCTCAGCCTCCCAAGTGCTGGGATTGCAGGCATGTGCCACCACATCTGGCTGACATTTTGATTCTTATATGTATTACTGTCTTGAGCATTTCACAAAAGACTGTTCTGTTTAAAAAGTATTTATAAAATTATATATTTAAAGCTTAGAAATATATGGCAATATACTAAACCTGTGTAGGTTAAAAGTAAATTTTCATCATTTTTAAAAATTTTAAGTAACTATAGAATATTATCTTCATTTCTCTGCAGTGCCTGTCAGACATCTCTAAGTTACTTCTTAAGCTAAGCCTGGAAATATTTTCATTTAATGTGCTGTTTGTAAATTTTTTCATCTTAAGCTTCTTGGGATGAGTATGAAGTGTTTTTCTAGTGTTATAATTTAATTTTTTTCCTTTGATTGCATTTTAACCTTTAAAGTATATGATTGGAAAAATGATAACTTTGGATTAGATGGGGATATCAGTACACACACAACTCAGTTTGGGGGCTCTCAAAAGATCCCTGTGTTTCTAATTAAGTAGCCTACAGACATGAGAATTCAGTTTGTTTAGATAATAAGATCTGTGTGTAGATTCCTGCCTATTTACAAATACATCTGCTCATGCTTACAGGTTTATTTAGGTCTATGTATAATCATTAGAACTGTATTGACCTCTTTTGAAAAATTGCTGGCGAATGAAGGGCTTTTGTACAAGCTATTCAAGTCCAAATGTCTAGATTGTAGTTTCCTTCAGTAGGATTGGGGTCCAGTCAGTCTGGGTATAGGCTGTTTGCTGATTAGAAACAGTTTGATAGTCACTGTGGGGAAACTGAAGGAGTGAACGAGAAAATCTTGGAAGTCAGTGAAGGAGTGAGCAGTCCCTGGAGGAAAAATCTACACAGGTCCCTGGGATAAGAAGCAGTTTGGGACTGTAAGACAGACTGATAGCAGACAAATAATAATTCAGGGCTCACAACAGAAGACCCTACAGATTATAGAGGCATGATAGGAAGTTAGAAACCAAGTGTCCTTTTGTTGGGTCAACTGTAGCTAGTTTTAATTTTCTCCTATGAGTGAGTAGTATTAAGCCAGTAGGAAGAATAACCTTGAGTTTTTCTGAAGAAAACAAGAATGGGATTCGTGGTTTCAGGGGTTGGAAGTGCAGATTTTCTCTATTAGTTCTTGATACCTTGTTGAGTTGTTGTCTAGAAAATTCAACCAGAGTATTCATTTTAGTTTTATATTAAAAACACATTCTCTAAATATTGTGTACATTTATAAGTGACAGTATATACATTTAAAAAAGGATATAATGTGTGTATTTCTTAAGTGCTGTAATATTCCAAACTGCTAAGCAGAACTGTTTAATATGATAGATCTGGTTCAGATTTTTAATTCAGTACCTGCCTTTGCTAGTTAATTGTGTGTGGTAACTTCCTAGCCTCACTTTTTCTTTTTTTAATTTAACCTATTTGGGGAGATTGCGGAACTGTCATTCAACCAGCCTTAAAAGTTGACAAACAAGATCTTAAGTAACACTGGAAACACTTGAGTAAATGGTTTGTAAGATTATCTTGGCTAGATGTTGATTTTCCAAGTTGCAGAGCATTAGTGCCCACACCTAGAGCCTGTTTTTCACTTGCTACGTTGCTGAGTGGTTCTAGGCTAGAGGCTTCTACCTTCCGAAAACATTTTGGCAGCTCCAAGAGAGGGTTTGAAACCACAGTGAAATTGGGTGGGGTTCTTTTGTTGTTTTTGTCTTTTCACAAGGCCTCAAACTTGCCATTTGCCTGCCTTAGTCTCCATTAGTAGCTGGCTACTCAATTTTTTTTTTTTAAGCTCCTACTCCAAAACTAGTTCCTCCTCTTAGCCACTAGAACCCATAGCTTCTGGTCTACTCAAGGACATCTTTCCTGCAGCTGCCCGCTTTTTTCATGCATTGTCTCCCATCACAATGCAAACTTGTTCTTTAATTTCCCAAACTGAAACACACAAACCTCTTTTGACTCTTTTTCAGCCGACCATCATCTGATTTCTCTGATCTCCACTTAAGCGCAGGACTTTTGCAGAGTATAAATGCTTTGTGTCTCTTCATTCTTTCTGCTTCTTCTCGTACTTGCTGCACTTTGGTTCTGGCCCCATCATTCCATTACACAGCTCTTTCCCAGGTCACCAGTGACTTACATACCACTGCAGAATCAGTGCTTAGAATCAGTCAGCCTCTCTTCCAGTCGGTCACCAGCGTGTGACATACCTGCTTGCTCCAACTTTGACCCCCTCTCTGGCTTTTCTTCATGTCCCTCTTAGACAGTGTTCCTCCTCTTGCACGCTGGTGTCCCCTGGGGTTCGGTTCTTAAATCTCTTCTTTGTCCTCACTTCTGTCTAGAGAACTTAAAGTGACATCACCAGTGGCATTCCAGTTATGTATCCTGCGACAGTGATGGCGAACCTTTTAGAGCTTTCGGTGCTACAAACAGCCCACTGCAGCGTGCGCTCCAGAGGTTCACCACCACCGTCCTAGGAACTTTACACTAAAATTCAGTCTCTACTGAATTTGTCCACTCGCATGGCTGTGTTTTCCTTCTCCAGCAAAACTCATTCCTCCTCCACTGTTCCTTATTGCAATGAATGACAACCCTGCTTTTCCTGTTACTAAGCCAAAACTTTGAGATCATTCTATAATCTAGAACATCAGCAAATTCTCTTTTTGCCTTTAAAATATGTCTCATACCTTGATAAACTTCTCTCCTGGGCATTGACACTGTTCTGTCCTCCACTCAGAAAATTCTTCCCACCAGGTATCTGTGTGGCTCACTCCCTCATATCCTTGAGGTCTTTATTCCAAATGGCAACCTTATGAGAGAAGCATTTCCTGCAATCATACACAAAATAGCAATTCTCTCTACTACCATCTGCACCCTCTTTACCTTACTTTGACACCTTAATTCAGCAGTTATCCCCATAGGACACATGGAAACACATATGTACACTCTGCATGTATAGTGTGTGTGCACAGTTTTCTCCATGACACATGCAGACTTATATGTACGTGCTATTTGTGGTTAACTCGTAACAGTTGTCCCCCTAATTCACATGCAAATACTTTCATACACGCTGCATGTACACGTATGTATGTATGGATATGTAGTGTGTGTGAGTCATAGCAGTTATCCCCAAAGGATACATGCAAACACTGGTACATTCTGTGTGTCTATACTGTGTGTGTGTGTGTGTGTGTGTGTGTGAGAGAGAGAGAGAGAGAGAGAGAGAGAGAGAGATGTGTGTCTATATTGTGTGTGTGTGTGTGTGTGTGTGTGTGAGAGAGAGAGAGAGAGAGAGAGAGAGAGAGAGAGAGAGAGATTCATAGCAGTCATCTCCATAGGACACATGCAAACACATGCATATGTTATGTGTGTTTATGCAGTGCTTCTGTCTATGCATTTGCAGGTGTCTTTGTTTCCCCCAGAACATAAACTGTGCAGGAATAGGAAATATTTTGCTTAATGTCTAATTTATCTCCAAAGCCTCAAACTTACTAGATATTTAACAGAAACCTCTTTCCAGAACTGCATGGTGTTTCTTTTATTTCCTTTTTATCTTCAGGTAAAGGTTAAGAAAATATTTTGTTAATATTTTTGAACTAAAAAAAATGGCACTTCTAATGCATTACTCACTTTTTAAAAAGATCTCTAAATTTCAGGTGTTGTTTCCAAATGCATAGCTTTTTATTATTTTAATTATCACTTGATTGAAATCAAGTATCTTAAATTTTTGTGCACAGTAAATTATTTAGCTGATACTTTGCAATTATTATTTTTTTAGTATCATTTCATTGTAAAAAGAGAAAATTAGTGAGGAAAAGAATGTTCAGTTTAAATTCTGAGCTAGGGGTATAACTGTATGGTAGAGAGTGTGCTTATTAGCGTGTGTGAAGTTTCTTGGTTCAGTCCCCAGCCCCCGCAAAGTGCAGTAGTGCTTTGCTTATAGAGGAGTTTATTTTCATCTGGCTTAATTACTTAAATATTCTTAGGAAAATGTGCATATCTAATTTATTGTAAAGAGAAGTATTTCTGTGTATGTGCATAATTTGTCTCATAATTTAATAACCAGTAGTTTATCAGTAAATTTTTAGTGGTCTATGAGACCTGTTTTATTTGTATCTTTCCTCTCTTTAATGTATAATCAAATTCTTACTGTTTTCTCTTTATTGCTCTCTCTTCACCTTTCTTTTCCTGTCTACATCAGAATTTTTAAGGGGCCCTGAGATAGCTCTGCTCCGTAAGCGCCTGCAGCAGCTGAGGCTTAAGAAGGCTGAGCAGCAGAGGCAGCAGGAGCTGGCTGCTCAGAGGCAGCAGCAGCCTTCCACTTCCGATCAGTCTCCCCACGAGGGCTCTCCCCGGGACCCTTGTGCTTCAGGTCGTTAATGTCAAGTGTCCTTGAGCAGCTGGTAGCATTGTTTCTAGTCCTGCTACTGTGTATCATGGTGCTTCCCCTTCCCTGGTGCGCTTGCAGCCCGTCCCTCTCCCCTTGCATATAATGTTATTCAACATCTGTTGTAGAGGGCCAGATTGGCAGCAGCATTTGCCAAGATGTGAATATAAAATAATCCCTCACATTGTTTGTAATATTTTTGGAGGGGAACAGATATTTATTACTTTTACAGCTGGTGAGCTCCTAATAATTATCTAGTGAATTTAGAGGCTGCATTGATATTTTTGCTGAAATTTCCTGTATGCTAAATGGAATTTGCTTATGGGCCCCTAGCTCTTGTCTTTTTTTTTTTTTTTTTTTTCCTGCTTTGCTAGATTTTAGAATTATAGTATTGTTTGGCCAAACTAGCATGCTGATTCAGTCATTCCCTTTTGTCGTTATTTGAGATTTTTCAGTATTTGCCTACTTATTTCTTTTATACATAATCAACTTCCTAATGTGTAAGGTAGCAAAAGTATTACATGGTCTCATTTTCCTGTTACTACACTAGCAAATTCTGATAAAATAGTAGTCTGTGCCACTGTGGAGTCTTTTAATTACCTCAGTTCTTCTAAATTATGCTCACTAGACATTTGTTGAATTAATAAAGGATACAGTGCAAAGTAATGTTAACTTAGTTCTTTTGAGATGGATAATAAGTACTATAGATCCTATATTATAGGTATTATAGTAGTGTATTAATATTTATGGATGACAATATGTCTAGATTATCATATTAATGATTTTTTTGTTTTGAGATAGGATCTAATTGTATATTCCAGCCTGGCCTTGAACCCATTACATAGCCTAGGCTGGCCTCAGACTCATGGTGATCCTCCTGCCTCAGCTTCCTGAGTGCTGAGAGAGATTATAGGTGTGTGCCACTATTCCTATCTTCTAATGAATTTATAATATATTGTTTGATATAATTTGTTCTTTCCTCTCAGTAGTGATTAATTTAGTGTTAATTACTGAGAACTCTGACTTAATTACTTGGAATTAGTCAGTATTATACATGAGTAGAACTAGGGTACCTCCACATCATGAATATCTGTTCCAGTAACAAAAGCACGTAGGTCACTATGATATAGATATGACGTTTGGGGCCAATCATAGACTTGATTTGTGCTTCAGTGTTACTGTATTGAAGGAATTTCAGTCAGTCAAAGACTTTTCTTGTGTTTTGTTTTGGATTCTTTTAGGCATATCTTTTCCTATGTCTGAAACTTACAGTTAAATGTTTAATCAGAATATAATGACATTCATTAATAAATTTGCTGTGATTTCGTGCCAAATATTAAGACTCTAGCCAAAGCGTTTTGAAAGTAAAAAGAAGTCATGTAACATAAAGAATAAAAAGGAAAATAAAATGTTCCTACATATATGAATATTTTTTAAGTACTAAAATTTAGCAGGTTTTATGTAGTAGTTTTTATACAAATCAACTTCAGTATTAAAGTGAGTTTGAGTATAGAGTAAAACTCCAGCATTTCAGGAAGAAATAAGTGTACATTGTGGTTGTTAGAATATTTTGGACTTACTAGTCTTTTGTATATAGTTCACATATTTGAATTAAAGGAAGTTCTTTTTAAGATGAGAAATTTAGGGTGATTGGATGGTCTCTGAAATTAATGCTCTCTTCCCGTTTCTCAGGATCATTCTAATTAATTCATTTGTGACAATTACTGAAAAGCTAAGTGAATAGATGCCTCATCAGCTGTAAAGCTGAGACACATGTCATCTTTTCCATGTTGTTAAACTGCGTTCCCGTGTCCCCGAGGCTGCTCACGGGTCTCTTAGTGCTGTCCTCCTTATCCCTTGACCTCCTCACCTGCAACTCCGTGTTTAACACAGCACACAGATGAGGTGCTGAGTCTGATCTGTAATGTGCCCTGTGCTCCTTGACTTAGTGCGGCTTATATTCTGTCCTCGCATGTCATGGGAACACTATTGATAATTAAAACTTTTAAAAACATTTAATAAGGGACATTAATCAGTTAACTGATAAAATCTATTAATAAATTTGGGGGTATGGTGAATGAATTAGCTTAGTGCAGAATTCTTCATTTCAGAACACAAATTGCAAAAATAGAGAAAAGAAATTAAATTTATGAGATTAAACAGGGCAGCTGGCTTAAACCATTATAAATCTATCTTGTTCTTAATGATTAGATGCAGTTTTGTGTCAGTTGATGATTATGATAGATGTTATTACTGTCCCTACAGAAGGCACCAAAATTAACTGTAGATTTTACTAATATTAGAAGAATGTAATTTTTATGTATAGAAAGCATATTTTCTGTTATACTTTGATATCTTTGCGGTACAGTAAGTGATGGTCCTGCCAGTAAGTGATATGTCCATTGCCTTTCCACTTATTTAAGATTTTTAGGTAAAAGTTGCTCAGAGGAGACATGATCACAATTTGGAAACTGAGAAACTTTAACAAGCACAAAAAGAATTTCTAAATTATTTTGTTACTAAACATTCTTTTTGGAAAACATAGGACTTAATTGGAATCTTTTGTGAAAGGTTGAGTGTAAGGCGAGAACAGTACTTAATTTCTAGAGGGAAGTGAGATGAAACCACTTTCCAGAAAGTGAGATCAAATAGGAAGGAGCTGGATGCTAGTCATTGATGGTCTCAAATGGAGTATTAGCTTTTAGTTATCAGTAGTTCTTGATAGTTGAACACTAAAACATCATTCCAGGCACGCAGTTTCCAGTTACTGCTTAAGATAAGATACATAAAATAAATGTTAGATTTTTGGTTTTTCTTTTTTTTTCCTAGTGGTGAACTATTTCATTGGAGCCTTATGTGGAAGTGCTGACTTTAAACATGTGAAAGTGACACCATAAACAGGAGATAAGGAGTGGTGACATGCCTGCTTACCCTCATGTGGATCCCAAGGCCCTCATGTTTTCTGAAGCCTCATTTGAAAAATACTGTGCTAAAGGATATTTGACCCTATAAATAATAATCCTTTAGAACTAGTTTTCAAAAATACAGTTTTCAAGTCAGAACATACTTGAAAAGATTATTACTTTAGTTTTATAAAATTATTCCTTTTTCTAGATTGGTAGGAAATATACTGTAACTCATTTTCAGGAGTTTAGGAAACGTGTCGTAACGAAGAATGAATCTTTAATCACATCACTTACCGAGTGAGTTTAAGACTGAATTCCTGTCCCTCACCCTATGCCTGGATGAACTTGGGCACGTCATGTGGTTGCTTTAAGCGTCAGTTTCCCATTCTTAACTGACAGTTTCTTTCACTTACTGCTTCTAAGTGTTCTCATGTCAAAGCCATTTCAGGCTGGTGTAGTATTCAGGGTTCTGAATGAGCAGTATGTGTTGGTCCAGTGAGTGCCCTAAGCAGTGACGGAGGCAGTCAGCTTTATGGCTGATTTTAAGACCCCCCTTTTTTTCCATTCCAGGTCCCCTGAAGTGATGAGTTGCTGGCTCCTGCTCAGAGTGACAGCACCCTGTGGATTCTGCTGGTACTGGCCCGACCACCACAGAGCCCCACTGGAGCATGGAGCCAGCCTAGAGAGGGTCAGGTAGCAACTGTTTTTTCACTTTATGGCACAGTTTTGCCAATTGGAGAAATAAAAAGTAACTTTTATACCCCAAAAGGGTATAAAACGTTGGTGATTATTTTATAAAAAGGGCTTGTCAAAACTGAGCCATATTGGAAAAATCAGCACTTTGCCAATCCTGTGCAGGCAGGCTTTATATAACTTCAGATTCCCCCATAGCCAAGGTAACAATCACATTGTAGCACTTTCCAAATGAATGCGTTTGGTCCATGTTGTTAGTGCATGTAGGTACTTAGTAAATGAGGTGTGATATCAGCCTAGTTCTGTAAGCACTTCATAACTACCTTGAGTGGCTAGTCCTAAACAAAATAGTGATGAATCTTGCCACTATTTTTCATTCTGTATGTCTCTGAAGAATAGGAAAGTAGTAATAACATTCACAGACCCTCTGTGTCATTTAAGTAGTGTTAACATTAGTTGACCGTGAGTGGTAAGTAGTTTCCATGGGTTACCTCATTACGTCTTCACAGGAACACTGGAGAGACTGTCGCCACTTTGGCTGGAGAAAATGAGGCTTAAGTAATTTGTCCCCATTTACAGTGTTACTGAGTGGAAAACTGCATTCAGACCCAACAAGTCTGGCTGAAGAGTTCTTGCGTTTTACCTGTTACACTGTAATTGTCTTTTTCTACAATCAGAAAAATTCTGGTGTTGAGGAGCTAAAGACCAAACCGCTAGATTTTTGGAAATCTGTAGTAATTGACACTGAGCTTAGAATTGTATGAACTGTTACTTGAAGTTTGTCTCCACCTCAAAAGTAATATTGGCATTCTAAACACTTCAGATAAGCTGACTGTTCATATTATATTTAGTAGTAAATTATCCTTATATATTCAAGTTTTTATTTTGTGATGGTGCTTTCTAGAAGACCTTTCACAGAAAAATGAAGTAGATTATGCAAACAGCTGAAGTAGTCATCTTTTCTTTCTTTTTTTTTGGTTTTTTGAGACAGGGTCTCACTATGTAGTTGAGACTGGCCTAAAACTCACTATGTAGCCTAGGCTGGTCTCAAACTCACAGCAATCCTCCTGCCTTAGCCTCTGAGTGCTAGGATTACAGGTGTGCACCACCACGCCTGGCCTGAAGTCATGTTGAAGTGATAATTTTTTTTTTTTTTTTGGTGCCAGGGATCGAACTTGGGTCCTTGCGCTCGCAAAGCAGGTGGCGGAAACACTGAGCTAAATTCCCAGCCCATTAATTATAGTTTTTGATATCGGTATTCTGATGGTTATTGTGTTAATACTTGGAGACATGTATTTAGGAATACCTGGAGGTATAAAAGCATGTCACTTATAATGTTTAGGTGACAGTAAAATAACCCTTCCAAAAAATAGTTGTATATTCCTACAGTCATACATAACAGCAGTACCTGAGAGGGATTTCATTGTAGAGATTAGCCTTTAAGATGTAAAGAACACTGAAAGTTTCCAGAAATGGACAGTATCTGTGATGGACTATGAACCTAAAAAGGAAGCCCATCAGTCAGCTCAGTGAAATTTTTCTGTCTTAATAGAAGCTTTAATATTTGAAAAACACAATTTATTTCTGAAGGCTACCTTTACTATTCTTGCAAAACAACATAATGGTTACATTGAATCTAACTTCTTAAATGTATGGGTGAGAAGTTGTTTTAAAAAGGAAAATAAAGTAGGCTGGGCATGGTGGCATATGCCTGTAATCCCAGCACTTGGGAGGCTGAGGCAGGAGGATCACTGTGAGTTCGAGACCAGCCTGGGCTACATAGTGAGTTCCAGGTCAGTCTCAACTACATAGTGAGACCCTGCCTCAAAAAACCAAAAAAAAAAAAAAAAAAGGAAAATAAACTATTGCAGATTAAGGAACTGGTTGAAATACTATTGTTCTCACTCTTCATGTAGTAAAGACCCTTTTAACTGAATGTTTTGATGAAGTAGTGAGTTAGGATAAGTCAAAGCTATTAATCAAATAACGGTCACGCTTTATCAAAATCTGTGAGGCCGGGCATGGTGGTGCATGCCTGTAATCCCAGCACTTGGGAGGCTGAGGCAGGAGAATCACTGTGAGTTCAAGACCAGCCTGGGCTACATAGTTCCAGGTCAGTCTCAACTACATAGTGAGACCCTGTCTCAAAAAAACAAAAAAAATCTGTGAGCAGACTAGTGTGATATTACAAGCTAGAAGATTTAAAACAGATGCAAGTAGTACTGGTAGCAGGATTGAGAGTTTTAAATGTACTAAGGGAAGCACTCAAATGATACAAAACCAGTAGGAAGCCAGGATATGCTGGAAAACTTTGCTTTGCTACCCTGTTAGGGTGATCTTCACTTAAAACAGCTACTTTTTGAGAAGTGAAATGCCATTATGAGCAAAGCTGTTGATCAGCCAGAGTGTTTTATTAACAACATTTACTAAAATCTAGAGCACAGAATACTAGAAATTAGGAATTATTTTTACCTTTGAGGCAGAGCTATGCATATTACCCACATTTTCCTTTTTTTATCACTCCACAGGGATACTGGAACCCAAGCCAGAAATGGGCATGGGCCACAACTCCTACAAATTGAGTGTCTTGTATCTGAAATGCTTGGGGGCCAGAAGTGTTTCAGATTTCATTATTGTTATTATTATTTTCTTTTTTTTTAGGTTTTAGGGGTATTTGCATATACATTTTGAGTTATCTTGGGGATTCATTACAGGCCTAAATAAGAGACATTTGTTTTTTTCTATCACCTTCAACACAAATACTGAAGGTGATTTCTTATATAATATTTTTGGCATACCTGAGTTTTGACTGGGACCTATCCTACGTGAGGTTAGGTACAGAATTTTCCTCTTGTGGTGTCATGTTAACTAAAATTTTTAGATTTGAGAGCACTTCTGATTTTTGGGTTAGGGATGCTTAGTCTATATTATCTAGGGCTTCCCTACGCCATCAGGGAGAGATAACCTCGGGCCTAAAGATGTTGCTAAATATTGTTAGAACCAGGTTTAGAATCTGTACTTACTAACAAGTGCCCTTTTCATTTTCTTGTACCACTAGTATAATCCATTTACATAATGAACTCTCACATAGATACCCAGTATGTACCAAAGATAAAAAGAAAGTTTTTCTCTTTGTAGCCAAAGTGGAAATTGCAAAGCCTAGACCATTAAACTTTGTCCATGCCTCTCTTTTTCTTCCCTGCCAGATACCTCTAAAGAAACCTAAGCTTTCACAGAGTATAGTTTTAATGTGCACAGGCTACTAGAGAATTTTTTAAAGTTACGTATATTTCTGTAAAGGTGATTACTTCATTCAGTAACATTTTCTCTGTCTGACATCTTGACTTGAGCTCCTTGTTCACTTCATGGTATAACACACCACATCTCACCAACTACCTTGAGCATCTCATTTCATGCTCTGAATCCTCCAAGGCAGGCTGCAAGCACCTAAAGGAGCTGGAGAGGGAGTCCGACAAGGGCAAGGAGCCTTCTGTTTAGTGGAAATACCCTGTAGCTAATTTACCTATCATGTACCTTGTGCCTGTCCTAAATGAATTTGATAAAAGGTATGTGCATGGCAGTAGAAGAGTATTTTCTTAACTGATTCTGAAAGTTGCTAAATGCTTGCCTGGAATAACATTTTAAGCACATGGCCTTGCTTACGTACTGCTTAGAAAAACACCACTGTACTGACTTCTGTTGCCTACCCTTGTACTTTGTTTTTTAAGCGTAGAGTTGATCATGACATTACTGTGCAGTTTTCTGCTGCTTACTTTTAAGTTGAAATCTTATTTTTGTTTCAGATTCTCCTTCTTCTGTGGTTAACAAACAGCTCGGATCCATGTCACTTGACGAGCAACAGGGTGCGTGCAACAGGAGATGCGCTATGCCCATCCATCCATAGTTATATTGCCATGCAGAAATAGAGTTCCTTCTCACTTTACATAGCATTTCATTTTGGTTATGGTCTTGTAGTCAGTATTTCATAGTCTAAATTACTCTAGGTGTATTGGCCCACAA
This sequence comes from Fukomys damarensis, assembly GCF_012274545.1. Classification (NCBI taxonomy): domain Eukaryota; kingdom Metazoa; phylum Chordata; class Mammalia; order Rodentia; family Bathyergidae; genus Fukomys; species Fukomys damarensis. Next base: position 41,128,856 of record NW_022900931.1, on the reverse strand, counting down.
AGGGCCCCCTGGCCAATACAAATTGTGTTCTGTGTAAGCTAATTTCTGACTTGGACCTTTTCCCCCAGCTTTGATTCTCTCCCTGTAACCATGTTGTAATGGATACAAACTGTATCCATTTTAAATTCTAAGTATTTATCATAAAATTGTGGAGAATTGTGAGTGTGAAGTTAGTATACCACCTCCTTGATCATTTAGAAGTTATGTGAACACAGTAATGTTCCATATTACTGGATTGCTGTGGTAGTGACACTTGTTTTTCTGTTTCTCTTATCTGGTTGTCAAATTCCAGACAGCTTTTACTATGGAGAGTACACTTAGGAATCCAGACCGCAGCTCAGGCCACCATTTAGAAGGGAAGATAGCTCTCCTCTCTGCTTTGTCCTTTTGAATTAGAAGAGTTAGAATCAACGTCAGAGCCTTGAGGAGAACCTGATGAGATGGACAGATTACTTATTAGACTGAGAGGGAGTGGGGGGAAGCCATTCTATCACAAAGGGGCGCCTGTGGAGAAGAATAAAGGAACACGATGAAACTCTAGAATTAGGATAAAAGTAACTGGTTTACTATCTTGACCTCAAGCTGTCTTGAAATATCCTAAGTATTTTGAGACATAGTATGATAAATGATGTTAATGTTAAGTGAATAACTTAAAATGATTTTACTTTTCTCTATTTAAAAAGACAGATGGGTCCCTAAATAGAATTTACAAATGTTTTAATCTCATTTTTTTTTTTTTTCCTTTGAGAAACGATCTTGCTAAGTAGTCCAGGCTGACCCTGAAGTTGCTATGTAGCCCAGACTGCACTCAAATTCTCCATCTTCCTCCCTCAGATTCCTGAGTGTTGGGACTGTTGGTGTGTGCCACTATACCCAGCTAAAAGAATTTTTAAATATCAAAACTAAAATTTGGTTGGCTGGAGGTTTATATGTGTAGGATGACTTGTTATCAACAGTAATAGGGAAATTAATATTGCTGTAATACCTGTTTGGTATGAAATAGACCTAATTTTAACTGTCTTAGAGAAGTATTCAGAGACTAATTTTAAAACAAATGAGAAAATTTCTGAACATCTGATCTTAAATTATTTTTGTAGATCTGAGATGACATGTATTGCTGGTGTTTGTTTTGTTGTTCTTGAAAAAGAATTAGCAAATGAATTTGAGCATTAAGAAATGAAGCATGTTTTATCTTTATACATTTATTGCAGTGATATTTAAAGTGAAAATGCAGTTATGGCATATTGTAGTATGCTGTACTATAGCCAAATCAATGTTCTATTTAATCACTTAGAATAATTTCCACAGAATTATGTTGAGTTTTATATTCAGTATAAGTTGGTACTTATTTTCCGTGTGCTGTAAAATATGAAGAAAGAGAAGAGTCAGGTTTAACTCTTGAGTTTTGGGCATAGTGCTTAGCTGAAAGGTGGAGCTGTTTGCTAGGCTTGTCAGCCTGGGAGAAGCAGTGAAGAGATCTTTTGTCTTTGGGGCCATGTAAAGTATGATGTGTATTTTGGTCATATAAGTACAGATGTTGTATATGAGATGGAACAGTGAGTCTACTGGGAGAAACTACATTGTAATAAACCACTCTTAAGTAGTTTTGTGATAAGACCTCTGAACAGAAATGTTTTACTGATGGATAATACATCTGGATTATTTAAGTCATAAGGTTTTATGTGCCTTTTTGCTTATGAGGACTCCACTACCTGAAGATACCTTGTACTGTAGAAGTAAGAGACTGCTTCCTACGCTTCCTAACTGGTCTTTTCTCTTAGGCTGCTGTTTATTCACTACCATAGCCAGAAACTTTTAAAGATTTCAATAGATTCATTGTGTCATTTGTGTGCCTAAAATATTTTAGTTGCTTCTCTTAGTCCTTCACAAATTCATGCCTTGGGTTTGAAAGGCAGACAAGACTGTCACTTCCTCTCGGCCACTCACTCCTCTCCACCACGGTACAGACCTGGTGGCCCTGTCAGATCTCCGCCCCTTCCCGCCTTTGGACACAGCACCCCTACACTCAGTGCTATTCTGTAAGCAGCTTTCACTCATCTTTTGAGTCTCACTGAGGTATTGTTTTCTCTACAATAACGTGACCTCCCAATCTTAAGTAGTTCTGCCCTCTTTTTCTTTGTGACTTGTTTTTTTTTTTTTTTTCCTTATGGAATTTGTAATCGTGTTCATTTAGAGGATTTTTTTTTGTTTAATATCTACCTTGCTCCATATTCTTTAAATGTTTTTTCATTTTCTGTAATATACTCAATGTGTAAATCATACCATTTATATAGTAAACAGTATTTGTTGAATGAGTAGCTGAATTCTTTAAGCAGTATATAGCTATGGAAGTCATTTCAGCTTAGAGAACCATGGTGAGGTTAATACATTGTTGTTCATTTGGGAAGTATCATGGAGGATTGATTGGAAGACGGGCAGGAGCACATGAGAGGCTATGGGAATGGTCCAGATGAGAGATAATGAGGGATCTGATCTCAGGCCATCACCGTGGGAAATGAAAGTGCACTGAATTTTTCAGTATTGGAGAAGTAGAGCTTGGGAGGTTAGCCTAGTAGTAAAGTATTTGCATGGCTCCAGCACCAACCAAAAAAAATTTTTTTTAAAGTAAAAGAATAAAGGAGACTTTGAAACTGGTTAGAAATGAATGAGAGAAGTTGTGTTTGACAGTGCACACTTGTAATCCCAGCTACTTAAGAGGCTAAAGCAGAAGGATCATAAGTTGGAGCAGGGCTTTGGCAACTTAGTGAGGCCCTATCAAAATAAAATTAAAAGTTAGGCAAATAGTTTAGCACACTCTGGGTTCAATTCCCAGTTCCACCCAGAAAACAAACCTGAGCCTGGGTAATTTATAAAGCAAAGAGATTTATTTTAGCCACAGTTCTGAAGGCTGGGAAGGCTCTGGCATGTATTTGGCTGTTACAGTGTCTGTATTCCTCTTACATGAACTTGTTGAGTTTTTCCTCTTAAAAATATTTAGAGCTAGGTGTAGTCATACATGCCTGTAATCCCAGAACTCTGGGAGGCTGAAGCAAGAGGATCACAAGCATCTGTGATCATAATCACATCTAACAGTAAGAGCAGATGAAGAAAAACGAAATACAAATGTGATAAGTGAAATAGTATAAATAACAAGGTTCAATGGGTAGCATTGGTGAGCCTGCATCCCCTTGGGCAAGGGCCTAAGAAAACATCATCAGGGAGGTCTGGCAGATGAGTCTGGATCAGTGAGGCAAGGAACAAGGAGGGGAGCATGTAGAGGACAGGCTCTGAGATGCCACATTTGAATGTCTGCAAGGACCGTGTAGGAGCTGGACAGTGCCTTTGCCCAGACTGAGGGGACTTTAGGACATTTTAAGGGTTAGCAATTATTTTAAGAACTGAGGGAAGCCTAATGAATTTTAAATGGGGGTGTGGCCTGCTGTACTGAGTTAGGATATGGAGAATTGGTTAAGGATCCAGTCACTCAGGAGTTTCTTAAGGAGGTAGAGATTTTTGACCAGCTGCAATAGCTAACCCTGGAAAAGGAGTAAGTGTGGGAGGTCTGGGTAGTGGATGGTGGATAGTGCGGGCTCAGTTTTGAATTAACTGACTGAGTTAACTTGTGTGAGACATCCAATGGAAGGTTGGCTGGGCAGTTGATTGCATGGTGTAACTACAGAGAGACTGGCTCTCAAAGTGTTTATTGATTTTATTTGAGGATGAGTAATCTGGACTATACTGTATGTTATTATGGATCATAGGCATATTCATGGAGGCAAAGAAAGATCAAGGTTTTTAAATGTAAGATGGAGAGAATTACATAATTTATTTAAAAACAGTAGTAACCCACAGACTTACCAAGAAGGTTGGATGTGCAGTTTCTGAACACACATCCTCACAGAAGTATTATTTGCATAAGATTGTAGTGGCCTTTGTTCAAGATTGTAGCTTTCAGAGTACCGTGCTAATAGTTACTAGTCATAGGCATGTTTGCATGAAGAGCCTGCCTTCGTGGTCTCTGGTGGCCATTTTGTCTGGCATAAGTACCAAGAATTGAACTTGGAATTGCCAGGCAGGTGTGGTGCTTCTGGCTAAATCCTCAGCCCAAGGAGCTACTTTTTGATTGTGACATACACTCATTCATTCATTCTTTCATTTGCAGTAGTGCGGATCGAACCTAGGGCCTTCACACTTGAGATACATCCTCAACCCTTTTATTATTTTTTAAATTTTGAAGCAGGGTCTCAGTAGATTGCCAAATTGCCCAGGCTAGGCTTGAATTTGGTATCCTCCTGCTTCAGCCTCCTAGAGTTCTGGAATTGTAGGCATGCGCCAACATGCCTGGCTGATGGTGACTATTTTAATGGTACATATGGAGTCAATGAAAGATGTCAGTGTTTGAGAAGAAAATTGGAAGTTTCCATGTGTAGATAGTATTTGAAGTCGTGAAAGTAGTTGAAAATAATTACAATGAAAGTAAAAAGTACAGGCCAGAGTAGTGATCTAAAACATGTCAAGAAATCAGAAAAGCCAAAATTAAACATATTTTGAGAGGAGATTTGGTAAAGGACACTGAGAATGAGCAAGTAGAGGAATGGATAGCAAAGTGAACAGGGTGCTATCTTAAGATGCAGAGGAGAGGAAGTTGTTTACTTGAATGCTGCTCAGAGCTCAGGAAAACCAACATAGTAGTAACTGACGTCTTTAGTAAAGCAATTTTATCAGAGTGACAGAGACAGAAGTCCTGTTTTAGACTAGGAAATGAGACGAGAGAGACACATTTCAAAACAATAAGGAAAGAGGACAGTAGTTGAAGGGGAAAGGGGTCAAAGGAGTGTTCACCTAGACCAGTGGTGGTGAACCCATGGCGTGTGTGTTGTTTTTCCTTTAATACAAAAGATACTAATGTAGGGGGAGTTTTTTTCCTAAACGAAAACCTCGGTATTTAGGTTTAACTGCAGTGATGGCACTTTCCGATAAATAAGTGGGTTTTGGGTTGCAGTTTGGGCGCTCGGTCTCTAAAAGCTCCACCATCCGTGACCTAGACCATCTGCCTTACTGCTTTCATCTGGAAGTCACATTTTGACATACTGATTTACTTTACCCAAGTATTTCTGTGATAGTTTTTTAAGGTTAGTATACTACACAAACAGTTGTGAAAAAAACCTTATCATCACTCTGCCTGCATTGTGTCCAAAGGATTTGGGTAGGGCTTTTTTGCCTCATGGGGTGAGCATCTGCTTGTTTTGTTCCTACACTGTTCTTCAAAATGGGAAGTGAAATAGGAATAGAATAGAGAAGATGGGAGGCTGATAGTTGTGAAGTATAGAAAGAGACCCCGGCAGCAGGGGCACCGTTAACTACATTCCAAACAACAAATTCTACACATGTGGGACCAGGCTCAGTTTGACTCCACATGTAACCCAACTGTATGTTCAGTTCACATTCTATTTTGTCCTAAAAAAAAATCACTGGGATAAAGTTATTAGAGTTAACACAGCTTTGATTGATAGAAGGAAATTTAACTTTAGTATTGTATTCAGATATATAGAGGAGAGCTACTAATAATCATCAGTACCAAAATTGTACCTTTTTTCAGCTTTCATAACTGTATAGGCAGATTTGCATTTCTGTGAGTGCTCATTTTTAGAATGAGATGCCTTGCTTCACTGCTATCCATATGGTAGATAGGTGCTTAGTGTTAGAATCTTCTCTTAGAAGCAGCATTTTTACTTTGAACCACATTATGTTCCTTATTAGAATGATTGGAAGGAGAGTGGATATCTGGTAGTGTGGAGTTTACAGTAAAGTTTTAGACTCCATGATCTGTGAAGATGGAAACTTTTGTATTAGTTTAAAAATTATGCCTAGAAAGTTTTCCTTTACTCTTCTGTATTAGCTAAGTAAGTTGGGGTGCAAAAATTGGAGAAATAGGTGAACTTTTTCATTGCTATGTCTGCATTTTTTCAGGGATTTCATCATGTATTTTATTTCTCTTTAGATTTGATTTTTTAAAATATTTGACATAATGAAATGAGAAAAAAGCATTGAGCATCTGAGAAAACTAAAGGTTAAAAATAGATTATTGTTGTTACATGTTCCATAGTCCATTTAAGCTATGATAGGTAGCTAATTTATGGTTGCACTATTACAGTATACCAAACAGCAGAGAAAAATATTAGACATGATAGTTCTAGGCTGATTATTGTTACCATAGTATAACTACTCTGTTTTGAATAGCTTGTTTAAATTCACACATGAGATAGGTCTCCAGGGGTATCCTAGGTAAAAATCTGTATTTTAATTAATGTTTAGATATTTATGTCCATAATAATATTTATTTAGATCAATATTTAAATAATATAAATCTAGTTACAAGATAGCGTAATTTGCACAATTGTTATCATACTTTATTTTTTGTATGTCTTTGAACATTTTTCTAGAACCACTAATGATTATAATTTCATAGTTGGAAATGCACAGATTAAATTGTTCCAAGATGCATGCTTTACAGAAGTCATTAATTTATGGATTCTTCTTTATTTTTGGCACCCAGGATCAAACTCAGGACCTTGCATTTGTGAGGCAGGTAGCTGCACCACTGAGCTAAATCCCTGGCCCAATTTGTGGATTTTTTTGTTTTTTCTGTTTTTTCTGTTTTTTGAGACAGGGTCTCACTCTGTGGTTAAGACTGACCTGGAACTCACTATGTAGCCCAGGCTGGTCTCAAACTCACAGTGATCCTCCTGCCTCAGCCTCCCAAGTGCCGCGATTACAGACGTGTACCACCACGCCCGGCTCCAATTTATGGATTCTTATGTGAAAGACTTGGAAGATATCTAACTAAGCATAAGATGGGATCTAAATAGATGGTGGGTGTTGAAATAAAAATATTTATTTATTACAGTGTAAGATACATTGCCATTAATTCCCCTCAGAAAATTTCCCCTTCCTTTGAGCACACTTAACATTCTCGCCACTTTCTGAAGCAGTTCTCAAAGTCTTCTGTGCTAAAGGTCTTCGTGAGGTGTGATTGGAAATAAGTTAAGTTCTGCAGGTCCCTCCAAAAGAAAGGTATGCTTGCAGAAACATTCTTATGTGATCTCATCCACCTTATTCCCAGACTCCACTGTATAACTTCTGGGTCTTCTAAAGTCAAAATGATTGTACAAGGTAAATGTTTTAAATTAAGTCAGGACATTGAGGCAGCCCATGACCGTGCAACTACAGGGATAAAAGAGGACTTCCAGAACTTCCTCACAAAGTGGTAAGGGTAGCATTCACCATATTTTCTGATCACACCTTGTAGTGCACTCAAAGATGTTGCTTCCAAATTTTTTTCCTGAGCCTGTGCACTAGTCTGAAAAGGCTCTATAATATCATTTTCTGGAAAATATCTTTCTAAGTTTTTGGATCTTGCATTAACTGATTTTTCATTTCTGACTTGCAAAATGAAGGTTTTACAGGGTTTCGACTTGATTATTATGTGGTTACTAATGTGCTCTGGAGCATGTGCTTTAAATAAGTGGTATTTGCCTCAATCTAGAGCACTCTAAGCTGCTAATCAATTGACTTTAGTAATTATAATTACTAAGTAACATAGAATAGACATCTAAAACTTAGCTTTTTAAAAACAGGTTAAAAGTTATTTTTCTCTACTACATTGCTCCTTTTCTGAGCACACCACAAATGATTTTTTTTACCACACATGAATTTTTTACTCTTACTCTTTTTTTTCTTTTCTTTTTCTCTTTCCCTTACTCTTTCTAAAGGAAGGAGAGCCATTTCTCTAGAAGTGCTCTAGTAGATACACAGCTTTCCAGTACTCTGATACCTGAGTGACAGTTTGGGCTAGCAAAGCTTTAATTAGTTAAATTAATGTTACTGTGTGAATTTTCCATTATTTCTGGGAAATAACACATCAACAGTTGATCTTTCTTAGTTAAAATAGTTGTTAAGCCGTCTGTTTTCTTTGTGTTGAGATTATTTCCAAGACAAAATAATAAGAACTTCATATAAAAGGAAACCTGTATAACTAGAGAAAAACTCCAGCTTACCATCAGTGTCATCTGTAAAATAAAGATGTGGGTGTGTGTGTATCAGTAAATTGCAGTTATCACACTAGTGCTTTCTACATAAAGTCTCCTGTGTGTTTAGGTGAAGTTCTCAACCCTGTGATTTTCAAATATAAATCTAGTTGTTAGTGAAATATTTCAGTAATATCTGTATTAATGTAAGGTTTTGAAAAAACAGTTGTTAGAATATATTTGCCAATTCAAATTCTAATTAGAACAAGTTAGAATTTAAGTAGTTACAAATATTTGTAATTAATGTATTTAATTTTTTAGATCTTTAAAGTAGATTTTTTTACACATGTATAGCTTAAAATATGTATGTTAGCAAAGACATGATGAATATGTTCATTATTAGCCCAGGACTCTGTATTCTTGAGAAAAGTCAGCCTGATAGGCTGTCTATGATCACACAAAAGATTGAACTGGGGAGAGAATGGGAGAAAGTTGGAAAACAAATGCTAGACTTTGGATGTGTTCTCTCATTGATACTGCAGTTAAAGAAACCAAGTTCTACATTGTGTGGTGTTTCTACTAGAGATGCAGTTTCTTTACCTGCAGGCCATGAGGTGGTCAGACTCAGAGCCTGAGTTTTTGTAACTAATCCAGTCCATTCTGGGCTTTTGTTTTTTTTTTGCCATTAGCCTTTTCTTTGTTCTGTATTCTTTGTCAAGTTATGTATTAAAATGGACAGAGTAAAGATAGGAAAAAGACGAGGTTGATGTGGTACAGTGATACCTTGGTTCATGAACTTGGTGCTTTCTGCAGTTGTGGTCATAAACCGAGTTGGACAAGAACCAAAACAGATTAATGGTTAGGTTCAGTGTTGCCCTTATGGGAAATTTGATTCGGTTCTCATCTAATTTGGTTTGTAACCAGCATCATGGCGAGAACTGAGTTCATGACCCAAGGCACCACTGTAAATATTCTGTACGGAAAACCCATGCACAGCAGTGCTCCAGAGAAACTCAACAGCTAATGCAGGGCTGTCCATTAAGAGTCCATCCCATTTTTATGGGGGAGGCCAGTTTTATGCAGGCAGATGATTTTATTAAAAACTTAACAAAGTCTACCTATTATAATGATATTATGATACCACTATAGATTATCTGATTCACAATACATACACACATTCCTGAGAGATTAAAAACTGTAGTAAATACCCTAGGGAAAATTTTAATTGCAATTCGTCTTGCTGCAGAAAGGGACAATATGTAAGTTTAAATAAAATGTTTGATGTTCTGATATTTTAGTAGCTCTTTGTTTTCTATCTTCCTAGAGCCATAGCATATACGTAAATGCCTATAACTGTCTCTTTCCTCAAAAAGAATATTTACTTAAAAGGCTTCTGGTAACTAAGCAACTAAAACCAAAGTAGGCCTAAGAAATTAAATTTCTCAACTGCTTTTGTTTTCCATTCCTTCACCTTAGAGGAAAAACACATAGTAAGACACTTTATAAAATTTTGTGGAAAAAAAAGAATTGCCCTCGACTGGTCAATTTTTAGCCACCTGTCCCCGATAGACCATAGTGACACGAACCTCAGCTGAGATGGAACAGCAGTGTCCCACCATACTAAAAAGTGAAGACAAATGAATAGAAAACATTTTGTGAAGAAAATGGACAAAAGTTAGGACATGTTTTAAAAGTCTCATTCTTGGTAATTTTAAGTGAAAGATCTGTTAATTTAGTCATTTCACTAGAATGCTGTTTGATGAAATAACTTATTCAGAACACTAAATGTCAAATCTTTTTTAAGTTTGAATGGGTTGCTCATTTATTTCTAGCAGCTGTTTATGTCAAGGACATAGTCGTAACTAAAATAGTACAGAAGCAAAGTGATTTTTGCCATTTGGGAGGCCAGCATTGTCATTAATTCTTTTTGGTGAACCTAGGGCTTCTCACATGCTAGGGGAGTACTGTGAGCTACATCTGTAGGTGCCCCCCACCAGCTTTTTTTTTTTTTTTTGAGATAGGGTCTCACAATGTGGCCCAGGCTGGCCTCGGACTCGATGCAGTCCTCCTGCCTCAGAATACAGAGTGCTCAGAATATAGGTGTGTGCACACCACACCCAGCTTCCAGCCCCCAGCTTTGTAATCCACACTATTATTTTTCAAATCCGAACTAATTTTGTAGGACAATACTTCTAACAGTTTGTATGTCAAGACATAAGAATTGGTGCTTATGAGTTTTATCAGCCTGACCCCTCAGCTCTTGGCAAATACACTTTCCTTTGTACTCCAGATGCATATTTGAAATCCTATTATTTATTCTCTCACGGGATAAAACATAGAGCAGAGAGGCTCGGAGAGATTCTCTTAACATGGGCTCCACTGTCTTCAGGAAGAATGACGCAGGATCCGTATGAGTTCCTCAGTGTAAAGTGGAACTCAAAGTCTGAGTAGGGCTGGGGTATGTAGCTCAGCAGAAAGCACTTGCCTAGCATGTGCGAAGCCCTGCGTTCCAACCCTAGCACCACCAGAAGGAAGGAAAAAGCCCAAATAACTTTGATTTTATTAAGTTGTAATTGCTTTCATTGTTATTTTTCAAGACAAATGTTTATTTTTAGTACTGTTACATAAGTCCTGGAATGAATGTCAAGAAAATAGTTAGAGGAAGTGTTTTCTTTCTGCAAACAGCTAGCAGAAATATCACATGTTTGGCTATGTATCCATTTGTATTTCCTATGTATTTTAATGTTTCCTCAATCTCTTGTCATAAAATGAAAAGAATTCTAAATCCCCGTTTCATATTGTCTTTAAATATCCATGTGCTTTAGTGGTGGGGAAGGTATTGTGAACAGTCTGTATCGTTTTCTGTAGATTTTACTTTATTTGCCCTTTAAAATCCTTACATCCCTGTAAGTTGTTATAGTGAAATCAATCACCTTCCACTAATTAGGAAACAAATTCCTTGGGATATTGGTCAAGAGTAAAAGCCAAAGTATACCAAAATGATACAGTATTGTAAGTTTTAGAAAAATAGCAAAGCACAGTAAATTCTCTCTAGGTTTCAGGCCACAGTCCCTCCCTAGAGATAAATCTGTGGCTTTGAGAGAACGAAACGCATCAATGGCGTTCGGTTTCGGCACAGTTTCCGCTGCACAGCTTCCTGCAAAGCCCTTGCGTCTTATATCCTGGTGTTTCTGAACGAGTCAGTGTTAGTTATTCTTGATGCTCTAGCAACTGAAGAGTAATTGCACATTCCATTGAGTGAAAGTACCATTTTATAATTACGGCCTTGCTAATGTTATGGCCTTGTACTATTCTTTGATTTCCTAGTGACTGAATATGGTTCTCAGTGCATTTGATTTTCCTCTGAATCTAAGGTCATGGTGTAGACAGCTAGATTTGGTGCAGTGCTACTTCCAGCTTTAAATGAGAAGCAAAGTAGATGAGAAAGAGAACTTTGACAAGGACAAACTAATTTATGTTTTATAAATTTTAGGAAATGTCATGTTTTCACTGGTTTCAGAGACTTTTTAAAATGTTTTAAACACAATTTTCAGATAACAATAATGAAAAGCTGAGCCCTAAACCAGGGACAGGTGAACCAGTTTTAAGTTTGCACTACAGCACAGAAGGAACAACTACAAGCACAATAAAACTGAACTTTACAGACGAATGGTAAGTTAATATTTTCTTAAAGATGTTTTAGCTATTTTGTAGGATTGTACTTTATATGCGTTTTTAGCACTTTGTCATTTTTATATTTTTATATAATGCATTGTTTTTCAAATTGCAGTGTATTCCAAAATCACTTGTAGGGTTTGCTAAAAACAGAATGAATAGTACTCAGGTTTGGTGTGGAGTGTGAGCATTTTGCATTTCTAAAAACTGTGGGCGATACTGTACATCCTCAGATATTTCTTCTGATACAAAATATAAAGATAATAATGATCTACAGATCATTTAGTGCCAAAGTTTACCATCTTGTTTCTTTAGACAAATATGTGTGTGTGTGTGTGTGTGTATGATTTTTGTTATAAGTTTTAGAGCTTAATTTTAGTCATACAGAATATTCTCTATTCTCTGCATTTGCTGGATTTAACTTTAAAGTAGATATTCCTGTTACTATTTAGTCTGATTAACTGTTATTTTTCTGTCATCAAGTACAAATGCTGTAGTTTAGTTAACTATTTTCCTTTAGTTGGGTAGTGAATTTACCTTTTTTTTTTTAACCCAATAAGACTGTAGAGCTATATTTCTAGAAATGAATTGTATCTAGATCAGGTGATATTGCCAAATTGTTTTCAGAAAGCCCTTCTCATTTCATTTATGTCAGCAGTATACAAACATATAACTTTGCTATCTCCAGGCCAATGTTCAATATATTTCATTATTTTTATTTATTACAAGTAAAGTTGAACTTTTTAATTTATATGATGGTTGTATACATTCTTGGATGATATTTGATTATATTTATTGCTCTTTAATTGAGTTGAGTCGTAAATGTTTTTTTAAATTATCAAGTGATGTTAAGCTTCTTTCATTCTTTCTCACTGTATAGTGGCCTTTTGCTTGAGACATTATCAAAACTTTTTTATTTAAATTTGCTAAGAGTATAAGAATAGCAGACTATTAACTTACCCTTTTTTTTTTTTTGGTACCAGGGATCGAACTCAGGCCCTTGCACTTGTAAGGCAGGTGCCAGAACCCCTGAGCTAAATCCCTGGCCCTATTAACGTATTCTTAGCTAATATGTTGACTGTATAGTTTGTTTTGTTTGTGGTACTGGAGTTTGAACCTAGGACCTTCACACTGTTACATCTCTGTCCCTTTCTTTATTTTTAATTTTGAGACAGGGCCTTGCTACATTGTACAGGCCAGGCTCAAACTTGTCAACCTCCTGCCTCAGCCTCCCAGAGTTCTGGGATTACAGGCATGTGTGACAATATAGTATTATTTAATATATAATTATATATTGATGTGTTGTGTAATGTGTATTAATATATATAATTATATTAGTTGTTCTATAACCAACAATTACTTGTGATTAAAGCTATATTAATATACACTAACATTATCACCTATTGTTAATATAAAATATATTATGTATAAATAATATAGTTTATATTAATATATAATTATGTGATACATGATAATTTTATTTAATTCACTGGTTTCCATTTGTATTTATATTTTTGTATTTTATATTAAAAATTTCAAGTAGGATTTCAGATATCAGTTACTTTTTTCTTTTATATAATATATGTAGACATTAAAGAAAATATTTTAAAAACTATAAAAAACAAAATTTCATAACAAAATAATTAGAGAATTACAATAGTTTAATAGACTGTATACCATAATCTTAAAAGAATAGCCAGACTGTTACTAAGAATTCAAGTCTATGTTACACAGCTAATTTAGACGCTGTAAATGCAACAGTGAAGAAACAGACAAAATAGTCTTTGCCCAGGGCCGGGGATTTAGCTCAGTGGTTCCACTGCCTGCCTTGCAAGCGCAAGGACCCGAATCCAATCCCTGGTACAAAAAAAATAAATAAATAAAATAAAATAAAATAAAATAGTCGTTGCCCTGCTGGAGCTTAAAACCCAGGCGGAAGAGATGGGCAAGTCAACAGAATAACTAAGTGTGCTGTGTGGCATGTTGGGATGAAGAGTACTGGGGAGGAAACTGGAGCATGGGAGGATGATAGGAAAAGACCTCAGTGAGAAGCTGGCATTCGGCGAAACCTGGAAGAGAAGTGAGCTGTTCGCTTCTGTGGGGAAAGCACTCCCAGGCAGCGAGAGCGCAGTACGAAGTCTCTGGAGCAGAAGCAGACCACCTGTATTCCACTGTAGCTGCTGTGGAATGACCGAAGGAGGGACAGAGCGATAAGATCAGCCAGGGAAGCGCGGAAGAAAAGTAAAAGGATGAACTGTTTTTAGCTCCTGTGTTGAGAGTGGCGTAGATAGAAGTGAGAAGACAGTTAAAATGTTATGTCAGCAAGCAAACTGAGAGGGCCATGGCTTAGACCAGCAGGGGAGCAGGAAGGTAATAAAGAGTGTCTTGCATTCTAGATACATATGTGTAATTTCTTTATGAGCCCACGTTTGACGTTAACACTTTAAAATTCTGACACCCACTGCCCTGTTTCTCACTACATAATCTAACAGAGGGTTGTCACATTTCTCATTTATGTCTTTTCTATTTTCATGTGTCTATAAAAAACAGACTGACTTCTTACAAAGAATCTGGAACATTTTTAGGAAGTCATTAGTCTCAGGCTTCTTTATAAATGCTGCCTTTTCTTCTCTAAAAATTTACCATGAGTTATAGTCTGTCATTCATCCGTTTCTTGTTTCTTTGTCAGAGGTAATTACCATTTTTCTGATTGTGAATATAATCAATCTTTATTGTCAAAAATATGCTTTTTTAAAAGTCTATTCCATTATGTAGTCTTGCTCTTATTTTAGTTTCTGTGATGACAGAGAGAGGGAATGGAACACATTGTGAACTTAGAGTCAGAACTGGACAAGCGGTGGAACCTCTTTTATGTCCCACTTTTTTTTTTTTTTTTTTTTTTTTTTTTTTGTGATGGAGGGGGTCTCACCATGTTGACCAGGCTGGTCTTGAACTCATGATCCTATAGTCTCAGCTTCCTGAATGGTAAGACTGCAGGCACAGGCCACAAAGCCTGGCTCAGTCTCATTTTTCTTGCCTGGAAATGGGCATGTTTAGTAGAACCTGTTTCTTAAAAGTTTATAGCACTGAGCACATTGACTGGCACATGATATGCCTTAAATAATTGTTAGCTTATAATGATCATCTTTTATAAATTACCTTTCAAATACTTCCAGTTTTCTCCTGTGGTATTTATCTTTTTCTTACTGACTTACGTGATGTATTTATTATAGAATTAAATGAGGATAGTATCATTTGTCTTACATTTGTTATAAATATTTTTCCCAGGCTGGTGGTTTTCATTTTCCCTATGGTGATTTTGCTTTGTGATTTCTGCCTGTGATCTCAGAATAATCTTGTCCTTTCTAGGATTAGGGAGAAATTTTCTTATTTTCCTCTCACATTTTCTATAGTCTTAAGAATTATGTATTTAATACTTTTGGAGTATGTTTTTTCATAAATTGTGATGTGGAATTTTCCACATGGCTCCTTTCTCTAAGTACCACTTATTAAGCAATCCTTTAACATTTCTCTGTGGTTTAAAATGCCATATTATGCTAAATGGATTTACTTGGATAGTGTGTTTTTTCCACTAATGGCTCCCTATCCTTACATCAGTAAAGTAATTTAATTATCATAACTATATGTTAAGCATTTATGTTACAGCTTTCTCAAGGAAAGAGATTTGTACATCTCATTAGTATCGCTTTACCAGAATAGCTTTGTATTTGCTTCCTAAAAAATTCACTGAGGGTAATCATAATGAGATGACACCTCACCCTGTTGCATAGCTCACCTGACATTATTCTATGAGAATGTACTGACGATGTAGGTGTAAATTCTTATTTAAAATGTTTGTATGCTACCATGTATGCTTTTTAAAAAATCATATTTACCTGTGCAAATTTTCTGAAAGTTTTTTTGTAAAATTGTGTTTAAAAATCCATGATAATTTGCGTTGTTCATTAAGTCACTGCTATTTGTCTATAATTGATGTTTTAAAGTTTCTTTATCTCTAGTTCCTCTTACTAACATTTATCCTAAATTTAAGGTATTAATGCATTTCTGTTAATTTAATGTCAGATTTATATATTTTTTCCCCTTCCCCCTTACACATTGGCCATGGTTTGTCACAGAATACTCACTGAAAATTATTTAGGAAGCTTGGTGTGGTGATACACACCTATAATTCTAGCATTTGAAGGCTGAGGCAGGACTATCCCATTCAAGACCAGCCTGGGCTTCCATAGCAAGATCCCCTCTCAAAAAATGTTTTAGAAATTTTATTTGAATTGGCGTAGTGTTCTGCTGTGAAAAGAAATACTGATGGAACTGTGGTCATCATTGCAGAGGTAGTAAAACTAAAACGGAAAATGTTACTTCTTTCTACAAAACTATAATGCTCAATCAGCTGCCCATATTTGAACAACAAACCAGAACTGGAAGTGATCCACAGTGAACTGTTCAGAAGATCAAAGAAATAGCCAGATTTCCTGAAAGTATTAATGTTAAAAATAATCTAAACAGCAGAGCCTAATGTGGCAGATAATCAAAGTCTGTAAAGGCATTAGGGCATGGGTATTGTGACTCATCTACAGATACGACATTAGACAGTGAAGGTAGTTTGTCTCCAGTGCAGCTCGGACCAGGTCGAGGCTGTGGCTTAGGAGGAAAGAGCTTGCTTGGCGCACTGAGGACGTGTGTTCTGTCCCCAGCACACATCCACACAGTCACAGTGGACACATCTAAAAATGCATACTTGATAAAAGAAGCATCACAACAGTGAAGAAGTGGTCCTTTGTATCTTTACATCTTTTTAGACGAAGTGTGTGCTAGAATAGTCATTTTGATATGTTAATGGCGTTTGCAGTACTTTTAAAATAACATTGTACTTTGTGTTCTGAATTTTCTATTATACTTCTCCAGTTATAAAATACACAAATTATTCTAAAATTATTCTATTCAGTAACTTCTTGGTGGAACCGCTTATCTTGTCTTGATAGGAGCAGTACTGCCTCGAGTTCTAGAGGAAATGGAAGCCATTGCAAATCAGACGATCAGGAGGAACCCTTGGTCCCACAGAGTTCAGTGCAAACACCGGAAGGAGAAAGTGGGACGAGTAAGATGTCATTTTGCTGTTGTCCTTATAAAATTCCAGTGTTGGATATGCAACTCTTTTTCTGGTTTTGTTTGTTTGTTCCTTGATTTTAATTTACTTTTGTCATGGAGGCCCATCTATTACATTGGTAAACATCAGACACAAAGCAGTAGGGACATTAAGCAGTCAAGATGGGGAGTGCACATAGTCCGTCCCATCTGTGGACACAATGAGCAGGATGGGTGCTCATGGGACTGTGAGTTGGAAATGTGAATTGGAACCATCTTGCCGTGTTATATAGCATAGTGAAAAGTGGTTTATGGAGGAAAAGCAAAAGGTGTAAAATCTAAACATATTACAGAAGATTCTGTTGCATATATGAAGTGTCACTTAAGGGATTTTTCAGAACACTTTCTAGTACAATATTTTACATGGTCATTAGTCATGTAAATTGTAGTGTCTAGCAGAGACTGGGATACCATATATGTTTAGTAAATGATAAATGAACAGGTGCATGCTGTTTCTTATTAAATGAATGGGTACCTGAGTGTAACAGTTTGGAATTAAATATGTTCGTGATAACTGTCTGTTAAGCACATGTCCAATTAGGAAGACAAAAGACCCCCAGAGTTAAGTATTGTCAGTGGCCGGAGCAGAATTGGACAGGCTTTTCCCATTTGTTCATGATAGTCCAGATTGTACCAGATGCATGATAAACGGGCAGAAGAATACTCAACTTTTGAAGTTTAGATCTTGGGAATGTTAGGAAAAAAGCAAAATCAAGTGATGTCAGCTGTGAGGGACATTATCCACAAATTAGTTCACGAAAGTTCAGGAAGGGGCAGTGGCCCACCTGTCCTTCACAGTGTCTGTAAATTCTGTGTGCCTTTTACCTGTAGGTGTTGGATTCGCAGTGTCCTGAGATGGGGTCTTACCTGAATGTCAGAGGTTTCTATGACGCAGAAAGAGTTAAGAACCATTTATCTAAACAGAAGTTGAAGTATTAAGTTGGTATTTCTTTATCCAAAAAATGAATTTAGTGATATTTTGGTTGTTTTCAGAAGCTCCTGAAGAATCATTAGAGGATGTGACAAAAGGTCAGGAAGATGCAACTTCAGAAAGCCAAGTTCAGGATCGCACAGACATGGGTGAGCTGTCTTGTTCTCCTCCGATGATTGTTGTCTTTGCGATCAGTTCTTATGTGCTGCTTTATTTTCCAACAGCGCAATTAGATAACCTCACACCTGAGCCATCAGATCCTACCTCGGGAGAAAGGAGTGCTCTCGCTCTGGATAGCCCTTGTGGAGTTCTGGCAGAGCCCACTTTGTCTGAAAGAGGCAAGGAAGCGGAGACTTCCGCTCAGATGAGCAGTGAGAGTGCCACTGATCCCGAGCCCCAGTCCCAGATGGAAGCCATCGGGCCTTCCCCTCGGGAGGAGTCATCCACCAGGGACTCTGCTCTTCAGGACACAGATGACAGTGATGACGACCCCGTCCTGATCCCAGGGGCAAGGTACCGAGCAGGACCTGGGGACAGGTAGGTCCATTCTTAAGTGACAAACTATAAAGAGTGTATTTCACAAGGGTTTGTTTGAAATCATGAAAGAAGTTTCTCTATTTTTGACAGTTGCTTTTTCTAGAGATGTCCCAATCCTACAAACCCATGGAAATTTTAAACTGTAAATTATTTCACATATCACATTCTTTGAGAAAACTGCATCAAGACAGGAATAAAAAGTCTTTGCTTTCTATCTCTGGCACTGAGGCTTGATATTCAGTTTACAGATGAGGAGAAAGGAATTTTGAGAACAGTCCACAGGTTATTTGTGCAATCAAAGTTACGTTTAGTTCACAGATTGCCCTATAGATAGTCTAGCCCTTACCTGTCTTGTTTCGTTTTAATGTTAATTTTTAAAAATTTTCCTATTGGCTCTGGATAAGATTGTGTGGTAGTAGTTCTCATGTTAAGAACATTATGTTTTTCTGATTTCTAATAAACTTAGTGACTCAATTTAGAAAATAAAAAATTATATCAAATAAATATAGCAGCAATAAAGAATTGAGCTAATGTGTTCATATTTTCCGTTTTTCATCTTATGTGATGAGGGACATATTTTTGCATTCCGTGATCAGAAAATTATTTCTATAACTAATGACAGTCTACTTTTATCTTTAAAAATCTTGGTTCACAGGAATGAGGTTCTGTTTGGACCAATTCACATATTTATGTATTGAATATATTGCTATTTATAAAATATTCAGTTGACATTGCAGTTATAAAATTTCAACCGACATTTCTGTCAACTGAAAAAAATGTAATGAGAAGATTAACTTACCTTTGAAGAGTGACAGTGTTGTGTAATAGTGGAGAGCATATGGCTTGGGTTTGAATCCTGGTTTTCACTACTAACTAGCCATGCTTGCTCATTTCCATTGCTTAATGACTCATAAAAGCTCAGCTTCTTTATGTATAAAATGGGACTCTGATTATCTACAATTAGTAAGAATTACAAGTCAGATATAATACCTGGCTCCCATTGAAAACACTATAACCACTGTGTTTAGTCAGTGTGACTGCTTAGAAAACAATCACCTTGAAGGGATGAGGCCAAGCAGAATCCTGAACAAGACAGTTTGCAAGTCAATACAACCACTTTTTCTTAACTATGAAAGAACAGTCATCTTCTTGGGTCACATCTGGGAAGTGTTGACTTTGCTATGGCAGTGTTTTTAAATATAAAACAAGTAATCTTTCCCAGTATTTGTACTTAGGGATTAGTCAGACATCTTCCTACCACACTTTAGTCCTCAGCATTGTTACTATGGATTTTAGACAGCTAGAACTTAGTTCCATTTCTTTCCATCCCAAAGGGGAGTCCCTTTAGAATGTCGTTGCCATCAGTGTATGCAGAGAAGCTTAGCAAGGACAGCACAGTTTGAAAATCAAACTGTTGATTTCCGAAACTCTGGATGCAGAGCTAGATTCTATAATTAAATTAGTACATTTATGGCCTCCTACTTACAAAAGCAAGCATATGTTTTTGGCGCTTTTTCCTTCCTGTATTTAAATAGCAGAACTCAACAAGCTCATAATTTTAAACAATTTAAGTATCCAATATCTAACAATGTATACCATATCATTTTTTTATGTTCATTTGTTTAAGAATTAACATTTTAACAGATAATTGGACCTGCAAAAACTCAGCAGCTTCTGTTCAAGCTAATTTTACTTTGTGTCAAGCTTGCTGTATGGCTGGGAAGCTAAAGTGCTAAGCAGGGTTTTGCATACTCTGGTCCTGAGGAGTTTTCCTTTTTAAGCACGATAATGCAACATCAGTGAGAAAAGGAGGATTTTAGTGGGGAGTGGACCTAGAGAATCTTAAAACATATATCTTTCTATAGAACTTCATGACTTGCTTATCGTGTTGATAATACCTAGATGATTTACATGTTGTAGGGTTTCTCCTGGAGTTTGGGTGCGTCACAAGGTCAGTGCCTGATGGCTTCCCCAACCCAGGAAACCCAGGTGCTGAACTAGCCTAGCAGTCTTTGGGAGGCTGATAATTTTTGACAGCAGCCTGGAAGTGATCCTACTGAATGAAGTTCATGCATTGCTGAACTTAAACTCATTCTCTCCAGGTTGGATCCACATTTGAGACTACCCAAGGTCCGTATTTGCTTCCTTACCTTCATAAAAATTAACTCATTTAATATCATGTCTACTCAGTTCGGACATTTAGCTTTAGTTGGTACTCTATATTACTTTGTTTATAGCCTTCAAGAAACTGAATAAATTATTGAAGAAAACGAATGTACAAGCCATGCAAAACATGAAATTTTAAAAATGATATTTAAAGAAGAAATTAAATGGCACACATGCTGAGGTTATGTTAATGTGATTATTTCACAGTTACATCAGTTTTCTTTTGAGATTTATATTATTCTTTCCTAACTCTTTACTATAAATTTATAGGGGATGAAAAATCTTTCTCTGACTTCTTTGTAGTTCCAACTTCCTTAGCACTATCTTGATTTAATTAGAACTACTTTTAATATTTCTGCACTTTTCTAAGAGCAGTTCATCCATAAACTGGCAGTTTATGTCATGTCTAAATTTGGAGGGTATGTTGACTTTTGTCCTAAAGGGAAAGCTTGAACAGATTTTGCCTTATAAGAACATGAAAAGAATTCTCAACTTGTAATTAGGCATATGATTTTGGAGAATTTCCATATCCAGGAAGTTCTGAAGCTCTGCTGTTAAAAACCCTCATACGTGCTCATTAGTGTGTAAAGATAACATGCTGCTCATGGACGAGATGCCTGGATGGCAGTGTGAGTGTCTTAGAGGTTTCTCCTTGCTGCCATTAAAGCCAAAAGGTAGAGAAATGGTCCCAAATGTAAGTATGATAAAATAAATAGTTAATTAAGAACTCTGTATGTAGTGTGTCTCATAATTTTTTATCTCAAATTTAATTTTTCCAAATTTAATCTTTAAAATGAAACTTTAATAGCTTATACAGAAGTCATTTCTGCATACATTTAATTAAAATATCAAAACAGTTCCGTGCATTGCAGTTATGATTTTTTTTTAAATATTTATATTCTAATAGTTTGGTTAAGTAAAGATGGGCCCAGGTTTTCACTTCTGGGCTGAGATTAAGCATGAGAAGCAAATGTCTTAGAAATAAAGACCTTAACAACTAATATAGATTTTTTTTAAAAAACATTAAATGCTTGTCTCATTAACTTTTATAGCAAGTCTCTGTGAATAGAAGTGGGACTATCTATAGCAGAGATCAGCAGACTTCTTTTCTAAAAGGCTAGATAATAAATATTTCAGACTTTGCTGGCAAAATGGAGGTTGTTATTATAAGTACTTATATAACCAATGAAAACATAATCATTTAAAAAAATGTATTAACTGTTCTCCCAGGGTCATTATAAAAAATAGCCAAGATTTAGCCAAAGAGCCATTGTTTGCTGATCCCTGCTTTCTAGTAAAACAGTGTTATAGAGAGAAACCAAGTCATATATGTGATTATATACCTTTACTGGTAGAAATCCACAATTTAAAACAGTAGAATCTATGAATCATATATTTTTATCTTTAACTTAACCTAGGAAAAATATATTGAATATTAAATGCAAAATAAATTACAAAGAGAAAACTATATGTATCCTGTCTGATTGTGGTATTAAAAAACAAGTTAAATTAGCATATGTGTCCTTTTTTCGTTTTTTGAGACAAGCTCTCACTATGTAGCTCAGGCTGGCCTTGAACTCACTATGTAGCGGGGTTGGCTCATCGTCCTGAGTGCTGAGACTACAGCTGTACGCCACCACGCGTAGCCCTAAGTGATTTTCTGTGCTTGGTTCAGAAACATAAATATGTGTCTTTGGGGAATGATAAGAGGCTGGCTAGGTTTTTTATTTAGGTGATCCTCATATAAACTATTTGCACTTTACTAAATCCATCATGGAGTAAATGGAACGATGGCCTTGCTGCTAGCTCTTGGTCTTGCTGAGTCCAAGAGAAAAATGAGATTGCTGAAAAAGGACAAGCAAATGCAACTTCCTGAGAAGGCCCACTTAGTGTTGAGTTGTTTTTACTTACAGCCTCAGCTGAGATGCTTTTAACAACTTTTATTCCATAATGATTAAAGATACTGCCATCCATGGTGGTACTTTCCTGTAAACCCAGCGTTTTGGGAGGCTGAGACGGAGGAATACAAGTGTGAACCCAGACTGGGCAATTTAGCAACGTAGCAAAAAACCCTGTCTCAAACTCAGAAGGACTGGGTAGCTCAGTTCAGAGGTCCTGTGTTCAACCCTCAGTACCGCAGTCAGAGGTTAATCCTGTGTTGCCTGTTAATCGCTTCAAGTATATATTATTTGCTTAGAAATGTGGAATCATCTAACTACTCTGAGGAAGATGGCCTTTGTTCTTAAAGGCAGAATTCTTTGTAATGAAATTTGGCAGCATATGTTCAGTTGTCATGATAACCACTCATTCTGTATTTTAATAATTTTAATTTATTCTCAATTTAAAAACTGTAAAGGAGGGCTGGGGATTTAGCTTAGTGGTGCTGCCCCCTGCCTCAAAAGCACAAGATCCTGAGTTTGATCCCCGGTACCCCCCAAAAAAGAAAAGAAAAACAAAAAAGTATAAAGGAAAAAAAAGTAATCAAAGAGAAGGAACTGGGTTCCTATGGAGAAAAAAGCCCTGTTTGATTCTCTTCGCTTGCTTCTGATAGATAGTCTTGTGACAGGCCAGACGAGTCAGCCCAGGACTTAATTATTTTTTCCCAAAGAGCAGGTCAGCCCTGGGAGCACATGAGTTGGAGTGGGTGCCTGCTATTCCCACACTCTGTGACGGGATTAGTTCTGATTTATTTAAAAAATAAAAGAGATTAAGTACAGAGTCTTCCTTCTAATCATTCTTCAGTGAGTGTTTCTGTTCCCCTGACTTTATACACATTTAGTTGAACGACATATTCCTCACTTAATACCTTCAAGTCATGAAGGAAAAAAAGGTTTTAAGGCTGAGATGATTAATGATAAAAGTGGTGATCTTAATGCTTTACATAGTTGGTTCTTTGAAGTCTTTGTGAGTGACTTTAGTTATTATGTTCCCTTCACTAGATTTAATATCAGAGGAACAACAATAGGTGATAGAATAATGAGGTAATTCAGTATGTTCCTTCATTTTTTTCTTTATGATGGGTTTGCCAGGTCCTCTTTTTCCACAGCTAACCACCTTTCCTATTAACAGCTAATACTTCCTCTGAACTTGCCGAGCTCTGAATGCTCAGCGTTGTGAAGCAGGTTGCTTGTCACAGACTATATTTAGCTGCATGCACTGCATGAGAAAAGAATGCAATGAAATTTCTTGTGTGCAGATAGAACTGATGTTCAACCCAAGTATGTGGGCAGGCAAAGTAAGTATAATCTGAAATGTTGTCCTTTGAATATTGGTTACTTGCTTGGAATATTTTGTTGAAGAATGAAATTTGTTTTCTTAAAAAACATGATTGACATAATAATTAGCCATTTTTATTATTCAGATGTACTGATTTTTCTTGAAATTGGTAGCTAAAAATTGACCTGTATAATTTTATGCATAGATTTTAAGATTCTGATTTTTCAAGCCTGGACTTGTTTTACATGCTTGCAATCACAGCATTCTTGGGAGGCTGAGGCAGGAGAATTGCTGTTAGTTCAAGGCCAGCCTGGGCTACATAGTGAGTTCAAGACCATCCTGAACTACATAGCGAGACCCTGTCTCAAAAAAAAAAAAAAAATCTGATTTTTCAAAGAAAGTTAAGTGTCACACATGAAGATGACACATAACCCTTAAACACATTTCTAGTTTGAAGTTTGACAGTGGGGGAACATTCCTGAGTAGAACTTTTAAGTGAACCTCAATCCCCTCAGTCATCTACCGAAAGCCTGGTTCACTGACAACAGTCAACCTAGTATCTAATTTTTAATGGTATTTATATGTATTTATATCAATTTATAAAATAATCTGGAGTGTAAAATATGCAACAACAATCAGAAATGTAGAACTGATGGAATTGCTACAGGGAATGCAGAAATAAAATAAGCCAAAAATATTACATATTTGTATGTGTGTGTGTGTGTGTGTGTGTGTAAAATTCCTGGTTAAAGCTCATTCTCAGGATGCCCGTGTAAAAGTCTCATTTATTTTTGCCTTTGTACTGGTGTGTCTAGGCTATGTTAAGATTATGGCATATTTGAAGTAACTTGTTATATATATTAGCCTATTTCTAGTTAACGGTTTCTAACTTAATTGCAGTAAAACGTTCATTGCAGTGCTTTTTGATTTTCTGATTTACATTTTTTTATCCAAAGTTGATTATTTCTGCTTTTACAATGAAGACTGCAACTAAAAAGTACCATAGTACTTTACAGGAATTTTTAAAAAGTTAATACACTGAATTGTAGATTATTTGGAACTGGTAAACCGTGGTAATACAGAAAATGTGACAGTTACTTCTCCTCGGAGTAGATGAGAATAGACTCACTCTTCCCCACTTGTTATTTTTATATAAAGGCTATGGAAAGGTCATCTGGGGGATATTTCTAATTGTAAGACAGTGTTTTCCTAACACCATACACAATTTGTTCTGCTTCCTTATTTAGCAGTTGGAGATACTCAGGGAACACAAATTTTTAAGATAAAATTAGAAAAATTATCACAGATTATCTGTACTGTCACATTATCTCTGCTACTAGTCTTGTATTTTGTGATGGTGCCCTATTATTTCTTTTTTGAATAATAAATAAAACGCAAGTCGTCTCCTACTCTTCTTCTCCTACTGTTTCATCACCCCTGGCATGATCTGTTGAAAGAGGCCTCTTCCCCTCCCGCGCCCTCACCGAGACTGCTTGCCGTGACTTCGGTTGCCCACGCTGCAGGGAAAATGTAGCTGCTTGTGTGGCGCGAGAGTCCACTCTGTGACTGTGGCCAAAAACAACTCATCCGCCTGACACCACCTGTACTTGGAGTGTCACTAAGAGCAGTCCGAGAGCCTTTAGTTCTCAATGCCTGGTGCCACCTAGGCCTCCATGTGTTTACCTGCATGACCACGTGTCTTCCAATTGAAACAACCTCCCTTCGCCATCATCCTCACTTTGGCCACTACATCAACATTTGTCTTAAGCTACTTTTTAAGAAACTTTTCCTGGCCCCTGTAATTTCAAAACCCCAGCCATGTGCTCTTCTGTACATCTGTTCTACCTGTAGCATTTTTATTTTATATGTATGTTTTCCTATGTAAAAATGTAAGCACCTTTAAGGCCAGTGTACTACATAAATGTACACAGAAATAAGAGTTGAGAAACACACCTTTCTCTCCAAAATTCTAGCTAAGTAAACTTACTCCTTTTTCCCTAGATGGTATGACTTACTGCTTTCTTCCCGTGCGTCCTAAAATCAGTGAGAGGCCTCTGAATTGTTCCCAGGGTCCCATGACTTCTCAATATTTGACAACTTGCTCCAAGTAAGGCATGGGACTCAAAGACACCTGGGAACATGGTTTATTTTGACAAGAGAGAAAGACATTGGAGTGGATGAATCCTGCACACCTTCCACCTTTCCTTCTGTGTGTGTGTGCTGGGGAGATGTGTGCAGTATTCTCCTTCCTTCAGCAGTAAATGCGTTAGCGCTTGTCAAGTGTTTCTGCCCAGGGAAGCCGGCTTACGACCCAAGTCCAGGCTGTTTTTTCGGGGCTGCTTGTGTAGGTGCGCTGTGCCCCTGCATTGCAACCACAGCCGCCCAGATTCCTGACCCCAAAGGCAAGTGTGTATACACCATAAATCATATTGTTTCCACACAAGTGAGGCAGGCCAGTACAGCAGGATTCAGTGTCCCGGGCAGGCAGACAATGTGGAAAACATTCCAGACGTCCGATTGCCAGACACCAGCCAAGGACCAGCTCCGTAAGCGGACCTTGCTAAAGACAGCAGTGTCAGGCTTGCTAGCTCTCTCCTTAGTTTCCTAACACATCCTAAGGTGCAGCCCCCCCAAAATGTTTCCCTCCTTCACCTTCCAGAAGGAGCAGAAACAGCAATAGCAAGATGACTGTCTAGCACCCCATCAACCTCACTTATTTCAAGTGCTTGTAAAAGACGTGTTAAAATTGCACATTCCAAAATATACAGGCCTTTTTGTTGGTAAAACTAGATGACAGTCCTAAAATGGCTTCTCTTATAAAGCAGATGTTTTAAAGCACTTAAAGGTTTTGCTCTGAAACCCCTTTTCTAAACTCTTAGTTATAAATCAGTTTTTCCTGTAAATATTTTTAAACTAATGATTTTATAAATTTTAGCTAAACCCTTTCTAAATAGTTACAAATTCTAAGTTACAAGGTGTGGGGAACAGGAAAGTGGACGTTACTAGAACCTCTGTAGTAAGTCCTAGTCTCCAGCGAGCTACAACAGCCCAAGGCAAATTAACTTAGCTTACAGGAAAGATTGGAAAAATGAGACTTGGAGAAGAAGCTGAGTGTTGGGCCTGCTCCACGCTCCTCTGGGCGGTAAAGTCAGGAGCCCCACAGCTTGCCACACCTTTTTTTAATACACTGGGAGAAACAAATGTAACGGAAGACTCTGGGAGCAGCAGAAATCCTAGAACAGTGATGCACTATGCAGATGAAGGTTTCTCCCAGGATGTCCCCAGCTGGTGTGGTCCTGGAGTATCATAGCATAGCGTCTGGGACCCTTGGAATTCTTTCTCCATCCTAATAGCTGGCCTGTAGACAGGAAAACGGCCCTAGTTAGATTTTTCCAAAAAAAAAAAAAAAAAAAAAAAAAAAAAAAAAAAA